>NC_087514.1:66333754-66964588 GCF_963921805.1 Phalacrocorax carbo | reverse complement strand
TTATATGGTTGTTGCCTTACAAATGTTAATGGAATAATCTTGACAATTTCCTCTGAGAAGACTTCAGCAGGTATTTAGATATCTGCCACAGAAATCTGATTCTTTGAGTCATTGGAGTTATTCTGAATTCTTTCATTGACTGGAAAAGCAGATTCTTTTTTTTATGTTTAGTGTATTTCCCAAAGCAGAGATTTCTGCATTGCAGCAGGAACCAAAATGCAGAGAGACATAGTGACTTGTTCATTGTGACAGAGGAAGCCAGCAGAAGTACATAATTTGAAGCCAGATCTCTGTTCTGCCCTAGGACCCTTTTCCCTGGCTTTTTAATACCTTGTGTCTGAAGGCCAGATGTCAGGATTTTAGAAAATGGAAAGCTGTCATTATTTGTTAGTATGGAACATATTGGATGAGTTGACTGACCAGTGTTTCCTTCAGTCCAGAAATGGTCATAATCTTCTACTGTCATCTGTCAGATGTCATTTATAGTAGGTTAACTTGCAAGACAGGAAAAGTGAGCTATGAGGCTTTCCAAAGGAGAAATGAGCTAAGAGGCTGCATAGCACTACTCTTCCAGACACTGCCTGTTTTTAAATTGCAGTGGGGAGTGAAGTCTGTCCTGTCTAGCATCTATCACTGGCTGGGGCGTGGGTCTGTGTTCGGTAGCAGGGATGTTGAGTGTGAGCTGTGTCTCACTAGGAAGTATTGGGTGACACTGCCATCTACTGTTTCCCTTACCTGAAAGAATAGTTCGGTTATCAACTTTGTAAAAGAGGTGTTTCTTCTCTTGATGCTACTTTTTTTTTTTTTTTTTTAAATAACTATTTTCAGTTTCTTGAGTTTCCTACTTGCACATCCCTCTTAAATGTGGTGGGATCCTGGCTGAGGTGCAGTAGAGAGAACACGATTCTGGGATTCAGATAGAGTAGCTTCTATTTCTATGTCTACCACTTGCCATATTGGAGAACCTTGGGCAAGTTCCTCTGCCCCAATTTCCACCTTGCTAAATGAGGACAATGATACTGATCTGCCTCATAAACTGCATTAGTGTTTTAGCAGCAGGTCACTGTCATTATTACTCTGTTAAATAGCTACAAATTTGGAACAGTCTAAAGGAGGGGTAACTCTAGTCTGGGAAATCCATGCACAGGTTGCCCCAGTATCTTCTTTCTGAGAAAAGTATCCAGTGTTGTGTGCGCTTTTTCTTTCCCTCTGGTGATGAGGACTGTCCCATGACATGTTATCACATTTCTTTCTTCTTCCTTTTTCCCTGCACTGGCCCCTGTGGAGAGGTGGGCTTTTGCCCATGGGCTGGGCATAGACAGAATCACCATCCTCTCCAGTGGGAGCAGCATATGTACAGCAGCTGAGGGGAGCACGTGGTTCCACATTCGTTGTGTCAAAATGTGTCTGTAAGAGAGCACAGGCATTCCAATGGCCTTAGCTTAGTCATACTGATAGGTACAAAACCAATACAAAGAATGTTGGCTTCAGTTCTAATTATCCACTCATAATTAATTCATAATTAACAACAACAATCAACATTGCCATCTTACTCATTTAATGCCTTCAATATTGAAGTCTCTGAATAAAATTTTTTATGTGTGAGACAGCTATAACTCAGCAACATAGTCATTTTGTGGAACTGATTGTTTTGGGTAGTAAAGCGAGGTATTCATGACAGGGAACAAATAAAATTGTAACTTGTTGTAAAGCATTTATTAATTTTTGTGGGTCTACCTTCTGGACAATTATTATCACTAGGCCGTAAATCACTTAGATTGAGCCCCAAGCACCGAAGGGCAGCACAGTGGAGAGCAAGCATTCCAAGATGTACCTTTCTATTCTGGCAAAAGCTGGATGCATTGCCTCTCCCTGCTGATCATGCTAGGTTTGCATACCTCAGTGTTCTAGGCAGTCAGTGCTGCAAGGATTCTTTGGGCAAATGCTGTTGTCCTACAAAGTCTTCACATGGCTGGGACTTAAGTTTTATACCTCAACTGTAGCAAATAATATGTTCAGGCCACAAGGTCACAGAACTACAGAGTCAGTGAGGTTGGGAGGGACTTCCTGAGATCTTCTTGTCCCACCCCTGTGCTCAAGTGGTCTAGCTGGAACAAATTGCCCAGGACCAAGTCCAGCTGGATTTTTAATATCTCATGGATGGAGACTCTATAACCTTTCTAGGCAAACTGAGGTGAGTCTCAGCCGCTAAGAGGTGTAATGACAAAGATAAGCTTTCCCATTAAAACTCTTTGAAAGCCCATCCAGGAAGGACTTCAGCCACTTTAGAGAATTTCAGGATAATATAAGAAGACCCCACAGAATAAGAAGAACATCAGCATGCCCTTTGCTAACAAAAAAGCACCCACGGAAGAGCTAACACTGCTCCCATTGCCTGTCCCCACCCAAAACAGATTGTGCATGGACTAGGATCGTGCACTCAGTTACATGAGTTTCCTGGTGTTCAGATGGGATTTTATGTGTTTCAGTATGTGCCCATTGCCTCTTGTCCTGTCGCTGGGCAATACTGAGAACAGTCTGGCTCCCTCTTCATCCCTCTAATCAGGTATTTATACGTTTGATAAGATCCCCTCTGAGCCTTCTTTTCTCTAGACTAAATAGTCCCAGCTCTCTCAGCTTTTTCTCCAGTCCCATAATCATCTTTGCTACCCTTTTCTGGACTTGCTACAGTAAGTCCATATCTTTTTTTTGTACTAGGAAGGCCAGAGCTGGATGCAATAATCCATATATGGCCCCACCAGTGCTGAGCAGAGAGGAAGGATCACCTTCCTTGTCCTGCTGACAGCATTGCTCCTAAAGCAGGGGATTCTGTCATACGGTCCTGGGAGACATCCCTCCAGCTGACAGTGACAAATAAATGTGCTTAAGTGCCATCAAGCTGGACATGGGTGCTTGAACTTCTTGTGATTGGAAAAGGCAACCATGCAATCCCTTACTTCATCCATTCTGGTTCAACTCCTCTCTGGCTATCACTTTTACATGGAGCTGGCATTTCATAGACTAAGATTTCTTAGATCTTCCAGATAAAATTAATTTTTTTTCTAGTTTCTCGCTTTTTTCCATCTCTAAGCCATTTGGGTGCTTGGAGTTTACATTTGTGTCTTCAGATGTGTTATGGAGGAAGCAGACAAGCCATGAGAATTGCAAAGGGTTCTAAATCCAATTATTTTTCAGTGTAGCAAGCATAAAAGATTTATAGAACTGGAAAAGTAATAATGTCATGCATATATTTCTCAGCTTCCTCATCAGTTTATAACATTTTAATGAGTCCTCCAGAGCAACCAGAATCCTCTTTTTGCATCTCAGGGCTTCTCCTCAAACTACAGCATCTCTCTCTCGTTTTCTCCCTGCTTCTCTCCTCTCTCCCTCCTCGCCTTTGTCTTCTGTAGGCGGTTTCTTCTTTTGACCGTGTCTAGCCTACAGATCAGTCCCATATGCTCCTTATGTTTCTCTTGCTTGCTCTTTCCTTAGTTTCTAATGCCATAATCCTTTCTGTGGACTTTCTATGTTTCTAAGAACTAAAAAGTTCAAGAGAGTCAAAAAAATAAAATCCCTGAGAGTTAAGTCCTCCTGTCTTTCTGCCTGTGCTAGTGAATGGTTGTCTCCTCTAAAGGAAGACTTGCAGGTATAACTCTCCTGTCTCCTTAACACGGATCATAAGAAACACAGTAAAAGACCTTCATAAGACTTGTCCACAGAGACCAAACTGGATTTTGCAATTTGTACAGCTGTCTTCTAACCACTAGTAGCACTTTCTGCAACAGCAAGATTTATTGTCTTCTGTCTTCACAAAAATACTACTGTGACCTCTGGTTCATCTCTAGTGCAATATAGTGCATCAGAAAAGAATTTATGTGGAAGTTAATAACTGATGATCAGATACCTGGAGCCAAACTGTGGTCTTCAAAGTCAGTGAAATTATTATGGTTGGCTTTCACCTGTAAAGAGTGGAACTGGGGAAAGAGGGACAGATTTTTAACTATGATAGATTAACACGGGGCCATGGATATCAGCAAAGTAATTTTCAACTTCTGTCAGTAAATACTGCTATTCTGTTTACTGTGTCTTTAAAGAGAGTGGGAAATGAAGATAAAACACAGAGCAGATGTACCTGTCTGAGAAGAAACCTTTTATTTTCTGTTAAGCCTGCAGAATTTATAATAAATAAAATGGCAGGCTACATTTATTGCTGGGTAGTACCATGTCTGGGATCAGAAGTGGATGAGTGATGTGTTTCAGAATTCAGTTACTGAACTGGACAACTATAATAGCTGCTTGAGGGTCTTCCTTTATCTTGTGGAGTTATCTGTACAGCTGGGGAAGAAATGCTCTTTATCTCTTAAACCTGCTGCTGTAAAACAGCTCTGACTCCCTGGAAGCTTCCTTGTTTTGGTGATACAGGTTTAGATCTTGAAGCATTGGCCAGATACTGACAGCTACTGAGAAAATGTTATAGGATCCAGACCATTTTGAGCTGGCTGGTTTTTAGTCAGATTAAGTCTGTTACAACTCTTTACAAAAGAACTCTGGAGTATTACAAAGCTCAACTGTGCTATCAACTGTGTTGCCAACTGGAAAACACTTGACATCATTCATAACAAATCCTGTGATATTTCCATCACCGTGCAAAATTATTCAAATAAGTACTCCTCTCATCCCTTGAAGTGGTTTGAGCCATATCACCGCTGTGATGTAGGAAGTTATTTAACCAATGAGCTGGTTATATCCTTAGGCATTTGAGTCTGAATGAACAGAGGGCGAAATCATCTGTGTTAAGTCCAGACAATCCACCCAAGTAAAAGGCCTCAGATGTGGAGCACGACATATTCTGATCTTGAGGACTTGGGTATAGCAAAGTCAAGACAGGATATATTTGATTCAGAGAGTGTAGTGTCACTCAGCACCAAGTGAGAGAGTGAGGTATCATTCACTAAGGTACCAAAAAAGGATTGTGCATAATGCAATTTGGACAATTACCTACAAGGCAAAAGAGGAAGAGACCATAAAGAATAAGCCAGTCAGCATGCAAAAAAAATTGTAAATAAAGCCTGAGGCATGATGGAGACTCAGTGTAGACGACAGTACTGCTCCTCACACTAATTAGCACAGATGGGCTTAGCAAGTCGGTATCTATGATGAAAGCCCTAATTGTCTCAATTTAAAAAAAAAAATCTTCATTTTAAATAATCAAAGGAGTACTTGAAGCAGTCTCAGCATTGCTCAACAGCCTGTGTAACTGTTACATGAAATGCATGGCCAAATATTAGCAGTTTTTACATAGCCTTACTCATGGTTGCCCACGCAAATGTTCTTCAATTTGGTTTTAATGGAGGATGTCCCGCTGTTCAGTGCAGCATTGCTCAGCTTAATATAGATAAATCTCCTCCCTTTCTGTCTTACTACTAATTTGACCTATTGATTTGAAAAGTACAGCTACTGCAAGACAGAAGTTTGTTTTCACTGTAGAGTTTGCAAAATTAATGGATCGTGCTGGCTATCAAGAGTTCTCACTTTTTGTCCCTTAAGTGTGAATCCTTTTCCTAAATTACCTGCCACTGATGATTCAGGACAAAGGAAGATGAAATATTAATGCTTTTCTAGCAAATATAAAACCTGAGTAGCTGCAATGAAACTAGAATCACCTGGGTGTCCACTGTGATATTTGTTTTAATTCTGTGCTAGAATTGTTAATTTATAACTGGATTGAGTAACCCTTTATGACAGTGACTTGCTCAGCAAATAAATATCCAGTATGCTGACATTTTTATTGGGTAGCAAGTAGTCATTCAGAAATACTGACTGCTCACTACTTAGCCAAAGGCTCTGTAGCTGCTTCTGCTAGGGATTACGTTGTCGTTTTAATACAAGGCAACAGAGGACTGTCAAGGTTAGTCTTGGGGTAGCCATAATAACAACAACCATGTATTTTAAGTGCAGTGTCTGAGTTGTTTATTGCCTGCTTTTCCATAAAACACAAAGTACCATAGCTAAGAAAACAATGTTTCCTGGAATTTAAAGAGCCTTCTGCAGACACCAGGTTTGCTCTTTCCTACCATAACTGGGTTCTTCTGGTTGAAGGTAAAGCTTAGTGTCCGTGACTTCAACTCATCTGTGAACAGCAGTTAACTATCATTGCATTTTCCTTTTCCTTTGCGTTCATATACAAGCAGCATGCTCCTCACATTGACACAGATCATAGAGTCTCTGTCAGAACTGATAAGCGCAGCATCTGAACTCCTCCTGAGCCATGTGGAATGACATACAAGCCTGTTGGTCCTCTTGGCTGATCTCTAAAAATAGCTGCACCAGTGTCCCTCTTCCACAGCCAGTCTTTTATTACAGACATGCTCAATCACAAGAAAGACAACTCTTTCTGGAGGATGTATGATAGCATTTCCTTTGACAGGCCTTAGTCTCTAAACATATTTTTGATTTTATGGCTGTTCTCTACCAAGCTTTGAAATGTGGTGGAGTTTATCTGGTATTCTGAGTTGGACTTCAGAGAAGGGTTAGTAGGGATGTGACTGTATTCTGGTTTGCACTGGGGACAAAACAGGAGGAAAAGTGTGTAGGCTACTTTGTCCTCCTTGCAGTTTTTCTTCATTTATTTGTAACCCTTCTGTTAAGAGTTGATTGGCCACAAGGACTGGGTTTCTATTTGACAAAATGCTAAAGAAATACCAGCTTGAGCCTCTGTTCCTATCCCACCAATCAAAAAAGAAAACCATAGGAAATGAAATTAAACTTTCCATTGTTCAGTGAGCTAGTTTTCCCTTGGCATGAAGGATTCAATTGATGTAACAACAATTTATCGAAGAAAAAAAGGAAATAATCAGGAAGGTAGATTTTCAGGGTAACATGCAGTCTCAAACTACTTTTTACCTGAAGTCTAGTTGTTCACACTGTTCCTCTTCTTTTTTGCTGTCACTGCTGATAGGTCACCTGGTGCCTTCCCACCCTCTCTGCTAGGACTTCTTTTTTCAGTTTGGGATAGACAGGCACAAGATGCAGAGTCTTCCCTAGGGTAAGTTGGCCCAGTTGAAACTGCCAGTGATTCTTCGGTCAGAGCTGTCCTTGCCCTGCACTAGCTACTCACCATTTCCCTTCTCCTTGCTTTGATACTACTCTAAGCCAGCCATTGCAGTTTTGCTAGCAGTTTCTGGTTTTCAGCTCTTTGCTAAGAACATAGGAACAGCATGCAGGGCTATGCTCATACTTCTTATGTATGGGGGACAGGCACTCCTACCTCTCAGTTTAGAAGATGCTTAAGTAGTCTCCTACCATCTCTTCCCTCCCTATTGCCCTGCACACACAACTACTGGCTTTGTGGCCAGAATCTGCAAGGTGTTTACATAGATTAGGGTAACCACTGACTCCAGGCATATTTAGGCATAATTCACTGCCCCAGATACCTGGTTCCTGATCTGTAAGCTTGTCTTGGCTTCATAATATTTTCCTCATTTTCCCCTTTGTTTTAAACTGGAAAGTCTCCCAAACAAGATAAAACAACGTGTAAAATAAACATTTCAGAGTTGCCCACTGACTTTTTTCGTTCATCTCCTACACTCTAGATGTAGTCTCAGCATTATAGCACCAGATAGAGGGGAATGACAGAGAAGAAAAGCTGAGAACAAGGTGATGTGTTAACTCCTCTTTATGGTCTTTCTCATGCATAGATCAGTAAATGGGAAAATACTGGACTTACAAAAATTATGATGATATTGGGCCAAATTCTAGTCTTGTTACATGAAGGGTTGTGGATTATGAAGCCCAGAGGCAGAGAGCAGGTAGATCCTTCTCCTGAAAGCTCTTAGAAGACTAAGGAATAACTGTTTTGTCTTTGGTATACCTGGTTTCCTAACCAATGACTGCTACTGCCATTAGACTGTCTTCTCCTGACCTTGTCATGTTGCAAACAATACAGCTACTGCAGAGCCACCTCTAGAAGAAAGTGCTTATGTATTTGCTTCTCTTACTCTCTGTAGACAGACTATGTGTGTGGGTATCTGTCACATCCCTGTACATGTGTTCAAACTGCTGAAATTCTCTATAAAGCAGTTTCTTTTAAAAAAATTAGTCTGAAAATATCTTTGAAATCCTTCCTTTAAGATGGTGCTACCTTATGATATCAGGCACATGAGAGCATGCACAGCATGCAAAACAGCCCTTCAAAACTAGTGTCAAAAGACTAGTGCAAAGTGTCAAAAGACTGAAGTAATTCACTTGGATCTGCAGTAGGAGAGGTAAACTAGCACAGCTCCACAGAAAGCCCGCCTAATACTGTTTATGCTTCAGCCCTTTCCAAAGACTTAAAAATATTGTTTGTAAGCTTTACTGACCACCAGAGAATAGCTAGGTAGTTCGCAGAGCTCACTGCTGTTCAGGAGTTGGAATTAAGCATGGTTTATTAACACTGCAACATTGTCTCCTGCTGGCCACTGGCAGTAACAGAGTCAATCACTAGATCCCACCCCATTTCTCCCCATTTTGAGAACACACTTGGAGTGTATTCCCTTGAATTCACAATGAAAATGAAATATTCCCCAAATACTACCTTATCTTCCTTCATATCTACATGGTGCATTAATGATATAGCAATGAAGAAGAGTTAAATGATTCTTTGTTGTTGCTGTTTTGGGAGGGCTTTGGCTATTCATTTAGATGATACATCCTTTTGCTTTCATCTTGAAATGGAAGAAAAGAAATAAGATTTATTTTTGGCCCACTTCTTCAAATATAATAATTGGTGGCTGTGATAAACTCCCTGGGGAGCCTCGAATTTGAGCATCTGCTCCTCACAATCTTCACAGAGACAGCCAGAGATAGATCCCCCTTGGTTACTGCTGTCCACCAG
This sequence comes from Phalacrocorax carbo, assembly GCF_963921805.1. Taxonomy (NCBI): domain Eukaryota; kingdom Metazoa; phylum Chordata; class Aves; order Suliformes; family Phalacrocoracidae; genus Phalacrocorax; species Phalacrocorax carbo. The sequence goes on along the minus strand of NC_087514.1, from coordinate 66,955,713 downwards.
AAGACACTTATGCATCTCCAGACTTGTGTGGTCTGGAACTAAAATCTCTGCTTGGTTCCTTCGAAAGAAAGGTAATAATTTCAAAATGTTCCAAGCTATTATACTTTAAATACTCTAGCAGGTCTGCTGGAGATTTGGGGTACCTGTGTATTAAAACTTAATTTATATTCCATATACTTGAGTAAGGAATGTATTGTCATTGCTTACCTAGCTTGAAATTACTCTTAACTCATCATGTTAAGGTAAATACAAATAAAAGCATTTATTTGCAACTTCTAGAGTAGTTGATGTTTGAGACCTCAGAGATCAAAAAATAACAACCTCAGGATGATAAAAGGCATTAGGGTGTTTAAATTCTATTGCTTTTTTCTAGGCATACTTGAACAGTGATTAAACAGTGATTAAAAAATCCACAATACTTCCATGGTTTTCTTCATACCTTCATATCTTGGGCAAAACTGAAAAAATTGAATAAGGCAATATGGCTCTCTCAAGTGTCTCTTTGGCATTGCGTTTGTTCTCTGTTTCTTTCCTTTATCAGGACTCACATTGTGCAAAGCTGGGACATCCATGCCTTGGTCTTGGAATGACGGATCATATTTTATCTTGGAGTGGATGGTGAAATTGCCCAATTGTTTCTGAGAGAACATAAATGTAGGGATAGAATAAAAGGACCCAGAGGGCCAAGTTCTGCACAGACTAACACCTGTTTGCCTTAGGGATTTAAATTAAGACAGAATTTATTTCTTAAGCTAAATTCATCTCTCTTATGTGCAAGAAACTTTCACTTAGGCAATTTTGAGTTATGCAGATCTAGCAAAACAAAATATGGCTTTTTGAGAAGAAGTGCCAAGTTTTATTTAATTTGAAACCCCGCTGACTTCATTTGTGCTACACACAAGTAACGGAAGGCATTTTTAAACCCAGAAACTTACTGGTGCATGCATTATGATTCGGAATACATACACACTGTCAGTAGTTCTTCCAAAGAAAGATTTTCTCAACCACTTTACCAGAAAGTAATTCAATGGGTTATGGCTATAAATGGCTCAGCTTTAAATCTTCTCTGCTGTTGCAAAGAATAAAAGCAAATGAGGAAATGGTATCTAGACCAGAAGCGATGGTGGACTGAGTTTTATTTGGAAAAATGGAAAGGATGAATTTACTTCCTAGTCCAGAGATTTCTCTGAACTAAAATATTTGAACAGGCCCCAGTGTGTCACTTCTCAGACATCCTTTTGAACTGAACTAAGTTAAGAGAGCAATTGCAAACAAAGACTGCAATGAAATGCCAGGCTCGTGAGATTTTTAAAAAACTGATCGGCGTTCAGGAGCTGTGAAGTCTAGTCTCTCATAATTTAACATTGGTCCTACATACTCTGGGCTTTTGCAGGACTGTTGGGTTCCCCTATTAGGCCATTAAAAGCTGCTCTCATCCTAAAAGCTATCAAAAATGTTGCGCTGTGGTGCTGAAAATTACTAGTGCTCTCCTCTTTCTAAAGGCTGACTGAACTGCCAGAATCTTGAGTAACACAGGCGTTCAGATAAAGTGCTGGTAGCAAACATGCACATCTGCTGCTAGGTATACTCTTGTGGAATTTAGTGGGCTTGATGAAAGGGTTTTAAATTATATTTGGGTAGCTATTTAAAGTCCGGAAAGGGAAGATGACTTTATATGTAGTTTAAATGAAGCTATGGATAAGACTGTAAACATGTGACCATCTCCTGGAGACAGACAATAAGGTAAAATGGGTGTGAGAGAGACAGAGACCTTTGTTCATATATTAAATCTTACTCCCTTACATCCTTGTATTATAGGAGCTATGAGTAGAAGTTGAGTTCAGTACATACTTTTGGCAGCCAGTGACTGGTGTCCTGTAATTGCTCTGAATAAATACAGTATTCAGTAAGCCCTGCCTAGTTGCATGCATGTACCTGGCACCTTTCCTGAAGCAGAAGTATCATGAAGCAGCATGCTATAGGAGAAATAAGGTCAGTCCAGTCTCCCAGTGGGCAAACTTTTTGATCCTGGGCTCTGAAATGTTGCACGTATCGTATCAGGCTGTAACATGTCCCCCACACATGACTGTCTTCTTGCCCAAATCAGCACTAACAAAAAAGGAGGGAGTGGATGTGACTTTTACAGTCTTGATTGTAACATGCCTTCTAAAAAGGAAAAGTGTACACACAGTTAAACTACGCTTTCACTCTTCCAAGTTCTAAACTTTGCCCAAAGACTTAGTCATTGCTTGAGAGGCCAGCCAGGCTGCTAGACAGCATGCGAATGACAGGTAAATTGGCAATCTCTCCAACAGAAAAGAGAATATTCACAATGCTCATGGTAACGTGACCGTAACAAGTCATCCAGTTTATTGTCTGAGATACTTAAATTAGTTTGCAAAATTTGTACTGAAAGGGAATTAAGCCCCGAGAGCTCAATGGAAGAGAAGTTGCTTTGCCATAGTTTTTCCTTTGCAGATCAGTTCTAAGAAAAAAAAGCCTCCTAGTCAAACAACATTGCTAAAATTATTTTCTATTTTGAGCATGTGTTTAAGCTAATCCTTTTGTTCCATTCAGAGCTCATCCGGTGATGCAGTGCTCCCTTTTTTAGTTCTCAGAATTGTTGCCCATAGCTAATCTACACTCCTATCTAAGCCTTTAGAGTTTATACCCCTTTATGAGGACACCTCTGATTTCAACCAACTGAACTGGACTTTGTGAAAGTCTAAATGAATGGAATGAACAAGGTGCTGCTGGCAAGGCATCTTGTAGAATATGTAGCTAGCAGGAAAGTGTGTAACATCCACAAAGAGTATGCAAGGTCATCTCTGTTTTAATTTGTGCTTGGTCGCCCAGGGGTTTGAGCCTCTGTGTTAGGACAAACAAACTCTCTCAGATCCTTCTACGTCATCCTTATACCCCTTAAAATGTTTTCCTCCTTTCACAGTGGGCAAGTAGCATCATCTCCAAATCACTCTGACCTGATCTTGATTGCTATACCTAAAGCATAAAAATGCATTTAAGACAAAAAAAGAAGCACTTTTTTTTTTTTTATTTGGGGCTAGATTCTTCCCATATGACTACACCACCTACCCTCTTTCCATCTATTATATAAGATCACTGCTTAAAATTACCTCTCCACTTTCATTTCTTGGTTGCTCCACATGACCCCACTGTTCCAGCCTGCGTGGTCTTTGCTCCTAGCTACATCCTACAGTGTTTCACCATTTATCTTTCTTACTACACTGTCTTCTAAAAATGAAAGATGGAACAACCCTGGGTTATGATTCCTTTACTGTTCTCTCCAGGTGTTGACTTGCTTCCTGTCCAGCAGCTCACAGCAACACAATCTCAGCTTTTAGGAATGAGTACAATAACCCTGTGTTTCCAAGAAGCAAAATGTCTGTGTTTTGCAGTCACTGAAAGGAACAACAGTGATGAAAACAGTGTTTTCTTGCCCTTATGATTTTGCTGTATGAAGGTAATACTAAAGGAATCTGTAAAAGTGCATATAATGCTGTCCTAGCCATCAATTTTTTCATGTATTACAAATTGTCTACAACTTTTGGGATTTCCTGGTTAATTTTTAAGTCACCTGGAGCTATTTCCAGAGTGCAGAAGCCTGTCCCTTAATCAGTGCCCATAAGTTTTGAAGACTTTTCTATTTCTCCAATTTCCAAACTTTTTTAAATACATTTTTTCTGTCTCTTTGTCGCACCATGAAATATCCAACCCCTGCCGTCCCAGTCTAGCGACTTGGTGCTTACCCAGGATCTACCACAGGTAGGGAGATACCTGAAAGGAGGTTGTAGCAAGGTGGGTGTTGGTCTCTTCTCCCAGGTCACTAGCAATAGAACGAAAGCAAACAGCTTCACGCTGCACCAGGGGAGGTTTAGATTGGATATTAGGAAAAATTTCTTCACTGAAAGAGGGGTCAGGCATTGGAACAGGCTGCCCAGAGAGGCGGTAGAGTCACCATCCCTGGAGGTATTTAAAAGACGTGTAGTTGCGACATTTCAGGGCATGGTTTAGGAAGCATGGAAGTGCTGGGTTGACAGTTGGACTTGATGATCCTAGAGGTCTTTTCCAACCTTAATAATTCTATGATATACTCCATTTTAGCAGTACTGCCAGTTTCAAACCTTTTATGTCAGAAACGATGTGCAACTCATGTAACTGAGTGCACGATCCTAGTCCATGCACAATCTGTTTTGGGTGGGGACAGGCAATGGGAGCAGTGTTAGCTCTTCCGTGGGTGCTTTTTTGTTAGCAAAGGGCATGCTGATGTTCTTCTTATTCTGTGGGGTCTTCTTATATTATCCTGAAATTCTCTAAAGTGGCTGAAGTCCTTCCTGGATGGGCTTTCAAAGAGTTTTAATGGGAAAGCTTATCTTTGTCATTACACCTCTTGCCAGTTGAGACCCACCTCAGTAATTTCTCTCACTGGTCCTGTCAACTGCCTTCATACAGCTATCAGCTAAAGTTGTACCACAGCAGGAAAACGGGAGCCAACAATATACAAAAAGGGCTACCTTCTTGCCATCTAAGGTTGTCTAATATAGACACTGCCACCAAGACTGTGCTTGTTTGAGATCAGATCAGGGATGAAAACCATCTGTTTGTATCCTAGATAAGGAAGACCAGAGTGATGTTTAAAATAATGCCTTCAGAACATCATCTGTGTCATCTGTGTTAGGACAAATGCGTGATATGGACAATAACAATAGTCTTAGAAAAATGTAAAACTAGCTGGGGTAAGCCCTTTGAAAATGAATCAGGTTCTTATGGTAAGCGTAAGAAGAAAAAGGGATCAATCTAGGCCTTTCTGTCTAAAGTTTTTGGTATTAATAGTAATATATCTTACCAAGGCATCCCCTAGGGAACATTGTACTCAAATTGTGAAAAGCTGTAGCTTATGCTAGATACAGCACTTCATGTGCTCATTATGATACATCCTTTTCTGTTACTAAAAATTGTTAAAAGTAAGCAAACAAACAAATTGAGATGACATATCTGTAATGTCATGAAAGATACAGAAGAAATGTACACTGAAGATTCAGCTGAAGGTGAATCATTGATATCTGTTTAAATTAACACAGAAAAGATATTTTTTTCTTTAATGCAGAGTGACTAAATATATTCGGATAATAACTGCATGATTAAAAGGCTCAGACCTGGATATATTAAAAATCCCATGCTTCACAAGTATATAAACTTGGAAATTTAAAAAACTCCTTAAGAAGTTTTAATAGTAATAATGTTCAGCAGGAACACTTGGAGAAACAGAAATGATAGTTAAGTGCCTGAAAAGGATCTTCACATCATATACTGAAATAAGCCCAGTATCTTAAAACTGGTATCTATTTGTATGCACATAATTCGATGTCTATGCCTGGAAGTAAGAGAATAGGTACATTTATTTTGTGGTTCAATATGTTAAGGATGCATTGAGAAGTGATCGTTTTCTTTCCTTCATATAGTTTTTAGACTGCAGTTGCATCTAATTTATTGTAAATTACTGTGAGTTATTATTTAACTCTTGCTGACACTACCCATTCATCCACTATATCTGCTTTGGCTGGTGCTATCAGCTGCCATTGCTTTTACTGCTGCTATACATACTATAAAGATCTTTCACTCTTCAGAAAATAGCTCTGTTTTGGATCTCTAAGAGGTAGAAAAATGCTTTTACAACAGTTACTGACATCTGTTTCAACATGAACATAATTTCTAGCCTCACAGAATTTCTTCCTTTACTAGTGAAGACACTGTTTAAAAATACAGATAAATTTGATGGGAACACAGTAACTTCGATTTTCCTGTCATGGAGTAAAAGTTCTGTAGAAATTAAAGATGAGAATAATTCTTATTGTTTTCCCCCAGGAAAGATTCCCTCCAGTTTTGAACTGGACTACAAAGTCGAATCACACTCTTAAAAATAATAATATTCAGTGCACATACTAACAAAACCAGAGAATCATGTAATGCAAAAGCAGTGCTTGGAGAACTCAAGGAGGTGCTAACACAGGACCATAAAATATTAGAATTTGAAAGTGTGTGAAATGATCCTTCCCTGTGCTGTTTACTTTTTTCCCCTGGAAAAGTAGACACCTCCACTTGCATACTGTTTTTTGCTTGGTAGGTTCTGGAGGCAGAAAAAACATACTCTGCATCAGGATATTTATTTGCATGCCTTCTTCTCTCCTCCCTTCATCTTCAACATGGCACATGAATTGTTGATCATGTTCCACAGAACTGCCCATCACTGGTGATGTTATCATAATAATGATTACATGAGCAGGTGCAGTTTGCCCTTCTCACGTTCATCTGTTTCAGTAACCTGCCCCTTAGAATACATCTTAACTAACCATTTATTTTTGACATATATTAGTATCTTTTGTAGGGTGAAATATATAATCTTTTTTCCATTTGGAAAAATGTTGTTCATGTATAATGGGAATTTTTCCCTATAAATATTTTTGCTAAGGTTGCAACATAGACCCTGATGTAATTGTTCTGAGTATTTAATGGAAAAAATAAGTGGCTGGATGCTACAGAATCCCAGATGACAGAAGAGGGACAAAATTTGAAATTCAGAACTGATAAAATAATAATAACTGCCTGGTTTTGGTGAGATTATGGGTACTAAAAAAACCCAAAGCAAACAAAATGAAAACCAAACATCCATCGCTGCCCCCCCAAAGAAAAGAACCCAAACCCCAACAGCCCGTTCCTATTGTTATGCAATCAATGGGAAGACTCCAACTGACTTCAGTGGAAGGGAATGAAACATCATTTCGGCAAACGTTTTAGATTTAAATAGTTTACATAGCTCCCTTAATTCAGCTGCATCACTGCTGACCCCATCTCTGGATAAGCCAAGAGGCCTTACAGGCCCAGGAGTAGCTGCTCTCTGGCCGTACTCAGGTTTTGCATGAAGCATTTCGGAAAATTGTTACTCAGACACACATGGAAAATCTTCCAACAACTGAACGCTGAAGCAAATGAATATTGTGGTTTCACAGAAACTTATTGTCTGAGGAAACAACTGTGTGTGACCCTGTTGGCAGGGTATGATGCTCTGTCCCTGAAGCCAATGGATCTTCTGTAATTTACTCTAGGGTGTGCAGGACCAAAGAGGTGGTCTATGGGTTGGAGTCTGGTCCTTGTCCTGATCCACTGGTTTGGAAGCGTAATATGATGACTGATGGGGAATTCCTCTGGTGGAGGGACAACACATCATTGCTTATTTGTGTTCTCACCCCTACTTTACTGTTCCTCTTTGCTCTACCTCTTGCGAGCTGTGGTGCAGCATCCCTGCAGCGGGTGTCCACACTCTTCTACGAGGCTGGTCTTGTGCTATGCATACTGTGAACCTGTCCACAAGTCTGTGGGTGCAGTGAGAGCACGCAGAGCTCAGTGGGATAATGCGACACCAGGCAGGCCAGGAGGGCTGACCTCCACCCACTAGGGTGTTGGTGCTGTGGATGGGTGATGCACGGCAAGCAGAGCATGCTGGGCTGATGGCCTCTCCAGGGTCTGCTCTTTCGCAGTGGTGTGCCACAGCTTCACTAGTTCTCATGTACATGCATTTTCTCCTCTTTTTCATTTGTAACTGTTCTGAGCAAAAGGGCTATGAAAAGGCCTACTGATGTTATCTTTTAACTGAATAGATAAACACATCTTCCAGACCTGAAACTGGTCATATTTTATCAATGCATTTTAATTTTAGGTTCATCCTTTAGATTAGAAAAAAGAAGCTATTTATAACTTTTATATAAAATCCACATTTTTTTGCCTCAGTCAGAGAAGAGTATTTTGTTCTTTCTGGGGAATACTGGAGTTTTTCACAATATCTAGTATAATTTGAACTCTTGTTTAGAAGAATAGGGCAACATAAACATAGAAACATGAAAAGGCAAATAGATGTGGTTTGTCCTGTACTGCAGAAAATGCTACAGGCAAACGATCACAGTGGCAAAGTGAGAGTGACTGAGTCCAGCAGCCCCTCTCTGGATTCAGTGAGATCTGCTTAGGAAGAGGTTTCAAATACTTTTTCTTCTTTGTTTAGTTTTTTTTTTTGTCAGATGACGAAGATCTCAGCCACACGCTCAGTTTTCTCTTGGTGCTGGCGATTTCACTGCCTATTTCAGGCTCTAGCATGATAACGTCACTTCTGCATGGTTCCAGGAGAGCTGAAGTAAACACTCCCATGCAGTGCTCTGAGAGCCCACATACAGTGGCTCATGCTCGTTCTGCCAACAGAGCTGTTTCATCCCAGACACTATATTGTCTGCATAAATAAACTGTAACAGGAATTCATACACCAGCCGTTCGTCAGAGATTTTATTTCTATTTTTGCAGCTTGCAGTAATTATTTCCTCATAGGGAAGCTGATTCCGCTTATATGGACTTTTCTTAAGATGGAGCATCTTTTCTGTACTTTTCTTATACTTGTTATAATGAAAGATTATTCATCTCTAAATTTATAGCATCTAGACATGTTCCCACTTGCAGCACCCAGACAGACAATTATTCACTTAGCTCTTCTCAACACCGATTTATAAAAAAGCACTAATATTTTCTTTTTAAAATGACCAGAGTCTTTCTTTTCCATCATAGTTAGCACCATCTTTTTGATCTCATGACATTACAAATTCATGTTTTTCTTGCCAAAATTCAGGTGCCTGTTTGGACTTGTTTGCTCTCTGTGTAAATGCCATTACCGTGTTTGTGACCAAGGTCTAATAAACTGTCGTGAAATAAAATATGAATTTAATTAGTCAAATTAATAGATAGGAAGCTTATAACATGAATATATATAAATGTTTGTGTCTTTAATTAATAGAACCTCATAAAACTCATGATAAAACTTGTTTCTGGGCTTTGCTTTCAAACTTAATGAGATTAATCAGTGCTGATAATTTCGTGAAGCTAAATTGTCCTCCACTGACAAGCTGATGCTGCAGCGCTTTCAGGCTTTTTCTGTGTGGGGAAGATGAAAATGCTGAATTGAAGAGGGAACATGCCAAGGTCTTATTTCCTGCCCACTATGACCTTCTAGATCACTGTTCTGGTGGAATATGTAAAAGATTGCTGGTAATACATATGGGGGTGAAAAGGCTCACTACAGTGGGAAGAAGTAAGTGAAGGCAGGTTCTCATTGCATCAGGTCTGACCAGGTCTAAATCTGTCCACTGATTTGTCTGCTTTGCATAGAGGAGTTCAACATGTAGTACTCACACCCATGTTTGTACCCGTCATCAGAGAAAAAGAGATGGTCCCCAGTTCTGCTGTCCATGCCTGCCACAGAGCCTCCTTTGGACCCGACACATGGCCAGCTCGGGGTTAATTTCAGATTGCTCCAAGTTATGGCATGATCCTTTCTGTCGTGCAACTGGCCTAGAGTCAGGCAGTGCAAAGGCAGGAACAGTGACATCACTGAAGAGGGACACTGACCTCATCAAGGAGGAACTGTGATCTCCCTGAGGACAGACTGTCCAAAGCAGGGCAGTGAGGTGACCATCGCAGGTCCTGTCAACGGTCCAGCAATCACTAGGCAAAAGCAGGACAACAAGTAAGGTCTAATGTTGGTCTAGGACCAGTCAGCAGGTTAGAGTCAGGGAGGACAGCAAGGAGAGACCTACCCAATGCCAAAGCCTGGGCTGCAGCAAAGGCCTGTGGGTACATGGAGTCCCCCAACCATGGCAGAAGGGCCAATGGAGGCCAGCCAGGGCCAGTAAGGACTGTAGGTGTGTCCAGGGCCCTGGCAGCTCTGTGCAGTGCTCAGCCTGGGACGTAAGCTTGAGTCCTTGACTTCAAAGGAGCTGGTTCTGGGGCTGAAGAGGGAAAACAGATCTTTAGTTTGTGATCTCAGATACTGTTGACTGAAGTTCAGTTTTTAAGTCATTTGATCTCTAGTTCTTGATATTAAGCTGATGAGTGAGTGGGAAACACAGCTTTGTGAAATCAGACATCCTTGCCTTGCTCAGCTCTGCCGGATCACTGGTGCATGCCAGGCTCTGCCTTGTGGTCAGCAAAAGCTTCGCCAGGAGGCCTGGTGCTGCCTTCGCAGGCTAGTGCTGTAATCCATGGCTTTGTCAGACCCTTGGCTACCAGAACCATCTTGTTATCTGAGTCTTGACTTTCATCTTCTTCCTGCAATGACCAATCTATTGAAATGCATTTGGAAATTAAGGTGGAGGGACAGAAAAAGTTAAAAAGAAAAAAGGTGAAATGAGAAAGATAAAAACAGGGAGGGAAGAAAATGATCAGGGAAACTAGGTTCTCAGTTTCCTTCTGCTAGACGCTAACTAAAAGCTTTTGAAGTGTTAGACCACATATTTTCAGGCATGCCTGGGATCACTCTCTGCTGAAGCTGCTGATCACCTGCTTTTTAGCTGTGAGGTTGACTCTCATGCTGAATGCCTGCTTTGCCAAATCCAATAGACAAAATACTTCACCTGCTGTAGTTAAATCTCAAGATTTTTAAGCCTGTCTCCTGATTTCTGGAGCCTGACTCATGGTTTCTGTGGAAAACTTCAGCTTGGCAAATGCTGAAAGCAGTGGGAGTATTTGCAGCTTGAAGGCACTGTTCAGCGAGAGGAAGGGTGGAGGAATCTGCCCCTCAGCAATTAGTAGAATCGCTTTCTACGAAAGGACGTGTCATTTGGTAGGTTATTTTAGCATGCTGTACAGATGCAGATTATTTTTTAGAATTTTTAATTGGTGATACCATAGCAACTTTATACAATGAAAAACAGTCCAGGCCAGATTGTGCCTGACAACCACCTGCCTGTTTGGGGGTGGCATAAAGCTGTACCGACCCAGAAGGACTTTGAGAGGCTCTTGATGCTCTGAGTCTTGGTGTGGAAGGCTGTCAGATAGGTGAAATGGGTTCCTAACCCCACAGCTAGAGGGACAGGTCCACTCCCTTGTCTCCCTACAGGACTTCCCGTGTCCTTTGGGACTGGTCAAGATGTTGCAGATAAAACCCCGAGATGCCAGAAAATTATTTAAATTACAGGATTCTGATAGATTTTTTACCCTCGTGAATCAGAGATGGGAGAGTGTCTGAAGAAGTAGTGCAGGGCAGAAATACATGTAACAGATTGCTTTGTTTATACTAATGCTACTGCATTCAGTAGTTTTCTTTCAGTGATCAGTGAGAACTAGGCTTTTCCTCTGTGCATCCATCTGAAATATTGTCTACCCTTTTAGGGATAGAAATCTAGATGGGATATGTTCAGTGCTGGCCCCACTTCCCTTGGCATCAGTCTGACAGAGAGGGTCAGAGAAGTGTCACCAGGTCCCGTGATGTAGGTCCTTTGGTGTTCTCTCCTTACCCAGAGGACTGTTTACTTCAGGTGCAAGTAGATCTCAAGTGAGATAAAGAGGCCATCTTCAACTTCATGTAGTATTGTGCTTTCATATGTGAAGTCTTTGCCTTTCTCTCATGTCTAAGACATGTAGGTATGTATGTACATGTATGTATGTATATGACTGTGAGACTTTTTGAAGTCATTGATAGAAATGAAAATAGACTGTGCTCGACAGGGTGAGTAGGCTAGGGACCAACATGAAGAGGCTAAATGTATGAAGTGGACAGTGTGGATGTAAATATGAGGCAGTATATGAAAGTGGAGGATCTTGGCTAAAAGATGGAGATTAGATGAATCATGAGAGCATTGTGGTTCCCAGCCACCTAGGGAAAATGAAGAGCAGACAATGACTTTCACTGAGAAAGAGTGGTGGGAAAAAAGAGACTTGGGGAGGCAGTGGGTTTTCAGAGGAAAGTAAGATGTGATCCTTACACTGTGATAGGTAGGTAGGGTAAGAGAGGATCAAAGCAGTGCCGTGTATGTGCTATTTATTGTGGACACATATTACAGCAAAGACTGCCTCTTAATGAATTTAGCCTTTACCTAGAGTCAAAATTCAACACGTGATTAAATTGCACCAAATGTGTGGAGAACGGTGACTGTTGGGAAGGAAGATAGTAATAAGAGAGAGAGAGATATTTTACAAATAGTGAAGAAGCTTGAACAGAAAGAACTGAAACTGATCCAGGTAGCGGAGGCATGAGGAAAGTACCTGATAAACACAGATTTCCCCCTTTCTGTGTGGAAGAAAAAGGAGAGGCATGGAAAGAAGGTCACTTACTTACCTTGATAATATCAGGCTTCCTCCTGCAAGGCCTCCAGCAGCCCTCTGCTGTACACAAACAGGTGTATGGAAAAGCACCTTGAAGGAAGAGCGAGGCCAACACTTGGGAGCGGTCTGCTTCATTCCCGAAGTAGATTCATAAAAAAGCTAACAAAGAACATTACTGTGCTAAATACTCATGCGCAAGTCTTTTCCCACCCTTGTGGTAGTCCTATGCCCCTGGTCATTTCCTAGAGATATGCACAAATCATCTTAAAAAATACATCAGAAAGGAATATTCCTGAGTATCCCTTCATTCAAACCACTTCCCATGGGTTTTTCAATGGAAGAAAGTAATCTGACAGTGGGAAATTAAACATTCTTTAAGCTATGAGCAGAATTTATCATGAGCTGATGCTATCACTGTAGAAAAACACCTGAAAATATCCCCAGGGATCTTGTAATAACAATTTTTAAATGGATTTTTCTTTGAAGATGGAAGAATATACTGTGTCTGTATATATGTATGTTATTATTAATCTATAAGAATTTAGCATTAATTATCAATTCAAAGAATTCTACCAAAGACTAATTGGATGTATTTTTGTTAGCTTCTGTTGCCTATGAAGTTCTGCATTTTGAATAGTAGTCTATGAATCATGGAAGTGTTCTCTTTTTAATTAGGGAGATATTAAATACTGACCTCCATTCTGCCAATGTGGTCAATGAATATATCACTGCTGGAAAGTTGCAATTTATAAATATGTTGGTGGTCACCTATTTTTTTGAACACATTCATAATAATGAGCTTAATTTTTCTCTCAACATTAAATTGCTTTTAATGAGAAGCTAAATAGAAAATACCATGAACCCAAAGCTTATATGCTTATTTCTGCATAATGCTGTGCTCTTGTATTGGGTTTGCAGGGCAAGGTTTTTGTAGCGGTGGGGCTACAGGGGTGGCTTCCATAACAAGTTGCTAGAAGCTTCCCGCATGTCCAATAGAGCCAATGCAGCCAGCTCCAAGACAGACCCGCTGCTGGCCAAGGCCGAGACCGAGACCATCAGCGACAGTGGTAGTGCCCCTGGGATAACATATTTAAGAAAGGGGAATTAAAAAAAACATGTGCAACTGCAGCTGGAGAGAGGAGTGAGAATATGTGAGAAGAATAACTCTGCAGACACCAAGGTCAGTGAAGATGGAGGGGGAGGAGGTGCTCCAGGTGATCAAGCAGAGATTCCCTGCAGCCCGTGGTGAAGACCATGGTGAGACAGGCTGTCCCCCTGCAGCCCATGGAGGTTGACGGTGGAGCAGATATCCACTTGCAGCCCATGCTGGAGCAGGTGGATGCCTAAAGGAGGCTGTGACCCTGTGGGAAGCCCGTGCTGAAGCAGGCTCCTGGCAAGACTTGTGGTCCTGTGGAGAGAGGAGCCCATGCTGGAGCAGGTTTTCTAGTAGGACTTGTGACCCTGTGGGGGACCCATGTTGGAGCAGTCTGTTCCTGAAGGACTGCACCCTGTAGAAGTGACTCACACTGGAGCAGCTCATCAACAACTGTAGCCCATGGGAAGGACCCACGTTGGAGAAGTTCGTGGAGGACTCTCTCCTGTGGGAGGGACCCTATGCTGAAGCAAAGGAAGAGTGTGAGGAGTCGTCCCTCTGAGGAGGAAGGAGCAGCAGAAACAATGTGTGGTGAACTGACCACTACCCCCATTCCCCATCCCCCTGCACCACTTGGGGGAGGAGGTAGAGAAATCGGGAGTGAAGTCAAGCCCAGGAAGAAGGGAAGTGTGGGAGAAGGTGTTTTAACAATTAGTTTTTATTTTCTTATTACCCTACTCTGATTTGATCGGCAAGAAATTAAACTAATTGCCCCAAGCTGAGTCTGTTTTGCCTGTGACAGTAACTGGTGAGTGATCTCTTTCTGTCCTTATCTCAACCCATGAGCCTTTTGTTATATTTTCTCTCCCCTGTCCAGCTGAGACGGGGAGTGATAAAGCGGCGGCTTTGGTGGGCACCTGGTATCCAACCAGGCTCAACCCACCACAGCTTTCCAAATCCCTTCTCTGCTTTATTAAACCGTAGATAACTGTTCCCCTTTCCAAGTAATCTTAGTTTGGTTGAAATCTTTATATCACTTTATGATAAAAGATTATCAGAATGTTAGGATTTTTTGAAGAACGGTATCACTTCATCTTTCATAAATACTAATTAAACAACTCAGGCTTACGTCAGTGCCAAGATTCATGTCAGCAGTTAGTGCAACTTGTTATTGTAAGATTAGTTCTGACACATTCCTTCCAGCACAGCAAGCAGTGGGATCCTGTGCAGCACTGGGAAGAAGTCATCTCTCTAGAGACTGCCAGTAGGTATCCAATAGGAAGGAAGACTGCTTTCTTTAACAAGATTAAAAACTCTCTGCTGACATATTCCCTAACTGAATCATCTCGAACTGTAAGTCTCACCACGCAGAAGGAACGAACGTATCACTCATCAGCCAGTCTTCTCCCTTTATGACACTGTTAGGCCATTTGTATTGTAACTTCTATACACCGCACCCAGTGCATGGCTGTGGGGCTGGCTTAAAGAGCCTTCTCTAGTCTGGTCAGCCATCGTTCTTAACTGCAATAAGTGGCAATGATTTCTTGACTACAAGAACATTGAATGAAGCTTGTTCCTTTGAGCAATTACTTGCTGTAAAAGAGATGTAAGGGAGAGAAATGACCTTATTCTGTTCAGCTGGCATGTACACTGCTGATTCAGGGGCATTCACTGGGCTGTGCTTAAAGGGGTGCTGGCAGTGGTGTCAGTGTCTAAACGTTACCATTTGACTTAGCTGAGATATCATTACTTAAGTGCCCGATAGAAAACTAAGTAGAAAAGAAGAGCTGAAAAGCTAAAAATACACTTTAAATAAAGCACATGTAGTTTCAGCAAATACAATGAGAATTTGGGAAGTAATGCCATCTCATGCACCTTGCAAAATTGATTGTATAGTCTTTGTCCAATACAGAAATGTTATACCAATATGCAAGCACTGGTATTTTAAGAACGGTGTAAAATGTTGCATCTCCTTAGTAAAGCTCATCCTCAAAAGCGTTGCTCTCATTGTTCAGATTCACAGGGATTCTGCTTTTTGGGTATAATTTCATTTCACTCTGAATGCTTATGAAGTTGTAGAGTATGGTGATGGGGAGATACGGATAGACAGTGCTTCAATGCAACACAGAGCCTGCTTGCCCAGCAGTGCACTATGAACCTGTATTCTGTCTTGTTTCACAACACATTAAGATCCAGATTTTTCAGAACCGTGTAAGCATTTATACACCCAGTTGGCATATGCAGTTGCCATAAGTGTGTGTGCAACCATAATAAAATGTAAACATAAGGGACAGAATATATATCTAATGGCCTGTGTGGCTAAAGAGATTCAGTGAGTAGTGCACTCAGTCAAAATTGGGTTTTAATCATATTGCGGTTCTAAAAACCAGCCTAGCCTGAAAACTTGGATCCTCACAAGAACTGAGGCATACATTAGTGTTGCTGTTTATGGTACATATTTTTCTCTTTTTCTTTTTTTAATTTTTCCTAATGAGGTACCATGTATTTTTAAAAAGGCACTGCATATCCACAGTCAGAAAGCTATTAAATAGGTAAGCCTTCTTTATCCACCTTTTTGCTGCACTGACTAGAAGAGAGTACGTGAAGCATTGCTCCCAGTTTGGGTAGCTAATGACGAGTTTGACCTCAGCATTAATCTGAGGTCCAATCTATATCATTAGGATACAAAGTGGTCTGACTGATCCAGGAGTTTCATCAGAGCATACCATGATAGAAGGTGCATTTAGACCCTGTAATCTGTAATCAAGTGCTGCTTGGAATCAAGCGTATCATTCAGATACTGTCTTTGGCCACGTGTCTAAATACATACTGGAAAATAAGAAGTTAAGATCAAATGCCAAGATATGTGTCTTCCAGGTAATCCGTGTAGGTTGCTGTTCTGATCAGGCTAGTGCATGGAAAAGAGGTATAAGCATAAGAGATGACAGAACAATTTTTAATTTCTGTCTTCATCATATACTGAACATCGAGTGGGAGACCAAAGCATCTTTACAGAAAGCAAAGCTGTGAAGCCTGACGGTGCTTTTTCGCTTAGTCACGTGTCACATAAATGACAGATTAGTCCAAGGAGTATCTTATTTGAAGAACCTAAGTCTGCACAACTGCTAGTAGGCTGAGCAAGAGTTGGGCTCATAGATGGATGCATGAAAACGTTGAGTTTTCTAAACATCCCAGACTGGAGGGTACTTCTTAGCAACAGCTCATGAAGTGAGCAGAGATACGGTGGTCCTGGCTGGGTGCATTAATCATCATCTTTGTCATTATACATGAGAAAAGGAGGGGTGTTGTAATATTCTTTGCTGGTTTTAAATCTGCAGATGTGGAAGAAAGCTATATCACAAACAAGTCCTGTTTTGGTTTTTTTTTTCTGAAAAATGCTGAATTCCCACCCTAAAGAGAACTTTCCATTATTAAATAGAGCAGAAATGGGCTTCTTTCTGAACTTCAGGGGGACCACATCTATACAATAGAACTGTTTTAGAAAGGTCTCAATTTTTATATTAGAGGGCACCTGGATGGATTTTTTTTAAGGTAGAAAGAAATTATTTTAATCTATTCCCAGTTGAAACTAAGCCTCAAGTCAAGAACTCATACAGCATTAGCACATGTGGCACTAGCACACGTGGCACTGCAGCTGGAGACAAAGGCAATTGGGGGCACATTTTTAAACTCTTTAAGAATTATTCAGAGATTTTCATTTGTTTGATTCTTTGATTTATTTACTCTGAGGTCGGCATATTGTAGCTTAGGCAGCATGTCTTTATGTGCAGAATAATATCCCAAGGATATGGGAGGGAGGGTGCTAAGAAAGACTCATATCAAAGGAAAAAAGCATAAAAAAGAGAAATTAGTCTCATTAATATATAGGAAAGAGGTGGGAAAATTAATGATGACTCAGAAATTGCTGGGGTGAAGTTTGAAGTTTCTTCCTTCAGGCATTTTTTGAGTTGTGAATGTGTAAACATTTTGTGTAGAACATATGGAAGAAACAAAGCTTTTATTTTCACTTGCATAACTCAGAACCCGTTGAGTTTATAGGAAAGGAAAGAAAAAGGGGAAAAGGAGAGAGGAAAAAGGGAAGGAAAAAGCTAAATTTGGCTGAGGCCAAGCATGAAACGTGTACATTCAAAAGAAATAAATTTTTTGTTTTGTTTTGGTAGAGTATTTTAGAAGGAGCTGCGAGTAACTGAGAAGGGGAATCAGAAGGGGAAGCAGAATGCCACCTTCACAGATAACCAACTACATGTACACACAGATAGAAGATATTTGGTGCATGCCAGTTCCTTAATTTAAGCTTAAGAAGTATGCTTTACTCTGCCCTTATGCTTAAATTAACTGCAATTTCAAATGCATAATGTATGCATACTATAATACTGGGGATGGTAGTATCAGAGTGCTTTTTAAAGCATACACCACTGTTTAGTCTGTTCACTATATTGGTATATGACAGGTATTCAGGCTGTTGAGTTGTTACTGAAAACTGACAAAATAACTGGACTTCCACCAGAAAGAAATAATTAATTCTTTCCCCAAAGCAGAGATTGTTGTTAACTATTCCAGAACAGTAACTGTTAAAGCATTCAGTCTCAGAGATACTCTAATGAAGACAGAAGGTTTATATAGGCTTGGCTAGTCCCCATGGTAACAGCCTTTCTACTGGGTTACCATAGGAATAGGCAAAGCCTTTGTAAGCCTCCCTTAATAGAGCATACATGCTTTCCAGGCAGACTGGAATATCTGCTAGAGGATACACCTCCTGTTGTTAAATATAAATATAAACAGATTTTGTTTTGGAGTGGTACTCATCTCTGTTTAACTAGCTACGCTAGTCTTTACGTTAGAGTTATATTAAACATTGGAGTCACCTGTGATATAGGAAGACGTGCGAGAGCTGAATGGTTTTACGAACAAGCCAGCCCATGCACGTTTGTACCTAACCTGCAGGGAACCACAAGCAAAAATACTGTGCTATACAGCACTTCCAACATAGCCCAAACATCGCAGTACATTGCCCTTTCACCTTCCTGTGGACACTGCAGAGCTTTAGTCAGTCTGAAGCTTTACTGGACAAAAGTTATACAACAGGAAACAAACAAGCAAGAAACGGAGCCAAAGGAAACAAACAGAAACCCCAGCTGAATGAAACAAGCAGAAAGCAAGCCAGTGAGTGACTTCTGCTCTGTAAGTCGTTCAAGACAGTTGTTGTTTTGTTGCTTTGAACTTCTAGATCATATTCCTTGAAATTATTACCGGGGAACAGTAGTAGTAGTTTCTTGGATAACTAGTCAGGAATCGCAGTTTCACATCCTTGATCCTGAGGCTTTGTAAGAACAAGGAAGTAAGGTGGAGAACTGCAGGTTGTGAGGGAACCATGCACCAACTTGCTGGTCTTGTCATCATGGGCTTCATTTTATTCAAAAGCCCTTTACAAATGAAAAATTTTAATATGATTTTGGTTCTATTTAAGCTCCCAGGATTAACACAGTGCTCTCCCTACAGAGGAATGACATTAATAAGATGACGCCTTAAGGAAACCTAGCCAATATCTTCAGGGCTTGTTATTTTTCCAAACAAACGCTAGCTACAAGGCTTTCTACTGTAAAGCTGACAGCATCATAATGCTTTTATATTCTACTTTCCAGTTGGCTAAATTTCATTATACCGTTTGGGCTTATAAATCAGTGGAGCTGAATTGAAGGACATGGTCTTACAGGATGACACTAGGAGAGAATTTGGCCCTTGAGTTCCAGTTACCAAGATACCAGCTTCTACACATGTAAAGATCTCTATGAAAAGCAGTGGGACTACTTACACTTTTTGGTTAGGCATGTGCTTCCTTGTTTTACCAGAGAAAGAATTCTGACTGGAGAAAACAAGGTTTTGGAATTACCTCAAAATGTGTTTGTTTTAAAATGGGTAATTGGAACTGCAGATATGAAAATCCGTAGGTATTGTGGTAAGTTTACCCAGATGGTGTGGCAAGGCATACATCATACATTACTCCTATCCAGAGCGGGTAATAAAGGCAGTATATTTTTCCAGGAAAATATTTGAATGAAGCCAGAAATGTCACTGATTTCATAAGTAATAGAGGTGCCTCTATTAAGGACATTTCTGGGCACCCTAGCCCAAAGATGTTCTCGCTAGTTACCCAAAAGTAGGCAGTAAAAATCTGAGGATAGCAGCCATCCAGAAGCAATCCATGAGACAGAAGTCTATTTACAGGGACAGGGGATGAGAAAAAAAGATAAGAGTTGTAGAAGAGTTAATAACGGATTCTTCTGTGCATTGATAATTTAAAGGCTGCTTTAGCAGTCCTCTGCCAGTTATGAGTTGCTCTTACACAGAAGTTGATCCCATATTTTTGGTTCCATTTTAGGAGCTGACAGAAGTCATGAAGATGGTATCTGGAGCAGCAAGAGAGGCAGGATTATGTAGGGTGTGACAGTATGAGTGCTCTCCAATGTGCCTTCCCACTAGAAATGTAGAATGCTCACTATTTTTGGAGGTCTGACTTCCCTAGCCATGCATTGTCTTGCCAGAGCAGGTAGTTGCAGGACTACCTGAAATGAAGGTCTAAAAATAAAGCCATGACTAATTCATTGTATGGCTCAACTAGTTATGTGTCCACCAAATGGAACAATGCAGCTTTAATTTCAGGCATTTTATTCTTTGACCATGAGAACAAAGAGGCCCAGATAACATTCCTTAACTCACTATTGTAATACGGCCTCTAAAAGGCCTTGTAAAATGGCTCTACCCGTAGGCTTTCTGTAAGAGTGCACTCAGTATGTAAACTGCCTCCATTTGCCCTGCTCTTTGCCACTGAAAAGTCCTTACTGGCTTCATGTTGCAGAAACCGTCACTTAAGCTTTTTGGAGGTGAGAAATCCACCTGGTTTGTTGCTCATGGTTTGAGACTGTGTGGCTGCAATTTCTCCCAAGTGTGTCAGGTTGTGAAGAAACTACTGCACTCACTGCAGCTTCTCAATGAAATAGACAATATATTTTATATGTTTTTACATTTGCATAAGAAATAATGTACAATCAAATTGTATTCTTGTGCAAAACATGACACAAGAACAATTTGCCAGACCTGCGTGGCATGCACTACCTCTGCTCCATTACTGAAGGTGATAAAATGGGTCAGGGTAGGGTGAATGTATCTGGCAATTTTAGGTCAAGAGGAGCTCATTCTAAACTCCACTTGTAGACTACCTGCTGACAGCTGTACTGTCTTTCTCAGCAGGAAAGAAATTGCACATAGCATTTCTGTTCTGGTGTTCGTCTCTGTCTGCCCTTGGTCCCACTTGTAACCCCACTCTTTTGACTCCCTCCCCGTCTTGTGTTTTGTCCTGCAGAGCCAGGGGTCTGGACCAGACTTTACAAAGGGCTGTAACATGCATCACTCTCTAGTTCTCTCTCTCTGATGGATTTTTTTTGCAGCAGATGTTTCCATCTTTGCACCTTGCTTTCTTTTCCTCACAAATATGAGTATACATATGCAGCATATTGCATCAGCTTTGTCTTTTCCATCTGGAGGACCAGTTCTCCTTCTGGCCATTTTCAGGCATGTATAAACAGATGTGTTTGCTGTAAAGCCAGGCCAGTGGGGGCACCTATCCTAGGCACCAGAAGTAAAGGGAAGACAAATGTTCTGGAGTCTCTCTAGGTCCTGTTACCATCTGTTCTGCTCAGACTAAGGACTGAGGTAATGGAGTGGTGCCATGCCTGGATACAGGCTGTTTGGAAGAATAGGCTGGCAAGGTGAGGATAGGAAGTTGCCCTTCATGTAAGAGCAGTGGGAATGCATAGGCTCTGCTATGGGATGGATCATGAGCCAGTAAAGAGCTATGGGGCTAGGTTTAGAGGACAGAGAGATGTGGGCAATGTTGCAGTGGGTGTCTGCTACAGACCACCTGTCAGGACAAAGTAGATGATGCCTTCTTCAGGCAACAGGAAGAAGCCTCATGTTCACAGGCCCTGGTGCTCACAGGGAAACTTTAACCACCACAATATAAGCTGGAGGGACAACAGAGAAGGGCACAAATGATCCAGGAGGTTTCTGGTTTGCATTAATAACAGCTTTCTAACATGGGTGACTGAGGAGATGACGAGGGGAGGCACTCCGCTGTACCTCGTCCTTACAAACAAGAAAGAACTGGTTGAGGATGTAAAGCTCAGGGGCAGCTTGTTCTCAGTGGTTCCCAGTGAAAGGACAAGAGGCAATGGGCACAAATATTAATACATGAAATTCCATTTAAACACAAGAAAATGTTTGGGATTTTTAATGTGAGGCTAGTCAAACACTGGAACAGTTTGCTGAGAAATGTTGTGGAGTCCCTATCTTTGGAGATATACAAAACCCGACCAGACACAGCTGTGAGAAAACAGCTGTAACTGACTCTGCTTTGAGCAGGGCGGGTAGATCGGATGATCTGAAGAGGTCCCCTCCAGCCTCAACTGTTCTGTGATTCTAATTTTGTAATGTAAGAGAGGCTTTAGAAAGACTCAGGTGAGGGTGTAGGAAGGAAAAAAAGGGGATTGTATTGGATCCAGCAGCTTAGTAGAAGGGAGCACATATCATTTTGAAAGTAAAAGCAGAAAGGCCACAAAACGGGGGAAAGCAAGAATGTCTTAGCCTATGACCCACCCTTTCTAAGCAACGAGACATTAGCTAGCAGCTCTTTTCCAAAGGGAAATGTGGCATACCTGGGTTGGAAGGGTGTAATGAGCAGGTGCCAGCCCAGGGACAGCACTGTTCTGCTGTCTGTGTTGTGTGCCGTCCTCAGTAGGTGATTCTTACCATGTTCACCACGTGGTTCATCACATGCCATGTGTGCTGTACGGACTGGTAGGACTTAATGTTTCTTCCTTGCTTTCCACACCTCTCTTTTCCTTTAGAACTACTGTGAACTTACAACCCTGTGCTGGTACCTCCTCTTCTTGTCGTGACTTGATTCTGCTGGACTGCAGAGGCACTAAGTAGCTATGCATGGTGCAGCACTAGAGGAAATTTGCTTCTGTGCCTGTGCACACCTCTTCGGACTAGTATGACAGTGCCTTTTTGCCAATTTAAGGACTATATATTCAGTTGATGTTGGCTGGATGTGTCAGGCCTGAGCTGGTTTAATGTTCATGGATACTTTTTAACTTGAGGGAGAACATGTCTTAAACAAAGAAAAACAAAAACCAGCTGAACATGATTATATCCCTGTTTAAAAAAGCCTGGGCAACCATCCCTAGGGTAACGAGGAAAAGAGGTCACTGAAGAAATACTGCAACGTACAGCATGAATAGGAGGAGGGTTGAGGTATCTGAAGCATAGGAGCTGTTGACAAGGAAAACTGAAGACTTCTGAAAGGCAAGAGAAATTGTGTCAAGGGATTTCTGCCTACTGCGTCACAGGTACCTTTCTGAAAACGCTAAAGCACTGCCACAGGAAAGGGCTCAGGGGGACACCAGCAGTTGCAGCTTGCACGCCTAGGGGAAGTGATTAGCATTAGCTGCAGTTAAAGACACTACATAGTGTTTTTCTTACTTGAAGTGAAACATTAATGCCAAGAATCAGGTATAAAGTTAGGGAAGTAGCTTGTTTGTAGGTTAAACAACTCAGAAGATTTAACCCTGCAGAACAAGGGGAAAACTCTGACTATCAAAGCAGCAGCACAGAACTGAGAGTCAAAGGGAAGGGAGGTCTAAGGTCCTTTTAGTTCATTCAGGGTTTTTTTTGTCTAAGATATTTCAGCAGCTGAACAGCCTGTAGAGCAGCCTTGAGTGCAAATGCGCATAAGTCTCTTTCGATTTTTGTGAAAGTGTGCTTGAAATCATCATTCCTTCAGTCAGTTAATGCCTGTTTCTTAAAATATTAAGAAATTACATATGGAAAATCCCAAGAAAGAAAAATGGATGTATGTGCTATGAGAGAAAGGGCAGCTAAGCTGTAGGCCAAGCTCTAGTGTAAAGAGGCAGAGTACTGTGGATGCCAAAGGAGCTGTTGAATGGAACTGTGCCAGCAAAGACAGTGGAGAATTTACCCTGCACATACAAAGATGATCTTTCTTTCTACCCACAGTTAGGCTGTTAACAGCTTTCAAGATCACAGTAGACATGAGGAAGAAATAATTTCAAAAGATCCCAGAAATGCTGAGTTGACAGCAAGGAAGTTAATGTTTATGAGAAACATTTATGAAAATATTAACTTTTGGCAATGTAGACATCCCTTTTAAGCTGAATGGGAGGGGTGGGGTGTAAAATCATAAGGAACCCCTTAAAAACTAATGCCAAGATATAGCCTAATCGGAGCCACAGAGTACTGAAAAATATTCCTGAGAGTATTGGTTGCTGCATCCTTGTTTCACATGTGTAGGGTAAAATTAAGAAGATATTCAGTAGGAATGATAAAGAAAGCATAATCTGAAAAATGTACCCACCGAAATCTGCCAGCAGTTATTTGTTTTACTATCACTTGGTCAAATAATGAAGCCGCAGTGAAATACTTTTCTCAGTTTTTTTTCTCTATGCTGGAAGTATTGACCGAGCAAGGAAAATTAAAATCAGAAATAATGACTTAAGGAAAAGAGGCTGCAGTCCCTGCCTGTAACAGGGACTAAGTATGTATGGCCTGTATATATTTATTGTGTTTGATGGTTGGAGAATTTCTTTTCCAGAGAAGGAAAATATTACTAAGACCTGTAGAATATTCTGACTTTGTCCTTTCAACTCCTGTCTTTTTCCTCCCCCTTTCAAGTTTATAAATGTTGCTTTTCTTCATTCTTCTATCCTAATACTGATATGTAGTGATGGCATTGCAGAATGGAGGTTTAACAGACAATGTTGGACAAAACAAGAACACTATAGGTTATTCATTGTAAAGATGATATGAAGAAGCTGAGACTATTTAGCTTTCATACTTTGGAAAAGAGGAAAAAAAAGGCTATGGTCTTTTGAAGGGTTTTGTAACTTTTCATATACATATTCATATAATTTTCCAGATGCATGCTTTTTTACCCTCAGCAGAATTGCCACATGTCTGACGCTGTAAGCCTGCGGATAAGGCAGCAAAAGCCCTACCAAAGGCTACACCTTGTAGCAATCGTTTTGCGTTGTAACTTGTTACAAGTTGTAAAAGACTTACTGTAAATTCTTATTTTTGTAACATATTTAAGTTAAGCTTTTAACTGAAATGTTTTGGACTTCTTGTATGTTCACATATATCTTATTATCTTGATACTTCATCACCGGTACTATTCATGTTTTGTATGACATTATTCTGCTAAACCTCATTTGTGGACATGTCCCCCATACCCCTACTGCAAAGGATTCTGTTGAGATCCCCACCAGCTAGGAAGCATTTAAAACTGCTTTTTAGATTTAATAGATGATTTCACTATATTTTGCAGTCCTTGAGCATTTTGAATGATTCACCCAAAAACTGAGTTAGAAGAATGGGAAATCAGAGATCATTTTGGTGTCTAAAATCAATTACTTCCAAGTTTTGTAAGTACAAATTATGTGAATGGGCTTTGAGACTGAATTTATCACCCTCTACCTCCTGAGCAAAGATTTTAATTGGTGATTTTGCTACCATCTAGGCAGAAGAATATGAGCAAATGGAGAAAAAAGATCTAGAACTGAATTTTTCAAAACCAGATTGATACATTGATCATGCTGTCACCAACAATTGCTAAATATAAACATACACTTCAATTTTAGGTTTACCAGCATTAAAGAAACACATTAAAAAGTCACGTGCACTTCAGCATCTGGTATCCTGTATTTTTATGTTTCAGAATAATATTCCTGACATACAATCTTAATAAAGCTACATATCATATAACTGGTAGACATTTTGTTTCTTTACTGATCTTGGATATGCAATATTGGACCCAATCTTATTAATTAACACTAAAATATTATGGGCTGAATCTCCTTTATATTTTTGTTCATTTCTAAAATTCTGATTGTGTAAAACAGCCTTGAAAGTGGCTGCAGATTTGGCAGGGGTTTTCATAGACATGGCAGTCTTGATGAGTTCAGAATAACTTAGAGTGCCCAATATATGAATGATGCAAAACAGAAGACAGTGGTTCACTGACTGTCATTTCCTACACTTGCCTCTGCTCATGCGATGTGGCTGTGAAACTTTTTCGTATTGACGATATTGTGTTTTGCAGTCATCTCCCACATGTGTAAATGAAGCAACAAGTGCAAGGTTCCTGCATTTTCAAACTTCAAACCTTTCCATGGATGAAAATGTAAAATATAATAGGATCATAAAGGAAACAGAAAAAAGCCTTGAAGCTAAGGGTATGCATGTAGGCAAGAAAAAGTTCATACTTATGTTTTTTTATGATATTACACATTACATACGCACACACACCTTTTGTCAAGCCCAGTCCTTTTGAGGTGAAGGGCTTTAGATATAGATAGTTGTATAAGTAATAGAAATGACTAGAGTAAATGCTCAAATGCAGGCTTGACATAGCACCATGAAATAAATTTATGAATGCTGCTCATAATAACTTCTGGCAATTAGAGGTTGGATTTAACTGCGATGAGTGACACAACCAGATGACATCAGGGGAAAATAAAAGCTGTTTTGTCAATACTCTTGTGTTCTATCTTGCTACTTGGCATTATAAAGTCAATATTAAGTCAGAAGTTTCCACCTAATAGGAGACGAGATTGTACGCCTATTACCTGTGCACACTCTGAAGCCTGTATATCAGCTATAACCATGTGTCTGTTGTATTCAGAATATTTGCGTGTAGTGGTCACCACTGTATATTCAGTTCTTCCTGTCATATCTCTTCAGATCTGTAGATCTGTAGAGGCTCTTCTGCTTGAATAAACTGGTGTACTTCATGCACAGTTATACATAACCGAGCCAAAACAACACATGTTTTGCTTTAGTTTCCTGTTTGGGTTCAGCTGTGACTAAAGTTTTCTGCTCGTGCCAGTTACAGTTCACTATGTGTAAATGGTATATACTGTGTGTATGTATCTTCAGTCTTACAGCTTCTGTGGGACTTTCCTTTCTGATATGGTCATATAATAGTCTAAAATTTGCTAGCAACATAGCATTTAAGGCTTCAGACAAGTGTGAAGTGAATCCGCTAAAGAGATTCCCTGTGAATATTTACCATTCAGTTTTCAACGGTGTGCTGCAGGAACCTGTGCTTCTAGGCATAAGGGCAGAGATCTGTACAGCAAGTCATCCTAAAAAGGGAAGTGGGGACAAACCCAGAGATTTTCTGGCCTTATAAACTCTCTGATGAGTTGGATGAATAAGAATGGAAGGCAGTACATTCTTGTCTATATTTTTAAACTTTATTAATATAAAATGATTAAAATAAAAACAATGCAATAAGTTTCAAAAGTAGATCACCTTTCAAATACTAATGTGAACATAAAAATTAATAGCAACAAACTGTGTAAATCAAGGTAAAACATATGTGATGCTTTAATAAGGTTAACTGACACGTCGTGTGCATCAGCAAGCTTTCACAGTTAATCTATATCATGCTGGTGATACACTTCGAGACTGTTTTTGAACATTTTTCAAGACAATGGTTTAAAGCCACCCCATTAACTCCACCAGTTTTTTCCCCCCACAGGTTAGTTTTATTCGATGGTGAATATCCAAAATCTTCCATGTAATCATGCAATAATATTAAATGACCTATTAAAGGATTAGATGCTACTTCTAAGCATGGTCTGGAGCAAAAAGAATGGATAAAAATGTTGTCTTGGGGGAAGCACAGGGAGAAACTGCCCATCCAAGACACCCTTCTGGGAACAGTTTCTCTGCTTTTCTTCCTTATTCTACCTTTGTGATAGAAATATAGTAATGTGATCCCCCCTTAAAAAGGTCAGCATTCTCAACAGACATCTTGTCAGCTCAGCAGGATGCGTGCATGTGTGGTGGGTTGCCTGGGACAGAGCAATGATTCCATGCACTTGTCAGTGGAGGGGGCTCAGAAATTTTGAGCAGAATGTTTCTCAGTGAGAAAATGCCAATTAATTCAGTTGTAAATGTTCTGTGGGAATGTGTCAGGATTGACTATACTTTGTTTGTTTTGCTTTCAATCAAAACAAAGATTTTGATAACTTTTTTATAATCTTGTCATGACAGAATATTTGAATCTTTCATTTTGGAACAACATTTCATTCAGGATTTTATTTGATATTATAAATTAGGCAAAAATAAGAAAGTCAGAATTAAAACTTTTCATATGAATTGACCTTAAGTGAATTTAAAAAATGCCCTAGGAAAAACATTTACTTTGCTTCAATTTAGAAGGGGGAAATGTTAAAATGTCAGAGTTTCCCAGGAAACAAAAATTCTACTTTCTGAAAAGTATTTGACAGAAGTCCATCATTTATCATTTAAAAATGAAAGTTTTACAGTTTTCATGCCAAATTAAACATGTAGTTAAATGAATAATATTCTGCAGTCATCTTCATTTTGAAATATTAAAAAAATAATTTATTTATTGGGTTATGGAAAAAAGTTTTCCATATGCTCAAACCAATATTTGAATATTTGAATTCTGTCACTTGGCACTACTGAGAACAGCCTGCCTCTTCTTCATTCCCTCCCATCAGCTTTCTACATACATTGATGAGATTCCCTGCGAGGCTTCTCTTCTCCAGGCACGAGAGTCTCAGCTCTCCTCATATGAGATGCTCCAGTCCCTTAATCATCTCCATAGCCCTTCACTGGAGTTGTTCCAGTAGGTCTATCTCTCTCTTGTACTCTGGAACCCAGAACTGGGCACAGTATTTCAGATACGGCCTCATCAGTGTTGAGTAGATAGAAAGGGTTGCCACCTTCAACCTGCTGTCAACACCCTTTCTGATGCAACCCTAAATGCTATTGGTCACCTCTGCTGCGATAGTGCATTGCTGGCTTGAGTTCAACTTGTTATCCACCAGGACCCCAAAGTCTTCTCTACAGAGCTACTTTCCAGAAAGTCAGCCCCCAGTATTTATAGGTGCATGGGGTTATTCCTCCCCATGGGCAGGATTTTGCATTTGCCTTTGTTGAACTCCATCAGATTCCTCTCCGCCCAGCTCCCCACCTTGTTGAAGTCACTTCTCCCAAATTTGTGTCATCTCTGAACTTGCTGAGGGTTGACTCTGCGCCATCCTTAACAAAGAGGTTAAACAATATTGGCCCTGGTATTGACCCCTCGGGTACAGCACTAGTGACTTGCCTCTCCACCTGAACTTTGTGCCACTGATCATAACCCTCTGGGCTTGGCTGTTCAGCCACTTTCAGTCCACGTCGTCCACTTATCTAACCCATACTATGTCAGCTTGCCTATAAGGTTGTTATAGGAGACTCTGACAAAGGCCTTAATAAAGTTGAGGTAAACATCATTCATGACTCTTCCCATCATCTGGCATGGTAGTAATTTCATTGCAGGAGTCTATCTGGTTGGTTAAGCATGACTTCCACTAGGTAAATCCACACTGCCTACTTCCAATCACCTAATGTGTTTCGAAATGGTTTCCAGGATTAGTTGCTCCACCACCTTCACAAGGACCAATATGAGGCTGACTGGCCTGTAGTTCCCCGGATCTTCCTTCTTGTCCTTGAAATGACATTTGGTTTCTTTGAAGATGGGAGTGACAGCTGCTTTCTTCCATATTTTCTTTGCTTCCACATAACCCCTTTTGCCATGAACAAACACTTAGTATTCCCATGTTCATTCATTCCCTTACCAGATGCACAGGCAACACTTTGAATTTACTTGGCATATGCACAGTTGTTGTGGGCTCCTGCTCAAAGCAGGAGGGAGGCTGAGAAGCAGAACACTTAGATAGGACCCTGGAAGAGCATTTTTTTCATCCTACTTCTCTTTTTGAGGTACTGTTTTCCAGATCAAGGAGTATGCTGGACCTGTAGGTCTTCATGACCCAGCCTATGATTGACCTAGATTATCTTCCTGGTTTGGCTTTAAGTACATGAATGAAACTGACTTTAACTAGATCCTATAGTGTAACTGTTCTGTCAGGAGTTCAGTGACATATGTAGCCCCAAAAGAACAAGGGTATTTTATTTCTGATAAAGTCAGACAGACAGTTTGTTGCTTCATTCAGTACTTTCACCTACATGTTGGCTCTGAACCAACGCCAGCAATTTGGCTGAGGGTGAAGTCTTTGTCAATGATAGGAAACAATATGAACCACCCTGAAGCTGTAGAAAACTCATGATCATAAGGAAACTTGTAAACATGCAGAACCAGAACATGAAAGAAATATCTGGATACAACTGTAGAGATAAAAGAAGGACATCAAAAGCCAGAAATGTGTCCAGTAACAGTGAGACATAATTTGATGGTAATTTTTATTTAAATGCTTAGGGGGAAATTAAGAAAGAAGAAAATAAGCTGAAAATAGAATTGTGTTCCTCTAGAGACCACCAGGCTAGACCAGAATAATAAAATATCCTGGATCAACTCATTTGGTACTGAAAACCACAGAGTTCTTTTACTCATGGGGAAATTTTAAATATGCGGACATCTGTTGGGTAACAAACATTCAAAGTTTGTTTGTTAAAGTGCAGTTCTGCTCTTTAAAGTGGGTATGTGAGAATGACATCTAGGACCTCTATGTTTGTTGTCTCTCAAAGATCAGTTTATCAGGTTGTTTCTGCTTACCAGTTAAGACATGCTTCTTTAACCAGCCCACAAACTTAACGTTATTTCCTCAAGGTCATCTGAATTTTCTGCTCATTATGGATTGCCATGAGACTTTTCTCTCCATGATACCTTTGCAGCCTGAACTGTAGGCAATTCTAAGTAATCAGAAAGCAGAAAACATAGCTGTTGGTGAGGCAGAAAGAGAAATGGAAGCAATTTCTCACTTGGTCTTGCTGTCTTTGATCCTCTGGGGCTCACTTTCTCTGCACCCTTAGCAACTCTGATCAACATAACCAATGGAGGGGACATGGCTGAATCAGCCCCTTTGCCTGTTGTCTTTGAGAGAAGCTGATTTCTTGTCTCTTTCTAGAACTCACAGCCTGAGCCTAATAGTATGAAAAGCTGCTATGATCTATGGTTTTGTGGAGACCAGTTGTACAGTTTGAGGAAGGGAGATGGTTGATAATAAAGAAATATTAATTCTAAACTGTAGACCTGAATTAGATCTTAAGAAGGTGCTCAGGAGTGAACCATGAAGAAACCTCAATGTTGACATACGATGAGGGAAAATTAAGGGGTTTACTCCCAATTCTACTGTGCATTCTGCTCATTAATGTAATCAGCTAGTTGGACCCTCTGTCAAAGATAGGTAGAAGGCTGAAAAATACAAGTGGTAAATCACAGAGGAGATTCAGCATGGAGAAACTCACAATAAAACTGGCACAAATCTGTTAACTTGGAGGAAACGGAGGGAGGGAGAATGAAAACATCTAAAACAGAGTAGCCCTGTTCTAGGGTCGAGCAAGGTCACTTTCTAGAATTACATATCATTCCAGTAAGCATGCAGTTGTTACTAGTGTAAGTAAAATTAACAAGTAAAAAAGTGCTAGAATGGTTTAGTGGTTTAGTGGTCAGGTAATTTTCCTTTCTAGCTCTTAGACTGGTACTCTCGGCCCCAACAGCATACCTGTATTTGACTTCTTGTCCTCTTAAAGTGTGGTTTCTGTAGCCCTGTTCCCACAGAGAACAGTGTTTTCTGCTGGAATTAGTGTTACAGGTGGCTTCAGGAAGCATCTGTCCCCAGACCCCTGTTACATAGCTACCATGGGTACATAATTCTCTATATATTATGAATACATACCCTGCCCTGTATTTATCATCCTCAGAAGAATAGTCAGCTAATCTGAATTAAAAATGTTTTATGAACTTGTCTACTTTTTGGCCGCCAATATGTATGCCCATTTAGTGCTTCCATCAGTCAAGAGAGGTATATATAAAAAAAAAAAAAAAAAGAAAAAAGATGTTTGTGAAATCCTTGCTTATCATCCCGGATCACATTTTTGATGTATGAAGTTGCCTGATTCTTGTACAATCCAAGAACGGCTCTTCAATATTTTAAAATATGATTAGACTATACTGCAGTATCGAAGAGAAACCTTTCTGATGGGATATATTCTAGCAGTCTCCTCCATTCCAGAAGGTAGCAGCCACTCCCTGGGCCATTACTAAATAGTTACATGGACCTAGGTTTTCCATTTTGGAATTTAGGAGTAAATAGAAGGAAATAAACTAGTCCGTATTCTCCTGTACAATATCAGAGAGGGTCTGCATCATTTATTTTACAGGTTATGAGAAGGCCATATCTTGTATCTGCTGATACATTTCCGAAATTTATTATATTAGCAACGTACTATCAATAAAATCTAATTTAACAACATAAGCTTGTCCTACAAAGGTAAGTAAACATATTGTGTTGTTTCAAGTCTCAAAGCTCTACAACAGCAGAATTCTAAGCCCAGTCACAGTATTAAAAACAGAATAATGCTTTTCTCCTTCCTCACTGGGAATTACAAAAGTGTCTCCAATTATATGGTGTGCCCATTCTTTTCTCCACTCCCTCTTTCTACACATGATGGACTGTGCTTTCATAGTGGAGAAGGCTTGCACAGCCAAGGAATCTGCTCTCTGTAGGCTTCCTTCATTTGTTGCATAAACTGGAAGATGCGCAAGGCAACCATGGGAGGGTGGAAAGCAAAGGTTTCTCTAAGAGAGTTGGATACTGTTCAGATAATTGAATTCTATTCATTTTAGACATGCGAGAAGTCCCTAACCCAAATGTTTTATGCATGCTCACTTAAAAGTTGTTCTGCTACCACTTTTACACTCTCGTCTGTGTATGGGATGGAATCAACAGGATCCTAATGGTGGATACATAAAATGCTGCATATATATCGCCAAGTGCTCTTAAAAATCCAAGTACGAGGTATCTCAAAATGGAGGTCCATATTTACTGAAGGTTTTTGTCTTTAATTGTCCTTTGTTTCTGCTGTCTCGCTATGAATTTGGGATAGTCAACCCTGTCTCTTCACAGGAATGCTGCAAAGATAAATTAGTTGACATTTTCAACCATTAACTTTCACTCAGAAGCTGCAGTGATGAATACCATTAGTGAGCTTACAGGAAATTAATTTTAAAATATTGTAGATTTCCTCACTGACTGACTGACTGACTGAATACCTGCTGGTTGACTTTTGAACTGAGGTAGAAATCCTGAAGAAAGGCTGGTACAAAATTAATTAGCTCACTTCTTCAGTGTTGTATGAAAGCACAATGGAACTTGGTTAAAATTACAGGGCAATTTTAATTCTGACATTACTTCTAAAAATTTTGCTTTGCAAATTTATTATTCTTTTAATCCAGATTTTTGGTGTTATATAGCACAACACAAATATTTTCATAAAGCTTTATATGCAAGAATTTATAGTGTATTATGTGTAGTAACTGGCTCTTTTTTCTTACTTCATTTACACTTGTTAAAAATGACAACTAATATTGTTGTGTTCTTTAGGACATCCTGAAATGCCATGTGACTATTTCCCTCCTAGGAAAATGTGTTTATTATGGATCACCACCAGCTTCTGCAATGCAGATGTAAATTAGCCTTGGCATAAGGTTTTAACGATGTGTGTGCAAAATGTTGTTTCCATAAAGTTTAGCATGACTAGAAGTTTGTAAAAGATCTTCCTTTAAGAAAGAAAAAACAGAAAACAATTTACAATTTAAAGATCTAATGTGTTAAAGCAAACAAAAAGGAAAGAGACCTGAAGTGATTTAATGAAAAAAAAACCAAACAGAAACTTTATCTTCAATTTTCTTTTGCTCATCTGACATACTGAATCATATACACCGCAGAGAAATAATTTTACCTACAACTTGGATGATCCCTGTTCATCAGGTACAACCCTTTTTATGACTCCAGTTCAACAGGGTACTTGGGGCACAGTAACTTTTAATAAGCAAGAAAATCAGTCAACTTTAATGAGGTTGCTCATGGATGTGCCTAAACACTGTGCTCTGGCCCATTTAGCTAACCCATACACAGGGTGCTTCATTAATACACAAAATTTCAGTTAAATATAAAGTGGAACAGCTATTGCACACGTGCATTCTGATAAGAAGAGGTAAAATTGCAAAATTTCATATGTAAAGTACAAAATATAGGAAGATAGCTAAATGAATATTCTACTTGTAACAAATCCCCATCCCTCAAGGTGACTTAGTATTGGACCTTTGCATCTGAAAAGAAGAGTGATACAATGAGCTAAAGCTGAATCTGCTTTTTAAGAACAACGTGGATTCCACTCCCACCTGTTCTCAAGAGTTTGATTTCACCGTCCAGGCATACACCACACTTAAAATCCAATAAGACAGTTTTTTCAATGATGTATTTTTTGTATCATTATCTTTTACACTGCAAAACAGATGCAGAAGTTAGGAAGGAACATTTTTTTCCAGAGGAATGCTATCTTGACACAAAATATCATACAGGTTTCATTTGCACACCAGGAGAAAGTTCTAGCATGTAGAAAAGTAACAGAAGTTTTCCATGCTGCCATTACATCGCCAGGGCACAAAGGTAGCTCTGTTACACCTGTGTGTCCTGTGTTGCTTCTGGCATGTCCCTTGCTGTAAAGCCCATAAACGCCCCTTCAGTGCTGTTTTATGGAGATATGCTTTAGCTTAATTCTGTTTTTGTGTTCCACCACCTGGTTTCCCTTTAAGGTTTTTCTTTGAAATTTGACCAACTTTTTTTATGGCTAATGTTAAAGGCAACAAATAGTTGAACTCTGGCAAATCTTATTACTTACTAGAAATCCCATTCAGTATCAGCATTTTTCTAAAGCATTTTCTTTTAAGGAATGTGTACCTGTGGTGGATTTCTAAATTTTTTCCTATGTCCCAACACTGAGGCCTCTGACTTATCACCAGCACTTTGGTGCCCTGTTACAGCTCGTCAGCTGTAAGGTTTTTAGCTGTAATCTTTTTTACTGACTCTTTTGTTACTTTGTGATGTGATGTGTTACATTTCTCTTCCTGAGATTTTTTTTTTTTGTGGGGTGGGTTTGTTTAGCAGCTCTTGAAACTATCCAATCATTGCTTTCTTTATTTCTTATCTATTTGAGAAGTCTTTCCTTGTTCATCCTAGGCTGGCCCTAAACTTGCCTGCTGAGAGCTTATTAAGCTGATAAAGTTTTATTTCTCTATCAGTAAATATTTCAATATGCTTATAAGTACTACATATATTCTTCCTTTTGTTTCTTCTCATGTTGTTTTTCACTGCTCTCTATCCTTTGTTATATGCACAGTTTTTGCTTGTTCTTGTCTTTCTGGAGGTATTTTGGAGAAAGTAATTTTTGTTTTTCTTGTTTTCTTTCTTTCACTTAATTCCGCTGGTTCTTACTTGTCCAGCTTTCTGTGTGGCTTGTGTTAAAACCAGATACCATTGCAACAGGTTTTATATTGCTGCCACATGAAGAAAGGTTCATGATATAGAAAAAATGTCTTGTGGTGGACCTAAATTTTAGCACCTGAACACTGTTCTTGAGGCCAATTTGAATTTGCCACTTATAATATGTCTTGCCTGTTAGCCTCCTATTGGCTTTCAAAGACTTTTTCTTGAGTTAGATAGCTGTTATTGTCAGAGTCTGTAGGGCTGAACAACAGGTCAGTGGACACAGAAGCAACCATGAACTCAGAATATGCAATAATGTGCCAAATATGTGACTGAATGTCCAAATTCTAGTGGAGGCTGATTATCCAGCAACATAATCTCAGCATGTTACTGTATCATTGCAGATACAGTTTTGCATCTGAATCCAAACACATATACATGAAGTGTGTTTTTATTTTTAATACTTTCCAAGGGCTGTGATTTAAAGGTATTGCTGCTCCACTGTTTAATCTTGTCAGTAATTTTCTTGGTGAATTGATAGTTTCTTGGTATGTATTTAATTGCTGTTTAATTCTTAAATTCTTTTCCAGCCACTTTACGATGTCCCCTTTCTTTTGTTAATTGCTTTGTAATGAGAAGCATGTAGAAGAAAATGTAAAAGTCATCATGTAGTTGGAAAAATATTCTTGACACACCTTCGCCCTTTTTATGACTGCTGGACTGGTGCCATTTACTTCAAGGATGGCGTCGATAATGTCTCAAGAGTAATGTTCCCCTCTCATCATTGCAGCACGAGTACACCTTCAAGTTAAAAGGCTAATACCTGATATGTGTGTTTTCTTGTTGTCTCAAATAGCTACAATCAAAAAACAGGCTCTAAGTGTATGCATTTCACTGCACTGCGTGTTCTACAAATTCTGGTTGTTGTGACCTAAGAGCAAGTTTTTGTGTTTGTCTGGCTTTCAGTAAATTCCCATTTATTTAAGCTCATGAGCTGATAGTTTTGTTGGTGGTGAGCAGCAAAGCCTCCCAAGGGCACTTGGCACCCGGGGGGGAAAAACATTCTTCTAGATATCCCAGGACGAGATCAGTCAAAGCCTAGAAGAGATTCACAAAAGTCCCAGTTTTCAAAACAGACATCAGTTTTCAGAAAGAGCTTGGTATATTTTGCCTTGCATGACCAAACGTGCCAGTATCTTAAGGGAATCTAATCCTTTAAGTGCAGAGTAAAAGTTGGTAGTTGGCTGTATAGCCTGCTGATTAATTCTATTTTATTTTTATTCCCTAATAAACATTCTAGAGTTGATTCTCATATTTAAAATTATTATATTGGGACATAATAGGGGACACAATATTCAGAGGCTGTGAACATCCACAGCCCCCAAAATTTCAGTACGACCACAGGATTTTTGTGAGTACAGTCTGGAACAAAATGTGAGAAGTTTTAAACTTGCATCAAGTTCTAACAGTGTGACCACAGAACTGTCTAAAAATATTTCTCTGTTATTTCCAAGTAATTTATGATTTATTTTTTAATGGGTATGAGTGTAGATGATGTTGAGTAGTTTTTTCTACAGCCAAAGTAAACTAAGTGGGAAATTACTCATTTGTTACTTACGACTCTTCATTGGCCACTTAAAGCTTCAGCTTTCATTCAGATGTATCCAATTTATCTTTTTTTTAGGTTAAGAGCTATATGTTTGTCAGGCTTTCTGAGCTATTCTTACTAGCTTCCATAAATATTCAACTCTAATATTACAACTTAATATTTTAAAAAGTAGTCTGCAGCACATCTAGCAAAGTATTATTCTTGGGTTTGGAATAATGACTGGCTTAGGAGTAATTTAGAGGACATAAATAAAATGGTAAATGAATATGGTTCTGCTTTTCAAAGGAGTCAAGAGTTCTGCTTGTTTTCTGCAACAAGATGTTATCCTTCATATGTATAAGTTTGTTTTGAAGTTCATTTTATTATTTAAAAAACCCAGCTAATTCCATCAATAATGATTTTATGCACACTGTGATTTAATAAAAAATCTAATTTATAACACTTTTTCATTAATATTGGAAAGGATCTTCTGTGCCCTCTTTGCCTTTTTTTGCCCTCTTTCATCTGGAATTTAATTATTCAAATAAACAAACAAAACTGCTTTATTTTGGGGGAGGTAGAATGTTGCTCCATGATACAGTCATAAAAATGTACTCTCAGACGACGACTGCAGGAAAATATAATTATGCTCACAGAGTCATTAGAGATGAATGAGCAGAGTGGACAGAATGTGTTGCTTGATAAATTTAGCTCTGCCTCTGTCTGCTGCTTGTTGGTGAACTCCTTTGGTTTTCCTTGAATCTGTTACTCTAAATCAGCCTCCTGTCGTGGTGGCAGCTCTTGTGTGTTCCCATGGCCTTGGGAGCTATGCCAAACATGTTCTGCTGCAAGCAGAGCCTCCTGAGCAGGACAGGCTACAGGGGGTGGGCCAGGGTCAGGATCTGGTCTTCTAGCTTGGCCAGTGGGCAAAGGCTGGACACTCTTCTCCTTTTGATACAAAATGAAATAAATATTACAGCTAA
This sequence comes from Phalacrocorax carbo, assembly GCF_963921805.1. Classification (NCBI taxonomy): domain Eukaryota; kingdom Metazoa; phylum Chordata; class Aves; order Suliformes; family Phalacrocoracidae; genus Phalacrocorax; species Phalacrocorax carbo. The sequence goes on along the minus strand of NC_087514.1, from coordinate 66,918,492 downwards.
ACAATAATACAGATAAATTACCCGGGTATGGAAAACAGACTAAGAGCTGAGGACATGGAAAGTCTGGATCTCATCAAAGGCATAAATCCCAGCCAAATATGGTGGAATAATTATCTCAAAAGCACATCCTAATCTCAGCAGAATGGAAAAGAAATGGAACCTTTGAGTACAAAAATCTGCCGGTGCAGTTACTGTCTTTTAAGGAAGTTGTGAGCAAACTTGATATCAGCGTGTGTGCTCACTGAAGAAACAGTAAATCAAGTCTAGAGAGAACTCCAAGGAACCTATACCAGCTCCTAATGTTGACACTAAAATTATCTTTGCACAAAGGTGTTAAAATAGGAAAAGAAGAAGGAACTATACCTGTGACACAGCTTCTTACAGTGAAATCAGATTAATCAGCTTTGCAGATCTGAAGACTGACTCATTGTACTCACAACAGCATTTGCAAGAATACATCAATATTGAGAGATGGAGTTCTTATGTACTAGATCAACGACAAACTAACTTAAGACAACAGACTAACATTCAGACTAAGGGGAGCTACTCGTGATTCAGGCCACGGCTCTGTAAGAGAGAAAACTGCTCCTTCAAAGAAATGAAAATAAGAGATGAGACACAGCTAAAGCACAGAATCCAAAGAACAGGTGAGAATCACACAATGATGTTGGCCACCAAGAGCTGGCTTTAGAATACCACTAATGGAAGTATACAGAGAACATTGGTACTGCAGCTCTGTTACATGGCATGGAGTCATATAAAGAATGGATGGACTGTTTTAATGAGGTTCTCAGTTGTGAAGTGGATGAAAACAAAGATTCAGAGCCATTTTCTAGGCAGCTGAACCACTTGTGGAAGCATTATTTTTTTAAAGAGCATAAGGAAGCAACAGGAGCATAAAAGAACCACAAAGTTCCTGATGAACTATTAAAACATAAGAAGGTGTAAGTTAAGTCAAAGATCTACAGGTTTATTTCTTGTCAGGAATTTCTTGTCAGGAATTTTGAAAAAAAAAATCAAAGTAAATGCGAAGGGGGAGTCAAATCCCTAGTTTTTCAGACGGACAAAATAAAAGACTACTGCAGAAATTTCTCACTTCAGACGATCCCATCTACTTTTTAGTTTTATATATGCTTAACACCTACACAGAGGATTTAGTAAGAGACTGTGCTGGTTTTGGCTGAGAAAGAGTTACTTTTCTTCACTGTAGCACCTGTAGTAGTCAGGGACCTTTCCAGCTTCCCATGCTCTGCCTATTGTGGTTCAAATATTTTCAGTTTGTCAGCTGCTTGAGAAAACAAGGGAATTTAAAATGAATATATGGTTTTAAAAGAAGATAAGTGGTGGCATAGCTCAAGACAGTAATGTGGGCACAACGAAAAATTTGGATTCCTAGGAAAAGTATTAAACTTTGTCTTTGCAGCATATAATAACAGAATGAAACCTGTGCCTAATTTGATATGAGATGACACTACTTGCTCTTTACAACTAACTGAAAGGAGGTTGTTACAAGATGGGTGTCGGTCTCTCCTCCCAAGTAACTAGCAATAGGACAAGAGGAAATGGCCTCAAGGTGCACCAGGGGAGGTTTAGATTGGATAAGAGGAAAAACTTCTTCAGTGAAAGGGTTGTCAAGCATGGAACAGGCTGCCCAGGGAAGTGGTTGAGTCACCATCCCTGGAGGTATTTAAAAGACATGTAGATGTGGTGCTTAGGGACATGGTTTAGTGGTGGACTTGGCAGTGTTAAGTTTAAAGTTGGACTCAATGATCTTAAGAGTCTTTTCTAACCTAAATGATTCTATGGTTCTATTGTATGATAAGGTAGGAAGTAATTTTTAAAATGGGAATGGAGGAAGTACGATGATAGTTGCAAAATTTTTTTGGTGGTGTAGATGGCCTTTACTGACTTTTAATTTGTTCTGATACATGCTGATGATCAATTTACCATGAAATAGACAGAAAACATGGCATAAAAGAATGGTTGAACACTGTGCTTGAAGTGGCAAGAGACCCCAAATATATTTAAAACTATGAGAAGATGCTGAGCAAGCTTGATTAATAATAATCTGATACCATCAACAAATCAGTGTAATACTTGGAAACTTTTCTTGCTAGTAATGCCTTGCAGGTGATTGAACTTAAGATGTGTTGCAGGAGCATGATTGTCTTTTTCTCTAACGGATATGTTTAGCCACCAACAACCACTGAGGAGAAGCAATACTGTGTGTCTGTAGCTTGGTCTGTGGACTTTTTAAAGTGGGTGTATGAGGACAACACCCAGTAAGGATGAGGAATGACTCAAAAAGGTCATACAAGTTAAGTGAATGGAGTTTTCTGTCTTGAATATTTGCACTATTTAACTTCTGTTGCTCTAATTTATTTATTATCTATTTTCCTCTCTCATTCTGGGCCTTGGACTTAACTTGCTCACTATGGAGGACATGACTTCTTAATAAATCAGATTGCTTTGTGAACAGTTAGCATCTAAAGAACATACACTATATTTTTACATAAAGCCTCTTTTGAAATAGATGCCGTTGTTGCATATATAACAATGGTCAGTGTTCGAATGTGAATTTTTTGATTGGACCATTGCGCAAAAAGAGAAACAAGATCTATTAGAATTACGTTTCTGTGAATTACTTTGTAAAAATTAAAAAATATCTAGTGGATTTGTACCTCCAAATGCCTATCTGAGCAAAGCAAACCATTAGATTTCTGAATTACAGAAAACCGGTCAACTGACTCTAACTCCCAATGCTTTCTGTGATATGGGCCTACAGATTAATCTGAGGGAGGAGAGTCTGGAAAAAAAGGTCTCATATGGCTTGGAATAAAGGATGATAAGTGGCCAAGAATGTTTGCTGTGGGCTACGAGGACATCTACCTGCTGAGGACAGTGGAACGTGGATCCTGTTCTGCTTAGAATGAAATTACATGACGGCGACTGAAGCCAATGAGTTTGTACATGAAACAAAGAGGGAACCAGTATGGTCCATATGAAAACATCCTTCATACCCTCTCTGCTTTACCTGTTTTAATGCACTAAAAAGCAATACATGTCTTTATATTTTTAAAAAGAGCTATTTTTTCAGGCAAGCATTTCTTGCTTTGTTTTGATATCAGAAGATATCACCCGAAATTAATAATTCACTTATTTTTCTCTGAAAAGGCAAAAAATAAATTCTTAAAAGTACATTTAACTGGTAATGTATACTGATATATTTTTTATATATATATATACTATTACCTTTAAATAATATTTTAATCTGTATTTTCACTGGTCATATATTTTTGTACACATGGTGTTAGTACACTTGTGTGAGCATTTTATTAAAGATTCTTAAAACTCTATTCCTTGTGGTTAAGCCCTGCATTATGGATAAAATAAGCAATGCATCATTTACCAGATATGTTGAATACCTGAAATTCATGGCATTTGGAATGTAACTTATTATCTGAACACTGCTGGCTAGTGCTAGGCCTGATGCTGTTTCCTTAGTACTCAGTTAAAAAATAAGAAAAGAAATTCTGCTCCACCCTTTACAGCACACCAATTTCCTTGAAGTCCTATAAAGCCATCCATTAGATAAATGGGAGGAGAAGAATAAGAAAGGCATATTTATAAATTCAGGGTTCAGGGTAGACCTTAGATCATCTTTTCACAGGTGAAAATGGGACCTATAATTCAAAGGCATTACATCAGAATAATTAAGATCAGAAAATGACCTTTCAAGTCATATCCTGCTCACTCTTCCTCTGACCTTTTGTACAGCTCTGTAGCAAAAATGGACAGGGAGCTGCTCCTAATAGGTAACACAGAGATCCTTATGACACAAAGGATATGTGGGTGCCGTTAAACTGATGTATCAGTTCTGCCTCTGTATTTCCACCCAAGGGATGCCTGAGCTTGGCTGGAATCAATAGCAAGTGCTGGGTGCATGATAGGAATTACTTAAAGTGAAAAAAACCCTATAAAATAACAAATAAATTATGAGTATAACCTAGCCATGTAAAATCCTCCCAGACACATGTGGAACCAGGAGGTTTGTATAACTTTTTGTAACTTCTAGCTGGAAATGGCACAGCTTTTTCCATAGGAGGCAAAATACGGCCCTTTCTGAAATGAAGGATAAGTGTTATCATACAGATTTTCTTTTTTTGGTCTGTGGCCTGATATGTCTTCCAGTGTTTGCCTAATGTTTCAGGCACTGGTGCTACTTCACCTTGGCCCTTTTTGGGGAAAGAGGGGAAAAGGAAGGAAAAGAATTATGGTTGCTCCAAAAGCTGAATTATATGGTTGCCTCAGAAGCCTCTGCTGAGCTGAGAGTCAGTTAACTCAGCTCTTCATTGACTACTTTCTGAGGAAAGAGAAACAGAAAAACAGGGCTTTCACCAGACGAATTTAGGGGAGAGTTACACGTGGCAGGTGGAATGGTAGTTTCAAGAATGCTCTGGTTCTGCGGTAAAATAGCCATGGAAGCTGGTGGTCAATTTATTGGAATCGGGGTTTGTTTTCTGAGTATGCATAGCAAAAAGCAATCTGCACCCTTTTCTTTTCGCAAAAGCTAGATCTTATTTTGATAATAACAGTTATAAAAAAGGCTGCAAAAGAGCAGAGTTGTAGAGGAAAAGCTACCTTAGCACAATGATTTCTCAGCAATGACCATATTGATGCCACTACTTGAAGAGAAGTTCTTCAACCTCAGAAGGTACATCAGAAGACTACATCGGTCAAAATGGAGTACGCTGGCTATCCAGCATATCAATGGATGTGAGCTGCTCAGTTACTGCTTCTTTCTCCTGAAGAGGTAGCATGCCTGGGGGGGCTGTGGGTCTTCATTCCCCTCTAGTTGCCAGTCTTTACAAGACGATGGCCAATTAAGTGCAGTTAAAGCTATGTAGCTACAGTGACCTGCAAGTGCCATTTGTCACCAAAATCTTCTTTGCGTCTGAACCTTGCAGCTTTGCCAAGCTCCTTGTACGTCAGTCTAGGTTATTGCTGACCCAGGTATATCCTGAAATTCAGTAAGACTCAGTCACTTTGAAATTATATCATCAGCCTCACAAAGTGTATGGTCAGACTTCCTTTGATTTCAAACAGCTGTAACTTTGCCGTAAACATTAACATTGATGGTATGAAGCAGATCTCATGAGCTTTTGGAGGCTGACAAATCTCTTCTATGCCAGTAATGTAAACCAAGAGATGTCTAGTGCTGCCAAGTGGAGTTGAGTGAAGCCTTTTTGATTGCTTTCTTTGTACACGGAGTAAATAAAAACATTTGTGAACACTAGTTATTTTAACTAGAAAGTTATCAATTTAATATTGATATTTTCAAAACAGAAATCTTAATTTCTATTCAAAACGCTTAATGACAGAAACTAGTTACATTTAATAGTAAAATAGGTAAAAAATAAAAAACAAAACAAAACAAAAACAAACACCCCCCCCCAAGGTTATGTTTCATTTGATTTGAAATGGAACACCCTTTGCTCTTTTATTTCACTGTGGAAAAAAGTAGCCAATGGCTGATGGTCAGCTAACATTGTTGATTGTTTGTTTGTGCTGCCCTACTTATAATTGCCTTTCAGTTCTGTGACAATTCAAAACAATTTGCTTCTTTGATGTTCCTTTTGTCATGGCCTATTTTTACCTAAAAGGGAAATATTGTCCATGGCCTCAAATTGTGCTTTTTTTACCATGGAAAAGATGCTGAGGTACAAGTATGAAAACTTGGAAACGTGAAGAAATGTTGTTTTACCTGTGACACAACATTGCCGGTTTGCTGTGGAAGACTGTGTGAACTTACAAATGTGATTAATCTTCAGTCCTAGCTGCAAAAGAATAGCTGCAGAAGTGACACAATTTTTATCTTACATCATGCTGTGTTCTCCTGGTTTCACATGCAAATCTTTGCAAAAGAGGAAAGTATCTGTACCCACTTCCCCCATATAACATAACCTTCCAGAGCTTCATGTGAAAAAAGTGATTTGCAATACCACTATTTAGAAGAGTTACAGCAGAATGTGGTCTTACTGTTGTGGTTCTCAAGGCTAACTTGCTTAGCTTATTTTTGTAAAATAGCTAAAATACTAGCAAAATTTTGAAATACTTGAAATTTGCTTACAATATACTTAGAGTATTGATATTTTTGTTTGTATTTTTCAGTTTTCAAAAGACATAGTAAGTATTTTGGTTAACTGAAACTTAGAAAAAAGAAAATTAGAACTTTCCCTTCCCCTTTTCTAAACAGGACTTAAGGAAAAGTGTTTAGAAATGCTGTATTGAAAGTTTTCACCCTTTTACTTACACACTGTCCACTCCTGCTCCTCGTAGTTCCTGGAGCTTCCAGTTGAGATCTGTGTCTTATTCCTGTGAACACTAACCATAGAAAACCAGGGACAATCCTGTTTCCAAAGACCTTCAAGGCTAATGAAGCAAGACAGGAAAAATAAACATCAGTGTTCCCGCTGTTCCAGCTGGGCACTAAGGGACTGAGTGATTAGGATGCTTGCCCAGTGTCAGAAAAGTTTGTTGCAGTAACAGGAACTGAACATACGTCTTCATTTTCCCAGGGTCCTGCTTTAAATAGAGACCCTCTTTCCTTCTGTGAAACCTTATTCTTTCTGAAATGCTGTATTCAAGATTCAGATGGTCAAATCTGAATATTTGAACATGTATTTTTCAAATCTGTTATATTTTGACAAGCTTCAAAAAAAATTGCCTGTAACATTATTTTTTTGAAGGCCATTAAATAGTCTGAGCCTAGATGTTAGGCCACACTTTCAAAAATTTTTGCCAGCAAAAATATCTTCCTTATGCAAACAAATCAATATTTATGTGTCCTAGCTGGACATTTACATGAACAAATACAAGTTTTGCCTGGGCAAACACTGATACATGAAGGCTCTACTGGCATGTCTCAGGACAGAGCTCTAACTAAACATGTTTTCTAGCAATAATAGACTACCCATTTTGAAAGTGTAATATTCTACGATTTAAGAAGAATGATGGTTTTCATACTAATAAAATCTGGAGGACTAATAAACTGATGGAACAGAGCAGAAATGTTTGGTTGTGCATTTTTTACAAACTTTTCAATTTTAATAAAGCTTTGTCTTTGAAAGCTAATGTTTGCTCCGTTTGCAGTGTATTCTGCATTTTTGCCATAATTTCTAGATGCAAGGTCTCCTACCTAAATCATTAACTCAATGTCTCTTTAACTTCTCAGTTTTGAATGAAATGCTTTGATTGGAAATTCAGAGCAATAAATCAACAACTTTTGAGAGGGCAGGGAAGAGAGAAAAATCCTGTGATTTTAATTTGGCATAGAGGGACTGTTTGTGTCCTTTTGCTTAGGATTTGTCTTGGGTTATCCTTGTGGGATTTAGCTGTCCACTGTCATCAAATGGAAGATCCTGACTTGAGAACTGGAGACTCTCCAAAATGTATGGAAGTTAAATAAATAAAAATAAATATCCTCTCATCTGCACTGCACTTCTATTCAGACTGGGAGGTCTTGAAGGAGTATGTCTCCATGATCCCATTTAGTGCCTTGTAATTCAATCCAGAAAAAGAAGTAAGTGCCTAAATTTAAAACTGCAATCCAAAAACCACAGTTTACTTGCTACCGACTCAGAGGTGTCTCAACTCTACAGTGTGACTTATTTTTGTCTTCAGACATTCTTTAGGTATCTAAAACATGTGCCTCTCTGCTCCCTGCAGACCACCTTATGAAATCCTTTTTTCAGCCACTTCCTTCAGAAGAGGGCTGTGAGAAACAGAGGGCTGATCTACCCTATTAACTCCATCATTTCTGTGAAAAGTCAAAAATCTGGATCAATTTCTTTCTTGACCTACTCCTTGCCTTTGCAAAAGCCAGTTAAACCAAACCTCCTATTACAGCCAGCCAATAATGAAGAAGCCTCACATTTTTGATTTGCTATTGAAGAACTCCACAGATCTTTTCCAACTTTTAGCCAGCTGCAGAGGTGTGCCACCAAGTTCACTGAAAATGTGTTTATACTGAGACTCCAGTCTCTGTGGCGTTGCACAGTACAGTCGTCCCCTCAAGGTCACAGCACGCCTGCTCTCACGTTCATCCTGAGCTCAGTTACTACAGGTTCCCTTTGTGGTAGCTGGCAACAGGGACCTTCAAAGTAGTCCCCTGTTTCTCGTGGCCCATCAGAGCAAGGGCAGATGTACTAAAAGAAAGCTAGACTGGCCCATTTTTTGGAATCTTCTTGAAACCAATTACACCAGAGATTTGTTTCCAAGAATATTAAGTAGCATGTTCTAGCCTGGCCTTGAGGGCACTCTTGCACATAAGTAGCATAGATAGGGCTTAATATGGTACTGAAGTTACTAGGGGCAGCCAGAAATGGAGGTGTGCCCTGTTTTATCAAAGGCTTAAAATCATCCCGATACAACGGTCTCGCCCAAGCTTACGTTAAGGCTTCATATCCTACATTGAAGCCGTAAATTGTCATCAATGTAAAACCAAAATTTCTCTCCACACAGTAATTTAACCTTTGCTGAGAGAATCCATTCCCCTTTGTATAATTTGTTATTAGATGATTTAATTCTGCTTTTTCCTTCATGTCCTTTTCATATTACATCAAAGTGATGCTAGTGGTTACCTGTCACCACAGGTGCTGTGAGTCACATGCAGTGCAGATTAATTGTCCCTGCATGAATGGGTAACCCCTGTGTGCCTCAGAATCAAAGATGAATAGTTAATCCCTTGACTTCCACCACAGCTAAAAGTAAAACAAAATTTGTGTTGCTTATTAAGAAGTTTATAAAAATTAAAATTAATACGTCAGTTACTTGTGCTACTTGAAATATAATGCAGTACAACTTCAGGATTTCTCATTTTAGACATTTGAATTCAGGACAGCTACTTCACAATTGTTCTGTCATACTCAGGCTTCATGCCATCAATCGGTGGCTGTATTGGTCAGACCAGCATCAGCTGGCGAACCTGAATTACAGAAATGTCCTCTTCCTCTAGGAGTGTCTTATAGTGTGGACTCAAAATGAGTCACAAGCAACTTAACCTTACATTCCAAAATGCCCCTTGACTGTGAACTAAGGGGGATTTTATAATTTCTGCTTTCAGAGCGTGCCTTAGAAAAGTGACAAGAACTTGTCACAACCCCTAAGAGCAACAACAGGCCTTTGAACAAATTAAACAAGAGCTAGTTCATGCAGTAGCTCTTGGGCCAGTCTGGGCAGGACAAAATGTAAAGAATGTGCTCTACACCGCAGCCGGGGAGAATGGCCCTACCTGGAGCCTCTGGCAGAAAGCGCCAGGGGAGACCCGAGGTCGGCCCCTAGGGTTTTGGAGTCGTGGATACAGAGGGGCCGAAGTCCGCTATACTCCAACTGAAAAAGAGATATTGGCAGCATATGAAGGGGTTCGAGCTGCTTCAGAAGGGGTTGGTACTGAGTCACAGTTGCTCCTGGCACCCCGACTGCCAGTGCTGGGCTGGATGTTCAAAGGAAACGTCCCCTCTACACACCATGCAACTGATGCTATATGGAGTAAATGGGTTGCACTGATCACGCAGCGGGCTCGAGTAGGAAACCCCAGTCGCCCAGGAATCTTGGAAGTGATTATGGACTGGCCAGAAAGCAAAGACTGGAATATCACCAGAGGAGGAGGTGACATGTGCTTCTTCAGAAGCCCCAGTGTATAACAAACTGCCAGAAAATGAGCAGCAGTATGCCCTGCTCACTGATGGGTCCTGTCGTCTTGTGGGAAAGCACCAGAGGTGGAAGGCTGCTGTATAGAGTCCTATACAAGTTGCAGAAACTGCTGAAGGAGGAGGTGAATCGAGCCAGTTTGCAGAGGTAAAGGCCATCCAGCTGGCCTTAGACATCACTGAATGGGAAAAATGGCCAGTGCTCTATCTCTGTACTGACTCATGGATGGTGGCAAATGGCCTGTGGAGGTGGTTACAGCAATAGAAGCAGAATAACTGGCAGTGCAGAGGCAAACCCATCTGGGCTGACGCATTGTGGCAAGATATTGCTGCCCGGGTAGAGAACCTGGTTGTAAAGGTACGGCATGTGGATGCTCACGTCCCCAAGAGTCGGGCCACTGAAGAACATTGGAACAACCATCAGGTGGATCAGGCTGCCAAGATTGAAGTGGCTCAGGTGGATCTGGACTGGCAGCATAAGGGTGAATTACTTCTAGCTCGGTGGGCCCATGACACCTCAGGCCATCAAGGGAGAGATGCAACATACAGGTGGGCTCGTGATCGAGGGTTGGACTTGACCATGGACACTATTGCACAGGTTATCCATGAATGTGAAACCCGTGCTGCAATCAATCAAGCCAAGTGGGTAAAGCCTCTGTGGTTTGGGGGACGATGGCTGAAATATAAATATGGGCAGGCTTGGCAGATTGACTATATCACACTCCCACAAACCCGCCAAGGCAAGCGCCATGTGCTTACAATAGTGGAAGCAACCACCGGCTGGCTGGAAACACATCCCATGCCCCTTGCCACTGCCCGGAACACTATCCTGGGTCTCGAAAAACAAGTCCTGTGGCGACATGGCACCCCAGAGGGAACTGAGTCACACAACGGGACTCATTTCCGAAACCACCTCATAGACACCTGAGCATGGCATTGAGTGGGTGTACCACATCCCCTACCACGCACCAGCCTCTCGGAAAATTGAAGGATACAATGGACTATTAAAAACTACACTGAGAGCAATGCGGGGTGGGACATTTAAACACTGGGATACACATTTAGCAAAAGCCACCTGGTTAGTCAACACGAGGGGATCTGCCAATCGAGCTGGCCCTGCCCAATCAGAACCTTTATGTACTGTGGAAGGAGATAGAGTCCCTGTAGTGCACATAAAAAATATGCTGGGGAAAACAGTCTGGGTTCTTCCTGCCTCAGGCAAAGGCAAACCCATTCGTGGGATTGCTTTTGCTCAAGGACCTGGGTGTACTTGGTGGGTGATGAGGGAGGATGGAGAAATCCAATGTGTGTCTCAAGGTGATTTGATTTTGGGCAAAAACAGTCAATAAACTGAATAGTATGCTGTTAATTGCTATATAATGTTGTATGTCATCACTACTATGGTTGCTATATGCCATATCAATGATATCATGGTGGGAATCTCCCAAATTAATTAAAAAAAATGAACTTTCATTGAACCAAGCAAAGTGCAGCAGTGATGGAACAAGGACCGACTTCAGCATGCAACAATCCAACACCACACACACCATCTCTCTGAGAGACTCGTACAATAGATGGAACCTAAAGTCATGGACTAAACGAACTCAATGAACACTTCACGGACATTTTACAGTGGTGGTCCATAGACTTGGGGAGAGATAAATGGAATCTGTATATTCTGTTAAAGGATGAGAAGGTGGGTGGGGGTTATTGAAATTGTATTGGATAGTATGGGACCTGAGCATGATGGAAATGATATGGAATAAGGGGTGGATACTGTCATGGTTTTAGCTGGGATAGAGTTAGTTGTCTTCACTGCAGCTGGCACAGTGCTGTGCTTTGGACTTAGTTTGAAAATAATGTTGATAACACAGAGATGTTCTGGTTGTTGCTGGGTAGTGCTTGTACTAGCCAAGGACTTTTCCAGCTTCCCATGCTCTGCCGGGTGCACAAGAAGCCGGGAAGGGAGGGGGCACAGCTAAGAGAGTGGATTCAAACTGACCAAAGGGGTATTCTGTATCATGTAACGTCATGCCCAGTATGTTAACTGGGAGGAGCTGGCTGGGGGAGGGAGGCAGCAATCGTGGCTCGGGGATGGGCAGCGTCAGTTGGTGGGTGGTGAGTGGTTGTATCATTTGTGGTTTTGGTTTTTTCCCCTTTTTCCTTTTTCCTTTATTATAATTATTGTTATTATTATAATAATTACTATTATATTTTAATTATTAAACTATTCTTATCTCAACCCACAATTTTTTTGTGTGCCTTTGCTCTTCTGACTCTCTCCAGAGAGGTGGGGGGAGTGAGCGAGCAGCTGCATGGTGTTTAGTTGCTGACTGGGGCTCAACCGTGACAACTTCTCAGAACAGAAGCTTTCACAAGGGCTAACGCTTCCTGCTGCATACCAGCTGAAAAAAAATCAGGCATTAAAAAGGATTCCAAACGTTCTCTTCCTCCTGATTCCTTGACCTGGGTGAAATTCAGTGGCCCATAATTCTGCTTGACTGATCCCAGGTAATGAGCAAGGAAAATGGAGGAACAGTTTCTACACCAAACAGGCAAACCACACACACTGTTCTGGCTTGGACCATTTGCCTGTTAATGTAAGACCTTAATTTCTTTTGGCTTTCTAGAAAATCTTTACACGGGCTACTGCTCAGCTTCAGTAGTTTTAATCAGGCATGATATAAGGATATTCCTAAAGGCTATCTCTGGCCTAGTGAAGATAACCTTCTTCAGCTCCTTCTGTAGTCAGTAAAAAAAGGCAGGGCCCAAGTTTCTCTCTAGTTTAAACCTGAGTTTGATTAATCTATAAAAGACAGTATGGTTAGATTCCTGCTGTAAATCATTTTCTAGAGGACCCATCTTTCTGCACTGACACTGGAGTGAAGAGAAAGATTAGCCATTGTGGATGCTTCTGCTATTTTAATAATGTTTTATCATCAAAAAATTACATCTGTTAAATATTAATAATTACAAGCCAGCCTAAGTAACATTTGTTCTTAGAACTACTTAGAAGTTAACTGCCACACATTAATAACCCAGGAAACAGAAATGAAAGTGTAGTGAACAGATACCACACCATTAACTGTTTGGGGAAATCCGGTTACTTGTTGTATCTGCTTTCTCCTCTGTCTGATGTAGCTTGCTGGCAAAACACAAAAAGCTGGCATAGTCATATCTCTTGAAGTATTTAGATACCTTACTCCAGATAAGAGGGAAGTGGTTATTCACAAGCATTTGCCTATACCACAGATCATGTTATAAAAGTCTGGTTTTAATGTTTGTCACAACAGGTTGAAGAGAACTGTAACTTGGCAGTTACAAAATAAAATATCAACTTTTCTGAATTTTCTTTGTAATGCTCTGTGTTAGAGTGCCTGAATGAGCAAAAGTTGTGGAGAAGGCACACTGAAAATAGTCTGAAAAGTCAGAAAGCAGAACAAAAAGTGATTCAAACCTTCTCATTCATTCACCTTCAAACAGGAAGGCTTTCAGAAGTTTTAATTCAAAGAAGCCTAGAAGCTACTAGCTGGATAGAAACCATGCTATGGTATGTTGAATGCATACTTACTCAGCTTTGGTGCACAGGGAATTAGGAGATGTTATATATCTGTTAACATTGATGGGGACAGGTAGTTGTGGGTTTTTTTCTTTTTATTTACTATATATATAAAGGTAACACCAACTTGCATTGTTGGAAGAAAATATAATTATAGGAATACTGTAAACCTATAACTGTTGAGTTATTTGCATTCTCATCTGGTCAACCACTTCACACAGAGAGGAAAATCCTCATAGGAGGCCTCAATTTTCCTTCAAACACCCTCCTTTTTATTGTTTAACTGAATGACTTCTATTCTGCGTAGCGTTAGGAGAGCTCACTGGGTTGGTGATTTCCAGACCACAGATGGGAAATTGACAGTGTAAACTAGTGGCAATTTACAGTACACATGGAACTTATTTATCAAAAATGACATCTTTTTCCAAAGTTGTAATCCTTCTACAGTGCATCAGAAAGGCTTCCAAGAGAAGTGAACCTTGAAAAAAATTGAGGTACTCACCTATAGTCACACCTATCATAATTCTGTGTCACATTAAATATAGCTTCTGAAGAAGACACCATTTAAAAGTGAGTTCATGCTCATCTGAAGTTGATATTTGAAAACCTGAACAATTTTTCATACAAAAACTACCCTTTGGTTTTGCCAGACTTGGCATTTTTAATATTGACAATATGCTTTATGGTACATGTTCTCCAATTACTACTCCCTAACCATGAGCATTTCATCCTGTTTCTCTCATTCTGCCCATAGATGTGTTGGTTATAATCACTGTAGCAAACAAAATGCAGTATCACAGGTTTCAGCAGGAAGGGGATCCAGGAGCCGAGCATGGTAAACACAGAGACAGTGCCCTCACCCACAAGGGTGCTGGCCTGCAGCACCTGGATAGGGAAGTGGAGGAGGTCTCGTGGTGATAAAAGCTTCAGCCAAGAGTCCAGACTGCTAGACAAGCCCACAGCGACATGGCAGGTCCAAGGTCAAGCAAGAAGGTCAAGTCAGCAACAGGTCAGCAAGTCAATGGTAAGATCAGTCTGTGCTTACATGCGATGGCCAGGGTAAGACACAGTTCAGTGGTTGTAGTGATGAGGCAGGTCCATGGTCAAGCTGGGGAGTCGGCTCAGGGGGGTGAGGTTTGAGGTACACATTGCTGGGGCGCAGCAGCCAGGACTGGGCACAGCTACAGCGCAGCTGCTCTGACCAAGGGTGGACCCTCAGATTAAAAACTTCTGTGGAGAGATAAAGGAACAGTGGCTGCTGAGGCTTCCTAGAGGTCTCAAAGAGCTCTCCTCAAGGCTCAACACCTGCGTAAACTGGCCCTGATCCCAGACTGCCAAACCTCTAGGCAGAGCAGCACTTGCCTCAGTGAGCAGCGTGCACTGAAGCCTGCGCTGCTGTGGCTAGAATGCCCCTAGTCCATGTAGACCTGTACTTGTGCAGCAGTTTGCCTCTAAATGCACTGTGGCCGGCATTGCTCAACATGTGGTCTGTGGGCCAGCACTGGTTTGGGAGGCATGAAAAGGTGATTTCAAAAGAGGTTGCTGGGTACTGACCATTCTTAGTGACTGGGGAAGTGATCTGTTGTGTTTTTTTGCAATATTAATTGTAGTTTGCATGTTTGCAATTATAACGTAATACAGATCTGGAAAACAGTAATATTGGGTGGAATTAATCTGCTCTAATTTAGGGATCTAAAAATTGCATGGCTAGATCAGACAGTAAATCACTTCAAAAAGCTGTAGTGGGTCTTTTAAGTAAGTCACAATGAGGAATTTTTGCATTCTAGTGATGTGCTTCACCCCATTTTACAAGATAGCCAGTGCTGGTTTTAGTATTTTGTACTCAGGATTTTTATTTTACAATTGGTCATATTTTGTCAATCAAAACTTGCAGTGCTCTTGGTTCATCTGGCTGGAGAGCAGCTCTGTGGAAAGGGACCTGGGGGTCCTGGTGGACAGAAAGCTCAACATGAGCATGAACAGTGTGCTGCTGCGGCCAAGAAGGCCAACAGGATGCTGGGTTGCATCAAAAAGGGCATCGCCAGCAGAGATAAAGAAGTCATTATCCCGCTCTACTCAGCACTTGTCAGGCCACACCTGGAGTGCTGTGTACAGTTCTGGTCCCCGCTCAACAAACAGGATGTGGACAGGCCGGAAGGGGTCCAGAGAAGGGCCACCAGGGTGACCAAAGGACTGGGAAGCTGCCATACGAGGATAGGCTGGGAGAACTGGGTTTGTTCAGCCTTGAGAAAAGGAGGGTTAGAGGGGATCTCATCACCATGTACCAAGGGGTAGCTACAAAGAAGATGGAGACTCCCTTTTCACACAGAGTCACAGGGAGAGGACAAGGGGGAATGGATACGAATTGCTCTTGGGGAGATTCTGACTGGACATCAGAAGGAAATTTTTCACACTGAGGACAGTCAATCATTAGAATAACCTCCCCAGGGAAGTGGTTGACTCGGCCACATTGGACACCTTCAAGAGTCAGCTGGACAGGGTGCTGGGCCATCTTGTCTAGACTGTGCTGCTCCTAGAAAGGTTGGACTAGATGATCCCTGAGGTCCCTTCCAACCTGTGATTCTGTGTGATCTCAATTCATTCTCTTTAAGATCCATTACCAAAACTGTCTGCTATTGCATGGAGGAAAAAAATTACGTTTATTATGTACAAAGAAGTTGCCGTTTTTTTGTACAAAATTTCACTCACAGTTCCTGCTAAAAATGCTTGAATTCTATGCTATTTCTCATGAAAACTCTTAAGTGTTCACAAAAGAAACTCCCATTTAAACATAAAGTTACTTCTAAATAAAATCTCTTCTTGCACCTTTTTTCTTATATGTGAACACAGCTTATGAATCTGTACTGTCACATTTGAACTTGAATATGTGTATCAATATTAATTGATAAATGCTGTTTCACCTGCATTTTTATAGTTAATAGCCCAGCTTCAGATATGTAAAGCATTTTACACATCCTTTACACATTTTATGGGCCCAGGCAGTCCCTCAAATAGATTGTCATAGCTAAAGGCCAACCAAAATACTGGCATCAGATCTTCTGAAAGCTTCATATTTATCTCTCTCATCAAAATTGGAAAACTTCTTACATCTTGCCTTCTCACACTTCTTGTTAATGTACCATCTTTTGTTAACGTGCCTTTTGGTATTTTGTTTTCATAGTGGCCCTTCATAAACCTTTTGTGCCTCATTCACAAAAAACAGGATTTGCTTTGACTGTTAAAAAGGAGTTTGGATTTTAGAAAGATGGGGATATCTTGCTAAAGTGAGTGATTAAAGCATGACAAAATGTCTTATCTATGATGAATGCAGGCTATTTTAATTCATTACAGATAATGCCATATACATGCTTGCTTATCAGAAGGTGTATACAGGCATAATATGCAGCACAGGAATCCAAGCTGTGGTTACAAGCTTTTTTGATCTACACTAATCTACAAAGATAGTTTAATTTTTACAAGAGTGCCGGCTATACTCCAGTTTGGGCTTTCACATCTGTGTCCGTGGTGTCTACACTGATCCAAAACACTCAGAAGGCTTCTAGAGACACTCTTGCACACAACAAAAGATTGACATGGGCAAGGTGTAAAAGGTTTTCCCTCTTTCCACTAGGTCAAAGGAAAGACTACTAGTAAAAGAAAGATTTGATGTTTTCAGATCTGAAATTCAGTTGGGAGTTAATGAACAGGCTACTTCATAGCGATGTGACAGAGAGCTAGAACATGGATAGGAGTGTGTGAGGGTGGCTCAGACTGGCAGGAGCATCTCCTAATAAAAAGAATTTGAAGTCTACTTAAAAAAAATAGTCTTTCACTGTCTCTTTCGGATAAAGCTTGAATCAGTGGCCAGGTTGTGCAAAGGGGATCTCTGGACTGTCTCCAGGATGGATCCAACCTGAAGGGGTAGTAAAGTGGGGAGGAAAATAAGGCAGGAAAGCAAATATAGGACTTTTTTTCTGGGGAGTGGTATAGATTCTGTACCTCTTCTTTTGTCTAAAATAGCAAGTGATAATTTAAGAAATCCTTTGCAGAGTTTCTGTCGTTTGCTTCAAGTCATGTCCCATGAAGTATCCCCTCAAAATGTATATCCTAGGAAAAGACAAGATTTAGGAATGGTCTTGGAGGGTTCTTGGACACTAAAGCTTAAATTTCTGTTAAGAGAAATGGTGCCAATAATCATACAAAATGAGTAAGATTAGAGAAGAAAGGAGACAATACATTGAAAGAGACAGGCATATCTATGGGTCCTACCAGAGCAGGCTGATTGAATTGACCAATGCTGTGCCAGGTAAGGAAATTTCTGCACTGACCCTCTCGGAATGGTTAGTAGCTTTGCAGAAATAAAGCACTTAAGATAATAATGCAGTCAGTAATTATTATTGTTACTGGTGTGTATGGGTCAGTTTTGCTATTTTGTTTTGCCTTATTGTTGTTAACAGTTGTTAGGCATTTAAGAGTTCATACTTATCACAATGAAAACGGAGGATGGTGTGTATGGGGACATGTGTGGATGGAAGATGGGCATTTCTGTTCCAGACCTGGTGCAGATAGTATTCCATCTGCAGCCTTGCCAGCTTCACCTGCTCTTACACTGTACATCCTGATGTGACTTTAAATTTTTTCCACAAGGTGACTTTTAAAAAATAAAATCTATGTTCAACCTGTGATAAAGTTGCTTAATAATTTTCACCAGAACTAGCACTAAGCCAGTAGGTCCCTGTCCTGTATTTGTGTAGATAATTATTTCAATTAGGTGTCCTTTATGAATTTCAGGATAATTTTTCAGATCAATTCTCCAGTTTGTTGACATCCAGCATACTTGTAGGCTTTTCCTCTTTTGTGTTGTTAGCTAATTGAAGTAAGCATCCTCTCTGTTTCTTCATATAAGCTGCTAATGAAAATATCAAACAGCATTAAATCCAGATCAGCCTTACATGAATCTCCATTCAATACAGTCTTCAGGTTCATTAGTGAACCATTACTAACTACACTGTGTATAAACATTTTCAGCCACTTTTCTTGCTTAATCTACAGTAATTGCGTCTAGTCTCTGGCTGTGTCTGCATTCATGATCTGATTTGGAGAAGCAGTATATCTTTGGCCTATTTATGTATGTTGGTTTGCTTTTATGGAGATTTTGGAGTGTGTGACCCAGACTCCTTTGAGATGAAACTAAATCTGAATTTTGGTTTCAGTTATATGCTGAAAGCTCTGCAAATCCCTCCAGAGACTGGTGGGGTCCAAACTAGTGATTGGTTCTTTAGGTATTTTTGAAAAAATTCCTCTAGTTGCGCCTGCTTCTGCTGTGTCAAATTATTTTCTGTGTAGGCATGTTTTCTAAGCTTGTTTTTAAGACTATCATATAAGACAACTTTGAGAGTCCTATTAAAGTCAAACCCACTTCGGCTTGATTCTGATTCCACAACTGTGCTACAGTGGCTTAACTCCATTGCTTTAATGTTTTCTTTAATGTATGAAAGCTCCTATGTGATTTGTAACTGACTAAAGGAGTATATATTTGCCAGTGCCTAAACAACCTCTTGATATGTCATGGGAATTACAAATTGTCACATCAGTCGGAATTTTGTGAAGTAACATTATAATCTTGCTCTCCGAAAACTGCCAATTTGAGCATAGTACTTATCAAAACTGTCTTTTTTTCCAGTTTAGTTTTCTTTGTCCATTTTACAATCAGACAAAGTATATGTCTAAGACAACAGATCTTTTATCTGTGTTGCTGCCTGAGAATGACTGCTGTTGTTGGGATGTCTGTTGCCAGATTCCTGTAGGAGATTGTGCTAGTTGCCCATAATTACTGCTAATAAAATGAATTGTATGATCTTCTAAGCAGCAGGTGTCTCCGTAAATTTTTTTCATAAAATTTGTCTTTCCAGAGCAAAGTACTAAAGTGTGCAACTGGGGGAGACGAATGAAAAGACAAATTTCCTCTGTCTCCCCCTACCCT
The DNA here is from genome assembly GCF_963921805.1 of Phalacrocorax carbo. NCBI lineage: Eukaryota > Metazoa > Chordata > Aves > Suliformes > Phalacrocoracidae > Phalacrocorax > Phalacrocorax carbo. The sequence continues at coordinate 66,899,240 of NC_087514.1, read as the reverse complement.
CAATGAAAGCTTCATGTTGGGAAGCATCAGGTTTCCAAAACAGGGACACTCTTGAATGAGCAGAACTGGAATGGTGAAAGTTTGTGAGAGGAAGCTTGAGCTGAACACAGACCCAGATACTGAGTCCAGTCCTCTTCTAGTGTAAATGGGTAGATCCCCGTTGCTGGAGACTATGCCAATTTACAGTTACACTTTCTTCATGGCACTTCCAGGTGTCTTTCCTGACAGCAAACTTTTGCTTCATTCTCTGATTCTTTGAGTTTCTAAGGGCTGTATATTTCCTTAGAGGTATTTACTAGAAGATTAAGTGCCTGAAAGGTTTCCATGCATTTATCACACTGCTTGCTTTTGGGTCTAATTGTCCTCCTAAACTTTTTGTCAGTCTGAAATAACACATGACAGTAATGACAGTGCCTTGGTAAAAGCTGCAGGAGAATCAGGCCTTAAATATTTTTTTTTATTTATATACCCAGAAGGTCCCACTCCCGACACTGATTGCAGGATTGTCAACACCAGTACTGACTATGGCAGCAGAAGGGCTTTGCAGACAGAATTATCATCCCTTGTCATCACTTGAGTAAAACACGAAGCCCTCACAAAATGTGCCTAAGCCTCTTTGCTTCCTGTCAGTTACACAGCATGAAGGCATATCCTTTAGCTCAGCCTCAGAGAAGGTCCATCCAGGTGTTTTGTGTTCAAAGTGCTGTGACAAGAGGGCTCATGCCCAGATCAGGCTGTTGCTTCACATGGTAGCCACAGTGGTAAAGCACGTGACAGTTATTTAGTAAGAATTGTAATAATTTTGGGAAGCGAAGGACAGCCTGTGAGGCTGGGGACTTCCATGCAGCAACTGATGGGCTGTCTGTGGTGCTTTTCAGAAGAGTAACTTTGATACACAGAACAGCTCAGGCTGTTGAAACTGGTCTTCCGAGATTTCTTCAAGGGGCAATTACTGATTTAATCACTTGACCGGCCTCTGCATCAGATTGTTGATTCATATGACAAAGGCCTTAATGAAGGCTAAGGCCTATCAGTGCATGCATCAGTCACTTTCTCTGTCTCTTTTCTGGGGATCTTTCAGCTTCAGGAAGTGAAGTGGCTAGTAATAAAGAGCCCGTTTTGTACAGTTTCTGATGAGTTGTGTGGGTCAGTCAAAAGGGAACAACTACTTCTGAGAAGGCTTTGAATGAATATGAGTGGGTCTCTGGTTATCATCCAATTGGGAAACAAGTCATCCTCTTTGTAACATTTTAATTTTTTCAATTACTCATTGTTGCTTGTGGTTCTGGTTCCCAGGACTTGGTGGCCATAAATCTTCATGTGAAAGCAATGGCTTCTGTTTTGATTTATGTAAGATGTGTTAAGATATGGGAAAAAGATCCCAGAGTAGACCAGTTTGCAAAAGACATCTTAATGCAATCAGGACTGAATATTTGCACATCTAGCTACAGTCCAAATCCTGCTGACTCAGACTACTTTCCATGTATCAGCCTGCAAAGTTCTTTGCTGGTTGAAGCTACAGACTGGCTGGTCTGTAATTTCTTAAAAACAGAACTCCAAATCAGCCCTTTAAATATCTCCAGAAGTGTCAGTTTTTAACACAGAAGAATCTTCGTGTAAAAGATATTGTCATTCCTAGTTTTGTCTACAATTGCTTACGTATTCACAGTGTTGCAGCATAAAGTAATTTGTCTTGATTGTTTATTCAGCCTCCAGTATGAAATAACAGGTTATGAAATGATACAGCAAACCTCCATATAGCTGGTATCTTGCTATTGCTTTCACTTCAGCAGTAAGGACTGAGGCACACCTTTATGCATTTCATTTCCTGTAAAACATGGTTGACTGGTGAACATTGGGTTCTTGCCATCGAGTGGTTCAGCTAAAGAATTTCATTTTAACCAAGAGATTTGTGTCCTTTTGTATACCAATTAAATACACATTAAGACACCATAGCAAGTAATCATTCATTACCTCATATCTTTATTGTCATAATCATTCAGTGTGTTATGAGAAAGATAAGAGAAGGTGCTTCATCAAACTTATCAAGACTTGTGTTGACTGTAGAAGCTGTGATTATTTTCCTCAAGCTACAGATCAGTTGTGAAACAGATAAAATCTGCTGCTTAAAATGTGGTGGGAACCCCAGTCTGCTCTGTCTGGAATTCAAAGTATAATACTGACCCATGCTCTTCATGCAGCAGTGGGCAGCAATACGGAGATAAGTCCTACATGAAACTGAGTATCATCTGTTGACAGCTGAGTCACACATACCCTGCTGCTGGTTCAGGGCAACTTGCTGCTCCTGAGCTATACTGCCTCTGCTAGGTATCATAATTAGTTATGTTAAGGTATCAAAATATATAAATATATATCTGAAAGACTTCGCAGTGAGTGCTATATATCCTTTTATCTATCCTTGGGTGTTCAAATATGTTGGAAAATCTGGACTAGCAGGCTGTATTGTCTCCAAATATTGCTAAAACAAAATTAAACAAATAAAAAAAACCAAAACAAAAACTAGCGCTGCGCTGAGAATGGTGGCACATTGCACATGCTCCATCTTGACCCTCAATTTAAAAATGACCTCACACAAAGCAGCATTCATGCCTTCTTGCCTTTTGACACTGGGACTAGTAATTTGCAATAACTTCTGGGAAAGATAGTGGGAAAGACTGCTTTACTACCAATCCATTCAACAAACCCTTTGGATCCCTGAATCTCCACAACCATTCTCTGGACTTTAGTTGCTTCACTATGGACTCGTCCTCATCTTGTCCAGGCACTGTGGCAGTCCTCACTGGAGTTGTCATAAAGTATGCAAATGCTATGCAGTTAGGTGGGCTGGTGTCACCACGGTGTACAATGTCCTTTAAGATAGAGCAGCTCAGGTCTTGTAGCAGTACAACTATGGTAAAGCAGCAGCAAGCTGGAGTAAATAACTTTTTGTAGTGTTTGAATCTTTGTATTATGCTCTATTGCACAGTGTATACATAAGCTTTTTGCTTCTTCTCTTCCTTCCTGACTGCCACCGTCTCTCCCAAGGAACTGTTCATCCCCTTAAGAGGTCTTGGGTGGAGATAGCAGAAATTCTTCATGACTGAATAAAGAGCTACTAATCCACTTCTTACACTTTCCCAGGATTTTATCTTAATTCAAAACAATACTCCCTCTTCCTCCAAAGATAAAAAGTACACAAATATGACTAGTTGCTATTGTATAATGATTTTTTTGTGCAAGAAATTATGTCCCCTGTATTGAAGTTCTTATCTTCAGTTCTCTCATCTCCACAACATTAATTTAACACAATTTAACACAAATTTAACTCAGCTTCAGTATGTAATTCTTGCTGTCCTTAGGAAAATAATCCCACAGGTAATGAGGAATGTCTTTTCCATTACTAAAATCTGTCATCACAACAATGACAAAAAGAAAAAAGAAAAAGAGAGAGCATAGGGAAGAAAAATAGTATAACCTAGATACTGTGTGTGATGAAGCACTTCAAATAAAATACTATGCAGGTCTGCAATGGTCACAGCAGATCTTGGAGACAATGAGACAATGGGTGAAATTAGCCTGCCCTGCCTTATGTTTATCAAAAGCAGACATCCATGTTTCTGTTGGGTATCTAGTGGCCTTTCTGCTGATGTAGAGAAAAAAACATGGCTGGAAAGTGAGTCATCCAGCCCTAAGATCCATTGCGTATAAAATCGGTCAGGTAAATCATCACTTGGAGAGGCCCGTTTCTGTTCAGTGACTGCAATACAGCTCAAGGTGACTGACATTACAGGCATTATACATTATATTAAATTGTCTGAAGTCAGGTGACATGAAGTCAAATATCCTATGTTGTAGCTGAAATAATTGTGTTAGTATGTGAAGGTTTCATACCCTAATAAAGAGGTTACTAGCTCTTCTAAGTCCCATCAGCAACAAAGAACACAGAAGTGAGTTGATTTCTTATCTGTAAAACAGCAAGATCCCATTGGCAATATTGCAGTGACCCAAGGTTTTGCACCTCCAGGTGAAGACAAACCTCTATCTGTTATATTTTACACTTCATTACTGGGAATCAGATTCCTCTTGCCTCACTACAGCTGACTTTGTCATCCATGCTGCTTTCATGGGCAGTGGAAAGCAATGAACGCCATTAACATAGGATTCACTTGATCTATCCTAAAAATCTGCTTTAGGCAGAGATAAGTAGCTTCATAGTTTGTGTTAATTACACTGACTAGGTGCCCATTATCTCTAAGAAGGATTTACGGTAATTATCTCCTGTGTAAATGTCCACATTGTACCTTTCAACCATCAGGCAAATGGTATTCCTGATACATGCAGTAGCTGATTCCAACTTATTTTATCAAAGTCATAGAGAAAACTTACAATATAAAAAGATTTATATAAAATAGCTGTTAATTTTTTGGTGCTCCTATTTCTAACTTGTTTTACTTCTCATACAGCTGCCATTACTCCTTTTCATTGGTGTAACATGGGAGATACTTTAAAGTAATAGAGTATAGAGAACTCAACAGGGCACATTACTTCTCTTGGTAGAACAGACTTCAGTTCTGGTTGCCCAAGGCTGTGTTCTCCTTAGGCACTAGTGGTACATCATTTGCAGAAAGTGCGCAGCATGCCTGAAAAGTAAACTGTTTCAATTTAGGTGCCTTCCATGCATTTTGAATGCTCTTATCTCAGGCTTTAACCATGAAGGAAGGGTAGTTGTGATCCTAGGTGTTTGTAGCAGTTTAACCCAGCAGGCAGCTAAGCCCCACACAGCTGCTCCCCCCCAGGTGGGATGGAGGAGAGAATCAGAAGAGTAAAAGTGAGAAAACTCATGAGTTGAGATAATGACAGTCTAATAAGTAAAGCACAAGCCGCACACACAAGCAAAGCAACACAAAGAATGCATTCACTGCTTCCCATGGGCAGGCAGGTGTTCAGCCATCTCCAGGAAAGCAGGGCTCCATCACGTGTAACCGTTACTCAGGAAGACAAACACCATTGCTCTGAACATCCCCCTCCTCCTTCTGCTTCCCCCAGCTTCATATGCTGGGCATGATGTCAACAGGTATGGGATATCCCTTGGGTCAGTTGGGGTCAGCTGTTCCGGCTGTGCCCCCTCACAGATCCTTGTGCCCCCCCAGCCCGCTCACTGCTGTGGTGGTGTGAGAAGCAGAAAAGGCCTTGGCTCTGTGTAAGCCCTGGTCAGCAGTAACTGAAACATCCACGTATTGTCAACACTTTTCAGCACAAATCCAAAACATAGCCCCATACTAGCTACTATGCAAAAAATTAACTCTATCCCAGCCAAAACCAGCACACCATTGGAACATAAAGTGAAGAAAACACTCAATTATTACTAATCCAGAAAAAGAATAAAAGGATTCTTTTCTCTCCCTCCTAACTGCTACTCAGATTTTAGAAGAAGAAAAGGCTAGCACATTTTTTGGCACAGAAATACTTCCAGATTGTGTCTTATTTCTTTGAACTATGGAGGCTAAGATAATGATATAAGGATAATTATATTTCATGCTTCAAACTGAAGTTGATAGGAGAGAAATATCCTTCTGTGTGGAGCTTTTACATCACGTATAAAACATCTGTTATTAGCTGAAGCCAAAAAAACCTATGCATGTATTTAAAGAATACATTTAAAGAATGGAGAATGCAATCAGCATTAAAAAAACCCAACCCTTTTTCTCCTTATATTAGCCTATCTGATATTTTAGTCATACCAATAGTGAAGTCACCAGTGGCACATTCCATGCTGCTCATCAGTGTACCAGAAAGGTAATTCATCAGGAGCTTCAAAACATGCAGTTTCCAGAAAAAGATAACAGCAAGATTATCTTTTGTCCAAAAAACCCATCAGTAGTCTCACAAAAGTCCTTACCAAGTAACAATCTTTAGAAACAATCTCACCAAAAAGGAAAGAAAATGCAATGGTTTAGGCTGCTACTCTAACCATTCAGTTCTGTATGAGGGAAAGGGGTCAGGATTAGAAATCGAGAGGCTGTTTCCTGAGGGCTTCATCACTGAGGGAGACCATGGTAGGGCTGTCTATAGCTAGGCAATGCCTCTCTACAACCCCTGTCACTCTTCAGGAAGCTGAGTAATGATGTAGTGGAGGCTAATTCAAAATTAGTTATTAGACAGATGGTTGGGCTTGGATTGACCCTTTTTCAGATTTTGTACAGTTTAAAATCCCACTGAGTGAACGTAGAGCATGTAACTGAAAAATATGAATAAGGGAAATCTTTGGAGCTTCGGAAGAAGACAGGTGGTGGTTGGAGATCTATTGTGCTGCACTCAAAATATCTGGGTTATGAAACCTTCATCTTTTATCTTGTTTCACCTAGAATGCTATTAGTGCAGATGCTTTCATGAAAGGGAACTGAAATGGCATTGAAAACCTTACGTTACTAAACGAGTTCCTCCAGAAGAAGGAGGAATTCCTTTGTTGCCTTCCTTTACACTCCAGAATAGATTTTGTAAAGCTCTGGAGATTTTATTTTTCTTCTTGTCCATTAAACTTACAGAATGGTTGGATTACTTATCTTTTTAATTCCTGTCACTGAATAATTTTGATATATTTGAATCACTGCAAGATCTTGAAGCTGTGGTAGATAAATAAACAAATAGCTATAATTTTGGGGTTAGTTCCAAATGTTTAATTTGTATAAAGGGATGGAATATCAAGATCACCAGACACTGGTATGGATAACTCTTTCCCACTGTTAGGGTAAGAAAATGCTGCAGAATATAAACCTGTGCCTTTTGGAAAGGAGTTGGGGCAGCATCTGACAGGATATCTGACCAAGTAGTTTGCTTGTACATCTCTTGATGTACAACACGAAGCTGAGCACTGGCAGAAACTCTTTGAGTGAAAGGGTGTTATTAGGTCCCCCTTTCCTCTTTGACAGACAACGTGACTGTAGCTGACTGATTAGCAAAACTGCTGATCATCATTTTTAGTGTTGAAATTGTAGGGCTGTGTTTTCAGTTTTGTTTTGCTTTGTTTTTAGAGAACGGGATAATAATTTGCCATGAAACCGTACATGTTACGATAAAAAACCCCACAAAACAAAACCCTTTGCTAAGCAGTTGGTATTCAGTTCTCCGACAGGCAGAATTTAGAATAAAAGGTTACTAACATTTTGGCAGTGTTTTCCTCAGGCTTTCTCTTGTATTTCTGCCAAATATCTCACAAGGCTCAGATTTGATTAAAATGGCAATGCTCTCTGCTACTTGAATGTAATTAGAGCCATTCATTACAGCTTTAGTTGACAGTTTGGCAACCTGTACATTTTTCTGAATATGGACAGCATTCCATGGAAACAGTTCAAGGGAAGAGTGCAAGAAGAGGGTCCTCTCTTGAACTGCAGCAAATGGAAGGCTGTCTATGTTTAGAGAAGTTTACAGGTTTCCAAACTGTCAATCAAAGCTCCAAGGAAGAGCTCTAATTAGATTAACGTAGCAGAGCATTGCATTTTCTTTGTCAGCCAGCTCCTGAAAGCTCCTGCTATGTAGTTATCACATAACCTATAGGACCATTAAATATTTCTATTGCAAGTCACTCTGTTTTGCTGTTATTAACCCTAGTCTTGGAACACTCTTGGAGGGAAAATAAATCAAGAAAATGTGTTTGCTTATGTAAACCTTTCCCGCAGGCCAGCCTTTTGCAGAATTTAGGAGAAGATTTTTAATATGCTTGAATTTCCCACCCTTTCCAGTGTGTGTCAAATAAAAACTGGCTCAAATAAAATTAGAGCAGACCTGGGATTCTTTCAGGTTCCTAACAAATTGTACCTAATTCCAAACATTAAGTCAACTATTGTTACTTTTAATCTTGCATTCTTCTGTGCTGTGCCCACGAACTGCTAAAATATAGCAAGGAATGTGGTTTTAAGCATCTTCGAAAGCATCTGAAAACACAAACCCTGTTGATTCCAATCAAGGTTTTCTTGTGATTAAAGTAAGAAAGACTTAGCCCAAAATCTGATGAGAACAACTTTCTGTTTTCCCTATGGCTCATCACTGTTAAAAGGGAAAAGGAAGAGTGCAGATTAATGGATGGGGCAATCTGCAGTTTACTTTTGCATTGCATGTTGCTGGGATACTTCAGTATGTGAACCAGGGGATGATAGCCTCATTGCCCTTTTGGTGTCATGGCAAACTGAATACCAAGGCTTTGCAGGAGAGTAGGTGCATCTGGGTGAAATATGGGTTCAAAGCTGGGACAGTCTTGAGGTCATTTGTTTGTTTACAGAAATGTACACAAAGCACAGTTCCTCTCAACAGCAATACGGACACACAGACCATGGCTTTTGCCAAAGTCTCCCACCAGACAGTTTAGCCATGTGCCAGAGAAACATCTGTCTCTTTCTGCCTCAATTCCTTTATCCTCTGACATTTAACTGCTTTCCTCATTCCCAGCCTTGTTAGATGTCCCACTCCCTAAGTCTGAAATCTCAGAAAAACTCTTAACTCTGGGTGGAGCCATGGCTTTGGGCCAGCCAGTTATAAATGTTTTTATTCTGTTTTGCAGCAGTGTGAGTTGCAGAGCAGTCACAACTCAGGACATGGAAGGCACCAGGAAGCCACCATATTCCTGATCCTGAACGGCTGCTGAGCCACCCCCCTTTGCTTCCAAGTTTGCTGCACTTCCCTGAGTGAGCTCAACATTGTTACTTTTACAGTACGAATGATGACCCTTTGGGTAATTGCCTGCTGGGTTTGTGTTATTTGTCTTCTCTTAAGCCTTGCATATTTTTGTACTACAGTAAATTCATTAGATAAGAAAGCAAGAGAAGCTAAGTCAAACAAAATCCTTACTGTCAATGAGGGTATTGTGGTAGGATCTACTTATATTGCTAACAGCTGACACCACACAGAGCTGTTGTAATCTCATGACTGATGTTACTGGGATAGTACTGCTTTTACTGTGTTTGGGTAAATTCACACCTTTAAGCAAAACAGCTATGTTGGTAAAAGACCAGCAGACATTTATTGCCTCTAATGGTGTCCAGCAGACATACTTCTGAAATCTAGCCTACCACTACGAAGCCTGAGGCCATGGCAGGATTCCCAAGACAACCAGTGCCAAACATACGTGAAGTCAGAGGAGTAAACTAACAGAGTAATCACAAATGTTTAACTATTTATGTAGAATTCTTCCTGTCAGGACATTTCAGCTCATCATTGCAAATCCATTTTATTCCCTTCCCATTCTTCTTGGCACCTCCCTCCGGGTGATCATCTTTCCCACACAGTATGGAAAGAACAGCTTTCAGATGCTGTTGTTTGGCTCAGCAGAGGGCCTCACTGGTGATACCTGCTCACGTGACTCTAACTCATAAACTGGGGTTTTACTGGCAGCCCAACTGTATTTGGTGTCCACCCCTGTACAAATATGTCACAGTTGTGTTACATTCTCCCGTGGTTTAGTCTGTTTTTAAGTCTTGCGTCTTCTGGGAGTGCAGTAAATACATTACAGCTTTCTTATGCCTCAGAAACATTTTCATGAAGCTCTGTCTCAAATGTTCTCTAAAATGCACATGCACTTCGATGTAAGTAGCCACTCAAGTCACCTTAAGAAGCATCCTTTGCTCCATGTGTTCTTTTACTAAGCCACAAACATTGGTATCTTCTGTTGAATATGAAAGGGACTTCAAAACATAAGTAGATTCAGGTACCCAATTTGACTTGAGACTACATAAAGTCTATCAAAAGCAAAGTAAAATATTCTGGGGAGAGCTCTGTGGTTAGATTTGTTTCTAGCAGTTTGCTAGTAACGCACTTGGAGTTCCCTCCTCTATACTGCAGCCTGCACTGAACACATGACACAGACAGATGGTCACAAATGGCCTTCAAAGGAATTCCCTACCTGTCTAGGATGCTCATCAGCATGTTCCCATCACATGGGAAGTTTTGTGGCCGAAAGTGACTTACAAGACTCCTGGTTTCACACTTCAGCATGTTTCTCTTTTCTTCAGAGGCTGCTCTAGTGCATGACTGATATTACAGTCATGTTAAAAAGTCAGTCCCTAGCATTAGGACAGATGCTTACTGCATTCCATTTCTCCTGTAGGAAATACACATTTCAAGGGGATTTCTATAGACTAGCCACACAAAAAGTACTTCCTAGTGTTTATATCTTTGTAAGATCTAAAGTAATAACTGACGACTTATATTTCAACTTGTCCAGATCCTATTCAAATTCTAGAAGTCCAGATTTCAAGATTTTTTCTTTATATATGGACACATTTTGATACACTGCCCTCATTTGAAGTGAATTAGATAATTTAGTTACAGATCCCCTTATTCCTTACTGTTTTAAGTAAGTCTGCTTTAAAAAAACATTATCAATAAAGTCTGTGTCCTTAGGTATTAAAGAATCCAATACTGAGATGATATTGATATGAAACTGCAATAACTGCCCAGAATGAAACAGATTTGAATTTCACCAGTATGTACTTTATAGTTCTTAGACCAATTTTTATGTCTCAGACAGGATTAAAACTTTTTTGCCTTGGCAGACTTAAATTCATGATGTTGAATGAAACATCATGAAACAAGTTCCTGATGAAACTAATTCCTTGTTTCCTGCTTTTTCACATTACCACTATTTGACAGAAGAGTCAAATGATTTGTTGACAGTCCTTCCAGTCTTATGAATCAATGTTAATATAATTTTGTGGTGTGTTGACCTTGGCTGGCTGCTAGATGTCCACCCAGCCTCTCTCTCACTCCGCCTCCTCATTAAGGCAGGGGGACGAAAAAAGATGAAAAAGCTCATGAGTTGGGATAGAGACAGGCAGATAACTTACCAGTTACCATCATGGACAAAATAGACTTGACCTGGGGAAACTGGCCAACAAAATTTGGATTGGATGGTGAGAAACAAAGACAAAAATTAAAACAACAGCTTTTCTCCCACCATCCGCTTTTCCCAAGCTCAACGTCATTCCTTCATTCCTTACTATTCTACATCCTTCTGCCCTGAGCAACATAGCGGGGTGGGGAAAGTGAGTTATCATCAATCCATAGCACCTCTTCCCTGCTGCTCCATCCTCCTCATGCTATTGTCCTGCTCCAACTGGGTTCCTCCCACAGGATGCAGTTCCTCCAGGAAACATCTAACTGATCCAGGATGGTGTTCTCCATGGGCTGCAGTATGGACATCTCATCTACTGTGATCTCTCCAGGGGTTGCAGGGGAACCTCTGCTTGGGCACCTGGCCACCTCCTCCCCCTCCTTCTCCTCTGACCTTGTTGCTCACAGGCCTGTTTCTCACATTTTTTTTCTCACTACTCACTTCCTGAACAGTGTTTTGTTCGTTCTTAAATACTTTCTCCCAGAGGTGCCACCATCTTGGCTGAGGAGCTCAGCTGTGCCCTGTGGTGGTGTGCTTCTTTTGGCTAGGATAAAGTTAATTTTCTACTTAATAGAGATAATTTTTTGCATAGTAGCTAGTATGGGGCTATGTTTTGGATTTGTGCTGGAAACAGTGTTGATAATACAGGGATGTTTCAGTTACTGCTGACCAGGGCTTACACAGAGCCAAGGCCTTTTCTGCTTCTCACACCACCACAGCAGTGAGCGGGCTGGGCGGGGGCACAAGGATCTGTGAGGGGGCACAGCCGGAACAGCTGACCCCAACTGACCCAAGGGATATCCCATACCTGTTGACATCATGCCCAGCATATGAAGCTGGGGGAAGCAGAAGGAGGAGGGGGATGTTCAGAGCAATGGTGTTTGTCTTCCTGAGTAACGGTTACACGTGATGGAGCCCTGCTTTCCTGGAGATGGCTGAACACCTGCCTGCCCATGGGAAGCAGTGAATGCATTCTTTGTGTTGCTTTGCTTGTGTGCGCGGCTTGTGCTTTACTTATTAGACCGTCATTATCTCAACTCATGAGTTTTCTCACTTTTACTCTTCTGATTCTCTCCTCCATCCCACTTGGGGGGGAGAAAGCGGCAGGGTGGTGCTGAGTTGCCGGCTGGGGTTAAACCATGACATGTGGGTTTGTTGGAACTGGCTGGAATGGTCTGTGTCCGGCACAGGGCAGTCCCAGCCTCTCCTCACAGAAGCCACCCCTGCAGCACCCCACTGCCAGTGCCTGCACCCCATACACATTTCTAGACTGCTAGAAGAGCCATAAACCAGAATGGAATTACCCCTTCTATAACACTTATAAGGTGTTACGGTACTACTTTCATGGTGGTTGGCCTCCTTTCTCATCATTTTTAGTTGTTTTCACCTCTACTGCAATCAAATTCTGTCACAGAAGCTCTCTTGCTGCCTGTGCATTTGATCTCCTTTCACTGATCTTTATATGAGCATTGAAATTCAGCTGAGCATCTCAAGCTGGCATAAGTATAACTGATCTGGGTGGCCTCATGGGTATGTGGTATGCCAGGTACAATATCTCTTTGAGTTCAGTGTCTTCTTCTGCCTTTGCACTTAAGCACAGTGATGAGACTGATGGCTGGATCCTGTTTATACATCCACAGCTTTTACTAAGGAACTATACCTTTTAGTTTTTTTCTCCATGCTAGGTTCTGCTGAACGAAACCAGCATGCTTATTTTGACTGTTCAGGCTCCTGTCTATCATCATGTGGTAACTGAGGCTGCAGTGTTAACTGAGGCTGCAGTATTAAATTGGACCCCATCAGGGTACTTTTTCCTTCAAGCTCCTGAGGACAACAAAGGTGGGAAATCTGTAAATACCCTTCTCTGCACATATTCTTTGGTTGGCCTGTCAGCTTGTCAGAGTACCTTGCTTCCAGTGGTCTGCATGGAGGGAGAAAGGATGCTTGGATGTCTTGGTTGCTCTTCTGGGTGTCCCTAGCATCTTGCTGCACATCAGAGTGCTTTCCTGGTTATCATCAGCCAGCAGAAGACACTTTTTTCTGTCTCCTATGTTATCTACCTGAACTAGCTCCTGATGTGATCCACTCTGCTGCTCTTTGGATACTCTGGAAGGTGTGTTGGGTAGTAAGTGTACAGGAATGTACTGGTGATATCCATCTAAAATCATAACTCCCTAATCTGAAGTCAGGTTAGTGTTACGTGAGGCATACATTTAGACATGCAATGTACATAAATCACCTAAAATAGTTTGGAAAAGACATAAGGAAGAAAACTCAGGCTTAATCCATTAGAAATTACATCAGAAAGGTCACTCTTCCTTCCTTCCTTTGCCTTGCCCATTTAACATGGTCCCACTGTTCCCACTGAAAGGGTTATCTCATTAAGTCCTTCATGCAGTCTCTCAACTTAGTGGAGCATGATAGCTTTTAGAGCAAGTTTCCTGAAGAGGTTCTCAATAAATTCTTTCTTTCACCCCAAAACCGGTTCCAGATTTTGTCCTGGCCATTCTTCTTAGTTAAATTAAAAATTCCTTCTCTTCCTTGAGATCTGCAAATCACTCTCTGTTAAGCTAAAGGTGATCTCCTGCACAACTCTGCTGAATGAGAGGTAAAATTAATTCCCATCCCCTGACTTTCATGATTTTTAGGCATGTTTCCATGTGAACTGTCGCTTCACATCTTATAGAAATTGATATGTTAATAAACACACTGGATACAAATGTACAAGGGAGGTAAGTGTAAGTAGATAATTTCTGGCTCTTGGTTGAAACCAGACACTGTGGCACTTGCCTCCTGAAGCAATTTGACCCTCACCCTTAGCCCTTCTCACTTCAGCTGCAACACAACTGCCAGTCTCAGCTCTCCCTCTCCTCTCAGCCCTGTGACTGAGGCTGTGCCTACACTCTGGATGCCAGAATCAGCTCTGGACCCCCTGCATGGTGTTAGTGTGCTGCCAGTTTCCCAGAAAGGAGTTGAACCTATCATACAGCAGACTGCTGCAATTGCTCGGGTAGCTCTTGCCCTCAGAGTACCCCCTCTCCCCTGAATTTGAAGGGTGCCTGAATGAGGGGTTTATGCCTGGGTGTCTACACTGCTGACAGTGTTTCAGTGCCGTGTGTGTAAAACATGAGAATAGTAGTTGTTTGTAGCCTAACAGGGAAAATGTGAAGACAAATACTGTGTTATTATAATTAGACTTCTGGCTAGATAGCACTTACGAGCTTTTTGACGTTGTGTTCTGTAAATCCTCTCTCTAGTTCATGCTTACTCAACTAGTTTCAAGCTTTCTAGATCCTAATTCCTTAAAGACCTTCCTCTCCCCTCCAGCAAGATGGCTGATCAGAAAGAGGTACAAATAATTTCTTTGTGTGCATTGATTCATATGATGACTTGGATGCATTTGAAGCAGATGGAGTTCATAACTGAACTATCTTTAAATGGAGTACGTCAGCTATGGCAGCAAAGCCACTGTTTGGACCCTACATTAACGCAGCTACCCAGTACGCTAGGTAGGTTTCCAACTGTGCTGAAGTTCCCAGCACTGGGCAGGATGCTCCTGTGGGCACTAATACCTTTATCTTGCAGTCCAAGCTGAACAGTGCCTTATTAAGTGTGTCAGGATGAATTATGGCACAGAAAGAGAGATCTGAAGCCATACCCCTGCACGTGCTCTGGGTGAGTGAGTGAGTGTTGCAGAACCTCAGTGACGCTGGACATTAGGTAATTATGGACATCTGCCTCTGTTTTGGCAATCCTGAGGGCTAATCACTTACATGGCTTTGGCAGCGCTGGGATCTGTTTTCTCTCATGCTGCTGTGTACTTCTGGAGGCTGGAATCCACACATCTCTCCAAAAAGAGAAGCAGGTTTTCTGTGGATCATTTCTGACATCCTGGATTTGTTATAGGAGTTTTACCTGACTGGATGGGTGAGTGGCAGCACGTGGGGTGGCAGGGGCAGAACCACATGAGATACTGATTGCCCTGCCAAAACACACACGCTGACTTGCCGCCTGGCTGCCGTTTCTGGCCATGCATAGTGGCTGAATCCTTTTGGCAGCACCAGCTTGGTTCTTTTTCCTTTATCCAGACACAAAACTTGTAGAAATGTTTTGTCTTTGACATCTTCATCCATGTGCCAAGTGTGAACGAAATTACTCTATTGTTTCAAAGGAGAGGAAGAAAGATAAATGTATGAGTGGACAGACTGTGTGACCATCTAGACCTCATTTCCTTAGAAACCCAAAGTAATCATGGATCTCCAGAATCCTGGAAAACAGGAAAAACTCCTGAAAGGTTACAAGGGTGTATATAATATAAAGGGTAAAGTATGTCCTAGGCTTATTATTAACATTCAGAGCAGCAGGGCCATGAACCTAAAACTAGAATGTATATGGAGAGTGGATTTGATTTCAGTGACTGGAAGCCAAAACGTGGCCATCTCAAACCCAATTTCTTTCCTACTGTACAGTTTTCTGAGGTAGGGTTTTCCCCGGAGAGAAAAATTATATATTTCCTTGAAGAATATTTATAAAACTAAAGAAGTTTACATGCTTATGACATCAAATCACAAATGTAGTGCTATATTGCCCTGTGGGCATGGAAATTTACTACACTATTATAATCATTTTAAAATGCATTTCTTGCAAACAGTGTAATTTCTGGAGACACTCTAGTTGTACATTGGCTTACAGATTGTTATCACAGTTGTGGAAAGAAAAGAAGAAAATATTTCTATTTCCAAACACCGAAGTCAGACTGACAGGCCTGCGCTCTCTCTGAGGGATCAGTGGTGACTTCTGTTTTCCTTTGACTGCACAACTGCTTTCCAACCCTAATGCAAAAGCATTAATCTTTGCTAGAAACAAAGCACATCTATTCATAAAAAACCCTTGAAGGATTTATCTCAGTATGTTTTCAAGAAAAAGTGTTTAAATGCTTTCACTAAAACAGGATAAATTAAAAGGAAAGGTTTGACCTGGAAAAACAGCAATGACTTTTTTTAATTAGATACCCCAGCGCATCTGACCGGCCTTGCTGTCGCATTCAGGTTATAGGACCGCTGTCAGCATAGTTGTTGGTCTGTTCCGTGTATTTCAAGACAAATGGGTTGTAATAAATGGGGACAACTTGTGACAATATGACTTTTAGCTAACAGAAGCCATTTCTGACAATTTGGGTTAGAAGATAGTGAGTGGATTTCCCTAGTTCATGTCTCTGCATCCAGGAAGCTCTGATTTTATTATGCTGAAGTGACTCCCCACAGACAGGTGTCTTGAATATCCACAGTGAAGTTAATTGCATAGCCTTTCCTGGCACCTTGTTTCTGCATTCGTAGTTGGCTTTATTCTGCCTTTACATAGTTATGAAAATTTCCCTGATTTTTTAATCTGCAATTTTTTGATGTTAATACTTTATTTTATTACTTCCTGGTCTTCCCAATTGGTTAATGAGACTGATTTATCTCTTATCTAATAGCCATTCATAATTCCATGAATAATCCTGCTTCCTCTTGGTCTTTTCTTTCTGTGAAGTCTTCTCCATGGTTGAAGATGTTGCCTCTTAAACTCTTTCGAATTCTACAATGGTTTTAAAATTTGCCCCTATATTAAAAAAAAGGACAGCAGGATCGGAGCTATTGTAGTGACATAGTTGTGTTTTTAACTTGGTATTTTTATTAATACTACCCAACATAGTGTTTTGCTTTTGTCTGACAGCCACAGTAACTTGAATACAATGCATTAACAGATTTAATCTTCCTCTGATATAAGGGGCTGGTGTCTTTATAATCGTGGTTTTGATTAAGTCTGGACAATTTGCATAAATTTTCCCCATCTGATTCAAGCCATATTTATCTCTTTAAAACCCTGGACTGCTATACAAAAAATCAGTGGTGAGTTTTAACTGTGTCTTTTGGCTCATGAAGAAACTTCAGATGAAAAGTTTTTGACACTTAACTCAGAAATATAATACATTTTAAATGCCTCAGTGCTTGAAAAGTCTTAGAAAGTGCAAGCTCTGAATGCCTGGCTCTGCTGACCTAAGGAGGTCTAACTACAGTGCTATGATGTGGTAGAAACACAAGCAAAGGTGGGGAAACTGCTGGGATAGTGGGAAGGAGCTGGTAGCTGTTATGAGGAAGAAAAAGACATGCAAGACAGAAAAGCAGATCTAAGCTGGACCTGGCATCTAGAGAAGTCATTTTGTTGGAGCCGTGACTGAAGACTGAAACATTATAGACTCATAAGACTCTTTGACAGCAGTACGTGGTTTCATAGTAACCTGCAGAAGATAACTGGATAACAGTTCAGACTGGGTAACAACAATTCCTAGCCTGAGCAACTTACCCATGCTAACGAAGATGGAAATGGGCTTTCACACCTAACTCTTGCAAGGTTTTCCTGTATGTTGTCTAAAATGGATTTTCATATTGTCACCGATGGCAGGAGCTTACGCTGCTCATAACTACGATGGAATAAAACTACCTAATCCAGGTATGAAATGCTATTCTTTGGAAATAATGTTTCCTCATTGCCCCAGGTTTTTTCCAATCTGTCTTTCAGTACAAGTTTCCTGTGTGACATTGATTAGCATGAAGTGGATTGCTCAGTAAATCTTTTAATTTGGGCTTCTGCTAGACTAAAACCATCCACTTCAAGCACTGTTTGTATCATGTCAGTGAAAAAGTTCTCATTATTTATTTTGAAGTTCTGAATTGGGACTGGTATTCTAGTCAATCCCAAAATTTATTCTGGTTCCTAAGAGCCAGGCTCTTAAATGCTTGTGTTCAGTTCTTTATCCTGGTAGGGTACTTCAGTAAGACTGGACTGGGTTACAATTATCCATCGAAAAGACTTCTATGGGATTTCCTTGAGGAGATTCAAAGTTTCTTGCAAACCATTCCATTACTGACAGTATCTTTTCCATTCTTGCCCCAGTTCTGATGTTACAGAACCAGCAGCTGATTTTCTGTGTCTTAATAGTCCCCTGAAAAACATGGACATGCTGTATCTGTGCTTCAGCTTCACACATCAATACACCTTACGTACTGCTTGCTAAAACAAGTAATTTATTTTGTGTTGCTATGAAAGCGCTCCTGCTCAAACTGTATGTTCATTTTGATGATCTTCTGTGATAAGATACTGTACAACTTTACAGTGTCATACACTAAACACAGCAGCATGCAGGACCTCACATGATGGTCATTTAATATCCATGACTCACAGTCCACAGGACTAGGATTCCAGCCAGCTGGGATTTGTTCTAAGTGGCGTGAAATGACAAACAGTGCATGAGATACAGCTCAGACACCAAACATGGTGGCCAAGCAATTAAAAAAAACATGGCTCCTTGCCCTC
Source organism: Phalacrocorax carbo (assembly GCF_963921805.1). Taxonomy (NCBI): domain Eukaryota; kingdom Metazoa; phylum Chordata; class Aves; order Suliformes; family Phalacrocoracidae; genus Phalacrocorax; species Phalacrocorax carbo. The sequence goes on along the minus strand of NC_087514.1, from coordinate 66,881,002 downwards.
CCCAGTAAAAAAATAACAAACCGTGCAATAGATTCACCCAATAACTATTGAATATAATTTTTCAAAAACTTAAGAAAAAATAAGTGCCAAAATAAAGAACATGGTATCTTGGCCTTTCTCGGTAGTTTCTGCACCCTCCCTAGTCTCTGGTTCTTTTCTTTTCTTATGTTTGCTTTGTTTAATTTTTCAGTTTGAATTTTATGGTGGAAACTGATAACTGTTATAACTGTCCTTGTTCATTCTGCCTGATTTTTGTATTTAAAACTGCAATTTATTTTCCATGGCTCGATATTCAGCTGGGATGTTATACACTTGCGGAGTGCAAGAGGGATTAGATGTTACTCTGTGATTCACTCAGTCCCCGAGGAGAGCTATATAAAGATCATCCTCTTCTCCTTGGCCCCAGGGAAGCTAGGGGGCAGATTATGAGCTAGCGGAAAAGACGAAGGCATAAAGAAAAAACCTCACCATCTGCAAAGAGGTTCCAGAAGCACACGTCCCCCTGCTCTCACATCGTATGAACTGGGAAAAAGCGTGCTCTACTGCTTGGCTACTGTTAGTATAGCCATAGAGGGGCAGTTTAAGGAAAAATAAAACCACTAAAAGTTCTCTTTCCCACATTGTGACTGCTCCTTTCACAGAAATTGCTGAAGGTTTCCATTTCCAAGGAGAAGATGATGAGCTGAAAAGGCAGGACCCTGCTGTTTACAGATGCCTTTTCTCTACAGCCTGGGAATCCTGAAATGTGATTGCCTTGTAAGGGCAGGTTATTTTCAACCACTCCCTTCATTTATGTTCCTGTTAAACCCATGGCTTAAGTGAGGCTTCTGTGCTGGAGAGATTTTGCACTGGCTGTCTGCCCAGGGATGGACTGCTGCAAGAGTAGACTCTGACAGAAATAGGTGGTTATGTGTGTAGACATCTAAGCCTTGAAATGAGAATATTACCGCTAGAGCTCAGTTACGCTTGCCAGTATTACCCTCATTTACTGAAGTCAGTTGACTCTCCTTTGCCAGTGCTGGCTATTTTTGGTTTTTTGTAACAGTCTCACAATGGTGGGGATTTTCTCATTTCAGTCCTTACAGACATGACACAAATTGGGATACTTTTGCCTCTGAGACTTCATTAAGAATTCCAAACTCTGTGTTTTCATGCTAGAATTTGTTCTAGATTACTTGTTTACAAGTAAGGACCATTTTAAATTAATTTCTATAAAGTATTTAACTGTATTTTTATGTGTTTTATCTGAGGCTTCAATATTTTAAGACTATTATTTTGTTCTCCAGAAACACTTGTTTTTCATAATCTCTCAAAAGCAAAGTTCTGAATTCTAGGAAAGAAAATTAAGACTGTTGTGTGTTTTGGTTTTTGTTTTATTCTTTTTTTTTTTTCAAACTGGTATGCAGAAGTTTTAGATTGTTTTTCAAAACACTTGGAATTATGGATTTTAAATGAAAAATCTCATATCTGGTCCTTTTTTTTGCCTTTCCATAGTTTTTAAGGAAGAACCAAGGTGTTATTTGGAAAATTTGAAGAAAGAAGGAACCTGAAAGCAGCTGACAGCTATGACAACACCTGCCTCAGCTTTCTGTGTTCTGAGAGATGCATGTAGTTATATTTATCCTTCTATTTTTACATCACCATTTTGTCCCACATCTTGTCACATGGAGCTGGGTTTTGCTGCTTCAAAGTCTTTGTCAACTGTAAAGTCACTACTAGATGTAGCTTACTTAAGATGAAAAGCCTTTCCAAAATAGAGTTTGACCTTTTTTACAAGAGGAGCAACGATTTTTTTTCCAGTTTTGAATTAAAAGTTTTGCTGCAGTGCTATCTGGTATTACCATTGGCTTTACTAAGGCTTCACTGCCTTAACTTTTGCTTTTAATGCTTATTAAGTTCAAATGTGTTTTGTTTTTAAAATACATGTTGCTATTCATGTTACTGAAAGCAAAATGAAAGTGCCCTGTACAAGAAGGTAATGAGATTTCTGATGAGTCTCAGTTCCTTGGGGAATTATGTTAGCCTTAGATGCCACTTTAAGAACATTCTGTCTTTGCACAAGCAAGCTTTCCTTAGTTATAAGGAGGTGCTTGACACGGGGCAAGACTGAAATAAATAATAAAGGTTGCGATCACTTCATTGGGTCAAGGATTTTACCATAGGAGAGCGAAACACAGAACTGGACAGAAATGAACAATGTACTGCACTGTCTCCCTCAGGCTGTGAAGGGAGATCACTTTTGGTATGAATGTTGGATCTCAACAAACTGCTTCTTCTGAAGTGAGAGCAGTAGCATGCATGAAGACAAACCCACACCATGTTACTCCCTGGATTTTTTTGCTTTGGTTTGCATTTTGTTGGCAAGACCATGCAAGGAAGGGAGAGGTGAATCTGTAAACATTTGTTCTCTATTAGTAGATGACAGTGCTAAGATGTGTTCAACGATTTGGTTGACTGGCCTCGATTTCTTTACTGTCCGAAAAACTAATCTATATATATTACAGATTACTGAACACTGAATAAGTGGATATCTAGTGGAACATTTCAGTCACCTTTCGACAATAGATGCTCCTTATTAGCAGTTTCCATTGAGTATTGAGCCACTCAGACACCATCTTGGGTCAGCTAGGCTCTGGAGCCTACTGCTGCTTTCTGGTACAGATATGGGAATAAATGGACGGATTATCATTTTCAATAAAAAATTAGGTTACAAAGAGCCTAGCAGACTAAAACATTTTTCAGAAACATTATCTAATCTTAACTGCCTTAATGACGTATAATCAGGGGCAAGAAAAAAAAAAGAAAAAGGAATGGGGAATTCATCAGGTTTGGGACAATTAATTTTTCTGTACCTTTCTCTATGGTTTATGTTTCAAAGAGGAAATGCATTGGCACTGGCATTTTGTTGATTGGAAAAAATTTGTTATTCTGAGCCCTATCCTGCATTTTGCAGGGCTAGCAATGCTTCTTTACCCAATTCCGGCTACCTTCCACAGGCCTCTAGATAAAAGGTCTGAATCACAGCATTTTGCTCATCTAATTCACGACACTACCTCTCTCTCTGTGCGCTGTTAGCCCACCGTTAGTTCCTTCTTATTACTGCCCTGCACAATTTCTTCTAGCTCATCTGTTCCTGTAAGAGGAATAGATGCGTATGTGTAGGTCCAGGTGATACATGATTCAATTTGCTTAACTTAATAGTTTAGATGTGCTGACTTTTTTTGCCACCATCTTTCAAGTCTGGTTCACTGACAGGAAGACATGATTAGATGATCACGTCTATGTGCACATATTAATTTGTAGTATTGGTGAAGACAGGATTAGAAGATGCCTTGAGTAGGTATTTCAGAGAGTACATATGAACTTGCAGTTGAGTTGGAGGATCTGTTTCACACATCACAATGTTAAAAAAGTCTAAAAGGCCTTTAAATAAGAAATATTGTACAGGAAAATACCTTCTCGTTTGCTGGTGATTGGCTTGTTTCTCCTGTAGAAGAATGCCCCAACGCAACTTGCTATATTTTGTGGCTTCTGTTTAGAGGACGCAGTTAAAAAAAAAAAAAAGACAACTTTATGGATCTCCTGTCTGCAGGAATCAAACTGTGGAATTCAGTGTCTCCCTCCACTTGGACCTTGAAGGTCTTCAAGAGTCATTTGAGGGGAAAGGAAGGGAAAGCACCCTGGAAGCCACGAAACATTATGGTTTTGCAAATCACAATTCTATACAGGATCAGACTGATTTTTGTAACTGAATTTGCCAGGGACAGAAAAGAACAAAGAAATACCCAGCTCCAAAGACCTGGGCTGAGGCTGGGTGTGGGCTCATTTCACGGTAAAACTCTAACAGCAGGGAAGACGGTGCGCCCATGTGTAAGGGGCTGTAAGTAAGTACTTACTAATAAGTAAGGAGGCACTGGTGTCAGTGCCGTCAGTGATGGCACTACATTTACTGACCGTTTGGGAGGTGGACGATGGCACGTGGCTGCAAACAGCTTCATCAGAACACTTCCACAAGAAGAGAAAGTGGTCAGTAGAAAACTCCCCCTCTCTCCCTCAGTCACCCATGATGATTTACAAACCTCTCTGTGGCTCTGTCCTGGTCTTTCCAGTGGAAGAATCCAGCTAGCTTTCTCATAATGGCAGAAGTAATTAAAAAGGGGATCAACTTCAGAGCAGCATAAAATGCACACCAAAAGTCTGTCTCTTTAATGATATCCCCTACATGCTTTATTGGCGGGGATTCTGCTAGTCTAATACCTGTTAATTTTCTTTCTAATTAGGGCTGTAGCTCACCAGAGGCTGTTTTATATTTAATATAGATATGGTTAAGGGGCCTAATCCTCAGTCAGGGAAAGAATCTTGAGCTACGGAAAGAGATTTTAGAAGAATAGAGTCGAAGACGCTATGCACAAGACACCGGAAGATCAATAGCTTATTTTATTTTGGCTCCAAACCACCATGGAAGGCATAGGGAGCTTACAGTACTTTGAATAGAAGGGAATTTTATAGGGAGAAAGCTCCATGTAGCCATAAACATATTAACTTTCATTACAGCCATGTTTTATGCAATGTGATATAAAAAATCCCAGGCCTTCCGAAAACTCAGAAAAATAGGCTCACTATGCTGCTAGCAGAATGGATTTATCCTCCTCCCTCCCCAGTGTCCTTCCATTGCTGAAGTGAGACAAAGAGAACATCTGGCTGCTGGGGACAGACCGCCTCTGAAAAGGAACTGTATAGGTATATGTATTGACTCTTTTGAGGTCAAATGTCCCACTTAAAAGATTGACATTTTTCAATAAAAAGGTTTTGATCAGTTAAGTTTTTGTTGAGCCTGAGTATTTTACAAGTATTTTCATTACTTTATAATACAGTTGCCCTGTAGAATTCCTGTCTGAGTTGCTGGATTCCTGGTGAAACAGGTGTTTCATAACTCAGTTTCAAGGGAGATCCAAGAGGCATATTGCCAACCTCTGGGTTCCCAAGCATGTGCAGGGTCTGATGTTTCCCAAAACTGTAAGTCTGAATGCTCTGGGAGGGAGAAGGCTCTGAAATCTGCAAGCCTCCCCACCAAAGAACTGAGGTTTAGATTTTAGAAATCCTGGAGTAGGCTTCCAGGGTCTGTAGCTGGAGCACTTTCTGTATGATGAAGTTATGACAGAACTGTGAATCACAGAAGCTGCCCAGAGCATATAGAAAGTAGCCTGAAAACATGGACTTTGTGTTGGAACAAGATTAGTACATATTCAGTGGTGACCATACCAAGATTATTTTGAAAACCAGGTCATCTCAGAACGCACTGATATGGCTTAATGTGCCTTACAAAATTTTCTTGCTAACAGAAAACCCTCTATTTTTAGCTCCACTCTGTGCAGCTGGTCAGAATGCTTGTCTGCAATTCTTCACAAGCAGTAACTTTCAGTTAGGTTGAAGAGTAATGTGAACAACTAGAATCAGGAATCATGGCTGTACTGCAGAGCACATTCCATCTAGAACAACCCTAACATGTACTGAAGGAGAATAATGAGTGGCTTGTCAAGAAACAATAATTTCCCAGAATTTTTCAGAGACTCACTGAAATTACCTTTGGAAAAAAGCTGTAAATGTATTTAGTCTTCATCTTCTTATATGCAGAGATAGTTCTTACCATACAATATCTATAGCTTGATTCAGCTGAAATCAGTATATGGGGCTTTCACAATTGTTTTGCTCCTTAAAAGGTCCCACTGGACTGGTTTGAAAAGCATGAGGAACAAACTTCAGGGATTCACTTGAAGAACCTGCACTTGAAGAAAATTTGCAAGTATTAGCATACTGGGATTGGCTTCTGCAAGGAACTGGATATGAGGTTACAAGAAGAGGGTGCCTGGTAAGTCTTTGAATTTTGAAGGAGCTTATGGCCATCTATAATGCTTGCAGTGATGTAGGGCACCAATCAGGAGGAAATTAGGTTATATGTTTGCTTTCTGAACTTCTAGTTATTCCCAATAATAACCCCTTCTTTCACTGTAGTTCTGTTTAATTCTGACAGTTTGTCTCACAAACTCTCATACTATGTTTTAGCCCTTCAGTTTTTAATTTGATGCCTTTTTTTTTTTTTTCAAATATGTGTGTCCTTACACACTGACAGAGCTTGCACAAGACAAAATCAAACCAATAGAAAACATCTGGATGAATAGAAGTCTCAGCTGGAGTGTTCCATACTGTTTTGGGCACCATAGTTCAGGAAATATGTAGGCCAAATGAATGTACTTTGCAGAGGTTAAAAAGAATAAATGGAAACCGTGATCAGCAAGGGAAACAAAAGTAGAATTAGGTTTATTTAGCATGAAAAAGAGAACTCCAAAGGAACACTGGAGAAATATTCCTTAGGTATGCAAGTGGTCGCTGGGAAGGATTAGTTTGGTCTCGGAGCATTCACAATGCATAGGACAATACATAATGGTTCTAAACTGCAGTAAAGGAGAGTCATGGCCAAACTAAGGGAAAAGATGTTAAAGGGTACTCTAGTACTGAATTGTATTGCCTGGGAAAGATGTTAAATCTCCTTCATTAAGGAAGCTATTTGCCATTTTTTTAGGCAAATGTTTCTCAGGTATGGCTGGCTGTGGGTTAAAAGGAGGAACTAGGTTGATATTTGAGAACACTTCCAGCCATATTTTCTATAATATGCTTCAGAACAAGTAGGGAAGGAGAGGACTATTAGAGTTTGGCGGTGAAGCATGAAGAAATAGCCAATGATTATGATCTTTCACATGATTCCTTTATTGGAAAATACCACATATGAAAAGTAAAGGAATTACTGCCCTAATACATTAAGATTTCAAAAAATAGCTGGCCAGCCTTCTGTTTTCTTAAATGCGGTGGAGTGATATCCCTGTTATTATCTCTCTCCTTGCTCTGTTATTGAAAGAGCAGTAGAATAAAGACATAATTTTTACCCTGTAGTAGTCTTAGACATTAAATCTCAGATATTGTTGTCAACTCTGCAATGGACTCTCTCGCTCTGATCTTGCACAAGACTCAAAAACTTTGTAATACTCCATTTTATAAATGTCATTACTTTTTTACCTCACAGACAAGGCATCAATTATTCAATGTCTGCAGACAGTTTGATCTATGTATTTGAAGGGAATATAAGATATTCGTATCTTATTTATTATTATGATTATATACGCCCTCAAAAAACCCCACTTTTCTCTTCTTTTACAGAGCTTTTATAACCTGTCTGTGAAAATGAATTAAAGAGTTATTATCATATGATTGATATTTTTTCTTTTTAGCTTGCTTTCCTAAGGAACGACACTTATGCAATCCCACTTTCTTTCTTTCTTTTCCTTTCTTTGTGTGTGCACGTGTCTTTTGTATCTGCTGGCCAGTGTCAGTGAGATCTGATATAAGGCCAGAGATCTTGAACATACTCTGTTCCTAGATGCTTGATGAAATTAGGCGTAGAGTAGAAAAAGGGTGATACTCTTAATCCTCATGGGGGAGAAGAGTTGCCTATGTTATCTGTCAGAGATACTCTTGGAAAAGAGTTGTTATGAATAACCAGCCACAGGAAATGCTTCATTCCAAATCTATGGCTGCAGACAACAGGGGATCTACTCCACAGCAAAGTATTTGTTCCTGAGTGAACTCTTATTCTCTGGTCATTAATAAATGGGGTTAAGAAGTTTAAAACTCATTTATCACAAGCCCAAAAGCCATTCAAAATTAGGCTGCATTAGTTCATGTGCTCACCCAGATATTTGTCTTCTTGTAGAGAAATTCCGTTAAAAAAAAGAGTTATGATCAGAATCCTAAGGCTCAATTTGAAAACAACAAAAGCTGATAAATCCAAAGGTAGGCCACTGTGCTCTTGCATATAAACTACACATTATGAAAGCACACTATTAATTTAGTACTTTGTGCTAAATTTTTCAATGAGCATTTTAAAATCCATTGCAACCCAAAACCTTTAATATTCCTCCAGGCCCCCCCTTAAGAATTTGTTTGCTGCTAGCTTTTCTGCGTGTGAGGAAAGCAAATGTCACATTGGCTGGCTACCTCTTCTCTTGGGCATGGCCACTGCAAATTGGCTCTAACCATTATTTGTTTGTTTTTCAAATGTTCTGGGGCAAAACAATGGGACAGGAAGCATCCGAGCCTGTCTGACACTCCTGCAGCATAAGCCCTGCTGGAACAGCTGGGGCTTGTCACTTTGCTGGGTATTCCTTGGCTCAGGACAAAGTTTCTTGGCACTTTTTCACCTCTCCTGTTGTACAGCTCCTAGAAAAACTGTGCCAGGGTCCTGAGTACATTAGTAGGCCTTAGTTGCTCCAGCCAACCTCACCTGGGACCTCCACTCATTCCCTCTGTTCAGTGGCTGCATTGCAGCTCGGTCCCTGCCCAAGTTATGCTGTGAGTGTGCCTATCTCTAGCTCCAGCTGTGTTGCAGTCATGCCTGGACCTGTTGACCTGGCTGGATCCTGACCTGTGGACTTTGCTTCTAGCTTGACACTCGACCTGCCTTGTCACTATGGACTTGCCTGGTGATCACAAGAGTATGTATGACTCTGGCTACCACTGTCAGACCTGGGCTGACCCTGACTTGATGATTTGCATGTCAGGCTTGACCTTGAACCTACCTTGTCACCACAAACACCTCATAGGTGTAAGGCTGTAGTCTTTCTTAAAAGGGTAGAGGTACTTCCACTATATGACCTTCTCTTTGTCCCTTCTGTGAGGAAAACTAGCCAGATGGAGCAAAACATTGTCATTTTGATCAGCCTGTGTATGTGAATTTGTCCTTATACCTCATTCTTGCACATCCAGAAAGTAAAGGTTAAAATCAGGTGCTTGCGTGGACATATTGGTATTTACACATGTGGTAAGGGCAAACTGCTGGGATGGGAGCCACTAAGGCTTGGCTTGTCCTTGCTAACCCCTTCCCCAGGGAATGAAAATATCCTTCTGATGGGAGATAGTGGGGCTTAGATTCCCTGAATTTCAATTACAGGTGGAGGAAGGGAGAGAGGGAAGGAGAGCTGGCTGGCTATTGCTGCTGTCTGCTTCCCTGTGCACAGCAAATATTTCTGCATGGATTTCCAGCAGCAGTCATTGATGATCGCATCAACAGTAATGCCCCCTGATGCTTGCAGTCCCTCTTAAGGAGGCCAGGAACTGGACCACTGCATGGAAACGGGGCTGAAAACAGGAGGGGATACCAGTGACAGGTGAGTAGGGAGCAGAAGAGCTCCTCTCTGTGTGGAGAAGTTCCATACAGCCTAGCATCTTTTCTCTGATAGGAGCCAACAACAGGTGCCTGTGGAAAAACAGAGGTGCTGACCATTTCTGGAATCACTCCTCCCTTGATACATCTTTCCTCCATATCCCCTTCAGTCTCAGAGATGGACCCTTCCTCATCAAGAATCCAGGCTGTTCTATCTGAAGACTCCCAATGGACATGACCTTCATGCATATGTTCATTGTCTTTCAGAGAAGGTTGATAGGCCTACCTAGCACTGGGTGACACTGATATGCATAATTTCAATGTGTATTGTGCAAACCTACCCTATCTATTTTTCCCTTTTGTGCCAGGACTTCCCTTCTAGAGATCTATCTAGGCCTGCCAGGGCATGTTCAGAAAAATATGGTTATATCACATGTCCATTAAAACTCCTCTCACCATCTGTAGCTCCTTCAGTTCTGTGAGGTTTTGCTGGAAGAGTTTGGGTTGTCTATTTTGCTGTGCTTTGTGTTCTTCCATGGGACGGTAAGGTAGAACCTTTTCAGCTGATATATGTTTTTCCAGTTGTGGATGATTTCTTTCTCTGGGTGGAAAAGAAACAACACTTTACCTTGTGCCCTAGTTTATTTGTTCCTGGAACAAGTAGTCTTCCATGGCTGATGGAGGGTAACTTAACTGCACATCTGGATTGTCAACTGCATCTTGTATATCTATGCACAGTGAATAGAATCCCAGCTTCCTTGTTTTACTTTGCCATGAACTTCCCAATCTAAGAACTCTAGTTCCTGTAGTTTTCCCATGCAAATATCACTGAAGATTGTCTGACTAGCCATGCTTCCGTAGGCAAAACCAGATCTAGACCAGTTGCTTTTCTTTAGAGCTAGCTGGAGCTAGTTCACATATTGAAAGGTACTAGATATATGGCTAGATGGGCCGATTGGGTTATTGGGCTATATGAATGAATTTATATTTACTATTTTAATTATTTTACTTATTTAATGTATTATTTCTGAAGGTTTTCAACAACAACCACCATTATCTTGACCTTACACTCTTCATCTCTTTCAGTAAAATCCTACCAGACAGCAGTGGAGAAAGTAGGAATTTTCTGAGGTTTATTTCTGCTGCAGAGATAAGCAAGAGTTTCCATTATTTTGTTTCTGTAAGAGCTGCAATGACAAAGTAATGGGAATTGCTTGCTTGAAAATTAAGCCCTTTGTGGATTCAGGTAAGCAGGATGGTGGTTGTCTGGAATTCATATGTTGTTTTAGGATGACATAACAAGTGCTACCACCATTCTCAGTGTGCCACTGAACAACTTTTAGGCATCACCCTTCGTGGCATCCACAGAGGTGGAAGATGAGGTTTACTATTTAATAGCTATTGGTGACCTTCTTTGCTCACCAATTTGGAGTCAATGATGTACTAATACCCTTGTTTACCTGGAAGCTGACATCCTGGAGGCAAAACAAAGATTGGTCAGTGCCCTGGGCTCGCTTATAGTGGCTTAATAAAATGTACTTTCATTGGCATATATTATGCTCTGGTCACTAAAGCACCACAGACTTTGCTTATCTGTGATCTACTCTTTCATTTTTCTCCTGACAATTTCCAAGCTATGTGTTTAACGGGCGCATAATTTGATTGCAAACTTTTTTGGCAAAAAATAGAATTAATGAAGATCTCAGGTGTGTTTCAGACAAGTAAAATCTGCCTCAGACCTCGACTTAGTTTCAAAGAAGTCTTGAAAGTAAATATTTTTAAAATGACATAAATACAAGGACCACAGTTTAAAAAATCCACAGCCTACCTCCACCTTGGAAAATGATTGAATTGGGATATTTCCTGTCAATTAAAAGATGGTTTTGAGTTCAATTAAATTGACACTTAGAATTCCACCTTAAATTCTCCAAAGAAGGCACTTGCTTAAGGTTCTGAAGATGGGAGTATGATCTGCTAAAAATCAGACAAGTGAGCAGAAACAAACTATGACTTCTGCCCCAGGGGTAATGGAGATGGAGATGAATCCTGACAAGCACACACATGACAAGACCTAGGCAGAGCAAGAACGGGTGACTCACAAATTGTAGTGGCACGTTCTCTCCAAGGGCCTCAGTGTGCAGTAATGCCTGAAAGATCTCAACCGAGATCACATGATGCATACAGTGGTTGTCTGACTGTTGAGCCATATAATAAAACCCCAAAAATTCAGTATAAAACAGCCTCTGGTGAGCTATAGCCCTAATTAGAAAGAAAATTAACAGGTATTAGACTAGCAGAATCCCCGCCAATAAAGCATGTAGGGGATATCATTAAAGAGACAGACTTTTGGTGTGCATTTTATGCTGCTCTGAAGTTGATCCCCTTTTTAATTACTTCTGCCATTATGAGAAAGCTAGCTGGATTCTTCCACTGGAAAGACCAGGACAGAGCCACAGAGAGGTTTGTAAATCATCATGGGTGACTGAGGGAGAGAGGGGGAGTTTTCTACTGACCACTTTCTCTTCTTGTGGAAGTGTTCTGATGAAGCTGTTTGCAGCCACGTGCCATCGTCCACCTCCCAAACGGTCAGTAAATGTAGTGCCATCACTGACGGCACTGACACCAGTGCCTCCTTACTTATTAGTAAGTACTTACTTACAGCCCCTTACACATGGGCGCACCGTCTTCCCTGCTGTTAGAGTTTTACCGTGAAATGAGCCCACACCCAGCCTCAGCCCAGGTCTTTGGAGCTGGGTATTTCTTTGTTCTTTTCTGTCCCTGGCAAATTCAGTTACAAAAATCAGTCTGATCCTGTATAGAATTGTGATTTGCAAAACCATAATGTTTCATGGCTTCCAGGCTCCAAAGGTGCTTTCATCTGCCTTTCCTTCCTTTTCAGCTGTTCCTGTTGTTCACTTCGGTCCTTTTTTTCTCTGCCCAGTGTCTTGTTATTCCTTTTCTTTCTGCTTCATCTGCATCTTTTTTCCCCTTTGTTTTCTTATACCCTTTTCAGTTTGTCTCACTTAAGTCATCCTACTCAGAATGCAGGTCTCCATTACTTATTTCTCATCTTGCCAAATCAGAGTACCATCCCTTTATGCTGTCTGAATAAGGGTAATCCTGGACACACAGATATTGCTTATAAACCTTAATGCAAGCTCAGATATGGCAAATACTTGAGCAGAACAAACAGCAGTGGTAGTGGGGGTGATCAGAGTTTGTTTCATTCTTTACTTCATCAGTGACCTCCTTCTAGCCCATCATCCTGAGTTTCTGAGTCCATGAAAGAGACACAAGAACTGTATCCCCTAAGTCCGCCAGAGTGGACTCTGCGGCAAGACATCTCTCATGCTGTCTTCTGGACCCATAAGCACACTGTTGATCTGTGTTCCTGCCAGCTCTATTGGGTAAAATCAAGACCACCAAATTCCAGCTCTAAAAGAGGAGGGTTCTTGTCTCCCACACACTTACTGCAAGCCAGCAGTACGATACAGATTACCTGTTCCAGACGTAGTTGGCTTGCTGCACTTACATTGTAGAGCTTTTCTGCACACATGTAATAGTTATCTGATCATGATTATGATGAAATTATGGTCAGGTCCTTGACTTTCAAAGTCTGCTGATTTTGCTCATGTCCCTGCCCAGAACAGCAAACTTTTGGTGAAAGATGGACCATATTTGATTAAAAAGCCTCTGAGGAGAGGCATTCTGCTAGAGCAGTCCTGTTGCGGGAACAAATTGCCTGGACAGTGGTGTTGAAAAAAGAGGCAGTTTTTATAGTGCATTTATAAATGTCCTTCGAGAAAATCAGGTATGGGTTTCATTTAACTGTCTGGACACCCAGGAAGAATAGTTGGCTCCCATGTTCTCATATAAGTGCTGTTGATAGAAAGTGTTTTAAAAGTATTATTTCAGGATGCAGTTATGCATCTTAGCTTGGGTTGTCTCATTCTGCCAAGACGAAGTGCTCCCATTCAGGGTCTAAAAACTTTCTTTCCTTTCTCCTAGGTGTGCTCTGTGCTGATAGCTGTTGTCTATTTCCTTTCTGTTAAATGTAGCTACATTTCACGATTGATGGAGAGGATTCCAGCTGAAAGGATGGATAGGTTTTGGCAAATTTGTTGTCCTTTTAAAGCCATGACCCTACAGGGCACACATGGTATGAGTTGGCCGACAGTATGCTGGCAGACTCTGTAGACAACTATTGAAGTCAATTTTTGGCAAGGATTTAACTAACTGGGTTATTACCACATGTTTTTTATAGTGACCGTGGTTTACTTTGACATGGAAGGAGTGACACTAATTTGAAAAAAGCTTAAGTTGTTACCACTTTAATACTAATAGTAAAGATATTAAAGGGTGGCAAATGTGTTAATGCAGCTTAATGAGTTACTGTTTGTCATTGCAAATTAGCTGAGGAGTGTTAGCTAGTTAAGCTCTGATAACCTGACTGCTTGCAATCTTCTTTTTAGAAGATTACAAAATTAGCTTGTCATTGATCAGTTTTCAGCATATCTGGAAGTGGATCAGCTATCCTGAAGTACGAAGTGGAAGCCACATACCTCTAAGACACCTGTCTTGTTCCCTAGCTCAATCTCATTTTCTTTTTCAAACTTGTGCATTGATAGCTGCACTTACATATTTGCTGCCCTATTTGCTAACAATGTCCCAGCCAGGAATTGCATTACAAGATTCCTTGTTCTGTAGATACTCCATATATGCTTATATGAGGACTCGAGGAAATAATCTTTAGTCAGAAGGTAAGGCTGCATTTGTATTTTAATGAATTCAAATGCTAGATTTTGTCATAAATGTGAAAATGAATTTGCTGTCATCAGATACAACAGTTTCTGTTTATCCCTTTGTTCCCTCTTCCCCAGAGTGCGCATGCACATGTGTGCACACACACACACATACACACACACTGTTTGTCACAATTCAGTGCAGCTGGTAATTTTCAGTTCACCAGAAGCTCAGAATAGCAGAGAAATTGTTCAGTCAGGCTTGATGTGGAGAACAAGTGTTTGCACACACTCCTCGCTCTCTTTACAGGAGGAAACTATCAAAAGGGGTTTGAAAAAAGGAATGTCAAAGAGAAGACAGTCAACACATTTGCCTGTTCTTTTCAATATAATTATTGCTGATATGCAGGTGCAGGTCTGTCAAGGTTTAGCTGAGAAGTGAAGCAGGAGTTTAGATGCAGTATTGCTTTAGCTGGAAGGGTGGACTGGAGCAAAGCAGGTAGTATTTCACTATTGGGAATCTTCTGCTGAGTGTGTCATATTGACAGAAAAAGCTTGAGAGGCCTTTCTTGAGAAATAACTTCTTTCTTTCTTTCCTCTTTCCTAGCCTAGAAGACTGGAAAACTTATCTCTCATAGCCCTCTGCAGAGGCAGACACACAACCAGAAAAGAGTTTCTTAGCTCAGGAAATACAGCAAAACAAGATAAACACATACTGCCAATAAAGTGGCTCACTTCCATCCTTCCACCTACCAGACAATGTCCCACTGAACAAAGTATTTTGATTCCATCTCTTCAGTCATCCACCAAATACCAGACAAAAGTCTCTTTGGGGCTGTGTATTCAGTGTGAGAAAAGCTAGCTTCTGCCAAGAGTCACCAGTAGATTCAGCTGTACTAAGAAAATAAGTTGGAGTTGCAGACACTCAAAACCATGTGCTCCTATTTCCCTTCTTTCCTTCTCTCAGGGCCAAAATATTTCCTCAGATCTACCTGTTCATCTCCATTGAAGACAATGGGAACTAAACAAGTCTCAAGGAAACTGCACAAAACCCAGCTGTTGTTTTCTGTGGTAAATAGTTTTCTACAGAGCAAAATATGTCTCTTTTAAGAAATGCAAACTCCAGATATAAACTCCATTTGACATTATAGCAATGTTTCTAAAGAATGCCCCTCTCTTTGCTATATTAACTGAGCAAGGAGACTGACCAATTTATTAACTGATCTTTTATTACTTAGGAGAAAAAAATAATCCATTTTGGCTATAAAGTTAACATCAATATTTAAAACTGAAATGTATCTTGTCTTAGTGAAACAAATCTGAAATTTTGTTTTCAGTTACATTTATTACATCTACATCCAGGAGCAGCAGACAGTTTACTGAAATCCACCCTTCTCTGACATTGGCACTATCACAGAAAAAAGGCCTAAATGTAACAGGAAACATGGAAGTATTTAACACATCACAAATATAGATAAGTATATTTTTAGTATATTTTTAATATAGATACACTGAAGAGGCATGGCAACCAGTTAAGTTCCTTTGCAAATGTCAAACCAATTGTTTAACTGCTGCATGGAGCAAGTATCCTAGTGAATTGTTCACAATGTATGAGCTTTTGTTCATATTATACAGTGAAGACAGACCAAATCTGTAACCTTCTCAAGTTTGTTTACAATATGATCCAATTAATTCACATCTGACATTGAATAACCAGTTATACTGTAGTCAGTTGCTAACAATTTTTGACACCAAGTGTTTTTCCTGGTAGTGTTAGTGTTCATGGTCAGGGACGGGGGGATGAAATCTTGATGGGACTAGAAAGGAGCGACAAGATTGCGGAGGTCCAGCCACACCCACGTGACTCCCCCATGTTCACCTTATGTGCTCTTTGGTGGTTTTGTTGCGCTGCACCCTTCTGGTGCCTCCAGTTATCAGGGTATATAATTTTATATTTCCTGTTCTTATACTTCACTATAATAGACAGTGCAAAGTCAAAAACCCAAAGGTACCTCTCACACCCTGAAGGCAGGCAGACTGCCTACACAGTTTTAAGCTGGAATTTCCTTTATGCTTTGAACAATGCAAAAACATACCATACAAATTACACAGTATTCTGACTGCAGGAATGACTTCATGGTTACTCTGCTTTCACTGTAACTTGTACGCATCTTCAGATCTTCCAAAGCCTTTCTGGAGGTTCTGCTAGGAAGTAACTGGCATTGCTTCTCTGTGGTATACACACTGGCCAGTTCAAGCAGAAGACAATTTTGGCTGAGCAAACTATGCTGCATGATGTGCATGCCATTAAGTGCTGTCATTCCAGCTGAATATGGTTGGTCTAAACTAATTTAGTCTGTACTGAAGATAGCAAGGTTGGTTCAATTATTCATTTGCACAAAACTCACTCCTGTTCTGTTATTTGAGAATCAATCAATTCATCTGCATCATATAAAGGAACATTGTTACTGATATGTTGAACTGTTTGTTTGCTGCAGGATCCTGTCTGATGGGTAGTTGATGTGAACACGAGAGCTGCTCATGATACATTTGCTCTGACTGTTGGAGAATCATTTGTAGCCTTCTTTTTTATGTGACTTTTACAAATAATTTAAACCAGGAAAAATATTTTAATGGAGGAAAATATTAAATAATGAATGAAAAAGACTCAGGAAATAAGAAATGATCCTGTTTGTGAACAAACACCTTTGTCCACCTAAGAAGTTAAGTGTGAACTCTGTGAGTGCCACTCCGCAGCCATCAGAATAATAGATGGGCACAAGTGGTCCTGTAAAGGACCTTCTGGCCTATGGCAAATATATTTTGTTTCTGAGTGGAGTAACAGCCTCCCAGCACCTGCACAGACATGCATCACTGCTGTTCTGTTTTCATCCTAATACTGCCAATGTGTAATCAAAATCATCAGGATGCACTCATAACAGTGAACCATTGGGAGCTGTCTTGGGTAGTTCCAGTGCATTCATCTGGACAAAAATGTGAGTGTGGTGTTAGTCCATTTTGCAGATACAGATTGGAAAATAATAATAGGAGCAAGCACTGATCAGTTATTAGAACAATATGGGTGCCTTGGCTGGGTCTATTCAAACGATACATGCAGAAATAGAGTAACCTCATATTTGCACGAAGAATAATCTGGAAAAGGGTGACTCTGAAGAAGATTCAAATATAAAGTGAATAAACAGCTGAATGTGAGATTCTGTGGTCTGTGGCTAAGAGCGCTGACCATGCTTTGTAAAAAGCAGGGCTGTCAAATAGCAATAAAAGGTGGTACTGCCTTGAGGAAGCTGCCACCAAAATCCTATCCAGTCTCTGCACACGAAACAGCCTGTCATTAGGAAAGAGTTCAGAGAAGAGTTACAAGTCTGTAAAACCTGTGTAAGTGTGACTGATGCAATATGCTATTTTGTTTCTATAAAAAAAAGGCTCAAAAGGAGGCTCATTTATGGCACACAAGAGCTGTTGAACACTAAAGAAAATGGCAGAAATGAGATTTCTAGAACGTTAATGTAGGTAAATCAAGCTAGAAATGGTGTGCCTGCTTCTAGGTGTGGTTAGTTGACCCCTGGAAACTACTTACCTAGACACGAACCTTGCTCCTGTCACTTGAAATCTGTAAGCCAATACTGGATATCTAACAAAAGTTGTATTCCATCTCAGTCAGGAATTATGCATTTGCGAGTGTTTTCAGTTGCTGGGTCAAATAGGTCAGCAATCAAATAAGCTCAAATACTCAGTTACAGAGAGGAAAGTATTTCAAATAACTTACCTGAAAAACACTTAAGTGAAAATATTAGTCATAGACCAGAGCAAACAGATTTATACAATGCTATATGAATATTGGATAAAAGAAATACATAATCAGAACAATATTATGAACTTAACAGAAAGGAAGTTATCAATACTAAATTTCTGAGCATTTTACCACAATAAGAAACAATACCTGCCAGCTTGCCTGTAACAGGGGAATCTCAGCTAAGTTTCTGTGAGATAGCAAGGGTCTCATAGCACTTGCAGATGAGTTGCAGTGCGTCTCCGGCATAAGCATCATTTGATAACCATTATGCTTTCTAATCACTTTCTAATTAAGCTGCATTATTACAAATATGATGTGCAGCTGTACTTTATTTCTCATATTCTTCCCTGGACTTACTTGCTTCAACCTGTAGCCTAATTTTTATACTGACTTTTTCAGGCAGCCCCGATCTTGTCAATTCTGGGTGCTCAGTTGAAAACACCATTCCTTCTCCAATCTATTACCTATGCTCATCTCCTTTGACATTTCCCTCCGTTCTTTCTTTTCCTTCCTTCCTTCCTTCCATCCTTTGTCTTCCCGCCCTTTCCCTTCCTCCTTCCCTTCCTGTTTTCCTCCCTTACCCCCTTTCTTCCTTCCTTCCTCTCTTCTCTCCCATCTTTTCTTCCTTCCCCCTGCACTTTTCTTCTCCCTTTCCTCCTTTTACTTCTCCCTTTTCTCCATTTCCTCCCTCCCTTTGCTCTTCCTTCCTTTCTTCCCTCCTCCCTCTTCTCTCTCCCCCTTTCCCTCCCTTCCTCTCTGCCTTTCTCCTTCCCCCCACCCCGCCAACCACCAAGGACTTTTGCCATTAGCAGAAGTTAAAGCAAGAGTGTGGTTGTCTGTACTTTTTTTCTACTCCTAAGAAAAAATCTATAAAAAAGCAAAAGGCAGGGTTGTTATTTAGTTTGAATTTGTAAGAAAGCCACAAGAGAAAAGGTATGTTGAAAGCACAGTCATATTAATTGTGTTTTGGAAGTAAAAATGAATGATACTCAAATTACAGGGAAGAAGGTATGGATTTGAAGTCTGGAAAAGTTCAAAAAGCTACACTCAAACCTAGGTGGCCCAGCTAGTCAATGTAATTATGGCACGGCTGTTTCTATAGCTGATGGCACCCCAAGCTGACTCCTCCCTCCACTTCAAATGACCAGGTCAGTTGGAGGCAACCTTTGGTACAAGGCCTTGAATTTGCATCTCTGGACCATGGGGTCTGCTTGGCTGCTTAAACCATGTGTACAGAGTTCCCTGGTGTCTGAAGTGCAGTCTGGTGTAGAACTGGTGTTGTCTGGTGTAGTCCTCTTTCAGCAGACTGCGTACCATTGTAATTCTTCAGCTTCAGTCTTTCATCAGATGCTTGGTATATATACTGCCCCCTTCCCAACAGCATGATGTTACGGCCTCCAAATTTCCTCTCTGCAAAGGCAGAATTTATTTCAGTTACCGTTAACAGGACCAGGACAAGTTTTCATAGCCTCTATGCCGCAAAGAGAATAAGAAGGGGGAACTGGGCCATGGAGTTCAGAGATAATTTAGTGTACCAGGATAAGTACTTACTTCCTCAGGCACTCAGATGTATTAATGTATTTTTATGGCATGTAAGCTATAAATATGGTGAACAAACTTTCAGCAATGGGAGCCTCTATAGCTTTCAGCTGGACTTGTGACTCCATTGCTGCTGAAATAAAACAATGTATGTACAGTGAGCAAGTATAAACGTGACTTACCTGCTGTTTCGTGGATCTTACGAGTAAAGAATGAAAGGTAAAGGGGCTTTTGACAAAACCAAATAATGACAGCTTCTGGACAGAATATTGTATTCAACTATCTTACACATGTTTGACAATCATGTTTAATGATGCCTTGTTCAGCTTCTCACCTAAAAAGCAATGCATTCACATAATTGCTTCTAACTGCATTCGTAAAACTAATTGACATTCATGTTTTACACTGCTTGCTTGTTTTATTTAGTACAAAAAGAAACGCACAAAAATGGACTTCAACATTAATAAGGCATAGTGTTTAACAACAAGGGGTTTGGAGATCATAAAAAACCTCCAAAAGCTCAAATGGGTATTATATCTATAAGTGAGATGGGGGAAGCACTACTGTGTTATAAATGAAGTTAATAACATTCTACTGACTTCACCATCAATATTGCAAGACTTCAGTACAAAATCTCCTCTCAAGACTTTGGAGATTGTCTATGTAAAATTTTCTGTGTTCAGGTTTCTAAAGAGTAGTTGCATGTATGATCAGTCTCTGCACCATCCATTAACCAAAAGGGAGGGAAAAAAAAGAAAGCATAGTTAGCTTTCTTCACTACTACTCTTGTTTGCTACTGTGGTATTTCTGTTTTTATGTAACTAATGTTATATAATGTGTGTGACAATCAAGGTAATATTTCCATTGTATATTTCTAAAGAAATGAAGATATTTTAAATTTCTGCTAAGTACCAATGTAATGTTCTATCACCCCCTTATTTGGTTATAAAGCAAATACAGAAATGAAAAGATGCATCTCCATATTCTCACGCTGTACAAGCAACATTAATTAATTCAACATGACAAGCTTTGTGAAGTATCTGGGTAAGTCAATCTAGTATCATTTTGTTCATGAAGCCCAAAATATAGACTGACAAAGCACAAGTATGAAATGCATTTCAATCAGTTTAATCAAATAGAGTCAATGTAAAGAAAGGGGCATTGTCAAGATGTGTCAGTGAACATTTGACCTGCCTTGCAGTTAATATTGTTTTGTGCAGATTTCTCTTGGGGGGATACCCTCTCTGTTCTGCATTTGAATTCTAAAAAATGAAAATTTTATTTTTGATCTGGTGAGTGGCAATCTATGAGTGGAATGATACAGGAAAGGCATCACTTGCAAATCATTAGCCACACAGAATCTGAACATGTGAAATTGGACCCTTTAGGGAAATTAGACCATTTGGTGTGACTTCTGCCTGGATTGCAGGAAATTTTGCTTTCTCTGAACGAGATTTTGGCTGGTCCTTGCTTAGATGCCAAAGTTGAGATTACAGAGCACCAAATCCAGAATCTGCTGGAGAGTTTATCTTGTTCTCTTCTCTAAGGCACAAGAATACTTGGGCAGGAGAAAGATGTGGGCACACAATGAACCTATAGCAGAGCCAAGTGGCTACTGAGCTTGGCAAAGTGCCTTTTTAAGGGCAGTGGATGGGGTTTGCCACAGACAGCTTTAGCAAGACTTCAAGAGGGATTACCTGGTAAGATAATTCAGTATTTTTTCCCAGGAGTTCCCAAAGCTGCATTACTTCTCAGCATCCGAAATCTCCCTCTACTACTTTCCGTGATCCCAGTGATAAGCAAAGCAGAATGCAGGTCTATATTTATTTCTAAAAATCTCTTCCCAAGCCTCTTTTCCCAGTGCTTGATCTAATACTGCCGTTTCTGACCACACTCAATACACAGGATAACATTAATGGTCAAATCATGGTGCAAAATACTTCTGTTTTGCCTTTGAATCTACTTCTCTGCCCAGAAATAATATGATTGCTTTAAGGGCTTTAAAAACTGTCTGTTACCCTATCTGAAAACTACAAATTGGGCAGGATTTAAATTCAATATGTGTGACTATACAGATGCATGCAAGCCAGAAAATAGAAAAATAGCTGTTGACTACTGTGGGGGTGACCAAGATTTGGAGAAGAGTCTTAAAACCCATTTGTCACACCAGTATTTATTTGAAGGTTTTGTTTCATTTCCTAGACTCTCAGCTTTTGCTATGTAAAAAATCGTCACTGTCTAGCTGCCGTGGTAACCTCAGGCACATGAACTCGGTTTGCTGAGATACAAGAGATCTGCAAGGAGAATCCTTTACAAATGCCTGAGCAAGCTGCACGGCTGTGAAGTGTTGAATGTTACACCCAGCAATGAAGACTGAATTGTCAGTGTTAAGTTTCATGCCTCTCCTGGGAGATGAAAAGAGGAAAACCACAAATTTTCTGGATTTCAGCCCCACTGATGGTTGCCATTTGTGCCCCTCTCCTGCTTGCTGATCCCTTCTTCTCCCCAAACCTAGACGGAGTCATGCCTAGAGCTCAGCAGAGCCCATGGGCATGCTGGGAGCATGCCCAGAGGAGGGTTAAGCTCTAGAATCACAACAGACGAAGTCATACTTTCAATACGTGCACACTCTGATCTGAGCAGGGTCCATTTTAGCGACTCGTCTGCAGGGCATGTTTTTCAGGCAATGCTCCAAAGATCATGACTGCACATTTTTCCCAACCTGTTGATGGGTGAAGCCACAAGAAGTTCACAGATCTGGAGAGCTCTCCATACAGTTCAGTGTTTTTCCCAGATCTCTCAGAACTGCAATACGATGTTGAAGTATTGCAAGTTCTCTCAGTGATTTTTGAATGCTTCCGTCTTCAAACATTGCTGGAATGAGTTTAGAGCTACATGGAAAGAATGATTAATTGCAATTTAATGAATCACAGAGAAAGTTGGTGCCTGGTTCCAGCTCTGGAGACACACCTGTATCAGTCTTATTTATTTGAACTGGTTTACCCTTTAGTTTTACAGTGAACAAACTAGGATAACCAGAATGGTCTGAAGTGTTTTATTTTGGTATTTGCAGCATTTTCATCCCAGTATTTTATTTAAACCTTTCTGTTTTTCATAAGTACGTGCTGCTTGGTCCTTGACTAAGACATTTAACAACATGAGAGTGGAGTATTTTGCTGCTACAGACTTAGACCTTCTGAAGAGCCTAATCAAAACCAGATTTTTTTTCGTTAATTGGAAAAGAAATGAGTGTTTTGCACTATACACTAGCTAGTTAGTGCTATCATAAACAACCCCCTATTAATCACGTACCATTTTTTGCAGCTGCGTACAGTAACTGACCTGCCTAGATACACTATAACTGAAGCAATTAAGGATCTTTTGTATTTTTATGTAATTACCACTTCTGAGCCGCCAGGTTGCTAAATACTTGGGACATTTGGGGGTATAATTTCAAGGTCATTATATTTTTGTTCATCTCATTTCCTAGGAAACCTATTTGCAGACTTGCCTAAAGCATCCCAGATACTGTACATTAAAGTATGGCAAATTAATTTAATCCTACCGCCTTCCACTCAGTAGGTGCATGTCCATTTTTCCAATGTCTAATACTCGGTATACTTTTAAATTGTAAACTATTCCTGTTTTTAATGATGCAAACAATAGAGAGACCAAATAAGCTAAAGGAGCTAACACATTTATCTCTACATTCTGCCATCTGTTTGAAACTGCTGATGTAATTCCAGTTTTAAATTACATTAGATCCTGCCTTCTGGACCCCTTTCCCTATTTACTTTTTTTTATTTAAGGCTTTAGAGAAAGCAGTGCCTTCAGGTTGTTGACTACTTAATAAAAAACTGTGTCTTCGACTGTTTTCAATCTGGACTTAAATGTAGGTTTCCTGGACAAAGAGGTATAATGGAAGTAATAGCTTTATTTCCAAAAGATGTAACTTATTCTCTGTGTACAATTTGATGAGATCTGTTTTCAGCAATAATGCTAGCAATGAGCAGATTTGTTTATACTGAAGAAACGGCAGAGATTAAGGGTTGTGTTCTTGCATACTCTATTGTCTGGTGATGGAATTTCCAGTTTTATCTTTGTGTTTATGCTTCAGAATTAGTTTAATTTCTTCTATGTAACCTCTCCGCCTTATTTTACTGGCTTAATTAACAACCTTGTATTTATTTTTCTCAGCAATTCCTTTGCCTTTTGAGTCCATAGCGGTAATTCTATATTCTCTTTTCTTCTGGTATTTTGTGGCTGGAATCACTTCTTTGTCTGGAGCTGATACTAGTGTTGATCTTTTAAGGATTTGCTTAAAGGAATATTGGTCAGGCTCTGTCTTCAGCAAATCTATCAAACATATAGACGGATTTTTGCACAGTTACATTAAAGTGTTGAACTCATGATTCAGCTTTAAAAACTTTTGCATCATAAATTAAATGAATGTATTCTGATTCACTTTTAATTTTTTTTTTCTTTGGTTACATTCATTATGCACCCACAGATTAGTCAGAAGTATAAATACTTTGGAAGAAAAATGGAGTCCAGTATTGAAAACTTTGCAGACTTCTCATTTGTTTTGATTTTTAAAAGAGGGAGAACATAATTAAATATTAGGAAAAATGCATTTCAAGCTACATTTTGCTCATAATTTTACAGAAATTTTTCATGAGTGTATTTTCAAAAATCATGATAACCTTTTAAAAAATTGTTCAGGTTTTAAGATGACTGGAGCAAGCTACCCATTTAGAATTTCTGAACCATACCAGGAAAACTTCTGAAGAAAATGTGGAAAAAGATTGGTTTGATTCTGATCCTTTTATAGACAATTTCAATTTTTGATGAAAAACAATTTCCTCACAAGATTTGACTAAAATTAATTTGGAAAACTCTTTAAAAGTAAAATGAAAACCCACAAAATGAAAGCATTTTGTTTGCTTTGGTAGGAAAACAGACATTAGGTTCATTTGGAATTTAAACAGATGATTTTATCTTTCACGGTCCAACTTAAAATATAGAAGATTTGATGTTAATACAATTTAATTAAATATAGAAATTGTAATTTACATGCAACTCTAGTCCTTTTACTGAATGGTAACTAGGAGCTATGTCTACTGTCAAATACGCACCTTAAATTTTCTAGTTGAACCATCTTCCAGAGTGGTAGTAATTTTAGTAGATCAGTTGCAGATGCATGTAAGTTTCTGGGGAAGAACTTTGATCCAGGTTTCAAAGTTTAACTTTCCTAAATCAATCCTACCAAAAAATATATATAATCACTCACTGTGTCTTTATCATCACGCTTTATTGCAACAAAAGTGTGGTGATTAAAATGCGACAGACTTAGTGTAGGTTTTCTGTTTCCAGCCGCCGAAATCAATAGCTAAACTAAAGTGATGGCCAACTGTTGGGAAAGGGGATTTGTTTATGCCTAGCCTGGCCACCACCAACAGTGAAAACCTGAAGCAAGGAGGTGTAACATGCCCTCTACACTCCAGCATTGCCAACCCTGGCTGGCTGGATATGGAAAAAGTCAGCCACCTCCCATGAACTGTTGAAGACTAAGCCAAGCAGTACAATGTTCAACCCCAACATGTATTTTCAGAGGTTGGTAAGGAACCACATAAACTGTTTATTCCATATTTTAATATAAAACCATATTCTATGGTGATTCAAATTGCTATGAAAAGATATCTGCAGAAAAGTTAAACCAGAGATTCTCAGGTAAAACAAAGCACATAGACATTTTAAATAGGTCTGAAGCTGATGAATGTGCCAAAATACTGTCAGTTAAAACTTGTTATGGGAGCTCATATCAGATTTTCATGGATACAGACAGTGATGCAGAGCAGAGCAAGAAGTGTTGATTTTCTGCTTATAAAAATACCATTAACTTAAAAAGTCTGAGCAGTGTTTACCAAAAAAAGAATTTATGACTCCACCCCAGCCTACAACAAAAAAATAATTTAAGTCACCTTATTTTTTCAAATATTCAGATTCCAAATGTTTGGTAACCAGCTGCCTGTTGTGGAAATGCTCCTACTTCTGCACAGAATTTGTATTCTAGACCTACATGAAATTAGTATACAAAATGAACTGAGTGAATGATTTGTTAGAAGAACTTTTTGTTGTGAAAATGTAATGAATATTTCATGATTCAAATTCAAAGCAACTATAAATTTAAAACATCAAGTTTTGCTGTGATGCATAAAAACTATTCATCATAACTGTTAAATACAAACCATATTCACTCCTGGTAAGAACCATAAATATGACAAGAAGTCCCAGAAAGTTGTAGTTATGGTTAAGAAGGAGTCTATGTAATGAATACACTAAAATTCCTCCCAAATGTTTTAAATAATGCCGTCTTTCCTGAGGATAGATTGCATTTTGTCAGTATCAAGATTTGCAAATCAGTCAGGGTCACCAAAACTCAGACATTGTCATTGCATCCCTAGGACAGTGTATTATTAAAGTATATTTAAAGTTTGATTAAAAAAAAAAAAAGTCAAAGAATATGTCTTACCAAGTCCTGTGCCAGTTAATTTGCAAGAATCTCCAAACATTTTCTCCAGTGTGCACACCAGGCCTTTCAACACAGTTCCTGGCCTTTTCAAATTTCCTGACTTTTCAAATGACAGATCTCTTGTTACCCAAAGGAACCTTTAGTAAATTGAAATGTAACACTAATACCATGGACTCTATTTCCCCTGGAGTAAAATATATGTTGTTGTTCTTGGGATCTATGCTGCTGAAAGTATCTGATACTCCTTAAGCACAGTAGTACATGAGTTCATAGGATGGCAATACTGATTTTCAAACTGATTGGATAAATTTTATTTGATTGGTTAATTTATTTAGTGATGCTGAGATCTTACATTTTCCTTCACTTCTCTGCTTACTATTGATTTATAAAACTGAAGTTCTTGAAAGGAGGCCTCTGCAGCAGCTCTTGGTGCTTGTTTGAAGTCTTCTAAGACATGCATTTCAAGAGAAATCTAGTGAATTGCCCTATAATCAATCCCATCAAGAAAGTCAGTGCATAAATTAAATTAAATTACATAAATAACAGAAGACGCTGTCCCTGATCCACTGTGATGCTGGGGCCCATCCCATCTGAAAGAGAAACTCTGCAAGGCGGAGGGATGGCAGCATGCTATGGGCTCTGCAGAACAGTGTCACACCCTGGATTGTTTTACAGAAAAGTCAATGACTGTGGCACCTTTCTGTTGTAAGGAGGAGGGCTGCTTGATTTGACCATATGGACACTGTAAAATTTTAGACAAAGAGCAGAAATACTGTGGTTGCTGTAGTGGTTCAGGTACAACAGAAGTGAGTCTTGCAGGGAGGAATAATCTTTCATGTAGCCAGGACCCCAGCCTAAATGTCCGATTAGAAACCTTCAAAAAAATCAACAGAGACTATGAAGAATGAGCGTGAAACACTGTTCATACTATTGAATGAATATACTAATTTTCAAAATGTATATGCCCAAATGTATTTACTTTATATGCTTTCAAAGGCATTCTGCATATACAGCTTGCATCCAGCCTTAATACAATTTGCAATGAGCTAGCTAATGAGCTTCTGGTTTTGAAGAACCTGACTCCATTTTCAAAAGATTAGACCCTCTGAGAATCACATTATTCTTATTTTCATAAAGTATTTGAATCTAGCTACTGTAAGGTTGCAAAATACTGCAGAACAGTCCGATTCAGAGATTATTTAATCAGCAATAAAATGTTATTGTAGGCAGCATAGCAGTACTTCCTAAATCCCTCATTGCATGGTCGGCTTATTTCATTAGAATCTGTGCTGGCCGTTCTCCAAAGATGCAGAACTAATGCTATCTGCAATTATAGGATTTTGTTAGGCACAGAGAATTCAATAGGTATAGTGTTAATGACTGAAGAATAGCTAAGCAAGCCCCTAATCTATTGCTCATTGTTTAAAAGAAAAAATAGGGTCCAGCCCTACCATACTTAGCTATAATATGACTCAGATCATCAGAATAAGTAGCTCTGCACCTTTTCTCCCTATATGGCAAAATAGATTTGCTTGCTATCTTGCAAATTATGGGCATTATACTGAAAAATTCTTTGCTGAGAAATAAGAAAGACGTAAACTGATTTCTAACAAGTAGGTGTATGATATCTACATATCATGGTTATATCCTTGCCTGTTGGAAAAATAATCTATTGATAGGAAAAAGAGAACAGAATCTAGTTTAACCATCACTAGAAATATCAGTGTCTTTTAATTAGCCCTCAGCATAAGTTATCATGATGTGTCTTGTACTGTGTTGATAAAGCTGCAAAGGGAAAAGACTGCAGCTAATAACTAGCATTGAGTTCAGAATTACAGAATGTTCAGTGAAGCTTCTGTATGCTGAGACTTTCCCAGAGCAATGGAGATTTGGGTCCCCTGGCAGAAAGAAAGGGGTGAATTTGGATGTAACTGAATGTTGGCAAAGGATTTAAACTTTTCGTTTGTAACTATTATTTTTTGCAAATGTACACATTATATTATAAAATTACAAATAAACCTGTTGATAATTCAAACACTTTCCTAAGTGAGAATATAGATCTAGTAGAGATGAATTTAAAATATTTGGGGAAAACAAAAACTCCCACAGGGTATTTTTTTTCTTACAAGGGATCTCAACTGAACTTTCACTACTATTATTGATCAATCAAATTTAAAATCTTTTTACATTTCAAATTGCATCATCATCATTAATTCTGATAGTGACAGCTAAGTTTGACTTTCTTTTGAAGCAGCCTGGTAATAAAACACAGCAGAAAAACAACGTATGTATCCTGAAAATGTCCTTTTCCTGTATCTGCAGTCCATCAGTCCCAATTATCCTGCTCTTTTTCTACTGTCTGATTAAAAGAAGCTGCAAACAATGGTATCAAAAGTGAACAGTTTGCTTACTTTTCCCCTTCAGTGTCTTGGTCTCCATCTTGCTGTTATCTACTAAGAGAGAACATTTTAGTGGAAAATAGAAAAATGGTCTGAGGAACCTACAAGGCAGGACACAGGTATGGCCATTAAGAGCTGTTACTGGTGCCCATGGCTGAGAAAATAAAGACTGATCTTCTCACATTTCCATCTGCAGCAGGCTTTGGGCAGCTGAAGTTGTCCTGCATTGCTGCCAAAGTGCCCGTGGAGGCACATGTTGCGAGGGCCGTCGGTGCACCATGAGGAGACCAGCCCCTTGAGGGCTGCTCGTGGGATGTGGAGGATTGTCACTGAGGGGCCAAGCTAAGTACAAATGTGTGCCTGTGGGATCAGGTCCTGCACCACACAGGCAATGGATAACATTTTTATTGGCCACGCACAATACAAACAGGCTAGGGACTGACCAGCTGGGGCGTGCCTCTGCTGAAAATGGCGTGCGAGTGCTGGCGGTCAGCAAGCTGAACATGAGCCTGCAGCATGCCTTGGCAACAAAGAAGGCTAAAAGCATCCTGGGCTGCATTACTAACAGTACAACCGGTAGTCTGAGGGAAGAGATTATCCCTCTTTACTCAGCACTCATTAGACCATGTCTAGAGTATTGCATCCAGTTTTGGCACCCATAGTATGAGACATGGATAAACGGAAGCAAGTTCAGCAGAGGACCACCACGGTGGCTGAGGGCTGAGGTGCTTGACCTGTGAGACTAAGGGGACCAAGGATTGTTCAGAGGAAGAGAAGGGCTCAGGAGCACCTAAAAGCAGTCCTGCAAAACCAAGAAGTGTGTTACTGAGGTGGTGGATCCAGGCTCTTCAGAGTGGTACATGGCAGGAGGACAAGAAGCAATGGGCATAAATTGAAATAAGAAATTATCAGACTAAATATAGGGACAAATATTTTCACCATGAAGATAGTCAAGCATTGTAAAAGGTGCCCAGAGAGATTGTTCAGTCATGTTGGAGGTTTTTGATATTTGGCTGGATAAAGCCCTGAGCCACCCAATCTGACCTCATGAATGACCTTCTTTTGAGCAGGATGTCAGACTAGAAACTACCATGGGTCCTTTCCAGCATGAATTGTCCTTTTATTTGGGTATGATTTGATTTGCTCTTTCTGCACAGTGGGTGATAGGAAGAACTAAAAAGAGTGTTCTGTGGCGGGTGGATCTAATGTAACGGTTTCAGAGTTTAATCCTTTGTAAGGCTATTTCTGTTTTATGAGTTTGGTCTCAGATGGGTGACCTGCTCTTCCCAGAAGCAAATTAACAGGTCAGGTGGTCCCCCCTGGAGCAGGGACATGGTTCTTGACTTGGGAGTAACTGAGCTTTGCTCTAGGGAGAGAGAGGCATGGAGGCATTAAGAGCCTCCAATACAACAGGAACTTGTAAGAAGATAGAGACATGCAGACATCAGAGGCAACAGAAATAAAAAAAATTCCTAGAGATCAGGAAGGACAGCAGAGTATTTGCTGTAATTCTGAATGTTGTGGAGCTTGTCTGAAACCCACCTTAGAAGGAAAGACCCTTCTGCCAGGGCTTCTTCCAGTCTGTCTTATCTAGTGAATTGGAATTCTTTTACACAAAAATTTTAGTTGTTGTTATCGTTCATATTCTAAAATAGTCAATTTTTGGGAGTTTTGGTAAAGTTACTACAAGGAAAAATTCTGGGCGCACCTCAAAACTCTGAAACTCTTCAGGATGAAGGAGGAAATTAACCTGGGTGTCTTACATCCTGAGGGCATCAGCCATTAGATTATTCAGAGCAAGGTAAGCTTTTCCTGTACCTAGATAGAAGAATCAGTGAAATATTGTTGAGAAGCTTTGGGAGGCCCCAGACAGGACAGACAGCCCCAGATAGAACGGATAGGATGTAATGAATAGGAGCACTGTACAGGGAGTTTTAAATTAAGGTGGTTTTGTAGAATTTCAAGAAATTGATACAGTGTCATAGAGGAGTCAGGTAGCACTGTGACCATGCCCAGCACTGAGATTCAAATATGATTCTGCTGGTTTTTGCATTTCACCCACGCAGATTGCCCTCATTCAGGATGTAGCTTTGGACAGTTGGCACTAAAGACAACGAACATAAAAAGAACTTCAGACTATCCCTGACCAAACATAATGTGCACATTTTTGAGAGATGAGAGCCACCCTCTGTAAATATAATGCCAAATGACAACTCTTGATGTTATGTTGTGACATTTGGGGGAATGTGAGGAAATAAGTAGTTCAAAAAAGTAGCTGCCTTTCCTTCATTAACTATCTCATAAAAACACATATAGCTGATGATGTCTGTCTGGCAATGATGTTTTAGGTAGTACAGTGATTCAGGTGCAGTTAGGGTTGCACTTCTACCTGTTAAATAGGCCCAAGCATAAAGAAAGCACCTTGACCTCTTCCTCTTTAATTTCCTCAAAAATCTAAGAATTGTGAAGAACAAATCTTTTTTAAAGACAAGACACCTGGTAAAATATTAATGTCCATTTTTGACACCGATCTGATTTAGTGTTCTTGCTGCTTTTGTGCACTTTGGAATTGGACATCTAGGCCTCTGATTTGGTGATAGTTTGCTCTTTTTTTCCCCAAGATGTGAGCCTGAACAGAGGTCAGTGCAAAATTTGAATTCACCTGTGGCGTGCTACACAGCCTGAATGATCAAAGTTTCCTTGAACCAAGGATTTTACTCCAACTTTTCAATATTTTTTTTAGTTTAATACTTTACCACTGAATATTTTTACATGTAAAAATAACAATCACAAACTAAAACATCAGCTTCAGCTTGAAAATTTTTCTTTGTGAACTACCGTAAAGCAGCAGAACCCGACAAAGTGGCGGTCACACAGTGGAAGCTGTCAGATGCATTTGGTCCCATAACAAGGTGGAACCATGGCGATACATGCCATCCACTGGGATCCCACACACTAGTACATTCTCAGGTAATGCTTGGTGGTCATAGAATCTGCCTGAAACTGTGACGTGTTAAATCAAAGGTAATAGTTGGCAAGCTGTAGCAATAAATGCCAAACGTCAAAGCGGGTATGAGCAGGCCACTTGCAAAGCCTCATAGTCAGCGGGTGGTTACAAGACCGAGGTGTGGAACCTACTGCATTTCTCTGCAGGCTCAAGACATCTTTCATTACTCAGCTTTTCACATTTTTAACCAGATTAGTATTATTAATGCCACATTCTTCCTTTCTAAAATGTTAAGACAGGTTCCCTAATATCACACAAATAACAGAGTCATGGATTTTCAGCCTTCAGATGTATGATTTAAAATGCTGAATAATCTAAATATTTCAATGAAAGTGTTATTCAGGCTGGGTTTTGTGCTGTTTTGTTTTCACTAGGCAATTAACTGGATGAAGTATTCATAAATGTTACAGAAATATTAAATAATATTTATGGAAATATTCATAGGAATTCAATAAAGTAATTTTACCCTGAAAACATTATTTGATGATGTATGTTAAATCAGGTAACACAAAGAAACATATACAATTTCATCCATACATCCAGAGCAGCTCAAACTTTTACTATCAAAAATATTGCACACACAGTACACATACCAACAGTTATTTCTAGAAATGATATGTAGAAGTCCGTGTCTTTGAGAACATCTTAACCTTCCTGAGATATCTAAGGTATTGCCTGCACTTTTTAATAATGGTACTTAACCACTTAGGAAGACCATTCTAAATCGTGCGTGCTATGAATGATTTGTCTATATTCTTTTCAAAGTTACTGATGCTTAAAAAAGACCTATCAAAAACATAGTTTTCACTAGTTGAATTCAAAGCCTATAAATGCATTTTCTTGGATTTTCTGAGTTTTCATTCAGCATGATGGTGTTGTAGTTCCAGTTTTTATATAAAGTTCTCATGGAATTACACCAATTATTTTGCTGATACCAGCCAATTTTTACTACATTCCCACTCCCTGCAAGTTTTCTGTTTCTTACCACAAGATTAGCCAATTTTGCTTTTAGAAGTTTTATTTTTTCTACCTGTAGTAATACTTATCACTAATGATTCCACTGCTGATTTGAGGACTTGAAACAGATTCTCTAGGAGACTGCTGTAACCTGCGTCCAGCTGTCTACATCTTCCTGGGAGCCTGTTTGCATAGATGGGGTTAAACAAAGTTCAGAAACGCACTAGGAAGATTTCTTCATGAAACATGGCCCCAAAAGCAATTCTTCCCAACTTAGGAAATACTTTTCTTTAAAAGCTATTTTATTCTTTTGCTTCTGGCAGTGTCTATTTTGGCTTGTACCAAAAGCATTACTCTTCTTTGTGCAACATAGATCATCAACTGAGACAGAATTTACGGTAGCCTGCTAAGAAAGTTTTCTGTCAGTGTTGCCTTACTCAAAAGGCAAAGCAGTTGGACAGACAGACCACACTAAGACAGCGTATGAAGTTCTAACTTAACACTGTCTCCATGACAGCTTTGGTTGTAGAAAAAGTTTAGGTCATACAACTCAAACAAAATTGAGCAAAGCCAGAATGTAGCAGAACAGTAAAAGCACCAATGATGTAACTCTGTATTTGACTTCCCGTAAAAACTTGTAGATACTTTATTATAAATTTCATACTTGATAAAGCTGGGACAGTTTGCATTTGAAGTAATTGATGCTCCATCTACAAAATAATTGGTTCAAAGAGGAACCAAGAGATGATTAAATATGCAAAATTTTGCCAGAGTGAAAAGTAGACTTACATTTTAGAGTCTGAAGAATCTAAGTACTTCAAAATGCTGTGTTTATCTCAGCTTCACAACAGAAGTAATCAAACTGCTGACAAAATGCATGATTGTGCAACCAAATTCACTGGATTTCCACACTAACAAAGAAACTGGACTTTCACAGAAGTGTATAAAAATAAGCTTACTCAGAATACACAGCCTGCTGAGTACATGATGCCAAAAAAAAGGTATAATATCCTTTATGATGGTGACACAAATATATGAAATTTTGTATTGGAAGGATGATCAATGAGAAAGAATGTTTAAGAAACCACATTAAAATTTTAATAGGCACTAATGGACCCTAAGGTGTAGCCAACTTATTAAGGAAAGAATTCCCACTTAATTTACCCCAGTTTAGAAAAAAGATTAGGGAAGGTTC
This sequence comes from Phalacrocorax carbo, assembly GCF_963921805.1. NCBI lineage: Eukaryota > Metazoa > Chordata > Aves > Suliformes > Phalacrocoracidae > Phalacrocorax > Phalacrocorax carbo. Next base: position 66,847,603 of record NC_087514.1, on the reverse strand, counting down.
TGGCAAAGGGAAAATCAGAAGGAGCATCCATTACATGGTAGATAAACCATTTTAGAGTAGGCATTTTCCTTATTATCACCAATATAGAATTACATTGTTCCCATTAAAGTATTTCAGATAATGCCTATTACTTCATACGAAATACAGGTATTCCAGTTAAAGCAACAACTATATCCACTGGGTTTGCAGGCAAGCTTATTTTCCAGCTGCTTGTGGAAAATATTTCTGCTGCCTCTGAACCCCCTGGTGTTTTTCCAGTGATCTTATTGCTAAGGCTAAACCAAATACATACTATCTACTACTTTAACTTATGTTTAGCTGAGCCATTAAACATACTATTACATTGTACTCCTGCTAACTTCACACACTGAAAGATTTAAGATTAAATGATAGGCCTAGAAGCCTGAGAAAATTCCTGTAGACATATTGAAAACACTTCTTTTCAACAGTCAACTAAGTATCAAGGCTACTTAATGATCAAATCAAGATCTGCAGACACCACAGCCTGCACACTCTTTCTTAGAAGATTTTAATCTTTGTCCTTGTCCTTCAGTGGAGTTTCTTTCCAGAGCATCTTGGCTTAATAAATGCCTTTCAAGAAGGCTTTAGTACAAGTGAGAGAGTACTTGTGTAGCAATCTTGAGTTCTTATCAGCTGTATAGTGATCAGGTGAAGGAATAATTGATTTCAATCAGCAACACCTGTTTTCATAATTGCTGAAGTGATTATAATTCAATAATAAAAAGCCAATTTAACTATCTTTACTCAGATATTAACCTCTGATATACAGCATAAGTCTGAAATTGCAATTGGAAAAATTCCCTTAAGAAAACAATTGATATCATATATTTATCCTATTTTAGTCTGTTTCCTTTCTAATTTTCCCTTGTTATTTTACTTTTTTTCAGAATGAAATATGTTTACATTCTCAATAGAAAGACCCCCATTGCTACCCATTTTCTACCATTGTCAGATATGCCCCATCTCTCAAAAGGTTCATTTCTTTTCATTTTTTTCTCATAGTTATCTTTTTATGATTTGCCATTTTCTTGACAGCATTACATTGTTGACACGTGATTCAACATGTGATTTCCTATACTACTTAGATCCATTTCCACAAAACTGATGCTTAGCCGGTTATTATCCCTCCATTTTTGTGCACTTTTTCTTTCCTACTCACGTATAATTATTTGCAGTTGTTCTGATAGAACTGCACCCAGTCTTTTTTCTAGGCATTCCTCCATTTTGTCAAGATCATTTGTATTCTAAGCCTGTATTTCTCCATTCTTGCAGTCATTCCCAGCTTTGTGTTGTGTGCTTGTTAAGTTTGCAGGCTCTCCAGCCCATCTTCCAGGTCTCTAATAAAAATATTGAGTAATAAGAGGTCCAAGAGATGTTACTGCAGATCTCTTCTCAGCAAATCTCATCGTTCTACCTACTAAATTAATATTAACTACTAAGATACTGGATTTCCTTCTTCTTTTTTTATGAGATTTTTGTTCTGAAAACAGAAGAAAAGTCTATGATTTCCACCCCCCCAGCCTTCTTCTCTCTTCACAAATTAAACCAGGAGTTTGTGTTTTTCAAATCTTCTGGCACCTCCCTCTCTTCCGTGAGTTCTCAAAAATAATAGCAAATCTCCTTGTGGCAAATGTCTGACCCAGGGTATTCCACAGGGAATCTTTTTTGGCATAGCTGATCTGAAAACAACCAAATATATTCTGTAACCTGCTCTAGTACCCTGTTTTAGTGTTTGCTTCTGATCTGTTAGTCATTGGCGTGCAGCTGTGAAGAGCGAAGAAAAAAAAAGAAGTCAAACATGCTGATCTCAGTTTCATTTGTCCGTACCATTAACCAACCAGACCAAAACTTTTCTCTACAACTCCTGTTCTTGCAAGATGAAGTATAATGTCGCCCATCTTGGCCACCCAGTACTGGAAGGTAAAGGCAACATTTTTCCTTCCTTTTGTTTTGTTATGAGACATGTAGTTATTCTTATAATTTATCCAACCAGGAGCCAGGATTAGTGTTTTATGATCGTACTGGAAAAATAACATATAACTGAGGTTTTGCTTTGGCGCCAGTCACGAGCAAGAGGAGCACAGCTGCCTACAGGACATCACTGCCAATCGTATCTCCATGGTGCCACCTCCCGACAGGCTGAACGCAGCCGCATCGGTGCTCCCAACGGCACCGCATGGCAGCCAGCTCTAAAGGCAAAATGCTGCTGCAAGGAAGGAGGATCTTGCACAGCGGGATTGGCCCCATGAGCACACATCTGCCTGACACTGGAGAGATGAGGGTGTGAGGAACAAAAAGGGAAACTTTAGGAGCATGACCTGGCATGTATCTTGTTTTCTGTGTTGTGTGCAGAACAAAGTGGGGTTCCTTTCAGTCTGCTGGGCGCTAAGACTCAAACATTGTGCAAATGCTGGTTGGCAGGTTTATGTCATGTTGAATGATCAGTAATGAAAGAACTACCAGAAAAGGAAATATTTTAAAATTTATTAAAATCTATTTTACAGGAAAAAACTTGAAAACATCAGTATTTTTGCAACCCTGTTCATATCAGCTCGGGGTTAATTTACAGTATGGTGACAGCAGGACTAACAGACATATTTTCAATGGAGGGAGAATTGGTGAAGTTGATACTGAAGGCTTTCCCAGTGACTTGCCATTGCGCCTGAGTGGCTTATACAGAGATGAGAGAAAACACAAGTCATCAGCATGAAATGTGTGTCTTGCACTTGACTTACTTTCTTGGCCCCTATTTTTCTTTCTGATTCTTTCTGTTTATTATTAAACCTCACATATAAGACGACAGAAGAATGTAGACCTGGGTTGAATGTTACATGCTGACTCAAATCCTTCTTTCAGTACTTAAGTCCTATGAAGGGAAATATCACAAATAGCTACTGACAAAGGTATTGCAAACTAGGAGAATCTATTGATTTTTCTTACACATTGAAGTGCTTCTGTATGTACCTGATTAAAGAGGACTCAGAAATAGGTCCCTGCCCATTAATGGGCTACCTTTCTTATTGTTGACTCAAATCTTAAAAGCAATATCGCTGAAGATGCATAAGGAAAATATAACCCATCTCAGTCTATCTTGACCTCTAATACTCCCCAAAGTATTAGAGTTACTGGAGCAACTGTCATAAAAGTATTAGTATTAGACCTCTAATACTTCTAAATGTTCTGCTGAGAAGTTTAAAAATAAATTTTAAGCTGAAAAATCAACAGATATGTCTATAAGATGGTGTGGGGAAAAGAATCTGATGGAAAAGTTAGTCTTTTGAGAAACTGTTCCTCTGTATGACTCTTAACTCTTCTGAAATGATGTGAAATCCCCATACACAGCTGAACGAATTAAAGAAAAGTCCTGTCATTGTAAGTTTTAAAAGATAATATTTCTCTGACTTTTCTGTTATAAGGGTTAGTTGCAAATGGTTTGCCAGGAGAAGTTGACACCTGATACTCAAAATGTGAATTGTTTTGTTTAGTTCTGACGTTTCAAATAATTGCATATTGTTGCCCATTCTAAGGGCATAATGCTTACAAGGCAGAAGCTTGAAGAAACCAGGGGCCTTGGTCTCTCTGTCCAAGAAAATAGTGCTGCAGGGAGAGTAGCCTAACAGTAAGCAGCCTTGGCAAATTCTAGAAAATTAAAACTATTCAAGAGGCCTTTCTTTTTGTTTGTTTGCCTAGTTTTAAAATTATATTCTCAGTGGAGATATCTGGAACACTTCCTATTTGCATCAACATGAGGCAAAAATTCTGTCATATTATTTAAAAAGAGTTCAATCTGATTGAACAGCAAAGGTACTGCTTGGTACCTTGGTACACGGCTTGATCAAATATTCCTTTTTTTTTTTTTTTTTTTTTTTTTTTGGTGACTATGGCTATGGTCTGTCTTCCCCTTTCTAGAAACCCTGTCTGTCCAAAGGGGCAGCTACCATTTTGGGAATACTGCAACACATTTTTACGGAGCATATAAACAAGATGTTTTTTACCATAGGAAACATATTTTTTGTTTTCTCTAGGTCAGTTGCTACCCTTGCTCAATACTAGATTACTGAAAATACATGATCATGGTGCATGGCAAAACATTACAGCACAGGTCTACTTACACGGTTTCCTTACTGTCTTACAGACAAGTTGTAAAGAAAGAGAAAATAGCTCATTCTGAAGCTATCTAGAGATGGTTTTGCAGATCCCAAAAATACACTTTCTACAATGTGGGATTCTTTCATTACAGGAGGGCCAAGGTCTTTGACCAAAATACATTTATAGGCTTCTCTTAAAGAAAAAATTTTAAAAATCAACCCAGAAATGTGGATATGTCTGTTCAGAAACTGGCTGGGTTTTCCAGGTCATGGAAGACCATTTCCTGCCAGTACAAGAAGAGAGCTAAACCACTGATTTGTTTATGGGTGAATAAAAATCCTGTGGCTTTAGAGTGCTTTGTGTGGGGGGGAGGAGGAGAACAGGGAAAGCCAGGGAGTTCTGGGGCTTCTTTCCTCTGTAAAATAAAATAATGTTATTTATGTCCTTGTTTCACCAGCAAGTGACTGCACTCAGTACACCTTCAAGTTTTGGAATAAAATCCTTAACAAGCCTTTCCTGACCAAAGTGACAAAGCCTGGATTGAATATAAGTGGGGGTCAGTTCCAGAAGTAAACATCTATCTGTTCTGTAACCAGGTCTACTGTTCACTTGCTGAGGCCTGAGCTGGATCTTCTGCTTCCTCAAGTAGGGAAAACATCAAATCTTGAGCTTCAGTTTCTTCCGCATGCAGATTATGGGACAATTGTGACCTTTGGGATTTGTGGAGGGCTGGTAGGACTACAACTCTGTGCTTCCTGGATTTAGGAAGCTTCCTAGTTTTATGCCTCTGGAAGTAGGAAGAGTAGGAATCAGCTGGGTGTATGGGTACACCTGGAACCATTCATTTTCCCATTATCTCATATAGCATCCTGGTTTAATTGTGCGTAAGCACTACGTGAGCCGACAGTGTGCCCTGGCAGCCAAGAGGGCCAACTGTGTCCTGGGGTGCATCAAGCCCTGCATTGCAGCTGGTCGAGGGAGGTGACTGTCCCGCTCTGCTCTGCGCTGGTGTGGCCTCACCTCGAGTGCTGTGGGCAGTTTTGGGTGCCACAGTACATTAAGGATATATCCTTAAGCTACCAGAGGGTGTACAGAGAAAGGCCATAAAATTGGTGAAGGGTTTAGAGGGGAAACTATATGAGGAGTGGCTAAAGTCACTTGGTTTGTTCAGCCTGGAGAAGAGGAGGCTGAGGGGAGACCTCATTGTGGTCTACAGCTTCCTCACAAGGGGAGGAGGAGGGGCAGGTGCTGATCTCTTCTCTCCGGTGACCAATGATAGGACCCGAGGGAACGGCAGGAAGATGTGCCGGGGAGGTGTAGGTTGGATATTGGGAAAAGGTTCTTCACCCAGAGGGTGGTGGAGCACTGGAACAGGCTCCCCAGGGAGGCAGTCACGGCACCAAGCCTGATGCTATTCAAGAAGCACTTGAACAATGCCCTCAGAGATATGGTGTGAATTTGGGGTTGTCCTGTGCAGGGACAGGAGTTGGGCTTGATCCTTGTGGGTCCCTTCCAACTCAGGGCATTCTATGATTCTATGTTTTGGAAGGGCTAAACCTACTTGATAATATGTGCCTATAAACATGAAGTACAATACACTGGTCCTAAATAGGGCATTGGTACAGCAATTGTAATCTGAAACAAGCCATCAGCCTGAGTGAGTTTGCAAGGTTTTGTGTGTGGGTTTAAAAGAAAGAAAAGTGCTGGGATCCAGGAATGATTAATGGAAGTTAATCCAGAAATACTGCCACGCAGCATTCCAAGTAAGATGAGAGGACTGATTCAGCCCGTGCAGTTTGTATGCAAATTTCTTTTGCACAGGGAAAGAAATTGTTTTTGACAACTTGACTCCAGCAATGCTGCAAGGCACCTAGAACGGTCCTACTTTCTATTTTCTCCGGTTCCTCATATTCCTTGAGGTGTTGATAATGAGAGACTCCTGCACAAACTAAATGTATCTAATATTGACAGGGACAGCAAATATACATGGTAGCTTTCATATTTCTCTGTGAAATCTTTTGACTTTCTTCATGCCTTTTCCATAGGGCAAGCTGTGAAACAATGTATAATTTCTGTCACCTGTATTGAGATTTCAGCAGCAGGATTACAAAGGATGTGCAGATCTCTAGAGAAACATTCAGAAAATGGTGTTTGAATGATCTTTGGACTCTCTTTAAGCTTCAAAGGAACTGCAACACTTTCTCCTTAACCTCAGTAATTGCTGCTTTAAAAAAAAAGAAAAAGCAGATTTTAAAAAGAAATCATGCAATCTAGAAACATACTTTCCATCTGTGTATTGCGGCTGAAATCCAAAATAGGCCAGCTGGTCATAGCACAGCTCACATATTCACAGTATCTGTCCTCTGAATAAGTCATTTCATCATAAACAGTGGAAAGCAAAAAGCAGAACCTTAGCTTCTCTAATTTTTTCCCTGTATTTGACACTCAGAGGACTGGCAGATACTAAAAGATTCCTCTCTGATGTTATATTTGATATTGTCATTGCATTTTATTTGCCACTCAAATATGTCTTTTTAAAACTGCGTGATCCAGGATGTGGAGTGGAATGTTTGTTGTGGCAAATGCCTCTCTTCATTGGAGCAGTTTGGTCTGGCAGCGTTCCCAGTTTGCTGTAGATTTAGCAAGTTGTGCACAATCCCTTGATTTTTGTTCTTGCTTTTTGTGGCGCTCTCTCTATATCTTGAGAGCTCCTGGAGTTTTAAAGAAGTGTCCTTCAGTATCTACATTTTATATCTAATCAACAGGACTGATCTCAGCAGATTAGAAATTCCTCTTTAAGTAATGGGATATCTCTCCTTTCTTCCCCTCCATATTACTGATTTTGCTTTGGTGAGCAGACGCTGTGCATAGAGGCTACAACCTTCCCTGGGCTGGAACGTTTTGAACGAGTGATTGTCACTCTGTGCTGAATCCTTTTAGTTAAAAGATAGAGATGATGTGTCAGGTAGGGGGAGGAGGGATGAAAGGCAAAAACCGTGTTAATAGCACCCAGGGATCATGAAGGACAAAGTTAGTCATTTCAGACTTTTGAGGTGATCTAAACCAGTTTTGATCAGATGCGATGGATATAGAGCCAATGACCATGCTCCATCAGAAACATAACCAGTGAAGGAAATGTGAGCATGACAGAGGAAGCTCCTGCAGTTATGAAGGGTAATCAGGCTTTGACTAGTAGTTTGTCAGTGTGGAGACACCAGACTATGTGAAATTGGAAGAGGATTCTGGCACTGCTTAAACTCTTCCTATCTCCCTCATCTGCAGTTTGGGAAGCCCTCCCCATCTGTCTTGGTGGCCCTCCACTGAACTTGATGCAGTTTGTCAAAATCTTTCTTGCACTGGAGAGGATTATGTGGAATGTTCATAACTAGAACAAATGACAGTTGAACTTATGGTTTGGTGCTTTAATATTTCATCTGGTTTTACATTCTTAAAGTATGAATCTGGACAGACTGTGTTTAAAGTGCTTTGTCTACCTAATGGCCAGACTCTGGGATAATTCAATGATGGAAAGCATGAGGCTACAGTCTATTTCTTCAGCAAATGGATATTAGGTTTGGAGCGGGAACATATACAAAAGAATGGCTACTTCCACAAAAGTAATCAAAACCCTTGCTGCATGTACAGTGTGATTTCCATACACAGTGAGTTGTGCACGCCTATATTATACCTCTGTGACTAAATAACTACAAACATAGCGTTAGTTGGGGCTCTAAGAATAATACTATGCTTTGTCATTGCAGCTGTGTGTTAATATGACACCCCCTCCTCATTAGCAATGGTATTCACTCTAATTGTACAGCCTTTCGTGTACTCTTTAAAGGACATCAACTTGTTCCATTTCCCTTCTTTTTTTTCTTTAATAACAAAATATTTCCTTTGGTAATTAGTTATAAAGGTACATTTACTTGATATAGGTTTGCTAGCATTACAGAATCATTTAGGGAAAAGGGAACCTTTGGATGTCTTTAGACATCCATCTCCAGGGTGGAGGTTTAGGACCATCTCCAAAGTTACAGAAGGTTGTTTAGGGCCTTGTCCAGTGGGTATTTGAATATCTCCAAGGATCAAGTTTCTAGGTCCTCTCTGGACTACCTGATCCAGTGTTTGAACCCTCTCATCATGTAGGGTTTTTCCTTAGATCTAGTTGGAATTTCTCTTGTTGCAGCTGATGTCCATTGCCTTTTGCCCTATTACTATGTATCTCCAAAAAGAGTCTGTCTTCCTTATAACCATCCATTACTTATTCATGCCACAGTTGTTTACAGAGCCATATGAATGGCTGGTGAAGAAAGACAGGTACTCTGAACAGGTGATATAGGTACCAAAATGCCTCTTTATGGCTCTGCTTGCTCACAATTAGAGAAAATTTCCCCTCCTGCCAGTTGTGTGAGCATTGTCCCAGTTATGACACACAGAGGCACATAGTAGCTTAGTAGTTTTTCCAAAAGGTAGCAGGTGATAGCTTGGAAAAACTATGTCTTTAATGAACCCTGTAGGTCCTACTGGGAGGATGGAAGGATTCCTCCTTCTTCTCTGTGATTTTGGGGTAGGTTTTTCTCTGTGAAAATTATAACAGCGGTTCAATTCTGTGAGCCATGCCTGTCCACTGCATTTGTTCTAATCCATGGTAGACACACTGGAGTACATCCTGCTCACTCCATAGCAGATATGCCCTGTGCTAGTTCTAATACAAAAACCAGAGAAGAGCATAAGTCCCTCCTTGCTGGGATTTTGTGATATAAAATTTCACAAAGGGTTGGTACTGATATGGGACAGCTGATCCCTGAGATAAGATTTGAGGTTTCAGTCTCTCTGGAATGCAAGTGGAAGAGAAGTCTCTGTGTGTTCTCCCAGATCTCTGGTCTCTCTCTGTGGCCTGGCTCACATTTTATGTTCATTCCTATCTTACCTTCATAGCAAAATGCATGCTATGTGCACCTCCTAAGTTAGCACCAGGATGAACAGCTCTGTGCAAATGGATTTCATTGCTTTTAAACTCCCAGTGAGATCAGGTGGACTATTCAAGCAAAGCTGGCAGTCTTTTCATATTTACTTGGACAGTATTATATACAATAGATTCTGCTTCCTATCCCAGAAATTGTTTGTTCAAATCTGATTGTGTGTGAGTGGCTCAGGCACAAACAATTGTTGCCATTCAAGCAGGATTAGGTGTGGTTTATATCCTTCCAGATTTGTTTATTTGTGGTGTGGTTCCATCCTTAGAGATGCCTGATTGTTGAAGCCTGTGCTTAATTCTTTACCTACTCATATACTTAGCTTTACTCACTTAAGTAAAACTGCTGAAGTTTAGCATGAGACTGAGGTCTGCCTCTGTATTAACTTACTGTAATGAAAATGTAAAATAACCAGAGCAAACTTCTACTCTAACTACATATACATTCAAATATGCCCTCAAGTAATTGGATCTGTAGGATAGAAAGCAAAACATTACAAATGGTACCAGTTTGCAATAATTCATAATCCTTTAAGCATATAAATCCACCAGACAGCTTATAAGTGCAATTTCTGCCACCAGCTATGTTGAAAATGCACTTGCATACTTAGTACTAAGCTATGGCATCAAACACCAAGCTATGCTCTAGGGATAGTGTAGAGCCCCTATCACTCCTGTGCCAGTTCTGGGAGTTGTCATGTCTTAGGGAGGCACAGCGCCTCCAGAGCTGCTCTTGCATCACTATTAATTAGGGTGCAGTTTGCACTCCTTTCTGCATCTTGTCAGCTTCAGTGGCTGGTGCGCAGGATGAGATAGTCTCGTCCCCTTAGTGTATGCCATAAGAACCGCTACAGTGGGTCAGATTGAAGGTGCAGCCAGCCCAACACGCATTTTCTGACAGTGGCCTGCAGCAGATGTTTAGAGAAAGAGAAACAGAACAAGGCAATTACAGAGAGATACTTTTCAGTGGTTTGCTGGGAAACCAGGAATGTGGAGACTTCTTGAGACAGATATTGTTTCTACACTTTAGCATATGATAGCTGTACAGGCTGCCAGTGAACTTGTTTTAATCTCCCTTTGAATTATTTTTACTCTTCCTGCCTCCCCAATATCCGGTGGCAATACATTCCATAATGATTCTCTGATGTGTGAAAAAGCGGTTTATTCTGCTGTCTTTAAACCTACCACCTGCTAACTTCCCTGGATATTTTCCCTCCCTGGTCACCCTCCCATCTTGCACTATGAGAAAAAATACTCAACCCCAGTTGGCAGCAACACCCCTGGATGGAAACAGTCCCTTCCCATTCACTGCTTGCACAAGGGGTACAAGTGGGGAAAATGATATTTTGTGCCCAGGTTTTGCACAAATGCATGAAAAAGGGATAGAATCTGGCAGCCATCCTCAACAAAAACCCTGTATCCAGGCATAGAGAAGGCTCAGCTGCATAGCTTCTTGCCACAGACGATGGCAAGGATCGGGGCAAAGATCCCTTTCTGTACTGAGAACGGCAAACACCTTTTAATGAAAGCAGCAAAGCGTATTTCTAACAGACTAGTTCTAAAGAAGAATGTTGAGGGGATGTTTTTCCTCTAAGAAACATCCATACAAGTTAATTGAAACATCTGTGTGAAATTGATTACATTGTTTTCTTTCAGAAAAAAATGACAGTTCAGTTCAAAGCTTTTGAATTATACTTAGATTTTTCTTTAGAGGGACGTTTTGTTTCATTTCAAAATTAAGTTTACTGGAGTTTAATTTTAAAGGAAAAAAAGAAAATGCAGTGAAAGCAAGAAAGCTTGCCTTCCTTTCCATTGTGAGCTGCTTCTGATAAAAAATTCTCCTCATGAAAATAACAAGTCCCCTCCACCTTCTATAATATGAAGGATTAAACCTGTTAGAAAAGTGCTAGAGACTTTGTCTTTAAAATGGTCTTTGGCAGGCTATATGTGCTATGCAGCTCAGACCTGGTGACTGATAATTATGATCAAAGTTACATTTTACTATATTTATGTTTTAAATTAGATTCCAGGTAGCTAATTGCAAGAGAACCAGAGAAGGGTATTTACAAAATTGCATTTCACTCTTTCCTCCCTTCTATGTTTTATTTGGTCAGAGTTTTCCACAAAGGAATCAGGATATTTAACCTATCAACTGTAATAGTTGTAAACTGAATGACAAGCAGAATTTAGCATTTTAACTTTTGGGGTTTTTTAGTATCTCAGCTATAGAAAATCTCCTATAGGCCCAGTTGACATCAAAATCAAAATAGATTTCTCTATTATTCTTAAAAGAGACCAAAATGTGAGCTGATACTGAAAGAGCAACTGAACAACAGTCGCTATCTCCCCACAGTTGAAAGAAGAGACTAAAAAAATTAATGTCTTCAAAGGCTTTATTTGACATTTCTCCCTGTTATTTATGTATTTAGATCCAGGACAGGCACAGTGAAGTAAAATAGGTGTTACTACTACCAGCAGACTAAAGGAGACTTTGCAGGTGCAGGAAATAGATCCTGAGAAGCGATGACTGAATATTCTTGATAATGATCTTTCTAGCAATGAGTTAGTATTTATTTTAGGAAACATCTGAAATATATGTAATACCAATAAACCGCGAAGAAGTGTTCTCCTGTAAGTCAATGTGATTGCCAAAAGACTACTGCTACGTAAATGAAAATCTGCTAATTGTTTAGCAAATGTTTAACTGGCCTCTGAAACTTGGCATACACAGTGAAGATCAGCTACCAAAAGGAAAAAACAATAGCAATTACCCAGGAAATGTGATCTTGTTTTCTTAAGTTGTGCGCTGAGATGGAGTGCAATGCTGCCTTTATCTCATGCTGGATGAGTCGGGTGAGCACTGAGATGCCCAGTACAGAAAGGTAGCTGTAAGAGGTGCAGAGAGCTGGGCAGCTTGCAGCAGAAGATGCAGCTTGGCTCAGTGGCTCTAGGCTTGATGAAGGAGCACACAGCAGAAGGCATGGCAGCAGTAACAATGCCATATTTTTCATGGTAGGAGGCCTCTATATGCTGGTCTACAAATCTCAGCTGAAGGGTATGGTGTGACTGGGAGAATTTTCTAGTCATACTTCTATCCACCGTAATGTCTTGGTCTTTGAAGGTATCAGTCTTTGATGGCTTCTGAAGGATGGTAGACTCTGAACTCAGGTCCTTTGTTAACTGCCTGGAGTTAGACAGGATAATTCTGGGTCAAAGAGATGATACTGTGTCTACAGGTTGCCTCACTGGCTCCAGTCAATCCCACCTGGCCTTAGATGACTAGAGTGAGGTTCCCTTTGGGCTCTCTGAGCGTTTGAGCTCATAATTAATTTCATTCCGAATTTATGATGCAATTGCAATGCCCATTTCTTTCCGCTGGCTAAAAAGAGAACCTAGATGACTGATTCAGGTGTGTGTGTGTCTGCGGTGTAAAAATATCTGCAAGTTAGATGAGATCAGGGGCCTGTTTGCATTCTCTATGGGTTGTGACCATTATGAACTTCTGAATACACACTCACAACACTCTGGCTGTGTGTCAAACATTTGGCATGACGTTGCTGTAAGGGGAAAAATATTCATGCTTGGTTTCTTTGATCCAACTGTGGAAAGCTCAATGCAGGAACCAAGCCTGGCAGCAGCAAAAGGAAGGTTAGGCTTATAGCAATACTTCCACTTGGCTATATTTGACCTTCCAGTGGTCACACTTTCCTTATACCTCTACATAATATAGATATTACATGTAATACCTATATTATGTTGCTCAGAAAATTATTACAACTCCAGGGTCCTTCCACAGAAATGGAACAGAAGCAGAGATGATGGCAAGAAACCAGTCTCCATTGTTTGCACAGCTCTTGTTCTTAAAGGCTGGAAAAAGAACTGTGAGGCTTGAGGGCCTTGCTAGGACTCATTCCCTACATTGTCCACTGTGAGCTTTCTATGCAGGCTTACCCCATAATGTGCTGAATAGCCACAGCGTCATGGTAGTTTTCTGATAAGTGACCATTGGAGTGACCACTGAATATGCAATTTCCAGCTTAATATCCAAAAGTGTAGTTAAAATCTATTTTAAAAATACCTCCTTATCTTCAGCACAGCCTTTTGTACAGCCCTCTGCAGGATGAAGTAAACTTCTCAGGTTGTTGACATACTTTAAAGAAGAAAAATATACTATAGTTTCCGATGCCAAAAAATATTCATTACCATCTCTGAAGTACAAATGAAATCACCTAACCTTCCAATCACTAAGCTGCTCCTTAACTTTTCTAATCACTTATTTCAATGCAATTAAAAAGAGATACTATGCATGTGATAACACATTTGTATGGGACACACAGAACTGTGTTTCAGTTGGACCTTGCTGCTGAGGGTATGATGCTGTTTGTTGGTATGTAGCAGTGTTCAGCTGGGAGATGGTTCATGCTGATCTCAAGTAGTGACTTCCTCAAGAACACTAGAATTCCAAGTGGATGACTTTAAATGCAATTTATCTGCTCACAGTGTATGTACAAAACTATCCCCAAGGTCCTTCCAAACTGCCCTGTGGTTATGCCCCAAAATATATTTCATGCACCACGTGTAATTCAAATATGCCCGAAAGGACTCGGAGACCAAGAAGTGAGTTCTGATTGAAATAATTCCTCAGGGGAATGTTTGTTGCTAAGATATTGCTGAATACCACAGAGATTAATAATCCCACTACAAAATATTTTTCCATGCTCTTTCATTCCACTCATTTATTTAGAACACATGCCAGGGAGTATTAACGTTTAAAAAAGCCTCCGCCCACATCCATATTCTAGTAAGAAGGGCCCAAGGTTATAGTAAGTGTAGTCCTCTGTGCAGTTAGGTACGTTTACACCACTGACCTTCTTCCCGTCTTTCTTCCCCCAGGTGTCCTCCCTACCAAGAGCGCAAGTTTTTTCCCAAATGCCTTTAACAGAAGTAAGATGGACCTTGGAACACGTAAGCTTTTATTCTTGACTTTATAGTCTGGGAAGAGGGAGCATGGGGTTACTGTGTTATAATTTACTCTGATTATTTTGCATAGATGCATTAAGAGGAGGTGAATCCACCCTAGAAATGCTTTAAAGTTTAGGTGACTGACACAGGTATGGATGTGTGAAGCTAGGAAGAGTGAATCCTGATGTGTTGTTCAGATGGTTCATGACTGCTCATTTTGGGGGGTGGGAGCCTGCATGTCTACTCTGTTACTGGTTGCTTCTCTGCTCATGCAAAGTGATAGTACAGGGTGCAGGGTCAGTATCCTGTCTTCTGGGTGTCTCAGCTGACACTGGTAGTGAAGAGGCACTGTGTTTCAAGAGCTGGTCTTACTTAGAGACCAGTGTGGTGCCCCCCTTCCACTACTGTTTCTACACAGCTCCCCCTCGCCCTTCCTTGGCTCAGTGAAAGGTAAACAGGACTGCAGTTCTGCTTGTGCATTAAGAAAGAGAAAACACATCACAGACTATACCAATCCTGTAACAAAACAAAGCAAACTCTTCTGGCCATTTTTTATTTCTATCGGTCCTTTGAGCATACATAACTACAGCAAGAGCGACTGTATAATTTGACCCTTTTTGAGAATGAAAGGAAGGAAAAACTGAGACATGGTTTCACTGAAATATGAAGATTCCAAATAAAATAAGATGCTTGGTACAACTGTTCAGAGAAAGTAGCTCTTAAAATTACAGTGACAATCCCTGAGTCAGATCCAGTACTTGGGTGATTGTTTTAATTAGAACTGACATATATTTGTTTCTAGATGTTTCAGCAAGTAGGGAAGAAGGGAGATCTTGGCAGAAAGTGTATGTATCAGGAGGCACCTGATGCTATTGAGCCTGAAGTAAACCTCCCCCAAACTCTTCAGCACGTCATTGAAATACACAGATGTAATTATTTGAAGTTCCTTAAGGAATTGATGTCGCAGTAATTAGACAACTCATTACATCAAGAAATAAGGAAATAAGACTGACAGAGATAAAAATGAACACACTGATAATTTAGCAATATGTGAACAAACAGGTTTATAAGAACCATTTTTCTGAGAGGAGAAACACCTAGGAGAGAATCCGAAGACCCAGGCTCTCTTTTGTTAGTCTGTCCGATAAAGAAAAAGAGGTCAAAATAGCAAACACTGTTGTTGTCTAGGCTAGCTTTTTGTTCAGCAGCTTCCTCCCAAAGCCTTCATCTTCTCCAGCCTCTTATCAAATCTTGTTCAATGGTACGTCATCCCAAAGAAAGGGTAACATGTGGTAGACCTCTAGAACCAGACTTTGACATGTCCTCCCAGCCAAGTTGGCCGAGTATTTCTTCAAGTCACTTACGCTGACACCCTGCCTGGAATGAAGATGCCCATAGAGTATGCTTATTCTAATGTGGAGCTGACTCTCCCACTCTCAGTTACTTTTTTGAGCTCTGTGTATACCTCTTGCTGGAACTTCTAGTGTGCCGTTTCAGACTTTCCCTCTAAAAATTGCCCTGGTTAATATTTTAATATTCATTCTAACATCTGCTATAGGTCAATTATTAAACAAATCTTTCCCTCAGGGAAACCTTGGTGGTAATAGTATAAGAGGCAGAGAGGTATTGTTTACATGTCAGTAAATATTTTGAGAGTTACGGTGAAGCTAAAATTTAAGACACATCATTGTTATTATAGCAGGAAATTTTAACCATGTATAGAGTGCATCTGGATAGACTTTTTTTTATAGCCACAGATGATGTGGTGCTGAACAAAAGTTTTGAACAATAAAAATTAATTACCAGCATATGCTACCTCTTTTGCAGTTTCTCTGCCCATTAAGAGAAGAAACCGGCTGGGTGAAATAATTTCGGTGTTCCTCTCAGGACTATTCCTTTGCCTGCTTTTTGAGCCTCCATGCAATTTATTTGAATTATCTTCAGATTCACTCTTACAATCCTCAGCTGCCCTTTCCAGTTCACCATTGCATGGCAATACTCTTCATGTCTGCCCTTTCTGATGATAGATCTTCACTTTTTCTATCCTTTGCCCATGAAGAGTTGTCACCTGTTTTGCTGAGGACTCTTGGCTCACTCCTTGGCTCTGCAGGGAGAGAAGATGCTGACAGGGACTGGATAGTTCAGACGCTTACGGTGCAGAGAGATTTTGTGACTAGTCACTATCCTGAAGCCAAACTTACTCAGTCAGAAATGACCAGAAGTAATTACTGAAATCTTCTTGGCAGCCATACATAAATGGTAACTACAGCTAGCAAGTTGGGTTTGGTTATGTTTTTCAGGGTTTTGTTTGGTGGTGGTGGGTTCATGCTTTTTTATTTCTTTCTTTCTTAATAGAGCACGGCCTGTGAAGGGTTTCTTGGAAATTTTTCAACAAAGCCCTCCTCGCCCCGCCTCCAAGTGCTTTAATTGGAGGAAGGGGTGAGAATTTGTTATACTGATGTTCTTCCTTTTTCTGCCTTTTCTTTTCCAGACGTGAGTCAGATTCCAGCTTTCAGTGGTAAAATTGCAAAAAAAGACCCCAACCCTAAGAACAGAGATGGAAAATTGTTTGGGCAACAAGCATAATCTCAAAGGACAGTAGTGACCAGCTGTCCTGAGCAGCAGCTGAACACAGCTCATTTCAAGGTGAGATGAGGTGTTACTGTTCTTCCGCTCGCCTCGCTGGCATCGTGCTGCCACTCCTATGTCTGACAGAGGCAGAGGTGGGAAACATGTACCAGAGGTGTCAGAGGTAGAAAAAACTCCATTATCCCTAGGCCCTGAATGCTGCCTCTTTGGAAAAAAAAAACCACTAAGCACCAGCTAGGTGAAGACCAATTGCCGTTCAGCAGCTGCAGTTTCTGAGCGGGATTTCAGGCTGAGCCGGCCCCCAGTGCTCAGACCTGAGCTCTCCCTCAGAGGTGCATTGGGGAGGGAGTGTGAGGGAGTTTGCACAGCTGCTGCCAGTGCTGTGAAGGAAGGCCTGACCCAGGAGCCAGAAAACTGGTCAATTAGAGGCTTGTCATTGACTCCAATGGGCTGCAAATGAGCTCCAGAGTGAATAAAGGGTTTCAGTTCCTGGGGCTGCTCATCTGGCACCTTTCACTAGAAAGGGGCCAATTTTACAGTTTTAAGTAAATAAAGTTTAAAGTAAACAAAGCTGTTTTTCACCAAAACTCTGGATTCTTTGTATGTGAAGAAGTGGAAGCTGCTATTGCCTCAGAGGAAAACTGACAGCTAAAAGGAGCAAAAGAGGCTTGTGAATGAATAAAGCTGTATGACACATTGCAACTCCCCTAAATCATGCAAGGAAGCCTCCTGCAGTAATACCTGAGCTAACTTCAAATCTGAGAATCGTTATAGACCTGTCCGCATGGCACTCTGCCTAAGCCACATAGCCCGTACCTAATGTAGTTATGCTGTGTCTAGGACACAAGCTAGTATCTGTACAGTACTGTACTGTGCTGGTGTGACCAGCTGTTGCTCCTTAATGTCCTACAGATATCTAACATCATGTCTTAGTGCATGCTAGCACACATACCTGTCCCAGTTTGATGCCAGACTTTGAAACTTAAATCTGTGTAAAAACCATACACAGGCAGTAGATTGACTGGAGAATTCAGCAAACAGGCAGTTAAGCAGCTAAACTGATGGGTTTTTTGCTTTTTTTTTTTTTTTTTTTTTTTTGTACTGAAGTGAAATGGTGCACTGATTTCATTAAGTCAGTCTAAATTCAGTTTTTGGGTTACAGTCGCACCAAATATACAGTCTAGCTTAAAGAGCCACATTGCTGCACTTGTACTGTGCAGAGTAGAAGGACTGATATTTGGATTTCTTTGGGACATTTCTCACATTCCCACTGCAATTCCATCGTAAGAAGAGTGCAAAAGGGAGCTATAACTAACCATTTGGAAGTCTGTGATTGTTTTCACAAAGAGATAACAATTTCCCCTTGTTCGCATTACAGTATGTTAAGTATTTAGTAAATAGTCTGGAAGGAGACTCTTTCAAAGATTTTCATTACTTAACACCTACTGTTTTAAGAACTATTCCTAAACTGTTATATTAGTGCAAGCTAAAGGGATTTCAGATATACTGACTTTCTTTTTTTCCTTTCCCTTTCCTTCACCCCATTCATTCTCCCTTTTCTGGCCAGAAAACCTCAAGCCCCAGAATCCCTCCAAAAACACAACTCCAGCAATAATCAGAATGTTGAATTTCTGACAAATGCCATCTGCTGATTTCTTTTTTTTCTCCCCCAAAAGACAAGATTTTGGATACAGCGAGTAAGTACTTTAGCTTCTTCTACTTTGTGATACCAAAATAATCACCATGGCAACTCTTTATGGGCAGTCTTCCAAACAGTTTTATTGTGAATGCAAGGACTCAACAGCACTCTCTAGCAAGAAACAAGACAGCATCTATTGCAGGTTATTTTGCTACAATGCATGAATGATGACTAACAGACATAGGCATGTCTGTCTGAACTTTTTCAGTTATCCCTAATAGTTTAACTTTCTATATTTATAGGTGGTAGAGGATACAAGGCTGGGAGGGAGGGAGAGGCAATCAGTATTAAGCTTACACAGCTTATGTTGTAATTGCCTTTCCTGAATACATTTTGTGCGGCTCCTGATAGCTGTAAGACAAGAACACCAGAGAAACAGCACAAATACTAGAACAATGATGCACTAGACTAGAGGGAGGTTGAATTTCTTTTGAGATAACTAATTAAGCTTTTGGCGTATTGGTTTTATCTTTTCCTTCCTTTTTTATTTTTCGTTCTTGGCAAAACAATGGAAGTGAAGGAGATTGCCAAAACTATTCTTTGCTACACTGGAAATTAGGGGGAAAAAAAGAGAAAAGAGAAAAAGAGAAAGGTTTCTTTTGCATGGCTGTGAGGAAGACAGACCAGAACAAATGCTAAATTATTAATCCTAAACAGTCATGCTAGTATTTTCCAGGTAGCTCCTTTTTGGCTCAGGTATGGGTTGGAGTTAGCAGATATAATTTGTACATAAACCAGAATTTTGGGAACCAGCCAGCATCACTGTGTTTTGTAGTTGTGTAAGAGGTTATATATGGTTCTTGCTTTGCATTTGGCAAATGGTTCTCACTTAAACATTCATTTAGCATGATTACTTAAGTGAACCATATAAGGCTATTCCTTGGAGCTGCAAAATTAACTTGTTACAGTGATGCACTATGCCAAAAGCTAATTTAGGCTTTACTTAGGAATTTATAGCATTTATTTACCATGCCATTTGAATAAGGCAACTTTGCTGACAACTCGTAGATGGTCACAACTCTTACGTCATGCTGCATCTCATCTCACACTCCCAAACATTTTTCTGTTATGCGCTCTCACCCCATTCCTCTCAATGCAAAGTAAGATGAGAAACCCTGTACAGAAGCAGAAGCACACTGAACCCTGTGAAAAGTGTCCTCTTCTGCATGAATGAGGGCAGAACTTGGAGTTTTGCTTTAACTGAATTGAGCATTGAAAGAAATAAGAAGGATCTTTCACACCCTCACCCCTGCTTTGAGAAGATCAGAGACACAAAACAGGGATGGTTTCTCTCCTTTTTGTCAATTCAACCAAAAGACACTGTTAAAAATATTGAAAGGTCCCCTGTCTGCAATGTCATGCTTGGAGCTAACATCCTGAGGATGTTACTTGATATATAACTGAGTTCCACAGCAGGCACTCTTCCTCGGGTATAAAATATCCCACAGGTTTTGTTTGTGGGCTTTCCCAGCCTCAACTACACTGCAAATTGTTTATGAAGTCAAACACGAGGTAAAGCAGATATACTGATTCAGTGAAGCAAGTTCTGCAATCACCAGTAACGCATGAGATTTCCTTGAAAGTAGAGAGTGCATAGAGGCAGGGGGAAAAAGCATTGATGTCGCTTTCTTTTCAGTCAACCCAAAAGTTGGCTCACTGGGTTATGTTCAGTCAAATGAGTACAGGCAAATCCAGGAGAGCTCCCTCCAGCCAGGAGGGACTCCTTATTTGTCTCAGAGTGACTGAGATCAAAATCTGTCCTGTCGTCCCTTTTTATGTCTCGTTTTCTGTGCAACCATCCTTTGTGCAGAAAGCTCCCTGTGTTGCTCTTTGGTGCTAGTTTCAGCTTTCTCCTCGACCTCAGCTTTTTTTCTCTGTAGCACTGTTACAATTCAAAAGCGCCCCTTCCTTTGTCCATTTTTTAAAAAACAAGAAAAATAATGAGGGGAAAAGTTAATTTATGTCTCATTGTAGATACTAATTGCAGAATGCGTCGTCTTTCTTTTTTCCCTTTTCTCCCCTTCGCTGACGCACATGCTCTATAATAAGCTCTGTTACTTGGAGCCTGTAAGCCTCTATAGTAAGCTGAAACTGCTACTATATTTACTCACTTTCCACATTTAGACAAAGGCTATTTTTAATCTGGAGTTCTATTTGCGGGGGCTGCCAACGTCACTTAATGTTCACATGCATCTTGGGCATCATATGCTTGTTATTTTTATTTACTGTGCCTGTGCCAGGTCTGCTTTTTTATGGGAAGAAAGAATGAGAATGCTTCTTCAGGCCAGTTCTTGAAAGCTCTTTTGTACAACAGCAGATACACAGATAAGCAAAGAAAAAGCAACTCAGCGGTAGATTTGGCAAACCTGCTTTTTAATGGCTGGCATCTATTATCTCACGGTCCAGTCGCAAAGCTCTGTTCTTAGTCCCACTGCATTTGTTAAAGGTGAAGATATTTCCGAGGTATGTTACTTATTCTGGTGTCTCCTGGAGGAGCCATGAGTTCTTGCTGTGTGCTGAGGGATGCAGGGATCAGAAAATTATTACGATTCCAGTACTGCTACCAGGTAGTTAAAATAGATGATGTGTAAATAATCAGTGCTTTTCTGATCCTTCTTGTTAATAGGTGCATGCTTTGGAACTTGAATACAACAGATGTTATTTTCAGATAATTACTTCAGAATTTCAGTGTAAGAGTCCCCTGAAAATGCTGGAAAATAATGTGCTGCAGCCATAAATCAAGTCTGTAAGTTGAGGCCCGTACATAGTGTTTTCTGTATGGGTTTCCTTGCATTGCTCTAGTGACCTCAGGTTGACCTAAGGGAATTGCCCTTTACAGAGGTTAGAAACACTTCATTCAGCGTGCTGACTCAGGACGCCTGATTCATTTGATATTGCCATCATCATACGCTCAGGATTTTGAGATACCCACATGCTTTTGTAGGGAATAGGTTATTCTCTGCACACTGAGCAACATCTGTATTTGCACCAAAGGATGGATTCCTAGAAAGGAGAGAAGTTAGAGAGCAATAATTTACTGCTTTGCTGTCAGCATGCTTAACTGGAAAGTTTTAGCAGGAAGCTAAGTTAAGGAAGAAAGCTGAAATGGAACCTCCTAGAAGTGGATTTTGTTTAAGTTTGAAATGTTTTGGAAAGCTTACAGAGTTTTTTTTAACCCCTCTCTGTACTTCCTATTCTTAACGCTAATTTCCTTTTCAGACCGATTTCAACATGAGAGAGACAGAATAAGCTTCAGACAAGTGAAAATTTCTATATGCTGATCACAACAGAATCAAATCTTTCACATTTTCCTGTTACTAATTTTTCCAGTGCTGTTTCTTTCCCCACTACAGTGAATGCCTCAATTTTCTTAAAAAAAACACCACTTCTGGTTGTCTGTAAAGTGAGTTCTGGGTTTTATAATCAAAACTGCTGTTTTCACATATATGCTTCCAGAGCTGGACAGCAAATTCTCCACTAAGTCATGGACAGGTGTTGAGTCAGTGAGAACCACACATGCTTAATGCTCTATAGGTTAATCCATTCAGTTAGGTGACTAAACATGAATGAATCTACATACCTGTCTTCAGACACTTATTTAAAACCATGTCACCCTGACAGTATTACCCTATATGGGATTCCTTCCATGTGAAATCATGTTTCTGCCACTAGCTGATGCATATTTTTTGATGGTTTAGAAACTACAAACTGAAACTAAAAGCTAGTGAAAGGGAAGCGTGTCTGAAAAAATCCTGTAGCTGTGTACTTTTGATTATAAACTGTCTTGTAAAGAATGTGTCTTTTCCAGCCCCCCTCAGTTCCTGCTAGGCCTCAGATTTACTATCAGAGAATAAAATGCATTCAGGGCCTAAGGGTCACCCCAGGCCAGCAGAGTGTGTAGTATCTGTGTGACTCTTGCTCTGGGCATGGTTCACGCTGGTGGGGCACAGTAGCAAGGCTAACTACTGATGTTACTTTTTGAGCTGAGAAATCACAATTTAATTTTTTTGTTGCAACTTCTGGTCCTTTCATAGGAGCGTAACTGCAAACATTCTGTCCCGTGTGTAACGCCTCTGATATCCACTGCCATGTGATAGCTAAAATTGTACGAGAAAGAACATACATAAACATCCTTCTGGAGGCAGAACCCATCTTCCCTTTGTCATGCCACAAGCATGTGATATGCACATGGCTTACCAATGACACACAGCCAATAGCTGTACATATCAGGAGCAGAGGTGAGCTCATGTATATTTTCAAGGTAAATCCGTCAGTTACCTTATACTGATAAGGAACAAGTATATCAAAACCATGGCTCATTAACAGAGCCATTTTTGTTTGCTGTCACGAGTTACAAGTAGCAATAACTGTCCTTCAGCTGCACCAGCATAAATTTCAGCCATGTCCTACAAAGGTACTTTCTCCAACATGTTTACTGCAGTGTCCAGGCAAGTTTTTATACTGTATGCAAAGATATGATATGTTTATGCATATATGAATGGTTCTTTTCCTGTCAGTTCTCCACAAGGGGAAGGGTGGACATGATGGATGCTGTAAGGTTCAGGAAGCTTCCAGTAACATCCTCTCACTGCTCTTTCTGACACAATTTTCTATCTCTCTCCAGCAAACAGCAGAAAACTTTGTAATTTGTAGTAGTCCTAAACTTACTCTGTAGCCACAAATGGCAGGCAGATTACTAAAAGGTAAAACTGACTCATAAGAAAGACAATTTATCTGATTTTCTACGCTATGAAATATTTGCACTAGACTGTGGCAGGAGGAGACTTATCAAAAGCAAAGAGAACCTTTTTCATCTGAAGAGCTACTGTAGAGGGGAAGAACAGGGTTAAGTATTACAAAAGTTTAAGCTGACAGCCAGCCCTTGTGCTCTGCTGCTTTGCAGAGGTTTCCCTTTGATGGAAAGTATTTCAGTGACACAAGACACTAGCAGCTGAGGTAATATGCTTCTGCTGCAGAAACCTTGTGCTTGCCAGTGAAAGCCAATGAGTGAGACAGTTCTGGGAACGGTGGTGGCCAGCTTCTGTCCCTCCTCATGCACTGCTTGTGTGCAAGAGCATGCTGCAGGAGCGGTAGAGGGGATTGCACTGGGAAATGCACCATATCAGGACAAATTGGAATTATTTACCTGTTGCTGCGATGAAGAACATTTCTAAGGCATGATGAGCAATCCCAGACATTGCTATGTTATTCATGATGGAGGGGAGCACCAGGACGCTAATGGATCACTGCAATCGAACTTGAGCCTTCAGAGTAGATGTTATACTGCCTTTCCCATTGATTCTTGAATGCACTAAATCTATTTATGAGTATATTGTGGCTTAATGCATGAATTGTCAGGAGACGATACTCAAAACCTGTAGCACCAGTTCCATTTCATGTGACCGATCAAACTTGTCACTTTGTCAACAACATCCTTTGCTGTAAAAAGAACTCGTGTTAACTCTTAATATGAAATGATTTCTGCAATAGTTTGTACTGTTCAAAATGTTCATTATGGCTGACCAGAGCACACTGAGGCCCAGAGCCCCAAAACTGAGCCATAGACCTGAAAGCAGACAGATGCCAACTACCTTTTGTAAGTTGTAAGCCTGGGTTGTTTGAGTGGTGTAAGGAATGTTGCTGGCAGCACAGGAATATGCATACACACAATTCACCCTTGGTGCTCTGGTATATTTGGATACACAGAGGATTTGGGGTGGTGTGGGGGAGATCTAAGGCTTTTTTTTCCCCTACATAGCCTCTTATTAACTAAAAGGAATCAACAAATTATCCTTTTCTGATCAAAAAAGAGATTAAATTATCGGTAGACACACCAGGAGACTGGAAATTTTTGGTAGATGCATCTACATTCACTAACATTCCTGGAATTTTTGAAAGCAGTAAAATGGCTTTCCTGTTTCTGTTGAATTCTAGTGTCTGGTGGTTTTGAGGAAGCACTGCAGTCCAGGCATGTGAATTCAGAGGCCATTTTAAACAGAGAGAATAAGCAGTGCTTTTTCAGTTGTTGGTGTACGATATTACTTGTGGCAACACTTGCAGGAGAGACAACATGGGAAAAACATTATTTTTAAAAAGACATCCTCAGATTATTCTATGTACCCTGTTTCAGAAATTTTAGAGATGGGTTTTAAGTAGATACGGCCTTATTTAAAATAGATCCAGATTTAATGCATGGCAGAAATGAAAGTGATTTGGACCTGAGGTTAGCATGTTCTGAAGAGAGAGATTATTTGTACTATTTGTATTTGAAATTTGTGAATCAGGCCCTTCATTTCCAGGCATTTCCAGGCATTGCTTTTCTTCAGAGAGAGAGCGCGCGCAAGTTGGCATTGAGCCCTCAGTCTTCATTCAAACCAAATTCCAGTTGCAATATTGCCAACTCAAAGTGTTAAAAATCAGGAGATTAAATAAATAAATAAATAAATGTTGTGAATTTCGGCTTCCGTCTGGTGTTTGAGACTTAGTATGGGCTATGTTTTCAGGCTTTGCTCTGCAACCAGAAGAGATAGAAACTCTGGGGGTAAGAGGTTGAGGGCAGAACGAGATTCTCACAAAGCGTTTGACTCCAAAAGCAGCACTTGAATTTAAATCCCAAACATTAGGAGAACCACACTATAAAATCCCATCAGTCCAACCACATTATCACGTAAGCTTGTGGGAATTTTGTTGAATAAGAATTGTGTAACTCCAAGAATAGTTTTGTTATATTCCATACTACAGGACATGCTCTCAGTAAGAGTTAAAAAATTCATTTTCAAGAATTAGAAGCTTCAAAAAGAACTCTTACTCTCTAAGCTGGCCTTTATAGAGACCCATCAGCAAATATACTAGATTTCTGTGTCCCTGGTGGGGTTCTCTGGATGACATGTGTTTGCCCCCTGGACAGGCTATAGCATAGGAACAAGCAAGGATAAAAGACGACATTTGTTATAGCCTGTGAATCCATCCAGCCCAAATCTCCTGATAAATAAACAACACCAGATCCAAATGTCTTGTCACATCTGCTTCGTATATCAAACAGCTGGGTGCACAGATGCTTCGGTCTACTAGAGCATCTTAGGCTGAGTGCATTCTTCTGTATGCTTAGTTATTTGTTTTAATTGGTTTTGATGATTTGACTTAAATCGCTTCTGATGTTGCTGGAATACAGGTATTTTTGTGGCTGATTGTGACAGCTGCCGCAAGCACATGAGAGGCGACATCAAGTAACCTAAAACTTCTGGGTGAGAGATCACCATGAGCAGGCCCCGAATTTAAGGACACTGACTTCAGAAGCAGGAATGTCACTCTCTGAGCTAGAAAAGACACTTCTTCATATGTAATGTGGCCCTGCCACCAGAAAGCAGTGGAAAAACACATTTACAAATGACAACCACACATTTACAAATCACAAACAGCTTCTGGGAAAGGAAGTGAAAGTTAAACAACTAAATAACGTGTATCTCCATATAAATTATGTATACGTCATGCATATATATAGATATATATACACAATTACATACATATATATTTATCATGAATGACAGAGCATCTTGTTGATTCTTCCTGCCCTTCCTCCCTAAACCTATTCTTTCTTGCTATCATATCGTATCATATCATATCATATCATATCATATCATATCATATCATATCATATCATATCATATCATATCATATCATATCATATCAATTTACTTTCAAAGCTATTCAAAGGCAGGATCAGGTCTCTCATCATCCACACAGTTAAACAGCCAACATGCCTACAAAGACTGTAAATAATAGCATTTCTTCGGAAAGGGGATACGCCATGGGGCTCAGAGATTCCCCATACTGCTCCATCTTTTCATGATCCATTTTGGACTAATGGGAAGAGCCTTCTTGCAAACAGCACTTCCCTGAGCACTTGGCACATGTGTCAATGCTTCCAGTGGAAATATTGAACCAGTCCAATGGTCCTCAGCTAATAAAAACAGAAACAATCACAGACCAAGATGGTCTGGCTTCTGGCCAACTTTAATTAGTTAAGTTCTACCAAGCATCACATATTTACCTCTAAAAAAAAATTCTGCTCATATTAAACAAAAATCTACTGGAGAAATGAATCACCAAATCCCTGCCAGAACCTAAGCCCGGTTTCTTACAGTGTAGGACAATACCCCTAACTGCTGTTTCAACCTCAGGCTGCTTCCACACAGTGCTGAGCTTTGCAGCCTGCACTGTCTGCACCGATGTTGCTCACAGAGTGCTTCTCAATGGCCTTCCCTCTGGGCCATCTGTATGTAGACAGCCTGTTGCACATAGCTCAGGAGTCCAGGGGCTTCCCTGCCCCTGCCCACTCCCTCACCTCAGCTTTATTCTCTGCATCTCTTTGGGAAGTTTCGACCTTGAGGACGTACCACACAAGTCCTCTGTGCCATAAGCATCTATACACAAATGACCCAGCTGGCACAGCCCCTTGCAAGCTTTCTTGCAAGCTCCACAAACACACAAACACTTCTTTGTTACTTTGACATGTTGATTTTAAAATCTGTTGTCATGGTTTAACCCCAGCTGGGTACTAAACACCACACAGCGGCTCACTCACTCCCCCTAAGTGGGATGGAGGAGAGAATCAGAAGAGTAAAAGTGAGAAAACTTGTGGGTTGAGATAAAGACAGTTTAATAGGTAAAGCACACGTTGCGCACACAGGCAAAGCAAAACAAGGGATTCATTCACTGCTTCCCATGGGCAGGCAGGTGTTCAGCCATCTCCAGGAAAGCAGGGCTCCATCATGTGTAACTGTTACTTGGGAAGGCAAACATCATGGCTCCTAACATCCCCCCCCTTCCTTCTGCTTCCCCCAGCTCTATATGCTGAGCATGACGTCACATGGTATGGGATATCCCTCGGGTCAGTTGGGGCCAGCTGTCCCAGCTGTGTCCCCTCCCAGCTTCTTGTGCCCCCCCAGCCTCATCACTGCTGTGGTGGTGTGAGAAGCAGAAAAGGCCTTGACTCTGTGAAAGTACCGCTCAGCAGTAACTAAAACATCCTTGCGCTACTAACACTGTTTTCAGCACAAATCCAAAACACAGCCCCATACTAGTCACTGTGAGGAAACTTAACTCTACCCCAGCCAAAGCTAGCATATCTATAAAACTAAGAGGAGGGGGATAATACGAGTAGAGCAGGAATTTTGCCTAACTAGAGGGAAGTGCTTTGTATCTATCACTAGTAAACAGGCAGAAGGGAATCCTGTAGTCAGTGTCACCGGCGCGATGTTGGCTCATCTTTAGTCATTCTATATGCACCATGATATTGGCTAAGTCAGACTTCCCTCTTATGTCTCTGAGCACTTTCCAAGAGGCACCGAATTACTCGCTTCTCTCTCCTGGGAACACCTCCCTGTCATCCATCCTGTGCTACAGTGATACTGCATCATGAGTCACTTAAGATTAATTACAATTGCTCTACGTTTACTGAAGCTTGGAGAATCAGATATCACCCCTCCTCCCCATGCTTTGCTGTGATAGGAAATTTACACCTTCTGAGTCCAGTACAGCTATCCACTAATCTTTGAAGTTACCTGCAGTTCTTTATAAACTTTGAGATCTTTGGAACATACTACTGAATTTTTCCTTGACTAAATATTTTATTAACATCCTTTTTGAGTACTCTGACCCAAACCATGGGAAAAAAAATCAGCCTTGTTTCATGCAGTGCCAGAACATGCGCAAGTGAGTGTGATGTTGTCCCTTGATGTAAATGGCTGAAAACTGTCTTTGCATTCAGCACTGCTTCTACAATGCTTTTTGTGCAACCACTTAATTGCTGAGCTCCCGATGTTATAGGAGCTTGCATTATGCCACCAAATCAGAAAGATTGATAAAAATTTTTGCCTCAGGTAAATAACTTGCAACAAAATATTTATTCTGTGTATGTAGTTTCTTTTCTGTTCCAGGAATATCTCTGGGAAAGTTGCTGTTTCCTGGAGATGGTTATAATAAAAGCTAAAATTAACAAAATAGGCATTACTACAGGCATCACCAATAATCTTCCAGGAAATTAATTAAAAAACCTCAATCTATGCATATTTGTGCGTGTAAGATCGTAGTTTGATTTCCTCCCATTGCTCAGGGTAGTTAACCTCCATCACCTGAATAATCATGCAAATCAAACAGGAGCTTTGCAAGAATGCTCGTAAAGTGTCTTCTATCTGTTCAGACACTGTAGGCTTTTTTTTAATCCTTATAAAGGCTGTATTTTGTGAGGCTGGGATTGTGTTAAGTGGCAAAATTTCTACTTCACGGGGGTTTGAGTGCCAAATAAAGGTAATGCAGAAGTATGCGTGTTTGCTATTTCCCGCTGTGGAAAGAAGATGACTACATTTGCAGTGCTGGAGGTTCAGATGGGAATGGCAGAGAACGTATGGTTGATATTATATATTATCATTTTGTGTCAAGGATTTGGAATGCCATTTCATGGGTGACGGGGTGGGCAGGAGGGTGAAGATAGAAGAGTGTTAATAAACAACCTTATTGCTTCCTACTACTTGCAATTTGTTTGCTTTTTTTTACAGAAGAAATCCTCTTTGTACCTTATGTCAATCATAGCTGAGAATATGAACTCCTTTTCATGTGAATAAATGAATGTGAATGTATGTGAATAAAGTAACATGCCATTTCCTATCTGGAAATTATGCATACAGTTCATATGGTGAAAATCCGTTTTCTCCTTAGCCCACACTGGTGTTTCAAATGCTGATGTTCTTATAGAAACAAGGAAAAAAAAAATGCTAGTTGGAGTTGGCTTAAAGGAAAACAGTCAAGATTTGCAAGGCCATCATTTGGATTGAGTGAAGTCCTCTTCCTTTTTCCTCCTTAGTTGTATTCAAACAGCCTGTCAGTTTTTAGCCTTCTTTCAAAAGTAACAGTCAACAGTCAGAGCTCTGCCATGCCCAGGGACCAGCAGCTCTGTGCCGTCTGTTGGCCGGGACGGAAACAAACCTGGGGCTGGTGTAAGTGTGAAAATTCTCAGTAGGGAAGCAGCTGTGTTTTGATCCTCCCAGAGCATCTTGGAAACTAGCAAGGGGAATGATAATTATGAAGATGATATTATAATATTCACATTTAAATATATAGGTTTTATAGTCGCTTCCTTTTCAATATGCATTTGCTTAGGCACAAAAGGTCACGTGTGTACTAGCTGCATAAACCTTGCCCTGTGCCACAGCATATACGTGAATTACATGGATTGTACGTGAACATAGTTGCAACAAAATAAATGTCCAGAATAGGGTTTGGGAAAAAGTTTGTTTCCCCGTTCCTTGCTATGTGCCACAGTCATATCAAAATTCAGTCAGTACCTAACCGTTTCTGATACAGTGTAGCCCCTTGGAGCCTGCTTACTACATGGAGGATTGTTCTGAGCATAGCTGCAAAACCCAGCATATCTGCAAATGGTAGAAACCTGTCCTATCCCCGCAGACAACGTTGCATTGGGATAATTGGGTTATACCCAGTAAGGAGAAGGGAAATTGCACTGAATGCCAGCAGGGAAGAGAGGACATTTTGTTGGCACCGTAGATTACTGAATCAGATTTTAGATGTCCACTTTCTTTTATAAATTTTCAGGGCCAAGCCCACTTATTTGGAAATACTGAAGTTCACAGTTGCCTGTTGAAATACATGAACTAAAAGCATGCATACGTGTTGCAATTCATATGTCTCTAAAACCACATATCATGTGGACAATATTTTCACAGGCCAAGAGTAAATGTGTGGTAGGGTCTTCTGTGGAAGGGGAAGGGAAGAAGGGTGAACAAGAAGGGCTGATGCACACACCTTCTAAAAAAACATTTTGTACCATATCACTCAATGGTTCTATGGCTACCTACAGAAGTGGATCTGCCCCAGTATTTCTCTCAGTTTGATTTTCCTTTTTCTTCCCCCTCCTGATTTTACAGTATGGTAGTTTTTGGTGCTTGAATTTTTACACCTGTTGTTTGTACATAGTGTATTAACACAATGCTCCTAGATGTGTCTGACTTTAAAAGTTTGTGTTGCTATTAAGCTATTTTCCTTTCTTTTTGTGAGAGACGGACAATTAAAAACATCCCCACTATTTGTAAATTCTCCTTGTGAGGAACACAGCAGATTGCCTGGATCTTCTGCTTGTTGTTCTGGCTTCAGTTTCAGAACTGAATGCACTCCTTCTGCTCCGTCTGTTTGAGTTTTGACAATGCAAAGGATGAAGCTGGAGGAAGTCCCATATATAAGCGAGGTCTATGCTTCTGCTTTATCTCATTTTTAATTGAATTTCAATTGGATTCTGCTTGCTTTTATGTAATTCGGTGCAGAAGGATACAGAGTTTTTGTAGTACACTTTCTGCAACTACAAGTTCTCTCTAGTCACGAAAAGATAACATATAATGGACATTACATTTAAGCACAGCTGATGTTTTCGACTAGTACCCTTTCCCTGCAAAATAAGTTATTTTGCACACATTCAATTGCTAAAACATATATAGGAGTCGCTAAAAACTTCATTACTGAATGCATTAGCATATATTTTTCCTCTTAATCAACCCTATGTTAATTATTCACCAAGCAGAAAACAAACTAGTGCATTTCCTTCAGCTGATTATGCAGTGTGCTTTGGTAATATGCCCTCTTGTAATTGGACAAAGGAACAAACCCTCACTTGGTTGATATATGTGTTTCCCTTCACTGCAATGTCTCACTAGAAGCCTTTTCTTTCAATTGGATTTTCTTTGCATACTTCTCACTTGAAACCGTCTTCTCATCCTCGCTTTGTCTTGTAGGTTAAAATTCAGCATTCTTGAGGTCTGTTTTATTTTGTAATAGCACCATGCTGATAAAGCCAGTGCTGCAGTAAGTTCTTTTATTGTCAAGAATCATTCCTATAAGCAAGCCTATCAACACAGACGTGCTAGCTTGCCTATGTGGTATCTTTATGACATTTTATACGGATGAATTTACAAAATCTGGGACTGCGTAATGAGTCTTCTAGTTTTTAATTAAATATTAATAGCATCCTTTTGTAGTTTCATACGTGTAAGGTATTTTTTGTAAAATATTCTGCAATGCATTACAGATGAAGTGAGGAACACAAATGATCAGCCTGAAGTATGAGTTTGTTTGCTTGTATAGCCCAGTTACACATTTCTGTCTGTATTATGAAACGAACAAACTTTTATTAGCAAACAACTTTAATTGCTAAGAGCTGGTTCAAAGAACATATGTCATTATACACTCTTTCTATAAACAAAACAGGCAAATTTAGAAAACTTTATAAGCTCATCTTGCAGCTTCTTTAAGTGTATAGTTTAGCAGTTTGCAGGATTGAATACTATAAAATAAATTAAAAATTCAATTAGAGCACAGCGTTACGAGATCATTAGAAACGAAGTTGTCGTATTGTGTTAACAGAAAAATTCTGCTGCTTTGGGTTGTTGTAACAGAGGGCACGCTATGCCTGCTGCCGGGGCTGGGTGGACTACATAGGTGGACCTTTCATTCAGAATGTGTGCTTTGCTGGAAACATATAAGCCTAAAATTTGTGGCACGCAGTGTAAAGTCATACCATATAATTAACTCATATCATTTATAAAAACTACTAATAAAAAGCCATGCAAAAATTCTGCTACCAAGCCACGTCAGCTTATCAAATTCAGACCAAAAATGCTGATCTTGTCAAAAAGTAGCAGTGAAAGAAAAGAAAGCTCACTGTAGAAGCTTGGGTTCAAGCAGAAGAAGGGGAAGGATCCATCTCCCCTAGTCCAAGCCATGGAAAATCAGATATCTCACCTGAACCAGAATCTGAATCAGTAAATGGCAAGTGAAAGGTCACCTGTAGAAGGATGACTTGACGCATCCAGCCCTTGGAGAAGTGGTTCACATGTGATGGGTCACCCCACAGTGCTGCTGCTTAGTCCTCGGCAGCTGCAGAGGAAGCCTAGGCTGCTGGGTTTGGTGAAATGCCAAGCTTTCCCAGGGTTAACCTGCAGGGAGATTCACCTGTCCTTGGAAAAAGATTGCCATGCCGACTCTCTCATCCAGAGGCACAGTGGTTTTATTAGGCTGCAAACCTTTTGGGTCTTAGACACCCTCAGGGAGGATATAAACTGCCTGTGAGGGGTTATTTTCCTATGTTTGTGTACTGGTGTTTTAGTCTGTTGTCATCTGTGTTTCAGGTGGAAGAGTTTGTACACAGGACACTTGCTGTCTATGCCAGTCATAGCTCTGGGCAGTTTTCTGCCTTCGGGCCCAGCTTATGTCCCTGCACCAGCTTCTAAACAGTTGCATGATGCAACCAAAAGGGAGAGCGTGCCAAGCCCTTTGGCATGGTCCCGCTGACAAAGTCCTCCTTTCCCAGGACAGGGAAGGGCAGGGCTGGGCTGCAATGGCCCATTCAGCCTCTTTGCTGCGTGAGGCTTCGCAGCAATGCCGTCTGCGCGGGACGGAATGGAGAGAATGGCTTATCTCCTCATGGATCCCAGCCCACCGTGCATTTTAGGCTGGACAGATGGAAGCCCCATTGGATCTAGCTGTGGAGGGAGTACAGATTAATTGCTATCTGACTGTCGCAGAACAGTACCAATTTCATTTGCCTGGGAAAGTGGCATGTGTTCCAAGGCAAAGGAAGAATAACATTTGCCTGATGCTATTACTTCTCTTGTTCTCCGGTCTGCAAGAGGAAAAAAGAGGCATGGTACTGCATGGAAGTCTGTTTCCCCACTGAGGAGAAATAAAAACACCTCATCCTGCAGGCACGTAATTTTGTCAGTCTGCTTTGCCAATTACCTCTTTTTAAAGCACTTTAAATTAGATTCAGCTTAATTCTGCTTCACTTTCAGGCCATAACATTGTTTAGAAACAGTATGGAAACATAGATATAATAAAAGTTCTCAGTGGTTTTAAAGAAAAAAAAAGAGGGTTGATGTTTCCTTTTACTGCTCACTGCTGGCCCCTTCGCTTGGCTTCAGAGGAAGCCCTGCATGTTGGCCCTGAGCATCTTTTGGCACCTCTGCCCCTTGAGCCCACTCTGTGACTTCACATGGTGGATGCAGTTGCCCACACGTTACTGTACCCACTTATGTGGCAGCAAAGGAGACCTCCAAGTCATACATTGAAATGGTGATTAGATTTTAGTAAATATGAAGAGAAAGAGCATGTGAGGGAAGAAGGGGGGGATCTGTGCCTCTCGCTGCCACTGTGTTTGCTGAGCGTTGATAACAGCAGGTCTCAGCTGGGATGTGCTGGGGAAGGTACATGTTGTCCCTGCTGTCTCCAAGGGATAGCCACCGATACGGCAGTGACCGGCTACGTCTGGCAGATGGGGTCCTGGAGTGAGAGCAAAGCTGGTCTGCCATGCAGAATAGATATGAGGCATAGTACTAGCAGCAGAGCAGAGAGAAAAAGACCCAGTTGTGTGAATTTCCCCATCTCTGAAACCTCTCAGGTCAGCCTCCTTTGAAAACTGTGTTGCTTATTATTCTGGCTGTCAGGCTCCTTTACTGACCTTCTTGAAGACATTGCTTTGCAACAGTAAAATAATATTTGCATGGTACAGGATAAAATTTGGAACTCTCAGTTCTTCAGACAAGCCCTAGTATTTTTTCAGAGCTTAGACAAAAGCTTGGGAGCATCTGTGTCTGTTTAAATTGATGGATGTGTGCAATTACTCCATTGAAACTTATCCCAATATAAATGCAGTTATACCAACATAGGACTGGTGTAAAAGCAGAATCAGGTCCCAAATAATTGTCTGAGTCTTGAAATTGTTACACATGGGTATGTAAACTAAACCAGTTTATTTTTACCATTAGCTAATACAATAAAGTATTTCTTTGAATTTTTCCTCCTTGTAGAGGCATGTAATGTGCTTTAGTGAAGTTAATCATGTGCAGCCTCAGGTGACTACTGCTTGTATTTCTAGTTTATTTTCTAGCCTTCTTTTCATTCTCCCTTATTAATAGATGTGCTGAGGTTTCAGAGGAAGCTTAACTTTCTAGAAGCCATTTCTCTTCAACTAGCTGTGACACATGCCCGCCTGATGGATGTACAGTACTCACTTTCTCTGCAGACAAGTATCTGATTTCACTGGGAGTCCTCGCTGACTCTAATATTGCTGAGACAGCTGCTCATCTTTCTCTTTTTTTTTTCGTGGTGAGGAAGCACCATGTACTCACTCTAATTACAAATCCTGTGATCTGGCCATTCTTCAGCTTTTGCAGCCTGCCTGTAACTCTCTCTATTGAGGTTTTAAAGATGATCTGGACGCAGAACACCTGATCCCCCAAAATATTCCATTTCATTTATTGCTCAGTTTTGCACCGATCCTACTTTGGTGTCTTTACAGGGGGCAGATAGGTAAGACAGGAAAAGGTTATTTGTTTATTTCTATTTTGGTTTTAGGGAAAGGGGACTGAGAAAGCAACCCTGTAACTCCCTGGCTACCATTCTGTGTGTGAGGATGCAACATCCGATGTATGCTTTGTGGCTGGTCCTAACAGCTTTGTAGATGCTCCTCATTTCTGATGGCGGGAGGAATTCAGTGGTTTTGATTCACCGAGTCTGAGTTTGATAGCTGCTGGTGGTGCACAATGACTGTTTTCAATGGTGCCCGTAGGCACCATGTTAAGGATGAACATACAGAAACAATTAGTGACTTTTCTAAGCAGTTACTGTTTGATGACTACCTAATTAAAATTCTTCACTTAAATAAATTGGTGGCAAATACCATTGGAAAGTCCATCCCAGCTATATTTAGATTATTAAAATAGTTACAAAGATTGATACAGGTCTGCAGAGCAGCTCCACTGAGCCAGGGAATGTGTTCAATGAGTGGTGCGCTGTGGTTTGGGGCTGGGTGTACTAGCCTACACAACTGTACAGGGCACCTACCTCCTTAGCTCAATCTTTGCAAGACCCTCAACTGATATAAAATACCTGAGCTTCAAGAAGTATTGTCTTTGTGACTTACCATGTTCTAATCAACATATTCCTCTAAGTGATGGCTCACAGGGTCTGTGCAAATTTCCTCCTGATTCTGATCAGTGTACATAAAAATGCACATCAATCACTTCAAATACAAAATCTGCTTTGTTGCATGGGCATGAGTATTCCTATCTTCTTGCCTCCTCTGTCTCTCAGCCACTGCGTAAGCAGGCCCACCTGCAAGAGTAGAGTATCTATCTCTGGAGAAGGGTGATGGATTTTTATTTAGTCTGTAAGCATGTGGAAGATGTTGATGTGGAATGAATATATCTTTGAAGTTATAACTTTAGTATACGATTTCTCTGTAACTCAGGGATTTCTCTGTAACTCAGTGAAGGTCTTGTCAAGTCAGTTGGTATGGTCAGTATTCACTGATATGGTTTTGCCTAATATAGTTTGTTTTTACCTTACAAGATAACAGCATTTCTTACGATACCTTTCATCCATATGGAAGCCAAAAGCCCTTGATAAACAGCTCTTCTTTCATACTTTTACCTTGTCTTCAGCCTTCTGAAATTTAAAGTAATTTCTTTTGTTGAAACAAGTATATAGCAGAGACTGTTCAGAAGTTCTTTGGTTGGCCTTCTCCATAGTTCTGTGTTTACTTACCACCCAACACAGTGCAAACTTGGGGGTGTTGTGCTGATTTGTCCTCTGAGTATTATTTCCATAAGTGTTTATTTTCCAGGAGATAGTGCGGACTGCCCACCTGAGGATGTGCAGAAAAGCAGAGTGCAAAGAAAAGATCCACTTAATTGATACATTAATGTCAATGCAAAAAGCTTCCCTGTAACTCAAAAGTGGCAAAATAAAGATCCACGTCCAAAAAAAGCAATTTTGCTATTCTATAGAAGGGGGTTTGTTATAGACCTCAGCATCCCTGTTTTTCTTTTTTAAATTGCGTTGTTCACCATACAGCCTATATTGATATATTTTTTAAAATCTCAGTCACATGGGTGAACACTTTGAAAGATACATTAAAAAATGACAAAAAACCTGGGTTTCTTCCTCTTCATTTTGGATGACTTCCAGGCCATCTAAATCAGATTCTGGCCTTGGCTGCTGCCGTTTCACACCCTTTGTCCCCTGTTGCTGTTCAGTCCTGGCAAAATCCTATTCCTTTCTAACTGATAAAAGCTTCAAATACGTACCTATCTGGAAAAGTTGCTGTTTGATCCAGAAGCTTCCAAAATTATGCTATTTGTCTAAGACTTGAAAACAGCCTTGTGCAGATGCTATACTCTTTGACCCCTATCTGTTAAGCATGCATGACACCCAGAGACATACAGTTGTAGTTACTCCCTTAAATAGTCTTATTAAACAAGTTTGTGTAATATAAATCAGTGAGCAAATATCAAATGCCTGAGTGAAATCCTAATCTCACTGAGGTCTACAGCAAACCCCCTTCTATAGAATAGCAAAATTGCTTTTTTTGGACCTGGATCTTTATTTTGCCACTTTTGAGTTACAGGGAAGCTTTTTGCATTGACATCACTGTACCAAAAGCAAGTACTGTGTCAACAAAAGTGATGTCTTTGAATGGTGGGTGACATGATTACTATTTCTGCCTCATTATGTGAAGTTCATTTTGAGTTTGCAAAGCGTTCCACAAGTCTCAGTTAAATCACACCATAAGGGAAATATCGATGTACACATTTTAAATGTGCATATACTTCCACAGTGAGCATAA
Source organism: Phalacrocorax carbo (assembly GCF_963921805.1). Lineage (NCBI taxonomy): Eukaryota > Metazoa > Chordata > Aves > Suliformes > Phalacrocoracidae > Phalacrocorax > Phalacrocorax carbo. The sequence goes on along the minus strand of NC_087514.1, from coordinate 66,810,580 downwards.
TAGTTAATCCAGAAAACTAGAGGGATATGCAGCATAGGACACATAAGTGTCCTCTAAGACTAGAATGAATGGGGGCTGTAAACTGGCATATATTAATTTTCCCCATTATTGTCCTTAATGCTTTTGTATCTGAACTTAGAAGCACTACAGAAATTCACTAAGTTTTCATTTGCGCTTTGCTGTTCTCTGGTAGCGTAACAAGCAACACAAAAGGGGAGTGTTTGAGAATGCTCCCAGATGTTCGGCTTGCTAAAGCACTGCACATGTGCCGGCTGTATTTGGTATTTTTAGATTTCTCTGAGATCCAAAACACTATCAAACCCCAACAGCTTTTTCTCTCTGAATCTTCAATCCATGCTGTGTGGCACTCGTTCGTATTTTATGATGCCAAAACAGGGGCTGAATAATCAGATACCCTGGCACTTTGATACGTTTTCTGAAACTACAGGAAAAAAAAAAGAAGTTTGGGCTTAGGAATGCATTCTTTAGCTCCTCTGGTAAAATCCTTAGCCAGTAATATCCTCCCTAACCTGTTATGGGGTTAAAAAGAACAAAAAACCCTCCTAACCACATTATTCTTCCTTGTAAATCACACACAAATTTTTCTAGTCCTCCTGCCCTGATTCCCAACACTCCCCCCCACCCCCCGCCCACTCTGTCTCCTCTCATGTAAGATATTAAAAAATTATAGTGTTTCTCCTGGGCACCACGAGGTTGAACTAGAAAGCCTGTCTACAGCACATTCAAAGATGACACCTGTTTCCTATTTAAAGCAAGTTCTGAATTTCAGCAGATATTGCTGTTTCTCAAACCTGATTAATGCACTAATATACATTGTTCAAGACTCTGCATCTTCTTTCATATTAATCTTTCCCATGCTCTCATCCTGCCCCTTCTTCCCTCCCAGGATTTCCCCATCAGGCTTATCTTTTCGTCTGACTGCAGCACCACATCTAACCATCTCCTTCCACCTCAACAGCTTATCTCTGGTATTAACCACATGGCGATGCTTGTTTCCTATGCTTCTGGCTGCGAGCATTAAATGGCTGATTGGATCACCTTGTTATATCGCTAGTAAACGTACAGTGCCTCTGGGAAAACAGTTACAGCTTCAGGGAGCCTGCAGTAACGTAGTCAAAATGCAAACTGACAACTGGGAGATTTAGCAAGGAGAGGTTCCTCCCCGTTGCACAGGCCCCTCTCAACCAGCATGGGAGGTGTTTTCTCTGCTATTTCCAGCTTTGGTGTGAGGAGTCTCCCCAGTTATTTTTATGAGAGAAATGTTTTTTTAAGACCTCTGCATGTCCCTGCTGTACACTCTGTGCTGGCTGCCCAAGGGCTGTCGAGTGACAGACAGAAGGAGGGACTGCAGCCAGGGTGGTGGCATGAGCCAGGGGGACATGTGACCCACATGGAGTCTGTGTCACCAAGTGAAGCATGCCTTGGCAGGCCTGCCTGGTCACTGACCCCGCACCGGCTCAAACCACTTCTTGGTAAAAGGTTCCTTTCTGGGAAAGGTTTCTTAAGATCCAGGCTATGAGTGTTGCACTTTGATACCTTGTCAAATTGCTGCTGCCACTACGGCAAGTGCTATTTCCAAAGCAAATGTACTTTTCAATGTCTTAGTTAAATGCCGATTGGTGCTTCTTCTGTGCAGGCACCGAAACTGGGACTGCTGGTCTGAGCAATGAGGCACATGTAGCATGTCTCACTGCATCAGAGTTTATGAGTTGGAATGGCTTTAATGGAAAATATCTAGTACAATGAAGAACCTTAGTCCCAAAAATAGGAGAGCTATAGGGTCATAAATCACAGAAAAAATTACATAATAAGGAACGCTTGGAGGTTTCTAGTCCAACCTTCTGCTAAGGCCAGGGTTAGAGCAGGTTGCTCATGGCTTCATCCAGTCATGTTCTGAAAAACTCCAAAGACAGAGATTACTCAGCCTCTCTGGATGCATTTTCTCAAAATCAATGTGCAATTTTTAAATAGATCTCAAGTTTTCAGGTAAGAGTAGGATATACTTTGCTCCTCTGCTTGGAGAATCATACGGTGCCTCAGCTGCAAGTGTTCAGGACAGAAGTTACTCCTGTGACTGCAGCAAACGTACATGGCTAGGTTCCAGAGGGTTTTCCTGGAGCCTTTACCACCAAGGTCAGAGGATTATAAGGCCATCAGATATGAGTACAGTGTGAAAATATGCCCACGTAACAAAATCTGGCCTAGCTTTACCTCTTGGATGCCCACCAGCCTGCTGTGTGAGGATCCAGCCATTGGATGTTTCACTTGAATTTTTATGGAGTATGGACAGAGTCCAGGCAAAGGCCCCTGTTTGTTTCCTCTACCTACTCCCTAACACCTGCTTTTGAGACCTCATGGTTTGACTCCTTAGCTTAGGTCCAGTGCAGACTCATCTTTCTTTTCTTGCATCAGTATTTCCACTGTAGAACTTAACGTTCCATTTCCATCTGATTCTTCAAGAGCTAGTCACTTGTTAGTGGAAAATACATACACGTGGGTGCATAGAGCCTTTGTGTGGAGCTTCTGAAGAGAACAAATTCAATTACTTAATAGAAAAGTACAGAAGAACTTACTAATTCTTGCGGACTTAAAAAGCTCCAAAAACATGACTGCTGCCTTTCCTTGGGAACTGGGCAGGGAGTTACAACATCAGGAGTCAGGACGTCCAGTTGCCTCCTGAGGATCCCACACCAGCTTTCTGATCAGGAACTGCTGAACCAGGGCTTGAACTGAGCACTCAGTTTGGAGCCTACTGCAAAGTTCATAGCAAATTTTCCAACTTGCCACATTTAAGGGTCTGGCTTGCAAAACTATCTGTTTCAAGCAGTGGTGGGAATGCACAGTTATGTTACATTTTTAAGAAGATACGTTAATTTAGCAAAATTTAGCAAGCCTATGAAACATTTGGTAAGAAAGGAATAGGAGTGCCGCCTTAATGCAGCAAATAAATTTTCATCAGTGTTAGAGTGCAAATTGCTCACACCCAAATTAGGAAGTGACATGTTTGTGCATCTGTAGAATTGTGTGTGAATGAGCAAATAAAGAGACATCTCAAAACCAGAGAGAGCAGAGCAGTGCTGACCAATGCCATGGCCAGAACAGTGAAGGCAGAGCTCACTGCCAAGTGTATGTTGTATGAGAAGAGGCCAGATGCGCGGTGGCTGCTGAATTTGCCAGCTGCAGTGTATGCTAAGTATCAGGAAACATGCTGATGTTCCTTAGCCTGCAGTCCGTTTCCTCACATGCAGAGGTGCACCATAAGGCACAGAAACCAATCTCTTAGCTTTGCCTTCTTTAAATATGAGTTAACAGAAAGGGTCAATCATTTATATCCTTTGATCAGGAACTGGTATGTGGAGAAATGTTCCTGTTTCCAATGGGAGTAGGATGAGTAACCAGCTGAACCTGCTGTAGTCATTTGCTCTGTGGTTACTAAGACAAAATTACCAAGAGGCTTACCTGGTGCAAAACATTTTAGTTGTCATTAATTAATTTATTTTTTTTACCAGAAAGACAGAGGAGATAAAGCCCTCAACCCCCCACTAATGGCAAATACACAAAAAAATAGCAACATGGGCTGTGTGCTCTGATTTCACATGTGTCCTGTGACATCTGCAAACACAAACAATCTGAGCCAGACCAAAAACTGTCTTTAAACCCAGTTCAGAGGTAATCAGCAGAACCCAGGGCACGATCACTCTCATCCTAAGGTAAATAACTATGCTTGACCAGATGAATCAGCCACTAAACTCCCATTTTTATATTGACGCTATCACCACTGATGATAAAGGAACAACACAGGAAGTCCACCTAGCAAGTGGACTTTGCAGACGACATTAGGAATCCTACTTCAAGTGTCAGAATATTAAAAATTACCTTGTCTCAGTAAGACTTTTGTGAATTAGGGCATTGTGCACTGTGGCAAATGTGGAGTGCAGATCCATAAAGGAATCAGAAAAGGAGTGTTTCCTCAGTAATTCTCCAGGTAAGCGTAACCGTCAGAGGGAGAGAAATTGAACCCCATGGTGGGACACTTTTGTCCTTCACACCAAAACAATGATAATAAAATACAAAGGGTTAGAAATGAGATTTTGCAGAAATATTCTTGAGATAAGCTTCATATATGCAAAATTTTTTTTGTTTTTGTTGGAAAATATAATAGAAGCAGTGTCTTAGGAGGCTTTAAGAAAAACACAAACAACTCTGGAGGTTTTTTTTTCTTGGTAGGTGATCAATTTAAATGTCAAAGTAGACCAATTGAAAATTATTTTTAAAAAGTTAAATTGAACATATTCAAATGGAACTTGTTCCCTTTATATATTCATGTGTTTTATATTCTGGCATAATTATTTTAAAACATGACTAAAATTCCATGAGTTTGATTAAGATGGTTTTAATAAGGAGCACAGAATATGTGTCTGTTAGTAATAATGACAATGAGCCTCATATTTTACAGTTTAATTTGCTGGGTCAACATCTAATGCTTTTCCCATTAGCATTGGTGTGATTTGATGTGGAAAATAATCCCATTTCCCAACAAACTTTAGGAGATAACAAATATTTAATGACACCCTACGTAGAAACAATAAATAAATTTGAGTCGCTGTTGGACTCCTGCGGAAAGAGGTTGTGAAAATTTTATAAGTTGGGAATTAATAAATTATAACCTGGCTGTTAAAATGTGAATCACTGAGGACTCTTGACACCCTTTTCCTTTCTCTAATTAGAATTTAAAAATAAATAAATGAACAAATAAACTTGTCATGTTTAAAGGCTAACTTACTTCCCTGTGCAAGTTGTGAAAGTAAGAAAAGTTGATCATATATAGTTTGTATGTTTTCTTTTACAAAATGCAATCTCTGGAAAGGACAGGAGTGAGATAAAGAACCTGCAGGATAAAACATAACTCATTTATAAAAACATGTTGTAACATACAAAACAGTTAACCTCAAAAAATCCTGGAGCCTCCAGATTCTTTATGGTACTCTACATATTAAACAGTCGTAAGAATTGTCAATGCAACTTTCATTTAATAAAGCAAAGTTATACATTTCTATATGTGCCTTTATTTATGAACATTTCGCATTCAAATTCAGAACGAGCAGGAATAAACACCAAAATATAGATGCAGGAATATCAGTCAAAACAGTGTATGTACCAAATATTCAATGGAGCTCAGATACTTGTCTGGAAAACATAAGAATTAAGTGTCTGTCCATACATTGGCTCTGGCAGCCCCCTGGTTCTTCATAACCTTTCCTCTCTGCTGAGCTCTCCTGTGCCTATGTGGAAGGGACAGTTGGTCCTTCCAGGGCCATGAGGATTCAGGGGTGAACGGAAGGAAAAGGAGTGAATGCAGACCCTTATTCCTCAAAGCAGAATGAAGGTACGCTTGAAAAGTAACTGAGTCTCCATTCATGTCTGAGATCCTCTGTCTGTCTTGTGAACAACCTGGCTTTCTCTGTTGGCCTTGGAGAGTCTATGGGCAGTGGGTAGCAGGCAACCAGATTGCCAGGGGGGCCCTGAGAGGAGCGGTGAGGCTCACTGAAGTCTCGGTGCTCTCTACAGATACCTCCACCTACTTGTTAACCTTGCTGAGATATCTTTGCATAGAGCACTTAACTCCCTGGTCTTCTCCTTTCCTACATCATCTCAGAAAGAGGATAAGAGAATTCCATGAAGGGCAATTTTAAGTTTCCCACCTTCTAAGCATGTATTCATCTCAAGCACGGGGATCTTTTGTTTAGAACAGAATACATGCCTTTACCCACTTAAATGTTCCTGCTAAATGCAAGACCATAATTTTGTCTGTTTGCTTCCACTTTCTTAGTGTTCAATGTATAGATGGATATAGGAAGAAAAGTGATAGTAGTTAATACAATAAGGTGATAGGGCAGGTCTTGTATCTTCCATTTAAAACGGTTTCTGCTATTTTTCATGATCTGGCTAATCTTCATGTCCATTTTATTATCTCTTGTTCCTCAGTATTTATGGCTCATGATCTTACGATCATGATCTTATGATGTGTAAAATTGGTCAAGATTAGGTTGGCTGCCTCTCCTGAGTTGGAATTAACTTTAGTCTTTTGCTGATCCCATGTAGAGAGACATATTGCATAATCTGATTGGGTTAATGACTCCTAATATTGGCTTTTGCTGAAATATCCCTTTTATTCATCTCAGCAAGTATCTCCTTCTCCATATTTTGGTGATTCATCGTACTTTAACTCCTGTTTCAGATGTCTACATTTACAAACCAAAGTTCTTGGCTGCTTGGTAATGTACATTCTCTGGCACTGTTTGTTAGTTTGACTGAGCCAGACAAAGCCCAGTCAGAATAGCAGTGTCAAAATCAGAAAGCATCATTCTTTTGCCTAAAGAATTATTGTGGATTTGGCAGTCTCATTTTTCAAACAGGTCTGATAACAATCTTGGAAGCCACCTGAAAACTAGGACTTTTCTGAAAAACAGGTGTAACTGCCTGCACTCTTTTGGTAGATGCTGTGTAAGTAATACAGCTAGAGTTTTACTGCCTCTTTCATATAGTGCTCATTTTGTTTCTGAAATGATTCTTTGCCTGAAGAACAGCTAATTGCCTCACTTTATTGCTGTGTCTTTTTCCTTCTCAACAGTGTGACACCAAGTGCTGACATGGGTGTATGCATAGGAGAGGTCCCCAGGAATTCCCCTACAGGATATCTGCCATTCCCAGGCCCTGACCCTGCCACAGGCTCAGGAAGAGCAGATTTCCCTCTAGCATGGCTCTTCATGAGGCAAAGCACATCCAGGAACCAAGACGGAATCTGTAGGCTATCCAGGTGTTCCCTTCACTGCCGTGGTCTTCTACGGTCAGCTGAGCATGGGTTGTGCTCTACAGCTGAGCAGAATCAAGATTTTAATTACACCATCCTGTGTCATTTCCTTTGCATGTCACAGTACTTGAAATGGTGGGTGGAAGTCTTCTGGCATTAGGCTCCAGTCATCCTCACAGAAGTGGTGTTGTGAGCTCAGCCACCTAGACTTGAGATATGGAACCTGTTCTGATCTTTCCTGGTCTGCTCTCTCTGTGGCAGTCCTTAGGTCAAGGAGACCATCTGGGGCCCTGGCATGAAAAGGGACAACTGAATGCAAGTATTCAGACCTTCCCAAAGCATAAGGTGTTTTGATCTGATGTTTGATTCAGGTCCATTCTTTCTGGAGACATGCAATCTATTTTAGATATATGTATTTTTAAGGTAACTAAAAGAGGGTAAAATATTTTCTCATGGAATTATTCTGCTTCTGTAACTGTTTTATTATAGTTCTAGGGGTTGACTGTGATTTCAGTAATGAACTGTGTCTCATTATTGCTCAGGTCTGAACAAGAGAGGTACTCTGTTGTATGTAACAGGAGCATAGAAAAAATTTGAGCACCTATGATGGCTGAACCAATTACCCAAGTAGTGGTTGTTCCTTTTGGTCATATGTTTAGTATATTTTTGTAACATACTGGAGCATTTCCTGCTCTTGCATGCATGAGTCCTAGCTTGGAGCAAGTCAGCTGAATTAATGTTATTTTCTTCAGAAAACAGATTAGAGACTTCAAAGACTTCTTGGTTGACTCAAAATGTTTTCATAGGAGAAGGTAAATGAAAATAGATACTTGTTTATTCTAACCAGACTGTAAATAATTTAGGAACTTTGCATCCATCTTTGATTCTATTACCAGAAAATACAGAAATTCAGAAAAATAAAATAAATTAAAACCTTAAAAATTCCAATATTAAATTAATTTCACATTTGGGGGAAAAAATGAGGCTCATTCTTGATTTACCTGCATTGATTCACTTGCCTTTTTGTTAAAAATTAAAGCATTGTATTAACTTTCACATTGACTATAAAACCCCACTTTATTATATCTCCCTATCAAAAATCTGTCTCCCAGCTGGCCATCCATTCTTTGTAAGGGAACTGGGCATACTTGAATTTCCCAGGACATGTCTATTGGAAGGCTGGTAGAAAGCCATGTCCCTCTGACTCAGTTCTCACCATTTTTTCTGCCAGTAAAAGTTTGCAGACAATGACCTTCCCAGCAGGTAGCTACTTGTTTGGGAATGAGCATCGTCAGTCTGGAAAGCCATTTATATTGGTGATCATTTTGACCCCACAGCATCTCACAAGGCAGGCCTAACACTGAGCGGGTAGCCTCCAGCTCATAACTCACACAGTTTACTATCCTTGGGCCCCTTAACTGTCCTTATTTGTGATCCTAGCATCCACTTTTATAGATACACATCTCTTGAGGTCATCAGGAAGATTAGATCATGTAATGGCCCTTGGCAGCTTTATTTCTCAGTAACAGCCCAAGGGAAGGTGAAGTTAAAGACCACTGGAATGGTCCTTAGCACCGAAGGATCCCCATACACTTCTCTTCTGTCACCATATCCCTAGCTAGTGGGGTGATAAGCAGAGTTGATGGTGCATGGGAGCTTTCATTTCTGATGTCTATGCCATTGTCTGTAATGGGTAAGTAGAAGTCCTGCAAAAGTGTTAGCAGCTTTTCTCCCAAAACTCAATGATTGATAAAAATAAGAGAAAAAATATCTGGTATTTCCTAGACCGATTTGGGAAGTAACGGTACTAACCAGAAAATAATTTTTTAAAAATATGATAAGCCTTACTTGTGTATTTCAATGCAAGGATTAATTTCCTTCTCACTAGAGTTTTGGTACCACCCTCTTTGAAAAAAGTAATTAAAAAAATTCATTACTGGGGATGGTAACCTCTTCTGCCATTTCAGTCAATGTTGTAAGGTAATGTAGCCTGGAGCTTTGTACAGCTTGGCACTTGTTATAAAAGAGGTCCTTTCTAATAAGATTTACATTTATTAAGACTACTGTGTCTGCCCCAGTCTTGATCTTCTTGAAGTTAAAGGATCTGACCCAAACAGCAGGACTTCTTGAAATAAAAAGCAGCCTTATAACATCCCTCATTTTACTGTGATAAGGAATAACTTCAGATCAGCCTTTCTCACAACATTTTATTCTTACCTGGATACACAATCCATATTCTCATTTACTCATGTAAATGCTTAGCATGGATATTTTAAATAAGTTACCTCCATACAAAGCACATATAATACAAGACACAAGTGAAGGCACATGATTTAGAACAAGTATAGGCTTCTCAGCAAATTACTGTTTTCTTTTAGCAGCTGGCCAAGACTCTGTGACTTTGGATCCTTAATATAAAAGTTTTCCCTGTTAAGCATAACTACATAGATACAGCCAAACTGAGCTACATTTGTGCCTACGTCATGATGTGCATTTGTTGCATTCCTTTCCCTGATCAGATAAAATTATCAGAGAAAGATTTGATCATATGGTCAGGTATCCTTTATGTCATGGCCTCTTACCTCAATATGAAGAATGAATCTTAGGGTTGAATTGCTCTAAACATACAGTCATCTGAGTTAAACCAGGATACCTAATTAGAAGAATATAGCTGCTAGCAGATACTGTGAAAAGGAACCGCCAGTAAGGTGTCCTCTGCCTCACCAAGGTGAGATGTGGTGTGGTCGTCACGTATGTTCCTGTTATCTTCATTGATGTCTTGTCTTTTCATGGAGCTATGGTTTCCATGATACCAACTGACAACAAACTGAACGTCCTAATAATGATTTGGGTTGAAAAGAATTTACTTTGAGATGTTCTTTTGAAAGATTTGCGTTTTTTCAGCCAATAGACTCTACACAAAGCTGCTGAGCATTCCTAAAACTAAAAGACTTTGCATGCTGAATTTACTCACGTATTTACAATTTAGAGAAGATAGCAAGTAAAGACAGCAGTGGACTCTTCATGCCAAGTCAGAGTATTTCCCCTGGTGATGTAAGTTGATGACAGCTGTGTGAAATGCCTTTTTTCTTAGGGTATTGTCTTGTGAGAAGTAGAAGAACCTGGTGTGTCATTTTCACATGCTTTATGTCTTTGAGAAAGATCATCAGGTAATTTCAGGGAACCTTATTGTTCTTACAAAGTTGAAGGGAGCAATCAAAATGACCCAGTTCATCTGTATAATTTATTATTTTCTTGCCTTCCAGCGTTTCCTCCCTTGGTTCATTTTTTCCTGAATAATTTTAAACTTTTTCATCTCAGTTCATATGGGAACATTTCAATAGTAATTTTGATCATGTCTGTCTGGAGTGCTTTTAGTTTTCTATTTTATTTTCAGTTGCTTGCGCCAGAGATGCATGCAATATCCAACATAGACCATATCACAGAGTCTTCCACCTGCGGTAAAGGAAAAGAGCAATCAGTAGCTTCACTGGATCTAAACACTAGATTTTAGAGGCACATATGTAAAAATAATTGTTTTAAGTATCACAAGTATTTCTGTATGAAGGCATATTTTTCAGTCCTAGTAAAACAGCCAGATTGGTATCTGCACATGAGCCAAGTTGCACACTTTTATTTCTATTGTGAACAAGAAAGAGCTTACAAACAAAGATTTAATTCTTTAGCTGAATAAATAGTTCCTTGGAAGTTATTATAAGGGGTGCATAATGCCTACTATGTTTTGATTATAATTATAATTCTCACTAGATCATCAACTCCTATAGCAAGACTGCTGTTTTTAAATAACGGACAACTGAATTTTTAGCCTTTAACAGTCATCTGCCCTGGACTGCAGAAATGTATCAAGTGTACAGCTAAAGTAAATGTTTTTCTGCATTGTGACTATTATTGTATAGTTTGGGGAAAGGAAATACGTCTATAAATGAGAAAGCTGCTTATAGCATATACATAATTCAGCATATTTCAGTGTTAACTTTGTTTCCAAATCATGTAGAGATGAGATCATGGGATGTTTTTTGAAAAATTACCCATTTTAGAAAACCTACTGCATGATATGAGGATGGATAACTTTAGTTATGCAAGCAACTCATTGATATCCAATTTATTAGTCTAATAAGTTGCATGCTATTCCTCCTATTTCCTGACTGGATGCAAATATCTCCTGGAATCAGAGTTGTCTGTACTAGAAATTCACTTTTTGCCTGGTTAAAATGTACTGGTTTCATTAACTTTTGCCAGTGACTGTCCTGAAAGGACATTCAAGGAAAATAACTGTGACAGGAGCAATAAGCCAGCAAAACTGTTCTGACCAAATACTTGGAAGGTATTCCCTTAGCTCTTTTTCAGCTACCTTCTACCCATTGTGCTCTTTCAGACTCGGTTATCCAGTCACCCAACTGAATGCAAACAAGATCAGTCTGGCAGATCTGGTCCATTCCTGTGGGCACTGCAGCTTTCAATAACCCAAACAGCTGGGCAGACTCACGAGGAAATGGGCAAGACTGATACCTGGCTATCATCACGGCAAATATTAGTGGATGTTCTTTGAGGACAAAGTTTCAGGTTTAGCAAGCTGGCATTTTTCAGCACATTTCTGTCAACTAGCTCCATAGCTGCTGCATCTGAGATGCTGCAGTGTTGTCACAACCTTACTGAGAGCTTTTAGGAAACACTGACTTCTGAAACAGCTGGAAAAGTATCCAGGAAAGCTGGGCACCCCAGGAAATACATTAATTCTTTGTCTCTCTTTTAAAACAACATTGGATTGACATTAAAAACAACACTTGTCCTGGAGACGCAGTGTTAGACTGTGGCCTCAAGCCATGACCATCATTGGCTATGGAGCAGAGAAGGAGCAGCACGTGTAGACCTGGAAGCTGTGTTATAAAAGGAATCTGATCAGCTGAGCCAGTATGTCTGTCGGAGATTCAGAGCAGAACATAGAAGAATGCTCTGTGCCAAATCACTCATTACCTCACACCTACCCCATCTCACCAGACCTCTTTTAGGAAACAACAGCAACAGCAGTGCTACTATCCTTGCATTTTTATACCTGGACACTGCACAAAGGCATGAAAGTCCCCGCCCCAATGCTTCTTGGAGCTAACAGGCGTTTTGCAACAAGTCTCGGGAAATGGAAGGACTCTCTGCATCTCCTCTCTCTCCACCCCCCACCCCCCCTTTCATGCTTACATAAATATGTATGCACAATCAGGTCTTTATTTAATGGGACTTGAATTTACAGCACATTAGAACAGTGTGTGGTTTGTACAGAAAGTGATAATACGGATTTAATTAGTTTGGTCTTGCTTTCTGTGCTAAAACTGAGTATGTTTAAATTATTATTGTGGCATTTCTTCTCTATTTGCTTTGTATGTATCATAAATAATAATACAATAAGTTTTCAAATGTCTTTTCTGGTGGCTATTAGGCTATGAAGCAAAATGGGAGTGCGCAGTGGAAGACTAATAATAACTTTATTGTTGCAGTACATTTAATTCCAAACAAATCTGAAATCTAGATGACTTTACAAATTTTAATCCTTTCACCCATCCTGGAAATGCTGACACTTTTTGTATATGGCTGTTATTTAATAATGCAGAAAAACAGAAGACAACTAATTGGGACAGAAATCCATTTAACCTTACCTAGTCAGCCAACAGTTAAGCCTGTAGTCTAGGCTAGTTGAGCCAGCTCCTCTTAGTGAAAAGCTAATCTAACTCACCATCCACCTCTGTGATCAGCTGGGCTAACCCAAAGGAAAGGGCAGGAACACACAGTCAGGATCAGAGAAATGTGGGAAGGCTCTTTTTCAGGCCAATATGGTTTTGAATGAGGTTAAGCCAACTCTAAAAATATCACCTGGTTGTTATAGCTTGAGAAGCCCCTTGTTTAATTTTCAGTTGTGTTTTTTCTTTTTCCTTGTACTTTGCAAATTAAGGCAAGAAAATATCAGGCAGGTCACCTGTGGAGCATGATATTTATAAAAATAACATTTAATTCCTTACTTCTTTGCAGATATGAAGAAACAATGTTGCGTTATCAATGTTATGTTGCTCAACATTAACAGAGAGGTTGTTGGCCAGCTGAGACTATTTCAATATGCCCAATAGAATCAAACAGAAAACAGGCAAATTGAGAAAAAGTAAAAGAAAAAGATAAGATATTCTGAGAAGACTTGAAATTAGCAGAGTTTAAATTAAATGAATCCCTTTGAACCAAAGAGCTTTCTGCCCTCCAAATTTGCTCCAACATACCTCTGGTTCCACATTGCAACAATGGGGAATTTTGGTGGCCTGTGTTGTACCTGAAGGATAAGCAATTCTGAAAAAGTATGTATGGACTCATTAATACTGAGCAGCATGTTTTCTTTGCCTGGATAAAGCCAATCCAGGGCTAGTGCAGGGCCGCAGGGTAGGAAGAAAGGGTTTTTGTTAAAGTTTCTATTAAGATTCAATTTTTCATTCTTAGGGAAGGTGTTGTACTGTCATAATAGACTGATTACTGCAAATAGAAGCAGCTAATTAAAAATTCCCTAAAATTCTGGCACAAACTTTGACACAAAATAAAAATCCTAAAACTTACAGGAAAGACTATTGAAAGATACTAGAGGAGAAAGTGCAAGTTTTTTTTAAAAAAAGCACAAATGTAACCTAAAGATTTACTGTGATTTAAACCAGCAAGGGAGTCAGACATTTTTTAGAAAATAGATACCCAATCTGAAAGAATTCTGTAGGAATGATCTCAATGAAAAGTCAATGAAAATGGAACTGAGGAGGAATAAAGAAGAACCAGATGTGCTAAACTCAAAGACCTAAATACATACACAATATCCAATACAAGGTGTATGCCAGTGTTTACCTAAAAGCACTCTGTAGAAAAACTATGGGAAAAATACACTTTTCTTTATCTTCGTGAAAATTTTTGGAGGCATGTATTAGACACATTTCATTCAGTTATTTGAGGAGACAGGCTGCTGGGAGATTAAGCTGAGTATAAATTTTTAAAAAAGAGAAATTTTTGCAGGGTTTTCTTTTATCTGAAACCAGGAAATTCGAGTCTTGGTAAGTCAGAGTAATAAGCACTGATGTAAACATAGCACATCACCAGAAATTCACCATGTCCTAGTTAATCAAACCAGGTTGACAAAGCCGGTGTTCAGTTCACATCAGATGTTGAAGCTGATGTTCCTCCCACCTGCACACCAGATGGAGCACCGTGCCAGGGACCTTGGCTAAGGGGTAGGATCTCACAGCCCTGCCACAGTCCCCAGCCTGAGTTCAGGGCATGACCCGGCATCCATGAGCAGGCATGCCTGGAAGTATCATGGGGAACAGCCAGTTTGCAGGGCTGCTTGTTTCTTTGATGAGTAACTGCCCACAGGGCAACTCTTCTTCTGGAGTCACTAGTTTGTGGAAATGAATTGGAGAAAGTTGGCTTTTGTAGCTGCTACCAAAGAAGGGCTTTCCTTCAGCGTCCCAGTGCCATCACCCAAGCCCTTTTGCATTTTGAGAGACTGTCCTTTTGTATTCATGGCAGGGGAGCACCCTCTGGACAGTTGCCCAGCCTAGGGCTTGTTCTACAGAGTGGGAGAAATGAGACAGGAAACCATGTATTTGGAACAATGTGTATAGATTTGTATAGGACTTTGATCTACTACCCATAGTCCTACACAAGATAAGTTTCCCAAGGGGCAAACTGTTGTGTCCTGTGACAAAGAAAAAAAAAAAAGCGTTCATGTACTGTGATTGTAGGATGTGTTTCATGAGGATTTCTTAATCTCTTTTTGTCTTCTTGCATCAGGACTATTAAGCCCCTAAAAGATATTTTCAAGACTTTGCATGCAAAGTAGTGCAATGGCAGATTACAAATTTAGGTGCCCAATAAATAAAAGAAAGTAAAAATAAAATAAAGTAGGTGCCTACTGCCAGAGGCTCAATCTCCAGAGGACTAAGTACAGTTCAGAACATGGGATTTTCATGCTGTATATACACTTGATTAAATTTGTTATGCAATATTCAGGTTAGTGTGGTGTCTAGTGCATTGTGGGAGAAACAGTTCATATTGTATGGCAGACAAATGCATGGAAAATATTTATTCTCATATCAAAAATTTAATTATTAGCTTAAAATCAGGACTTTAATACTTTGAAGTTTCTCTTCATTTGCATAGGGACTGAATTCAGATATCATTGATGAAGCTTTTTCTAACCTCCCCCTAATGCTGCTCGCAGTTCTCCATTTATCGCTGCTTCTTTCCACCTCCTTGCCTGGACAACCATTTCTCTTTTGCTTCATGAGTCTCTACTCGGTACCTTTTTCCTTTTTTCCCTAGTACTTAGCTTTGAAGCTACCTCCCTGAGGATGTTCGTCTGATGTTCTTAACAAATAAAGTCTAGCATTCTGTGAAACTCACATGCCTTTGGGTTTCACCACAGGCTCAGATCATGGTCAAAGTTTTTCTTAGACTCATTAACCTTTTTACAGGGACTTGGTCATGTCATAAAAACCCCAAACCATTGCCTACTTTCATTATCAAGGACCACAGGAACCCAATGGCTTCATGACATTTTCATAGAAAACAGTTTGTAGCAATAGTTTCTAAATTTAAGTAATCTACAAGCCCTGTAGGAAATTCTGGGGATGTGCATACATGCATATCATATACAGAAGAACTTTCTGGCTACATATAATACTGTTACGTTTGTCTTGTTTTAGCCTTAGGTCTTGTATTATCTGTAGTATTGTACAAGTTTTAGCTTACCTTTAGCAATTTTGCTTAAAGCTGTCTCTCCTACAGTACAAATGTTGTCACATGGTTTCATTTTATCTGCTGTGTGCACACATTTTGCCATTTTTGGTGTATCTTTCACAATCAGCTATTCCAATAAGTACAGTATCATTTATGTCTGACTCATTAACCATGCAGTCATTTCTGTTTCACTTGGTTGTGCTCTTAGTAAAAAAATGTTTTATCAAAATGGTAAAGCTGAGCAAATAATTTACATCAAACACTTTATCTTCCTTCTCCTCCTGGGAAATCTATGACCAGATTACACATATTTCTCAATTATTAATTATTTATATTTTCCTACACTGACTAATTAATTTCTTACTATATGGATTAACTACAGATATCCTGAAGTGAAATTTATTTCCTTCTATAATTAGTCAGTGAGGTTAGGTCGCTTTGTTTCAGATTCCTGGGCCACGTCACACTCCAGCATTCTTTACTCAGGGAAATGAAAATACTAGTGCCAGTAAAGTGGACAGCCCTTGAATGTTTACAGAAAAACATACACCTGTGTCTTTCCAGGTAAATGGAGTGTGTTTTAGTTAACATTTTCATTCACATTAATTTTGTCAGGTTGTGAGGATGCTAACAGTGGGAAAGTTGGGAAGTGAGGCCTTGTTTTGCACATCAGTGTACAAGGCTATTTTGAGTATCTGCAAAAAGTCTGAGCAACACAAAATTCAAGATCCAGCATCTCCCAAGTGTGAGTCTCAGACGTCCACCCTCCTTCAAAAAAGTGCAGTGAAATCAAGGTCAAGCTATGGGTGCTTGTTCAGGCAACACCAGGCTGAAACCAGGGCATATCTGCACTCAGAAAAGATCAACATCTGTCTCTGCTGTCCTTGAACAAGACCACCAGTGGCATTAATTCACCTCACCCTCCTCAACTGACTTCCCAGGAGAAGGGTAGCAATGCCTCCTCAGTGGTCCCCCTGAAGGCAGCACACCAAAAAAACTGCTCCGGTCTACTTGTGAGCAAGTCAGAAACGAGCTTGGATGTTTGTAACTCAGCCAGATCACTCTTCTGCCAACCGCAGAGAGGAGTTTGGGGTGCCCCTCCAAAACCACTATTCTGGATATCCCTTTGGCGGGGGACAGTCTGTCAATCACAGATGAAGTGCTCAGGCTTCTCTCAGCTTCCTGTTTTCATGAAGGCCAAGCGAGCCACGTCTTCTAAAGAGAAAAATTTTCTGTGTATGTACTGTGAAGGGCAGTTCAGTTAGTTTTAAGATAGTTGTTTAAAAGGGAAAAAAAATCTGGTTATAACACAAACACCTACAAGGTGATGGAGATTATCTTGCAGGTGAATCTCTATTTATCTGAAATCTGCAGACAAATATATAACAAACACAATGATTTTAAAGGTGTTTAATAGCACTGAGCTTTTCAGAACTTAATTTCTTTGCCCAGGCCCGTCCTCTGGGCCTGGTATCCTCTTGACTCACTCTTCAGACAGCAGTTCCCTCTATTAGGAGTTAAGGTGATATTAGACCTGTAGCTGGCATAGAAACAATTTGAAAACTCCTGACAGGGCACTCTTCTGCCTCTCAGAGTGGATTTGCACTGCTCAGTTAATGAGCTAGTAACATTTCAAAGCCTAAGGAGAAAAGAGGGTGAAGGCAGAACTATAGCCCCTGTCAACCACAGGTGCAGGAACCAAACATCACTTTCATCTTTAAAACTGGGTATTCTTTCTGGGTTAGCCTTGAAAAAATCATAGTCCTTCAACACTCACCCTCAGCTTCCATGGGTTTAAGGCCTGGAGTTGGCCAGGCAGTGGGCAGGCTCTTGCTGGGATGGGTCTTCAGTGACAAGGGTCCTTATTTTATAGCTGCCATCTCTTAAGAGGGTAGCACATGATCCTGCCACCAAAGTGGGTAGTCATAGTCGTCATAACATAAAAATGATGTCTCTGACAGAGATGTGCTTTCTGTTAGCACCCTTGTTGTCTGTGGTAGTGAATCTGAACAGGTATTTCTATTGAGCTGTTGCATGGGGTTGGCTCACTGAAGTTGTAAAACTGTAAGAGAAATTAATGCATCTGTGTCTGTGATTTGCATCTAGAATTGGATTCTCCTTCAGGTCCTGTCCCAGCATAAAGCAGACAGGAGGAAATTATATTATCTACTTGATAATTTATTCTAGGAAAATGTTTTGAGTGGAAACAATCAGCAAGAGATTTGTCTTCCTTATTCAGCAGTTACGTATTCTCTGTTCTCTGCAGAACATGGTAATATTATGGGGTGATTTCCTCACTGTCAGCTTATAAAAATACCACACTAATTTGTTGTAGTTGGAGTGGCTCTGCCGGGAACCCTTCCAAAGCAGTCAAATACCTACATGGACTGACTTGGCTGCCTGGCTTACTACATGCACTCTAAATATGGCAGGGTGAGACGTATTAGAACATACCAGCCTAGTCACCATCTCCCTGCTCTTGTACTCTTCATAGTAAAATCAATGCACATTGTGCTCTCAGGCTGGGGCTATTTTTAGGTGTTATTTTCCACTCAGTCTGCAGCTGTTTTCAGTCACAAGCTTCTTTAACTAAAACAAATACACAGTCCTTGGCAAAGAAGAGGTTGTAAAGAGGACAGAAGTGTGCACATGAGTCTTGTGCCTGCCTCATGGAGTTTTACGTAGGGAGGGCCAGAGGGGAGCAGAGAGGACCCTGATGTCCTGGAAGCCAGTGCCAACACTCACCATCGTGATTAGCCCTACCTTCAGCCCTCTTCCAGAATGACTGATGAAGGGCAGACTTCTCAGGGCAGAAGAATGTGGGAGGAGGGGAGCTGGAAGGCCACCAGACTCGGCATTATCTGCAACACCTCCCTGAGAGTTACACAGTCACAGTCGTTGCTGAGCCTTTTGCCTTAGTATGCACAAGATCCTTCAGCAGAATATGTAATCCCATCAGTCCTACTGCATTGTTGTCATTTCCTCCTTCCCTCTGCGCCTTGGGGAAGGGAGAGAATGGAAAGAATGGGAAGAGTTATCACATGGGATGCCTTAGTTGGTCTCTGAGCAGGAGCTCTGACTTTTGGAGCATTTCCTAAGCTTTGCAAAGCATGAGGGCTGAGCTTCCCTTCAGTTACAGAAAGGGAACTCTGCTTTATTCTTTCTTCCCTACTGCTCCCACCTGGCCCCAAGGCAGCAGTGGAAGTCCATAAGGACAGAGCTGCAGCTCTCTGTCTTCAGTGTGGGAATGGCTTGGTTGAACTTCCTGTTAATTTAAGAGCAGGAGAGATCAGATCCACCTATGGTAAAATGAGGTTAATGTTATATTAGGATGTGTTCGAAGTCAAAAGGGCATAACAGTAGCCAGGCAACGGCTTTTAGTGTTGTTTGTCAGGCTCATATGATGGAGAGAAGTGAAATGGAGTGATCATATTGTCTGAAGTCACTCCCATCCATTACATTGGACATCTTCACTGTCTACTGTGTAAACAAATAAGGTACTGAGAAGGCATAGGTCCTAAGATGCTTCTTAACCTTTAGTGCTGTATACAAGTCATGAATGCTGAGAGGCTGTACCCCTTTTCCTAAGTTTCTCATGTCAGAAGATACCATGGTTTTGCTGGTGAAGACGAGGGCATCGGCAGGCAATCTCTTCATTCCTCCATCATCCCATTCAATTAATCTGAGGAACCTCACTGAAAGAGTAGGAATACTCTGGTGGATAGCATCTGCTATGACAGACAGCAGATGTTGGAGGCATTGGGAGCTCAGATTTAAAAATTCCAGTTGACCTTCATAATCCAGCACAAGGCACACATCTGACATGGAATAAGGATCATTGTCTTGCAGATATCACACTATCTGTCTAAGCTTTACTCTGCGATACAGGCCCTTCACTGTGAGGCTGATGCAAGTGAAACAAGTATAATTTTAGCTTTCCATGTTTTCACTATGCAGTGTACTTACTGGTGTCACTACATAAAAGCTAGCTAGCTATGGTGGTAATCAAAAAAAGCTGCACCGTGACAGTCACTTATGCTTGTCTTTTGACTCACATTGTTGAAAACCAGCTTTTGGTAGAGTTTACTGTTTCGTTGTTTAATATGGAAACTTTCTCACACTGTTCTCACACTGTCCATTAGGAGAAGTGCTGCCATCCTCCATGTGGACTGTCAAAACCACAGGTATGAAGTGCCTTGTTGTGCTATACTATCAAGTTCTTCACTAGGTTTTTCATGAAAAGCAAACAAAGACACTTCTTCATGAAATCAGAAGTACCCAGATTATATTTCACATGTGTGAGTTTCCTTGTTTTTATTAAAATTAACTTTGCTCATTTGCCATTTTCAAGCTAGTTTAAAATGAGGATCACCTTGTATCCTAGGAAACACAGTGAGAATTTTATATGTGATCACATTTTTGTCCATGTTATGAAAAAAGCAGATGGTAATTAGGTGCATTATTCATAGGAAAGCTTGTTGAGCGCAGTGTCTGTATGGTTCCAGCTTCGATTAGAACTTGTTTGGAAGAACTACTTCATACTTTTCAATTGCCCCTCATTAAGTGTAATCATTACTCTTCTGTGGCCCCAGCATGCTTTAACTGTGCAGAACAGCACACACAACATTATTTAGAAAAAAACAGTAGATTTCTGGGGCCCCTTTCATTCTGCTTGACATCAGTGTGACCTTTCTGTCCATTTGAATTCATTATTATTTATTGCAGCTGCGAATGTGCCTTGTAAGAGACCACTTGGCAGCAGGAGAGGTGCAGACCTGTCCTGGCCTAGGGACAGCAACCGAGCTGTTGGAAGAGACCAATTCACCCACTTAGGTGGTGCAGAGGATACTGATGGCACACTTAGAGGCTGGGCCAGTTTGCATAAGAAGGGCAGGTGTCAGGGTTCCTGTATCTCCAAGCCTTCCACCACGGACAGAGTGATGGAGCAGAAAAAGCACAGCCATGCTGCAACAACAACATGTCTGCACCATGATTTTTGTTAACTCAACATTACCTATGTATTTCCCTGTTTAGATGAGTCCTACATTGTGCCCAGCAGGGTGACTAAAAGTTGCCAGATAGCCACTTGGCTAGCCAGGAATTTCTTCCTCCCCTCCAGGGATCTTTATCTCCTGCTGTAGGAGTTGGAGTCAGGGCAGCTTCTTGGGACCCAGACAATCCAGGGCAGTAAAATACTTTTGCAGAGGCTATAATAGTGACATCTTCCATTTCTGAGTCTGTCTTTCTCACAAACTGGGCAGTTCCTTAAGTATTAGGATAAAACCTGTGTTATCCGAAGTTGGTGAAAAGGCAGACGCTAACAACTGTGCCTTTTGCTAAAAGAAACCCTCAGTGCCTTTTTAAACAACACATTTGCTGCTCACCTTACAGTAGGATGTATTCTAGCCCACATACAAACAACATGTTGCCCAGTAAACAGAACTTGTTGTCTGCCTTCCAGTTTGCAACCTCCTACTCCCAAGAAACATATCTGTAAAGCTAAAAGTAAATGCTTCCCCTTCCACCTTTGACATTTTCTTGATTTGTTCACAATTAATCTTTGCATTTCTCACTGAAAAAATCTTGTTGGCCTAGCCCAGTCTCGCACTTGGGCTTCCTCCAGAGGTTTCTCTCTAAAAGAAACCCAAGAAGTCCTCACAGATGGCACTCAGACTTGGAGATCTCCATATGGAAAATATTTTTGTAAAGACAAATAACTGTAACTGGGTCAGACAAGGATATTTCTTTTTCATACTGCCCCTGAAAATAAAGAGGGGTAAGGCTATTGTTTGTCTGCTTATGCTACACAGAGGCTTCTGTAACCTTCCACAGCATGTTAAAGTGGGTAAATAAGGATATTCAAGTGCATGTTAACACTTGTGTAAGAAAGTGTGTGTGTGCATGTGTTTAAGAGAGAGGCTATTTAATACTATCAGTACTGTAGATGTCCATTTTATTTATTTTGTGGTTAGGATATTAGCAGCTTCTACTATGTCATCTGCATTTGCTTCTGAAGAAATTAACTTCAGCATTCTCCTTAATGACAAACTAATGCTTTTAACATCTTCTCTCTCCTTTACAGCAGACAATAAACTTAGACAGTGCCAACTGTGTCCTGCAGAAATAGATCGCTTTGAAGTAGCCATCAATACACAGATGTGAGGGTCCAAATAAACCTGGTAAAATATACACTTGACTAAACAATACATCAACACATTGGAGACTTGATTGTTTGTTTGTTTGAAATGTTTGCCAAATCCCTGACTGATAGAGTAGATAAGATGGTCCTTAAAGGTTCAACATAGCCATCTTCAGCACTGGTCTCCCAGAAGGAAGGCAACACAAACCTGCCATAAAATCAAAATCATTCAAATACTATGCTAATATGCTAATCATAAAATCCACGAAAATTTTCACTTTTTCTGTTCTTCACTTAGAATTCTTTGTGCCTCAAGTAGGCTACCATTTAAAGTTTCACCATGATTTCCAGTATAGATTTTTACCATTCATTTTCAGGCTTCTGCCATCAGAAAAGTTGCTTTCTCCTCTAATAACTCAGCTCAGGAATTACCTTAAAGCTTATGACAAGATTTTTTTTGGCTCACCTTCTGGTGCCTCTGGTAATGAGATATCTGTATTGCAGCAACCTATCAGACAGCTAAAGACACACAACTCTAACCACAACTTTTCTGTCAGTGTTGTCAACCCCATTTTACATGACAACCCAGATGAACAACAGGAAGGCTGAGTTCATTGTGTTCTTCCTCCTATGGCTTCTACCTACACACTAGATCTGAGTTCCAGGCTCAACAGAAGCACAAGGGAAATAAATGGCCTCCCTTTCCCTTTCCCTTTCCCTTTCCCTTTCCCTTTCCCTTTCCCTTTCCCTTTCCCTTTCCCTTTCCCTTTCCCTTTCCCTTTCCCTTTCCCTTTCCCTTTCCCTTTCCCTTTCCCTTTCCCTTTCCCTTTCCCTTTCCCTTTCCCTTTCCCTTTCCCTTTCCCCTCCATTCCCTCGCTCCCTCTTCCCCCCGCCAGCAGCATTATCCTGGTCTCTCCAACCTCTCCAGGTGGTGCTTCTAACCAGTGTCACATACTGACACTTCACACCAAAGCACTGCCCCAGACTAGCCTCCATTGCTACAGCGGTCACTGATGAACAAGGACACGCCTGACCTAAAATATCACATTCCCCTTAACCAGGCAGCCAAGCCTTGTTTAAGTGTGTGCTTTCTCAAGCACCTAGTGAAGCTAAGCCCACCTCTTCTCCAATTTCCAACAAAATAAAAAGTATAAATTTCCCTTATTTGTGAACGTACCTGTCCTCTTTCACAGGCAGTGGCTTGCTGTTGTTATGGAGAGCCTTGATAAGAAAACTCTATAAATTGTGTGAAGGAGAGAGCAGCGTCCGGTGAACCAGTCTCCTGTCCTGAGGGTGCAGACTGGTGTAGCTGCCGGCCAAAGGCCATGCCTCATGACACAGCTCTGCTTCTCAGTCACATGCTTTCATTTAGGAAAAGTCAATTTCTGAGCTCATCTTGCTGTGAAGAAACAAAAAAACCCAATCTACAACTGATATTAGTCATAGTGATGCTGCCTAAATTAGACAAGGACCTGGAACAGTGGGCCTGGTGAGTGCACAGGCTGCCATTCATTTGTCCCAGTATCAGTATTCATATCTAAATCTCTAACCTCAGGTGTCTGTCTCAGTACCGGACCTTTTAGCACCCTATTAATGGCCTTTTCATAGAAAAAATTGTTCATCCCACTCATCTTATGCTCCATTCACCCAGTTACCAAATCCTCTAGACCTCTTAACTCCTTTTCCAGATCAGGCATGTGTCCCTGGTAGGAGCTTTATCAGCCAACTTGAAAATATGAAGTGAAGCAAAACAGGTGGAATTTCATAACTGATTAAATACTACAGAGGGGACCATAATGCATAGGCTCCTCATTTTCAGACTGAAATCAGTCATCTTGTTAAGCCTCCTAGTAGCTGTGAGAGTCCTCTACGTTCTCCTCTGCATTCCTAAAGCTTGAGGGGATCCTGTATGTTGGGCGCACCGAGATCCTGCTGCAGGACTAAGACCTTGCTTCAGAGAACCCTAAGCAGTGGCTGTACCTTCCCTCTATCTACACGCTCGACATGTCTCACCTGCAGCGAGTCTGTGGTTCTTTTGGTATTACTGAACTGTCATGGTCTGATTTTCTGTGTGTGCCTGGTGGTGTGCTCTCTCGCTTCACAGCTTGATGAAAAAAAATTGAGTAACTACTACAGATCTTTAAACAGCTAGAAGAAGTTGTGTTTGTGGCCAATAAGTAGCAAGGGCTTGTGAAAGATAAATCAATGCCAAATATGGGTGTGGAAATTCTGTGGCAGAAAATAATAATTAATGGGAGGAGGGACTCCCTTGGCCCAGGCTTTTACTCCTTTCACAGC
The DNA here is from genome assembly GCF_963921805.1 of Phalacrocorax carbo. Lineage (NCBI taxonomy): Eukaryota > Metazoa > Chordata > Aves > Suliformes > Phalacrocoracidae > Phalacrocorax > Phalacrocorax carbo. The sequence goes on along the minus strand of NC_087514.1, from coordinate 66,786,539 downwards.
TGAGCTTGTAGAAATCAAAGTTTATAGTATTCTTAAGTGAGAGGAAGACATGGCCCAAGTGAATTACAAAACAGTAAGATCAGCACATACGAAGCGAGAATTAGACTTAAAATACCAAGGGCCTGGGGATTTTTTACTAAAGCATCTGACGCCTAGGTATCACAAAATCTGACACACTAAATTTACTCCAATGGGCTTGCACAGATTTGCCATGTGGATATAAATGTAGTGATGATGCAGGGAATCACCCTATAAGAAGCTGCACAGACCATCGCTTTGGACATTGTTGTCAGTGAGTTGGAGGAGAACCTAAGAGAAAGCTTGATCCTGTAGAGTGAACTCCCAGGGTGGAGCACACTGCCCAAGGAGACCCACAGGTGCCACCAGCGTGGGCCACTCAGATGAGTATGTGAGATCTGCAGCACCATCAGATACCAAATGAGTGGGAGAAACTAAACCTATCATCCCGCCACGGGACTGAAGTATGTTGCATTGGCAGCTGTCTCACTGAGGACATAAAAAGTAACTAAATACTGCAGGTAAGTGGAAAAGTTGAAAAGTGAGTTAGGAGGGCCTTTCGAGAGAGAGGTGTTCCTTGCTGAGGACCTGGTCTTTGGCTTTTGGCTTTGCTCACATGCTCCACCTGAAGCCAGTGTGCGGCACAGGGGAAAGCAAAGCTGGGGAGCAATGAAGGATGGTGAGGTTAGGGAGGGATGGACCACCACCATTCCTTTCTGAGCCACACAAGATTCCTGTGCCTGTATGTGTGCATTTGTAAGAGAGAAGGAGAGAGAAAACACCACACTGCTTGTTGTGAAAGGTTACAGGAGTAAAAAGAAACATAGAGGTAATGCAAGAAAGATGTTTCTAGTTAGTACTGGTACAGCAGTCAATGTGTGAATGTGTGTCAATTCCCTTTCTTCCTCTCTGCACCCAACATATATATTTAGATGTGAGCAGAGACATTGTTAATCTCAGATCCCAAATCCCACTTCGATAACTGCCAAGATTTGGGGGGGGGGAAGCTGCTGTAGCAGCAATAATACAATGTTATGTTTTCTGTCCTGATGGACGATTGTATGTGAAGTGCTCCTGTCTCCAATATGTACAATATTTCAAACTTTTCTGCCAAAAATAAAAATGGAAAAAATCAAGAAAGCCTTGAGGCAACAATAACTTATTTGACATCAAGTTACATGGGTTTTACATGTTTATTTCCTCAAATATTCAATTAAAAGCTTACTTACTGTGGCAGATGTCATATCACATGGTGCATATGCTCCCTCTCCAATACAGAGCAGCTTTTTAGAAATGACTGCCAAAATGTTGTAAGAACTTTTATAATGGTTTCAGGATGAAGCATAAAATGTAATAAGTCACACATTTTTGTGTGTATTTTATTGATCATTTGGTTCTAGCTTTCTGTTTGGGGGTGGGGTTTTTTTGATTGTTTGGGGGGGGGAAGGAGGAATTGTTTCCATGAAAAGAGGGAGAGAAGGAAACTGTTGGGGTTTTTTTTGGAAACTGGATATAGAGGCTTTGTTGTGAAAAGACAGCTGGAGTGACCTGAATGAGACAGGTTTCTTTTGGTCTGCTTTTGTTCCTGAATGTGAAATGCAAAAAGATGTATAACTACTATTAAATACTTCAGTAAGCTCAGTTCCACTGAAAGCATTTTACCTCTCTAAAAAAGATCTCTGGAAATTCTGTTGTTGGCCATTTGGTTAGCTATTATGAGGGTAAAAATAGGCTGTTTTCCAAAATCCTTGTCTGATTTCCATTCATAAATTAGTACATGTGTTAACCCAACTTAGATTAAATATTAAATAGATGTAATGCATCTACGTCTATCCAAATCTGGTATAGCCACCTGTTATACCTCATAGTGTAAGCCAGTCATTAGTGACTTTCAAGAAAAAAATATGTTTTCTGGTTGACAGAGTCATCCATACTGGAGATACTGCATGCTCTGCCATAGCATTTAAAAACAAGCCCTGGTTCAAGGATGCTGGACTACCTACGTAAGGGTCTAATCAGCTATGATGATCTCCACATCTTTCTTTTGACTGGCATTAGCAAAACAGCTCTGAGAAAACTCCAAAGCACCATGAGAAAAGAGCTGTGAAAAAGAAGGCTGAAGGTAACAACACTCATATTCATTTGCACCCACTGAAGCCTTGTATAATCCCAAGGAGTAGGGTCCCTGGAAAGTTATTACTGTCTTGTTCAGCAAAGGAGTGTCAGACCTAGGAAAGAGGGTGAGTTTTTACAACATGACCATAACACACACCAGCTGACATGTTACACACAGGAGAAGAGTGAGGCAGTGATATGGATCTGTCTTCACTAGCATCACTGCCTGCTACAATCCCAATAAACAACACATGTCAGCACTGGATCAATATACTTGAAATGACAGAGCTTTATGGATTTTAAGGAGTTTTTAGGACAAAAAAAAAAAAATCCAAACTGTCTTCACTGCAGAGTAGATCCTGACTGTCACCTGAACATGGCACTTTGCTCTCTGCGGGTTCCCACAGAGTCTTTAACCCTAACTTCACAGTGCTTTCAACCCAGGACAGGTATAGTTTAAATTTAAGCTTTTGTTTCACTTCAGCATGGGCTTATGAGCCACTTTCTTTGCCATAAGAAGATAGACTAATCAAAGATTATGGCTGTGAGGCTCCAAAACATTCCTCTCTCATCTTCTGGAAATGATTGAGAGCTGAAACTCCATGCTTGACTCCTTTCTACAAAACTTCTACAGTATTTAAGCAGAGATGCTATGCACAAAAAAGGACTTATTTCATAGAATCACAGAATGGTTTGGATTGGAAGGGACATTAAAGATCATCTAGTTCTACCTCCCTCTACCATGGGCAGGGATACCTTCCCCTAGAACAGGCTGCTTGGGTTTAAGATGAACAGGACGAACTTCTGTGTTAGCGGTACCCAATCCAGTAGCCCAACAGAGGCAAGGCTACTGAATTGCCATGTCCCCAGGTCTAGCCAGTAGTGAGGCTGTGTATGAGTTCCCAAGAAGCACACACAGACACATACATACAACATGCATATATATACACACCACTGGCTACACAGACCAACGTACACAGGAAAAGTCCACCCAAATAAAAACATAACAAGCAGGCTGATCCTGTGTGATCAAGATGATCAAGATCTGTTAGTGGAAAACATATGTGTATATACAGATATGTACAATATAAAGCCCCCCTTACTCAGTCTATCAAGCAGGTGGCATCTAGATCCCTGGTGTCCGCAGCTGCTGGCACCTGCACAAACAGAAGCCTGACACACACAGCCCCACTCCAATCACTGGTACTCAAACCTTCTCTCTGACAGGAAGACATACACACACATATACACTCTCTCTGGATCCCCTAGCAAGTGGCCTTGGATTCTCAGGCTATCCGGTAGGTGGGCCCTGGGTCCCCTTGCCTCCCTGGTACCTCATGCACAGGCACACACACATAAGCAAACAGGTCTCTCTGGTAGCAGGTCCAGACCTATGGTCTCTCCAGTGCCTGACCTTTAGACTCCTTAGTCTCTCCAACAGCTGGTTTGCAGCCCCCGGTCCCTCCAGCAGCCAGCTCTCAGTCCCTCTTACCTCTCCAGTATCCATCCCACAGGATCCAGTCTCTCTGATACCTGACTCCCATGGTCAGACAAGTATACTGACCAGCAACCTTTCTACACACAGCCAGCCAGTCCCTTCCAGCACATCAGGCAGAGGAATACCATGGTGGGCACGCAGTACTTGCAATATGGTTAAAACCAGATTAGCCACTTAATCTGGTCAAGTGCCAGTTTTTTCACTGACCATTCTTCGGAGAGGATGCTCCCGGGATTCCATGACATGGTATGCATTTTTCACTGCGTTCCATAGGCAGGTGTTGCAATGAAAATTACCTTGTAAAGGACATGTTCTGCAAAACAGACAAGGTAGATTCATGCACCTTTTAGAGGAACCGGCCCTGTTAGGATCTGGAAAAGGTAAATAAAAGCTGCAAAATGGTGTGCTGTCATGTAATTTCAAATAGTGTTACAAAGTTCAGAAATGATCAGAAATTCTCATCTTAGATACTGTAGTTTACAACTTGATTCATACAGGTGAGCTGGTAAAATTCCTTTAGGGGCTACAGTTTGATGGATAAGGACACCTGCAAGTGCTGGAGTGATGTTCACTTTGTAGAACCCAGCCTATAAGAACATGTCTGACATAGCGATGAAACAAACTGAACAAAGTATTTGAAGTTGAATGATACTTCGAGCAGAAGGAAACAGACTGGAATTAGAGCACAAACACCACATTTTACATATATACCAATCTGAGTATTACTGATAATTTTTTAATGCATTCCAAGCTTGCAACTACTATTCCTTGGAGACAACTGGTTCTTTGTCATTTTGATAGAGAAACATACAAAAGAGGCATGGGAAGCTTTTTCCATCCGCCCACGTTCCCCCATTATTGTTGGACTGCTCCCTTCAGCAAGTTTTGAAATACATTTTCTGGTCCAGTTTCACATTAGTCCAGCATTTCTACTTCCATTGCTGTTTTTTACACCACTATCTAAGGTGCTGGCAACTTCGGAATTTCTTCTGTGACACTATGCTATTTTTTTAAAATTTATTTTTCTTAGCCCACTTCCACCACTACCGTAGTTAGACAGGGTGTATTGCTCTAACCCACTGACATTAAGCCATACTCCAGAAGACTGGCTAGTGGTCAAAAGTTGTTCCATGCTGACCAGTGCCTTTAATTAAAAAGCTGATGAGATCAATGCCAGCAACCTCACAAGAAACTCTGAGTGCTGACAGCAGTTGCATTAGCACGGTAACTTTGGGAATTGCTCTTCTGAGCTATCCATGTCCCTGGAATGCTGGGCTGGGATTCAAAACATGCATTTCTGCCAAACCTTGTGAGGGATAAGAAAGTCACACAGAATATGACCCAGAAAAGTAAAGCCTTTGAAAGGCTGCTGCTCCACAGATGCAGCTACCCAGAATTACTGTGATATCCAACTTGCAGAGCAGAGCTGGGAATGAAAATAAGTGCTGGAATTTATTTTCTTGCACAAAACTGAAAAACAGGGCTCCTTTGAAAGACTTAATCTGACAGCAAAGCTTGCACAAAAATAAATGGCCGTTCAGGGTCTTTATTGACAGCAAAAATCATAGACCAAATATCAACGCAGGTGTACTCTAAAATGCAACAGCAATTTCCACCTGGATCTTTTGGAAAAGAACCCTGCCTACATCTCCACTTCTTTTTATCAAGTAATGGCTACTCCAGGGTCTGTCCAAAGACACATGCTGGTGAAGGAAAACAGGCATAAAGGGCCCCTTGGTCTTGAAATCTCCAGTCTTAGGGGAACACTGTAGTGTATACCTACTGTGCAGCTCAGTCCGGCCACTCAGTCCGGGATGAGAACTTCATTCCAGTCTCACACAGGAAAATTCCTGCCCACCTGCAACTACCGAGTGACCATAATGAATCTGGAAAATAAATAAATAACTAAAATAGAGCTGAAACATTGACTGGGTCCCTTCAGTCATCAGGAACCTGGGTGCTGAGTCTTCTGTCATTATCATAATTTGTGGAAGCCAAAAGACAGTTTCCATCTTCTGTCCATACCCATATGGAAAGATGGGAGCTAGACATAAAGTCAGCACCAGAAATTGCTCCAAATTACTCTGAGGTTGCTGAGAACTAGTCCTTTGAGGTACTACATGTGCTAGCCTTTGAACTGAAGAAGCAAGCAGTATGCAGGCAATTTTTCTTTGTACAAATCCCAAACCAGTATCCAAAAAGAAATTCAGATCCACATTAAGAAACATAAACTTAGGTTTCTACATGTGAGCCAGGTCTCCCAGATACCTCCGCAGTCACTGGAAACTTAAGGGCTATTCAAATGCACCTAAAACTCAATGGCTACATTTGATCAGCTGTGAATAGCTGTGAAGCTGTCTTAAATTTTAAAGTCTAAATCTGTAAGCTGAATCCCACCCCCATGTCTCTCTGTGGCAAACAACTGGAACTGTGCAGCAATAAATGATTGTAGCAATAACCAGTTTTATTACTGGCTCTCCCTTGAACAAAGAACTTGCTCACAGAAAGGCTGAACATGTGCTCATACACTAATGAAACAGGTGCTTCCTGCCAAAAAAAGATAAAATGAACAAACAACTCTTCCCTTGGCTTGACAGGTCAGGTTTAAGATCTTGTTACAAATACACTTTGAATATCTAAGAAGGTGTTGCTACCAGCCATCCAGAAGTAGGAGGTTGTCATGGTTTAACTCCAGCCGGCAGCCAAGCACCACACAGCCGCTTGCTCACTCCCCCTGCAGCGGGATGGGGGGGAAGAGAATTGGAAGCATAAAAGTGAGAAAGCTCGTGGGTTGAGACAAGAACAGTTTAATAATTGAAATATAATAATAATAATAATAATAATAATAATGAAAAGGAAAAGAACAAGGAGAGAGAAATAAAATCAAAGAAAGACAAGTGAGATAAATGAAAACAATTGCTCACCACCAACTGACCGATGCCCGGCCAGCTCCTGAGCAGCAGTGTATACTATAGGTATATGCACCTACATATGAGACTGCACTGTCCTATTCACTGATGCAGGGTTTGAGTAGCTTTGTCACAAAGCAGGTAGAAGACTATGCTTTCTTTTCATGTCTGAGACATTGACTGAGAGTGAAACTGGTCACCACTAGAGCTCTTGCACACAGTATGCAGTTGTCACACATGTGAGCTCCCACTACGCACTGCAGGTCTCACTAGGTGGTGACCATGCTCTAAATAGAATTAGGCATGGGCACTCTTAATGAGACAGCGATGTACCAGGCAGATCCTTTCTTCTTCCTGGCTTTTGGGCCACATGGGTCAGTTTGGAAAAACAAGTATTGGTCTTCATGCCAAATGCTACCAATATTTATGGTATATTCTGAACATATGAATGTGTTCAGAATTACCATTGTTTTGAGTCAAAGACATTCTCCTTTTGGAAACATTTTATTGTCTAAAAGTTAGAACTGACATTAGTACCACTCTGGTCCCCAGAGAAAACTGTTTTTGCAAATGTAAAGGCTAGGGACTTACGTCCAGAAGGAAAGACAAGCCCTTGGAAACATAGCTTGGCATCCTGGCTCCACTGAAATCAATGGCAAAACTTTCACTGACTTCAGCGGGGCTGGGACTCCATGCCTTGCTGATGAATTTGTGCATGCAGCTGCTAAAGCAATTGTGAGCATCTCTGGTGTGATTTCTGAATGTGAGAGAGAGAGACACGCTTCTACAGGTAAATTGGTACGTGCCTTCACTAAATGTAGTGTCTTCCCTTTTATAACCCTTTAAAAATATTTTCCTTTTAGAGGAATGTACCACAGATGAAAATTGTTCTGCAGCTGTTTTTTGCAACACTGGATGTGAGTTACATGTACTGAGTGAATGATCCACTCTGTAGGAAGTACAAGACAACAGGGAATATTTATCTGTCATTGTTATGTAAACAGAGCTAAGAATTAAAGACGAAGTGGCCAGAACAGGGATGGATGCACATTGACTGAATAACCTGGGCATCGTGGTTTTCAAACCTACCTGTTCTGTACTTGTGATTAAAGCTATCTTTAACTGACCTTGGATTTACATTTACCTTGCTTTGTTTCTGCCCATGTATTTGGGAAATTTAAAAAACTGCTGTTTTCTGATTCACAGAAATGTAAAAAAAAAAAAAAAGAGACAGTTAAAAACAAAAAAACCATATGCAATAGTGGAACACAAAGATACTTGGGTAAAACATGAAGTGAATAGTCAACTACATGGCACAGATCAGAGGGGTTAAATTAACACATGGTGAATACACACAGTTATTCTGAGGAAATGAAAAACGATCAGGAGATTCACTCAAATCAATGCAAAAAAATTGACCTTGACCATATGTGTCTCTAAGAAAAGCAGGTGAAAGCCCATCCTTCTCCCTAGCAGAAGATGCTCTAAACTTCCTAGAGACAGACACTCTAGAAATTATTAACACTACTATCAGTTGATCATTGCGGAGTGTTTTAGAGATCGGTCTTCTCACTAAAGAGCGAGGTTAGTAGATGCATCCAGATTACTCATTTTCAGCTGTTTCTAGTTTAACTAACATGTAAAATGCTATGTACAACAGCCATGGTTTGGAGGCATTGTTTCTACATTCCTCTTTTAATTTTAGCAGCTATATTTTTTCCTCTTAATCCCTATAATAATCCTGTTTTGAGGCATGCTTAATTATTTAACTTTGCCATTCTCTCAGGGAAATTATGGACTAAATTGCAAGCATGTTATTAATACAAAGCACCATTTTGTTAGCTAATTTAGAATTTCACACCCACATCAAACAGGCAGATGTCTATAATCTATTATTTGTGATCCTGCCCAACTCCGAGTGGACAAAGCTGACGCTCCTGTTCCCTCTCCCTGCTGCAAGGGCAGCATCCCGCATCAGGTCCCCTCGGAAACCCAGCCCCGCGTACTCTGGTGCACCATCATTTAAATCTCCCAGTTTCACAGCCTTTCTCCCTTAATGCCATGCTCAGTGGACACAGCTGGCTCCTCTTTTCTTTTTGGAAGTAGTTTGGTTTTTTTTTTTAAATTCCTTTACTATTGCTTGATTGCTGTTGGATACACTCTGGCTCGGCATATGCTTCTCAGCTTAATCGTGATCGTTTCTGGCCTAGGCTTGGGACCTGCCAAACCAACTGTCAGAATTTGTCCCAGGAAGGGGGGAAAGGCAAATTTAAACCCTCCTCCCAGTTGGTTTTGCTTCTAATTTAGAAATGAAGAGCATATATTTATTTCAAAAGGTTACAAGTCCCTTTTCACTGTTCTTGGCTCTCACATTCATTCTGTATTGCAACTACTTCATTTTAAGCCTTGTGCAGTACAATGTTGTTTCTACTGTAATGCTGTTTAATGTAGCAACACAAACCTGGCAAGTGACCTGAATTTCACAGATCAGCTGCAACCACACAGGAGACGTGGGGACCTGCAAGAAGAATGTTTTGTTTCCTCTCTTGATGTTCTAATTGCTGCCCATGATCCAACTGCTCCCCCATCTGACCTTGCCTGCAATTTTCATCGCTTATTCTTTGGAGGCTGTCTAGATGTATGACATGTCTGCAATTCCTCTTGGTATATGCATATTCAGCACCTGATCAGCTGCGTGTCTCTGGGTGTGAGACAGTCTAAATGGAGTTGTATCAAATGAATTATGTGCTGTGCAGGGTCTCTTCAAGTATGTCATAAGCATAGTGTAAGTCGTAAGCCAGACTCAAAAGGCAAAGCCTCTTTGTTGAATATTTTGCATGGACCATCTGAGAGCTCAGATGTCTTAATAGAGCTTCTTTCTTAAAGCAAGCAAGACACTTTAGATAACCCGAGTGGCTGGAATATTGGTACAGGCTTGTAAAACCTGATGAAGCTTTGAATATGTCATGCATCTTTCCCGCGATAGTCTTTTTTCTAGCACTTTTCTTCACACAACACCTTAAGTCACTCGAACACAGACATGGAAGGAGTGAGGATGAGTGTAGGGGATGCAGCTAAGAAACTGAGATAGTATCAGCTTCTTTTGCCAGTACTTTTACTAGTCTATATATGTTCATTGTATTCTGCACCCACCAGCCACTTTCGCTCAGGACCAGAGCAGACTCTACCCACAAAGCTTCTGTGCACTCTTGTTGAAACATGTTACATTTCTCCTTTCATTTCCTGTGGGTTTTGTTAGCTAGAGGACTAGATCATTCTGGACTAGAGTATTCATTTTCATTAAAAGTTCAAGATCACCCCATGAGTATGGATCAGCCTAGTGGTAAGACTTAAAACTCTTGGTGACAGCTTTATTTACTCATGTTTCATGCACAGTATGTTCCTTCTATCCCATATGCCTTCTCCCTCAGAAACAGCAACCTTGCATTCACAAAAAATCAAGCTTTACCAATATATTTTTAGTGTACATCTATACATTTCTAAATGTAGGTGTGACCTGGAAACTCTGCCGCACAGTTAACTTCAGGAATGAACGAAGAAAGTTAACGTGGCTTTTTTGGAGGTCTATTTCCACTCTGCAAAGGTGTTCTTTTTTTGTAACAGGGGAACACCAAGCCAGTGACTGGATTAAGGCCATAGTTGTCTGGGAGCCCTGTCTTCAAGATCACCAAAGGAAGGAGGGGAGCCCTCAAATGCCCTTTCTCTAATCTGGCCCTAAGCCCAGCCAGATGAACCTCCAGGAAGGGAGATGCTCTCAGATCCCTTGCAGTCAGACCTTCTGGTCCTCAGGGGCAGCACCCTTTTCCCTTCCAGAGCCACCTGACAGAATCCCTGCAGGGAAGATCTCTTTGTTTGTTAACTTAACTTCCCCATCTGCAGCTGCTGGCATGGTGCACCTAGAAGCCATCTCTGGCTGGCACCCTGCATGATGGAACCTGTATCCAGTGGCAGGGGCACTGAAGGATTTACAGATCCTCCAGCAAAAGGCTGGAGAGACCTAAATGTAATAGATGCTGGGCTGCACTTTTTCAAAGTTAGATGCTCATAATCACTTCCACCAACTGAAAATTCATAGCAGTTCATTCCTAAAATGTGTTTGCTTGCCCTGCCCTGATATGTATCACGTGCTCAGCTTTAGATATGCCTCATCTCATCCAAACATGGGAAGACATGCTGAAACAAACTAGACAAAGACAACACTGACCTGAAGGAGTCTTCTATCAGTTGTATAGCTGGTCATATTCTAACCTAAAATAAGAAAGCCACAGAGGACTAACTTGCCTCTTTTCCCAAAGTCTCCTATTGCACAATTACCAATAGGCAGAGCTAGTGTACCCCTGAAATCACATCTCTGTCCATGGGACATGCTTTCACGGCACACAGATGTCCACTGACAGAATCTTGAGCTGAAGCATGTAAATGCAGCTGCCATCAGTGGCAAATCCTATTATTATTAATGTTAACATTAGAAGAACTTAACTAATGGAGCAACACATCTGGATTTGTAGCAAAAAAAATCTGGACTAAGAAAGTGAAATTATATTCTCAGGAATAAATTATTCACTGCATGTGTACAAACAGCAGGAGGAGAACCACAGGCTGAGGAAAATATGTTCCAACTTACCAACAAAAATAAATACATGAAAGTATGATGTGAACATCAGCTACATCTCCTAGGCAAAAGCTCCACACGGGGGCCTAAAATCCAACTATATTTGCATTTTGACATATTATCACCAGAAAAGACATGGCAATGCAGCCCCTGAGGCAAAGGAGTTCAACATTGCCAGGCCATCTGGGCTTTTTTCTTAGGGGTGGAAAATTCCTCTACTCCCAAATGTCCTACAGGATTGTATAGAGGGAAGTAAAGAGGGTAAATAGGGGATGCCCTGCCTTGGAAGCAAGGAAGCTATTGCAAAGAATTATCCAGATAAAAAGCCTGTACTCTTGAAGAAAGTGGAGATGGTTTTGTACTGCTTCCCTGAACCCACTTGTTTCCCCTTTCTTCCCAGTCCTGATGAGCTGGAAAACACTATTAAAACACTGCTGTAACTCTCTCACTACGCTGTTTCCCTTTGTCTCTCTCATTTTCCCTCCAGAAGATCCCCTCTTTTTAATTTGCCATTACCCCTTATCCCAGGCACATCACTCCTACACACACCCACACACCCACACACACACCCTGAAGAGAGATTATGATGATGCAGGTGAATTAATCTTCTTGAAGAGTGCAAACAATGGAATAAATGGAAAGGGTGATAAAACTTTAGTCTAGTTTAATGAAGCAATTGAAAGCTGCAGAACATCTGCCTTTAAAGGGATAAAGGAAAGAGTTACTATGCTGCTCACAGAAGCTTCAGAATTTGGAAAACAAAAGGAAACTGCTTTGAAATGCTGTCATGGGAGTGCCCACTTTGAAGCTGTGCTAGGAAACCCATCCTGGAGTGTTTATGCTCCTGGGAAAATTCAGCCCAGATGTGACAGCAAAAACTGTGATGCTCAAGCCACAGTTACAAGATCTTGCCGTGAGGGAGCACAACACGAGTGGGAATGAATGGAACCAAAGCACATTTCAGTCAATGAACCTATGCTGATATGCTTTGAATCAAACAAACAAACTTGGGTCTCTACTGATGCCTCCAAGGATGGCCCTGGGGCAATGCTGTTCCAGGAGAACAGAAGAGATGCACTTGGCTTTCTATGGCATCTGTTACAGACTGATGGCTGAGCCTGAACAAAGCCACGACTGACTCTAAATAAAGTTTAGACATGGCCCACAGATGTATGAAATTTTCTAGGCATATGTAAGCTTCATAACTAAACAGAAACTGGTCTTCAGAATTACTTTTTGCTAATATACAATATAATGTGTATATGTATGTGTATATACACACACACATATTAAGGAATCTGAATCATATGCTTGTATAATCAAGCTTAATGGTGAAACTAAAAAATTAGTTATTTGACTTTCAGACAATGAATGGTAAGTGCTGGGTAAATGCAAAAGTATGTGGCAGATGCAATGACATTCTCTAATTTTGGCTTAATTACAGAAAAGTTCATGTGAACTTGTGTGGTCATGCAGCTCACCTAAGATATGAGGGAGCTGAAAACCTTGTGCTCACTGAAGGTCCTCAGAGCACAGCATAAGGCACATTTCAGTCGGGCTTTGAAGAGACCATCATTAAGGTGGTTTCCATTTCCAGAAATGAGGTCCACCACAGTAGTTAGAGGGAGCAGCTGCAAGACAAGTGATGGGCAGGCTAGACACAGATGTCTTCACTCAGACATTATCCATGGTAAATAAGAAGATTTTCAGCTTTGCTGGCACTTGAGGCTGGGGGTCAGCAAGTTCATGTCAGACTGTTAAACAGGATTTCCTGAAAGGGAACTATGATTAGTCTCCTTTCACACTGTAAGCCTGCAGGTTAAAAACAGACCTTTTGCCAAGAGGATTCTGCCAGTTGTGAAGCATGGTGGCCCACAGACAACCTCAGAAGTCTCAAACCATTTGGCTAGTTTGATTTTGATGCTACATATGAAAACGACTCTGTCATCTCAATAGCCTCTTATGTAGCCATTTCTACCCTTACCTTATTTTTACCTGCAAGTGCGAGAGTCTATAGTAAAGACTAGATGGCTAAAGAAACCATTTCAAATCCTAACCACCATGACTGCCTTAGTTTTACACATCTAGTGGACATAAATTCTTGTCATCTTGTTTTATGCCAACAGCAGGATTTATTAGATCAGACAGGTCATTAAGTAATTTTTTTCTTTAATAATGTCTTTGATTCAGTGAACTCAAATTTATGCGCTGTTATAGTGAGCTAACAGCTATTTTTTGGCTAGGAAAGTCAGCAATAAATCTGAATTTAATAAACTGACAACAGATCTCAATGTGAAAGAGATTCAAGGCACTCATTTTTCGATTATTTAAAAGCAGTGAATCCTTGCATAACTGCAAGACTAATTCCAAACTAAAAGCATATTCTCTCTAAAAATATCTCATTTATCACAACATGCAATTCTTCTTAATGCGGAGATTATTTTAAAAGCTGTCTAGCAATTGCCCTGGTCACCAGTGGTAGCACGCTCCTTTCATCTGCCAAAGAGGAAACAGAATTTGGGATTGTTCTTTTGCGAACACAGCTCTGTGAACAAGCACATATGCACCTCTACGTGCACTCTCTCCTACTCCTCCCGTCTCCGTTGTCTGCACGCATGCACACACGAACACACAGAAAAAATATGGAGCTGGAGAAACATGGTGGGACAGGTTATCCGGAGAAGTTGCGGAATCTCCATCCTTCAAAATTTTGAAAAGTCAGATGGACAAAGGCTCGGAGCAACCTCAGAGGCCTACCCAGTTTTAAGGAAGGGGTTGGACTTCTGTCCCCCAGAGGTCACATCCAGCCTAAATTATTCTATGATTCCATGAGCTCATCAGACACCTGCCCTGTTGCTTGCTAATGAAATTTTTCAGGAGCTCCACGCACACACCCACAGCTTGTCTACAAAGGGAAAATCACTGTCAAAACTGCACAGACATAGGTTTATCTATATATATGTCTCATTATATATATTGTATGTGTATGCATATGTGTGTGTGTGTGTACATTTGTATGTGTGTTTGTGTAAATGTTTTTGCACATATATATGTATGTATACAAACACGCCCTTCACTAGCGTACTGCCCCACTGGTATTTCAACACCCACCCATCCCAAAAGACAAACCAGTTCTCCTGCAAGTGATGTGGCTGGGAACTAAGATGGAGTGGCTCTGTGTGGCACTGACTGGGCAGGCCTCTCAACATGCTCAAGCAAAATGCAGAAGCAGTGAAGACACAGGGCACAGCTTCACCATGGAAATGTTCACACACAGGCCATGCCATTCCAGGTTCTGGTCATCCCAGTGCATTGCACAGTGAATAGTTCATCCCATCCTGTCTTGCTTTTGAAGGCCTTGAATGAGGTATTATGTGATGGATATGCGTGCTTCATATGGGAATCACTCACAACTATGTGTTTTAATGACCTTGTTCTAATTTCTGAAATTTCCTCTAGCTATATGAGTACTTGGGCTCTGTGTCTCCCAGCCCAGTCTTAAGTAGATCTTTTAGGCCATAGAAAAATTAAATACTTCACATGCATCAAAGGACTGTATGTAGGTCCAGAATGCCTTGGTTGGTAGAATGCCTTTGTAAGCTTCTTTTATTAAAGCCTACTACTTCATTCACCATCTTCCACAGTGTTGTATCTGCCAGTTACGTATCTTTGAAGAGAAGGGGCATGTGTTGAGCTGCTCTAGAGCACTGTAAAACAGGTGCACCAGAACAAAACCCAGGACACCACTCTTTTCCTATATGTCTGGCCTAGATCAGACTCCTGTGCAACACGGGACAAGGAGGCAGAACAACTGTGGTCATAAGGGAATTGTCCTGTATCTGTTATGGAGCAGAAGATGAGGAACTCCTTGCTATGAATGGGACCTGCTCTCAGCCCTTGTGGTGCAGTCATAAGTGTAGGAATATCACCTTTCGATATCTGAGCCCTATACTTGAATTTTCTTTTCATTGCTCTCCACTTTCAAGAAGAACCCCAGTGAATCACACTGTCTGGCTATAAAAAGGGAAACTAAAAGACATGTCAAATGTCACGGTGGCTTTTTCATGTTATCTCTCTGTTGTTCAGACAGGAAGTAGGAGTGCATCCTACTCGCGGTGCAGAGAGGGGAGACAGCTGCCTCCAGAGTCTCTTTATCAGGAGGGACTGCCCCTTTCAGAGAACCACAGGGTTGTTTTCTTTTCTTCTCTTCTCAACACAGTTCTGTTTTCTGGCCCCCATTCTGCCAACCTAACTTGTCCTCTGAGAGGCAATGTTTCAGAGTGTCCTGTCTGCTAAAATTCAGTCTCATTTACATTTTAATCCAGATTTTGAACCATATCAATCTACTCTGAAACCATAGGGGGTGGTTGACATAAAAAATATTTAAGTTTGAAAGCCTGATTGTCATCTCGGTTAATGCAGTAGATTAGGAACAGTATCATTGAAATTCATGCCACACTGAATAAAAGAGCTCAGAACACATTAATGCTTGAAGTGAAGGAATAAAACAGCCTCTCTCAAGCTAGTCTCAGACTTCTTAGGGAAGGTCATTTAAAATGTCTTGCAGCCACATTTTCACACCACTCAGAATGAGTGTCAGTTGCAGCTCCTCCATGAGTATTTGTTGCCCAACTACACGACAGGTAGGTATTTTACACATCTCAAATGGGAGATTGCCTGTCAGCTGCTCTGTGGCCAAATCCTTTCATTCTATTCACAAATACATTCCCACTTGCTAAGGTTCAAAAGCTGTATGCAGTCCAAAAGCTAAAGTACCTGGCAACTATAGCGCATCTGTCATAGTCTATGTACTAATAAGGGTTGCAAAGAGCTGGAGCAGCCCATGCAGATAGCTGCAGGATCACATTCACACATGTATGACTGACAGGTAGAAAACTATCAAGTATCCTCAGACAGGCAAAATTATTTCTTCTCTTCAGGAAGATTGGCAGTTGCTGCCCAGTCCAAATCATCCTCTTTCTAGAGACTACAATTAAGAACATGAAGATACCAGCCAGTAATTAAACCAATGGTGTCTTCAGCAGATTCCCTCCTTGGTTTCAACCTTTCTTTAAAGCTGAGGTTGAATTTCTCAGGGCCATAAATAAGCTCCTACAGATCTGAAAGTAGTGTTTGCAGCCCAATTAGCTTGTAATGGCTCTTCAAGCAGTTGTTGATGGTAGTAATCTGGGCTTGAAGTCTTGGCATGTAAGGGATGCTTGTGATTGTAGCTCATGTTGTCTCGTGTTGGCTGAAAGTGTATAGAGAGGACAAGGGTCACTTAGTGCTATCACAAACTAAGGCCTCTGACATAAGGCATCCCTCAAATATGTACCCTGTTGCCCATGTGCTGAGCTTTGTTAGTGAGATCATGCCAAAACTCAGGCCAGAGAATTAGCAGCTTTCTGAAAGAACAGCATTATAGCACTGCAGACAAAGCTCTCTTATATGCTTTGTGCTGTGCAAACTGAGACCAAGTGGTAAATGTGTCAGTTTAGGAGTGTTTTGGACTCAAGAAGCAATGGAATGTCCTTTATATCTTTCGTAATGAGAGTCTGTTTGGATTAAAATGATCTCCATGTAAGCAAAAAAATTACCAGCCTTCCCATTTCAAAGCTGGCAGGGCTTCTTACACAGGCCTCTATTCAAACAGTGTAGGGGAAGAGGAATAGGGGCCTTTTTTGTTTAACTCGAATGACGTGGTGTGTATTTCTAACATAAAAAGCAAGACAGAAAATGAACTCTGTCTAAGGCAAAAGATTTAGAAGAAAAAGGAAAGTATGAATGTAGGAAGCTGTCTGAACACAAAGGCAAGGAAAATGAACACTTTTAGTCATTGGCAGAACATGCATTTTTATGAGCGTTAACAGAAATTTGGTGTGATGATTCCTATAATGACATCCTAGCCAGTACAGCTGGTCTGCAAGCAGAAAGGGAAGAAGCTGGATGAACAGTGGGATCTATGAAAAGTCTTCAGCACATGTTTTAAGAACAACTTCAGCCATTTTGGGGAGACCTGAGATTGACAACCTAGTAGGGTTGAAAAACATAGTTGAAAACAACAAGGAAATTCCAGCTGAAGAAATGCAAATTTATACCTCATCTAAAAAAAACTGCAGACAGCTATCCTACCAAAGACCAGAAGCCCAGGAAAGCACTGAGGAGCAGTCTGTCTAAGCCAGGTTCCTTTTCCCCAAAAGCTGGCAAAGCACAGTGCTGGAGAGGAGACTCTAGAAAAGACAACTATGTACAAAGGTTGATGTAACAAAACATACATTTAAGACAAAATGATCAAATACAGTTTATTACCTCAGGCTTAATTCTCATGTACCCCTGCTAAGAAATCTCAACTACCCCTTTCCCTCTATGCAACTTCCATTCTCCTCACAAAGAAAATACCACCCTCTGGCTACACAAGGAAGTACCAGAACAATCTTCACAATGCTCCCCTTTCTCCCCAGATGAAACTCACTCAGCTTTCTAGTTTTTTCTGTTACTCCCCAAAACCTCTCCCCAGATACTCACAGTGCTTGCCTACCTGTTCTGCTTAAGCCCTTTTCTTTGGTTTCTGTCCCACTCACACTTCTGTCTGATGCTCTTCCCACCTCTCACCTCACTCAGTAACACAAACCCAGACCCTATCTTGGCCTTCCTCTGCCACACCTCTGATGACACTTGGCCCAACCTGGCTGCTCCATGATCCTCTTTGCTGCCCTCACAACCTTCTCCTGCTATAACCTCTCATGGCAACATGCCTGACCTGAATGCTTCACTACTCAGTCTTTTTACCTCTTTTCTCTGGCTGTCTGTTGCATGACCGTACCATTTCTCAACCTACTGCAGACAGCCAAACTATTTTCTCCATCATCTCCCAGCCCTGACAGAGACATGTATTTTTCCTGCTGACACTATCCTGCTATCACTTTCACAAAGATGCCTTTCTCTCACACTCCCTTCCCTTTCTCTTTCTTCTCTTCCTCCTTTCTGCTTTTCTGAAAAACCCTGTATCCAAGCCCTTTCTCTGCTCTCACATTGCTCTCAGCCATGAGTCTCCTTGGACTGCATCTCCTGAGAAATTTTGGAGAATTCTTCATCCCCTTTCCACCCTCACCCACCCTTGGATGAGGATGCTTGTGTGCTGATGACAAGCCAATCCTGTAGGAGTTGGTTTCTTTGCACTTCTGTCTCTGTGCTCTCTGCAGCCATGTCTCAACTTTCCCCCTCACCTAAAAGACCACTCATCAAGTCATGCTCTCTCTCTTTGTTCCCTCTGTTGTTGAATTCCCCCTCCAGTCATGATCAAGCTTCTTTCAGCATTATCCATTGCTCCTGGATACAACCCCTCACCTGGCATTCATGTGTCCTCCAGTCCATCAGCATCTGCTCTCAACTTTTGTCCTTTCTCCCTACTAATAGCTTTGCTGATGCTTTCTTGATGCTGTGGTTCTTTCCCTCCTTTTTCCCACTGCAAGTTTTATACTGGCACTAGCTCAACTGCAACAACTGTTCTCCAAGAGCAGGCTGACAACTGCCACTATGAGTTTGTTCTCTCCTTTTTCCATTCACCCGTTTCATGCAGCACTTAGCACAGTGGGCTTCTGGCCCATGAGCGAGGCATCTTAAGCACTGCGCTGAATGCAAATAAAATCACATGGCTGTGGAAGTTGTTCCTGCCATTCATATGAATAGTTAACTGCTTTTTGTTAATTAACTTTTTGCCGCCATGACGTTTTGTAACAACCTTTATGCTGCTTAAGACTAACCCTCTCCTGCAGGAGTGGTTGAATAATAGCACCAGCTGGATGTGTCATAATTATCACAGCCTCGGCACTGTGGAAATATAAGACTTCTGGTGGGTGGAAGTCATTGCCTCTTTCTTTTCCTGTGTGCCTGGGCTTATCACAGGATGTCATTCAAGGTTAAAAAGCTTAGCATCCCTGCTGATCATGCCTTTCCCCCTGGAAAAAACATGTGATGGATATGATCAAAAAGGGTTGTATTTCAGCTGTGCAGTCTGTTCAGGCTTGTCCTTCTTTACCTTACCGATGGTGTCCCAGAAACAACATGTGACCCTGTGCACATGAGGGATTAATAACTGGTGTTCCATTTTAGTGACACTGAGAGCATCAGATCATTGTTGTGGGACGCTTGTCTGGAAGCAAATGAGCAGAAACAGCAGTACTGCTTGCCTCACACCAGAGAGGGAGAGGCTGACTTTGGTTTTGCCACTTCAATGTTTAGATCATTAGGGAACGTTGGCTCCAGTCGCATTTGAGAACTCATTGCCCTGCAGTTGCCTGTGCCCCTTTCTCTTGCCTGTCAGTGATGTCTTCATGGTATGTTATGGAAAAGGGTGAATATATATTTCTTGTTCTGAGACGCTAACACATGGGATTTCCATTCCTATGCCCTCCTCTCTATTCATAAAAAGATGCCTCTAGGCGTTTCTGTTTGAATGCTACATTTTCTAGCAGGAACATAGATGACCCTATATTTATACTTCCTTAACATCCCTTTCTATTCTTTATCTGCTGTATAATTCAGTCAAGATCAGGTAGAGAGAGAAAATGGTTTAGACTCCTAACCCAGATTGGTAATAGCACTAATGTTTTCTGCAAAGATAATGTATTGCAATTCCCACTGACCATCACACACTGAGTATATGCCTAGAAAGACTGCCTGGTCCTCCTTCTTGAGGACATGGCTATGCCTCAGTTTACCTAGATTTGGGATTGAGGCCTCACAGACTCCACAGCCAGCTCCACTATAATTGTATTGGCAAAGTTCCTAGATTCTGCAACAGCCTGGTGGAGGTAAAAGCCAATTCTGCCACTGCTTCTTTTCTATTGTAACAAAGGATATGTTTACTCAAATAAATATCAAGATTAACAATAGGGACAGTGCAGTGGTATCTCTGCTACTGCCTCAGATATCACTTTTCCTTTATTTAGTAACCTTGGCTTTCAGTACACCACAGCGCTGGGGTTTTTTTACATCAGCAGCTTTTGCCTGCGTGATGGCATTTGTAGGAAGGACTACCCCCCAGGCAAAATCAACAGGATACTTTATAAAAAGGACATTGCTGTTTAGAACAATGAGGAAGCAGTTGTAACAAAAACTGGTCTAATGATGTGTACTTATTCCTAGGTTTAAATACGAGATCTCTACTCTGCCTCTTTTCTTACTTGCTGATGATTTGCATATTATTGTCTCCACTAATAGAATATATCAGTGTTCTCCTGCTTACATATCCCCTATTTATTTCTTCTTTCTTGCCATATTACCAGGGTGCTTCACAAATACAAGCAAAACCAAATTTTTGTTAGATAGCTACAATGTTATTTTGGCAGAAGGCAAAAAAACCCAGAATTGTGAACTTATTTCTGACCTTCTGAATGCAGGGTACAGTCTTAGATTTGCTGATTGTTAAAAATGCAGATAATTTTAACATAAATTCCTTGGACAAAGTAACTAAATGAGCTGCAGTATTCCTTTGAATAGACTGACATTATGACTAAAACACTGCCAAAATTTTACACGTTTTCCTGTGGTCTGTTCTCCAGACAATGAGATCCGTGCTGCCAGGTTTTTCATTAATTAGTTCTTCAGTGGATGGTAGAGAAGCAAGAAGAATATAAGCTCAGATGTGTTTGTTTACTTAACGTCCTCTGCCCCTTAACCTCCAGGTTCCACATTTCTCTAGCAAATAACTTTTCCTCCATTATCTCAAAACTACAGTACACCCAGCATTTTAATTTTCATTCCTTGTACCCTTTTTCCCTTTTGCCTTCTCTGTCATTACTGCTTTCCTGTGTTGACATTAGGACACCCTAATCCAGTGACTGCCCCCTCCTCCTTTCCTCAGGACTGCCCTTTTGTGGGGTGAATGGATGGGTCAAGGGAAAAAGCTGATCTTTCATCCACACAAAATGTGCATGAAGTTGGCTCTGTTATATAGATCAGCTCTGGAAAGACGGAAGAGCTTCTGTCAATATGTTAAAGAAAAGGGAGCCATTCTGATGATGCTAATAAGAAAATAAAACTGCCCAAATCTCTCTCTTCTCTGCCTCACCCTCTTGGCTAACTCCATGGGAATCACTGCTGTTGTTCATGTCCCTGGGGAAGAAGGAAAAAGAAGTGAGAGCCTCAGGGATACATTAAGAAAAGGAAAAAAGAAAAAAAAAAGGCATGGGGGGAACTGTTCGAGCCTTAAAAAAATGGTATATCAAGAAAGTAGGAAAGTATAAGCTGTACCTCCTTGGGAGAATGCAGCGGGGTGCAAATGTGGCCAAGAGAATGTGTGGGGGCAGAGCAGCAAGGGGCTCACTGATACCCTTGTGAAACTGTTCCGAGCCCAGCGTGGCCAGCTGTCATGTTATCATAGCACAGCCCAAGGTGCATGCAGGCTCGCTCTGCTGCCAGCGAGCCCAGCCGCTCCCTGCGCCTGCTGCGCCTGCGGCCTCCAAGGGAGCATCTCTCCACAGCTCCTCAGCAGCTGGCCATGTACAACCCCTCTGGCATCAAATAAGGCGTGAGCACAGAGTTCCGACACTCCCTTCACTAGGCTCAGAAAGGTAGCTTTCATCCCTCTACTCATTCCCATGAAGCGTGCAAAAACTTAACCTCTTTGAAATTTCCACCTCTCTGTCCAGAGAGTACTGTGTCCAGTTCTGGGCCCCCCTGGTTCAAGAAAGACAGGGAACTGCTTGAGCAAGTCCAGCGGAGAGCTACCAAGATAATCAGGGAGCATCTCCCTCATGAGGAAAGGCTGAGAGACCTGGGTTTGTTCAGCCTGGAGAAGACTGAGGGGGGATCTTGTCAATCCTTACAAATATCTGAAGGGCGGGTGTCAAGAGGATGGCGTCAGACTCTTTTCAGTGGTGCCCAATGACAGGACAAGGGGCGAGGGGCGCAGGTTGGAACACAGGAAGTTCCAGCTAAACACGAGAAAAAAACTTCTTTACTGTGAGGGTGACAGAGCAGTGGAAGAGGCTGCCCAGAGAGGTTGTGGGGTCTCCTTCCCTGCAGACATTCAAAACCCTCCTGGACATGTTCCTGTGTCCCCTGCTCTGGGTGTGCCTGCTCAAGCAGGGGGGCTGGATGAGATGATCTCCAGAGGTCCCTTCCAACCCCTGCCATTCTGTGATTCTGTGATTCTGTTTGGCTAGCACTGACCAGTAAGGACAGACACACATGCACTCGCCACAGGCACCCTCCTTCCTCTAACAAAAAAAGTCTAATACTGAAGCCTCCTAGTGCAGCAATCAGTACACAATAAAAATCACCAAAGGTTTCTATGCATTTTACCATCTCTGCTGTATGACCAGCCATCTCATCATCACAAATGCCCTTCACCCCAAAATGCTCCAGTGAGCTGTTATCACCTTGCGCTCAGAGGGACCACTTGCGGGAGCTGAAAACAATTTATAAAGGTAAAGACAGATCAAGGCAAGGGAGATGCCAACAGAGGAAGATTTGCTTATCCTGATTTATGCTGTGTACTTACGATTAGGTTTGATAGGCAATGCACCACTAAGACAGACCTTATGAGTAACTCAAGAGGGGTTAAAACTTGAGCTGTCTGAGTTTGTCTGGCCCAAGGCTATGCACAGATCTTGACCAGCAAAACTGATACTGCTGCCCTGCTGTGCTAGGAACTACGCGTTGCCACTGCCCTCATTCATCTTCTCTGCTGTCCAGTGGTTTTCCTTCTTCCTCCAGGATTTGCTGGCCTTCCTTTTTCCTTATGCTAATTTTCGTTCTTACATGTATGCCTCTTGTCTCCCCCTTCATACTCTGACACAGGAAGTTTATGGTGCAAGACTGAAGGAGGATAAAGCAATTCTCAAGAATCAAGTGGAGAACATGGAGAACGAGAGAGGCTAACAAGATGGCCATCTTGAGAAGGACAGGTTGAAAGGGAGAATTTCTCTGGTGGCTCCTGAAGATTACTTGCTTCAAGTTGTCCCATGTCATGGAAGCCACAGAATGAACAATCCAGCTCATATAGGTTCTTTTTCTGGGCAGAACATTATGTACTTGGTTAACAGCCCATAAAGTAAACATAAATCCCTAAGCCCAAGAGTGTCATTTCAGCTAGAGGCATCTGTATCAACATCACAGTGACTTTGCTTGGCTCCTGTTGGTGTGTCCTCAAGGTAAATATGTATATTATTTTTTATTCATCTCCATGAGTTTGGACACGTTCTGTACCAAACCCTCAAAAGTCACCGTAGTTCCAACCCTACAGCAGGGAGGGTATGTGAGATCAAACAAGGTAAGCTCTGAGCTTGTAACAATAAATTTTTTAGCTTTATTCAAAAGTAGAATAAGCAACATTAATTCAGGAAAGCTAGTTATCATGCAATAATACCTACAGGGCCCACAACTGTTGAATAATTTAAAGTAAACTTTGCATTGAGTGCCATGAATTATAGTCTTAAATGAAGAGCACACAGTCAAACCAGTTAGTTCAGCTTGAAATATCTGGGTCCTGATCCAGGATTTATGCCTGTATTTAAAACATATTACCCTCAGTCTACATTTCCACCTCCAGTGAGAAGTGCCCATCTGCCTCAATCCACACAGAGCAATCAGTCCAGTGGAGCCTTAGCTGTGCATTCCAGTGCAGGACTCAGGTTTCCTCTGTGATGTGCATGTGTCTCCTCCACACACACCAGTCCTGTCCAAATAATACTGGAACCCTGACTGACCTTTCAATATTAATGACAACATACTCTAGAAAGCACTAAGAGAGAGGTTTTCAAAGCTGCTAAAAGACATAGATACGTATCTTGTGGGATTTTTGAATGTGACTAAATAGGCCAGTTGGCTGACTCCCACTGCTTTCATGAAATCAGTAAGAGTTGCGTACCTAACTTTTTCAGTCATGTTTGGAAACCTTGCCACAAACATATTTGAATAACTAAGAATTTTGGGACATTTGGCCTTACTTAGAGATGAGGTCTGCCCAGGCACAAAGGAAAAAAAAAATCCTCCCAAGACTGACTAAAGCCTAGTACCTAGTACATACGGATGCTCAGAATAGCTGCGCTGCTCCAGACAAGACATAGTGACTCAGCTTTCGTTTTGGTTTCATATGCTTTGTATCCCAGAATCAGACCCAGCAGAAACTGAGTTAGCACTATTTTACTGAAGCCTGAGGCCTGGAGAGCACCTGCAATTGGAACAGCTGCTTCATGTAATTGGTTTGTGAAAGAAAAAGGAAAAGAGAAAGGCTCTGCATCTTCACAACTTCCTTCTTCCCCGGCCCCGCCCCCCCAGTAACGTGGAGCATTTCTAGCAAGGACTGCCAGGTAGCCTGCAACCTGAAGCTACGCTCCAGAGGCTTCTCACCCAGGAGTGCTAACCAAATTGTGGGCTGTTGACCTTCTCACCACCATTTTGCCTGTCACTCCACATGCAATGCAGGAGACTGCACTTCATCTACATCATCTTCAGCAAAGATTTTTACCTCTGCCACAGGAGATAAACAGAGACTCGCAAGAAGTGCAACTTTTGGTAAAGTCAGTTATGGTTCGAGAAGTAGTTGTTCAGATGCATGGTACGGCTGTCTTCAACTTTCACTTACTTGAATTGTTATATGAAAAGAAACTAAAATCTTTTTCTGTTTTTGAATTTCAGTCTGCTGTAGAAATCACAGTTCACTACAGAACTCATCACTAGCATGTGAAAAACATTTGGGGAAGTCACATCACACAGGTTTTCCCCAGAAGTCAACACACTGAAAAAAATGTATACCATGTATATTTATCATCACTTCTGCACAGATCTGCATTCATCAGATTTGAGCTTTCATTCATTTTAGCCACATGGCCAAAACGATCTGTATGTATCTGTCCAAAATTGTCTGCTTTTCTGTTTCAAGCTATTGCTTGCATTCAAATCTAGACACAAACATGAACCAGCACTGATATTCATCTTCTCGTCACTCAGAACCAATCCCCCACCTCCAGCAGTATTTGCATTCAGGCTGGAATAGGAGGCACAACCCCGGCGGGGAGCTTGATGTGAAGCTCCGCATTTATAACCCTGTCACCAGACTAAATCAAACGGTATGTGGTCCATAACACTGTCAGGGAGGTAGGATATGCCGTTCTGCATCTGATGAGGAGTGATATATTCAGTTAACCCACATAATAATGTTGTTTTAGGACTAAAATGAGAAACTATTGGCTAATGCAATAATCTTCTTTTTCAAATGATGAAGAGGACGTGCAGATACACCCAGAGTATAAAAACCTAGTTATCTTAACAATACAGGGATACCGGCATCAGGACTTGGATTCTTTACAGCCTGTGTTCTCTGCCTTTTGCCTCCTATTTGTTGTTTACGCTTAGGAATAGAGCTGTGGGGGACGGGATATTTAGGAACTGTCACCGCACAAATGACATATGGGTGCTGCCTGGCTCATGGCATCTTTATGATGGTGTGACTTCTAATCCAGACATATGCAGATTAGCAGCGGGTTCAGTCATGCTGAAAGCATTCAGGGCTTCCTTTTAAGCACCGATCCCTTTCTGACTGGCAGTGATGTGACTGTCAGCTACTGTTTCTTGATGTCTCTCTCACATGACTCCTGAGTGCCGTGATACACCGTGCTTGGATGGCTATCCGATTTCCAATCAGTGTACGGCGGCAACAGACAGTAACGGGGGTTTCTGTTCCTGGCCAGGTGCCACAGTGTACTTGGAGACATTTGCTGCTTGCATGTGAGTTTTGGAATCCCCTTTTACAATCAGGAGGTCTATGGAAAAAGAAATCCCTACCACAGCATGAACATAATACTGGCTCTGTGTGATGCCAAAAGCATTAATCTCCTTCAGCCTTAAGGCCGTGTGCCTACGGACTCCAAATGTCCTGATTCACTCAGCCTATTTCCCTTGACCTTATGCATGATTTTTTGATAGTTATAATGTCACATGATAGCACACTGCACTGCCTTTGAGTTATGAAAATGGAGCTTCACATCAGTAGAAAAATCCAGGTATTTTTTAAATCGCTCATAGGAGAATGGAAAAGCCATTATTGTGAACTGCAAACCTGACGGTACAGTAGCTTCCAAACTTGGGAATAACTTGCCTTTATCCTGGTTAAATAATGCTCCAGTTTAAGTAAAAATTTCTCAGTTTAATTTTAATGAAAAAACCATGGACTTCTGCTATAACTCTCACTGCCAACAGAGCCTGCAGCCCACTTCATTCAAGCCAGGACTCCACTTAAGATGTTTATAAAGGAGCAACAGGTGACTAAACGCTATGCTGAGAGGCACATCAGAAATGCTTTTGACAGACAAAAAAATTGGCTTTATCCTTTTCACCAAGTGCTGAGTAGGTTTTGAATTTAAAAAGTTGTTCATAAAAATGAAGATAAAGAAGCCATTGTGTGGTGAGCCCTTCTCCTCTGTTACTGTCCCTCTCAACTGCTCCGTTTTCAGTTTTGAACTCCTCGTATTGCCTGTCCAGGGAGACGGCAGCCCTCCCGTGGGGGTGGGGCTTTATAGCTCCTGCAAAGGCACCTCATCTCCCTGCTCGTAAACCACTGCTGGAAACTTTCCTTTCTTTGGCATTACAAGGTACGCGATGGATGTTTGGGGCTTCTGGCTTTACAAAATGTTAGTTAGTACTAAGGTAGGGAGTTTGCTCGGTCCTGCCACTGTCATCGTTCCCTCTCTCAAAAGCTGCTCAGGCTGCTGTAAGAGATGCTACAGCACAAGGAGGCAGTAAGCAATGGGCAGCACGCACCTAGCAGGGACGACCAGTTAGCCCACTAGAAATTATGACTGGTGGTAAAGGCTGCTGCGGCTGTTCATGGGAACAAAGAGCTGCTCACAATGAAAGTGACGTTCCAGTTCCAGTGCAGAGCACCCACGTAGCAGCAGTGCGTGCTCCAGGCGTTCCCAATATTGAAACACTCCCTTCCAATGGACAGTGCATCAGTCTGTCCACCAGACAGTCCTGTGGCCAGCACAATATTCATACCTGTAAGAGGACAAGACTATTGCCAAGGTTCCTTGGATGAGAGGAAGAAAGGAGGAAAACAGAGATGCTTCCCAAAATGCTGATTTAGTTTTCTTTCCTTTACCATCTCACACTGAATTTTTTTTGTTTAACCCTTTTTTATATAATTCACAGCATATGAATAGGTCAGCATCACTATCCCCTGGTCGTCCGTCAAGTGTAATTTAAACACAGATTGCTGCAGAGAAAGGAATTTGAGCTGATGCCATGTGAGTATGTTAAAAAAGACTGCTGGAAACTGAAGCCATGTTTTGTTGCCTCCAATCTGGGTACAGCAGAATGGCTGCAGTTGTTTGGCAGGTCATGAAGGCCCAGCGAATTTACTTTTATGAGACTTAAGGAATGTAGTAAGGGTGAGATCAATGTGACCATACAGAGGTTTGTGAAAAGCCAGTAGAAATTTTTTTTTGATACAGGCAGATCTCCTTTCTGGTGAACTTCCAAAATAACTGGTCTATAAAACATGTAAACTCAATCACATGGTTCATAAACACTGAAGGAAAATTACCATTTTCTGCACGTTTCTATAAACGCAGTTCTTGTAGGGCTGATGGAGAGGAAGCTTCAGGTTTCTCACTTTTCTTCATATTACTGAGTGGGGACCACACGCCCGGATCAGCTGAGTGTGGGTCACAAGAGCAGCGACAGTGAGGTTCACCACAGATCCTTCTGCCTGCTGCTCTGGTCTGCCAGCCATCACCAGTGCAGGCACAGAACCACAGAGCCACTTCAGTTGGGAGAGACCTCTGGGGGTCACCTAGTCCAACCTCCTGCTCAAGGAGGACAACTTCAAAGTTAGATCATTGCTAATTACCAACAAAAACACTGGGGATTTGCATCTGCATTGGATGTACAGCATCAAATGGAGAATTCAGCAGAATTTCATAAGTACGTTCTCAGCTAATCACTACCTTAACTTTAAGGGCGTATTTTAATGTGACACAGATTTATGATCAACTTTCTCAGATAAATGCAGCATACCCAGAAACCAGCAATTGTAAACTGTTTAAACTTAGTAACAAATTGACCAAAGGAAACCTAATGCTTTAATCCAAACACAAGCAGCAGACAAAAATTCGGATACAGTTGTCAAACATAGAATAATCTTGGCTTTTACTTCAGGTTGTTGGTTTTGGTTTGGGTTTTTTTGTTTTTATTTTTTTTTAGGAACTGTAATTCAACCTTGTCAAGTAGGAGTTTCTGGGGTTTTTTTGGGGGGAAGGCTCTCTCTAGATCAAAGCGGAGGCATACGAGGAGAGACCTGAGGGCAAGCATGTGCTCTCACAGTCCGTGTCAGGCAGCTGAGGGTGACCAAATCTGCTCCTCATTCTGTACAGCTCGGGATCTCTAACAGTACTCTGCTTGCTCCGCTCATATTTCCTTTTTACAGGGGAAAGACTTTCATCAGAAGGCTGAAACAAATTGCACCTTTGGCTAAACCATAATGCATGCTAACCGGTTCTTCCTCTTTCCCACTATCTGACATCAGAGCCATGTTGTTTGAGGAAGTCACAGTTACAGTGATTGTTTCTAACCACTGCTCCCTTCTATTTTAGTCTGGCTGAGAACGATCCCATCCCTTTATACTCTGCTCCTGGCTAAATGCACACATATCTGTAACCTCCAGAAACATTATCTGAGAAGACCAGAGGACAACAAGACATTTCTGTGCAGAACAAAGGAGCCAAAAAGGAAAGTGTAGCTCTTTATTTATTTATTTTGTATCGATTTTAAATTCTTTAACAACAACAGCACTTTGATTGATGTGAAGTCACAATGAAGTCACAGTAGACTTGGCAGTATGATGAATGCTCCTTTGACCTTTAGAGCTGGTTGGCCTCATTCCCCCACTGCTGTGCACCTAGGGTTGTATTTTATACCTGTGGCAAAGTGGTTACCAAATCAGCATGGTAGCAGTTTATAGCAACTTGCATGAATCACAACACAAGGAACAAGGCAGGGGGAAATCAGGCCCAGGGCCTTCTCCCACAAGGCATCAAAGAGAGGGTCTTTTATAATTTACTACAATACCACCTAAGTACCAACCTAAAGAGAGGCCCTGCCAGGCACCCTAGGAACACAGAAGAGTGGGATGGCCACTTGCCACAGCCTGAGGGCTTGTCTACAGGGGGAAGTTACTGCTCATTAAATGAAGGTGTGTCCAGGGAAAGCAGCTCTTTGTGCTCCACGAGAAGACCATGCCGTGTTTGAGCTCCCAGCTTATCCCAGCATGCAGTGACTGTAGGCGCTGTGTAAACCTGTGGGGCCACAGAGCTGCTAGGCAGAAGGGCTGGAGCCTCACTAGTACCCCTCCTAAATGTACCCTGCCTCTGAAGCAGATTAGCCCTGGGCAGAGAAACTTCTTTAACCCTTTGCAAGGTGCAAAAGCCTGGGTAACAGGCAGAAAAATTACATGGGAGAAGAGGTTTCCAGAGCTATGCATGTAACCCTGAAAGGACAGTGTTGGCCACATCTACAGGACCTTGCTAAATCACTCCTAAGATTGTCTGACTCATGGTGCCCCAAAGTGGAGGAACCTAGATGTGTCCACACTGAAGGCCTTCAGACATCCCAAATCCCTCTGAGGCACAGCCCAGCTCTGTGCTCTCCGGAATAAAGTCAGTCTCCAAATCCCACCAGGAGGGAAGGGGTCCATGATCAAGGCTCTTTAGTCATTATATCCTCAAGGCAAATGCAGCAATGGTCACCTTATAACCTCACCATGAAGCTCTGCAAAGGGGTCCTGCTTTACTGAGCACTATTTAAGATCACCCAAAAGCAGATCTAACTGATTACATGCAGGTATGCCAGGGCTGGGGCAGGGAGAACTCAATCCATCACCACTTTGTCAATGACTGAGGCCCAAAATGCCCCTTTTCTGAAGAGAGGGTACAGGCTTGAACAGAAACGAGAGGTTTTATACAGCAGGTGTTCTGAACACATGAGCTCCTGGGCTCTCACAGGGAGACAGTTTTTCAGATGGTTCAAGGCAGGTTTGCAAAGGTGTCTCATGAAATGTGCCTCCATGAATACAGTGATCACCCAGTCCCAGGGTCTAGGAGCAAAACCAATTCCTGGCAGAAGAAACACAACGCCCCCAGTTTCTTCCAGAGGTCCAGGGCACCTCCCAGCACTATCTTATTCCCTTTTCTTCAGAGGCATGCTTTTGGAGTCAGTGATACAAAGCTGTTTCTGACTCTAAGAGAGCAGCCCAAGCAAGTGTCCTAGGATAGGGAAATTTGGTCTGGGAGTCTCAGCCTGTGACCATGGGAGATGGCTTGTCTTACCCTTTGTGAGAAAAGCAAAGAAAGTCAGAGAGCAAGGTTTGACCAGGGCCTAGAAAATCAAAACAACTGTGCAGTCCCTTTTCTGTCTTTTAAAAGTCCTGCAATTTCCCCATGTATACCCAACATAATAATTTTGAAAGTGCTCAAGAGGAACTGGGATTTGGCTTATTTGTGGTGTTGTGACAGGCAAGTTTGTAGGAAAGCCAGGTATAATATCTCCCCGGACACCAGTGGCACCAGGACTAGGCAGGCGGTGTGTGGGTCCAGGAGCGTCTGCACCCTTGCAAAGGCAGGGTATGTTAAAACAGCCAGTGCACCATCATTCTGCACATACACAGTCTAAGACTGTGTCTAATGCCACCCCACTCCACTCCTCAGTCCTGTCAGGATTAACTCCACCAACAATTTCACAGAGCTCCCCAAGACAGGCATCCACAACTACACCTCTGTCACTCAAGTCTTGCCTCCTTTGTGGCCAACGAAACCTCCCCTATGTCCAAGTGACCCCCTGCACTCCAGTTCCTGGGTGAAGGCAGAACTTGGTAAGGAAATAGAGGGTTCAGCTAACTTCTGCTTCCACAGGCTCTCCCTACTTCCAAGATGCCTTCTTGCTTTTACAAGCACCCAAGGGACGAGTGCTGTTTATTTAGCAAAAAATCTGGAATCCATTAACTTAAACCAAATCGTGGTTTTGAGCCTGTTATTTGTTCAAAGGCCCTGTTGAATAACCAGATATGATGAAGCCTATGAGGTGTCTCAAGCATAACTCACTGCAGAGTTTGTCCTGTGTGGTCCTTACAAATGATGGCACATGAGTCAGCTGGCTAACCACTAGAAAGCAAAACCATACTCCTTGTAAACTTTCCATTAGAAACAGTAAATTAACAAAGCCACAATCACTTCTCCAAAGCTTCTTTTTCAAAGCAAGCTCTTTCCACTTTCCCTTCTGATTTCTTTCAGGATCCTGAGGTGAGGACGAGCTCTATCACCTTCTGAAAGAACAGAGGGGAGAGTGGGGCAGGCAGCCAGGTGCAACCTAGAACAGCAATGCAGAATGTCAGGAAGATTTCACCTGGAAGGGATCTCTGGAGGTCTCCACTTCCACCATCTACCCAAGAAAGGGCTAGCTTCAAGGCAGACCAAGTTGCCTCACGTTTTCAATGTCTCCGTGGACAGAGATAGTGCAACATTTCAGAGAGATCTGTTCCAGCATTTGACTAAGTCTCCTGGTGAAGAATTTCCTTCCTACAGTCAGAACTTCCCTTGCTGCATCTTGTGCCCATTGCCTCTTGTCCTTTCACTGAGCAACACTGAGAGGAGTCTGGCTCTGTCTTCTCTGTAACCCCTCTTTAGATGATTTAGGAGAGCACTTAGATCTCCCCTTGTCCTTTTCTTCTCTGTGCCAAATACCCCCAGTTGCCTTAGCCCACCCTGCCTATGTTACACACTCCAGCCCACAGCACAGGAGCATTTTACTCAAAATTAATTACACTATTCCATTACTGCAGAGGTCAAAACCAATGACCTCAAGATGTCACGCTGTGTATTTTAATGATAAAATGCTGACTTTTCAAAATTATTTGAGGATTTTTTCCTCATTCTGTATAGGTTAGATGTTCCTATAAAATCACAATAAATTTAAAATTATACGGAGTTAAATTTTATTACAAGTTGCATAAAATACAGCAACAAATCATATCCTAGCAGGTGACCATCCTTCTCTGCTTGGTATTAAGCCTGATGCTTGGACAGCTGAGCTACACTAAGCATCAGATAAAAAACCTGCAGATTGATTGGACCCAACTGGCACCTGCAGAATTAACACCTGCAATTTTGGTCAGCTAGCTAAACTAATTGAACTGAGCAACACAAAGCTATCAGATTTCACTCCTTCTCTTTTCACACATAACTCTTGACGTCCTTTGCAAACAGTTGTGAGAAACTGCATATTTGATTTAGTTTGAAATTTGATCATTTTCGCAGGTGACCGCAGCTTTGTAATGCAAACATGGAGATAACTCTTTATTCTCACTGCAGAACAGAGTGGGTTTGGGTTTTTTTTTTTCTGCTTTAGAGAACTGCCAATGGATATTCAGTGACAAGCAGTTTGAATAGATAGATTTAATTTTTGCTAGAGCCCCAGTTACAATAACAATCCTTACATCTCTTGTAATTACCACCCAGAGTTTCACCCACAACTACATAACTGCTTCTCTTTCTGTATATTTAATCACCCTCTCCTAACCTCCAACTCAACTAATGGAGCTGCTGGTTGATTAGCAAACAAATAATCACCTGAGTGCCAGATACAGACAGCTGCACCGTGTGTGTGTCACTCACGACCCACCTGCAGAACGCAGCAAATGCCAGATGCTTGTCTTGGAGCAAGCTTGGCAGCAGACCACTGGACACAGAGAGTGGTGCATACATGCATGCATGTGCCTGTACGCATGCAGAGAAATAAGAGCAAGAAAAACTCAGAAATTGTTGCAGAAAGGAAATATTTTTATCTGCTCTTCTCTCACGGCTCATTTGTTTCTTGGTGTTTCCTTGGCGTCATGACTACCATACCATCTGTTAAAGAGAGAAGTTTGGTGCAATCCCAGGTAGTCAAACAATGAGCTGGTTGCTCAGACTGTGCAGTGAGAGGGGATTTTGTAAGTGGTCCTGACTAATGTGGTGTGTGTCTCACGAGTTTTATAGTTTCTAAACATTACAAGATGGCAAGCAGTTACGACTAATACAATGTTTGGCAAAATCTCCTGTCTAAACCCAAATTTTACACTTGATTCACAAAGTGACTGCGCAGTTCAACAAAAGGTGGGCTTGTAATAAATGTTGGCATTATTCACAAAAATATATTAATATTTTGATTTTGCACACACCGCCTTGAAAAATAGTTAGAGAACCAATGCCAGCTTCAGTGTATATACACCAGAATGCTTCTGAAGTACATCCGAGAACTCTCATTTAATGAGGTGATATTTTATTTTCAAATATACATTCAGGTGTGTGGTGATTATTCAGGAAAGATATAAAGCTCATTCAAATTCATTGCTTTCTCTAAGGCTGGATTTCACTTTATTGTTTGATTTTCTTGACAAAAATGGCATTAATACTTTAATGGAACCTGGGATTATATCAGAGTTATTAAACTGAGCAGTGCAAAAATAAGACAAAATAGACCCAACACTAGAAAGCAAAGATTTGTTGGGCATCCTTCCACTTGGAAAGAGATAGTGAGTAGGTTAGAGGTAACCCATCTTTTTTAACTAACCTTGAGCAAAACTCAAATTTGGGCCCAGTATAGATGCACACTAACACTTTATTAACATATTTTCTTCTTTTTAGCAATAAAGGCAGACACTAGCAAAGACACAGTCAAACTGAGGTAATGAGGTATTAAACTTTTCCCTTTATGGATGTAACTCAATGTCAGCTTGGATGTTGCAAGCGGGCAAATGGATGGGAGCAGCAATACAAGAGCAGAAATGTTTTCCCCCTCTTATTAGGGAACGTCTGCTTGATTACAGTGAGGGGAGGGGAAGGGAAGGGGTCCTCCATCTTCTGTACATTTATATCTTCTCTCCTCATAAGGCTTTAAATTCCCATCGTTTGTTTAGATTGTACTCTTCCTTCAGAGAAACACATTGTCTTCTGTGTTTGCCAAAGAAGATATAAACTCCCTTAAAGATCTCCTTCTAGCTGAAATTGCTCACCAAACCGGAGAGCTCCCTACATGCAAGTCTATGTGAGGAAATGCAAGAATCTTATGCAGAGCTCACCTGAATATTTCCCTGGTAGGGTAACACCACTGTGCCACCAGCAATCTCTGCTCGTGCAAACATGACTTAACAGCAAACACAGGTGAACCTTCTGAAAGATCTAATCTTAGAAAATGTACTAAGCTGCTTGATCCACAGGATAAATAAGTGCTTCATGGGCTATATCTATACTGCTGGATCAAATCTTCAGTGCTTCTACATTTTTCTTTCCATACCTTGGCATTTAATATTAATTTATTTATGTGGAATCAGCCATAATCATACTTGCCATATGTGACCTGTTACCAGAACTAAAGGGTATTAATTGCTAGGAAGAAACTGAACTGAAACCACACTTGGCTGCGTGTGTTGTAATATGTAAGGGGAAGAAGAGAGTGTGAACAGCATCCTGCCTTCCTGCTCTGCTGTGGACTGTTGCAGCATTGACTCCATGAGAATTTGTGTGTGCGTGCGTGTGCGCGTGTGTGTTGATAAATCACCAGCAATACTGGCTTTCTCGAAGTAGGGAAGGGAAGGGAGGGTCCACAACCCCAAACCCCACTGTATTGGCTGCAGATAAGTGCTTACTGGCACCTGTGGAGAGCGAACTTCTGTTACAATCTGTCAGATCTCACAAAATGAACCCAACCTTTTCCTTCATAAAATAGCACTGTATGGAAGTAGAGTAATCTCCAGGAGAACAGTATAGATGGAGGGGGAAATACCAAACTATGTATTTCACCATTTGCACTTAAAAGACTGGTATGAGAAGTGGTTTGAGCAATCCCCTTCTGAGCAAAACAGACTGACTCAGTGCCTGAAGGTCTTAAATGCTGGCATCCACCTGCTGGGTCACGATTTATATCATCTGCATCTATGTGACGATCATACATTTCCTTCCAAATTGTTGATAAAGGTATTGACAATGCTGAACCAAGAATAGCTCTTTATGCAACTTAAGTTCAAAATTTACAGTACTCCTCTGCCAGCTCTTCTAAACCAGAGATTTCCAATCTGTAGTGTGCAAAGCCCACTGACGGTCTGCACGCAACCTCCAAGGAGCAGCCAAACACAATTAAAACTCTGTCCTGCTGCTTTCTTCTGGAGACAATGAGAGCCTGCTGGAGTAGGTAGGAACTTACTCTCATACTTGGGCTCAGTCTCACACAGCGAAGGGAACTACTACTGTGTAGCTGCTGTCGAGCAGCCTCTTCTCCTTCCACTGCTTAGACTACTACAGGACATACATGCAGAAACTAAGGGCTTTTTCCTTTGAATACACCCCTACAGTTGCTTTCAGTTTCACTGACAGCAAAATTTGTTCTGTAGCTGAAATCACAGAAATCACTAGAGGATCATACCGTTTCGGGACAGTAATGGAAAGTGGAGAAGCAGTATCAAAGTAAAATCAAAATGTGAAGCTGAAAAAGTTGAACGTAGTAGTAAAATCTCAAATCATTAACAGAAACTAATTCAGGAGAGCAATAATCCAGCTAATAGCTAATCAAAAGGATACAAAGTTGGAGAAGTATGTAAAAACAAAAAGATCAGAGAGAAGAGAATCAGATGGCACCTGACAGAGGAGCAGGCATTCAAATATGAAATAACATATAACAAAAGAAAAAACAAGGAAGATAATGTAACAATGACAGAAAGGAACAGAAACCACGAAATATATCAGAAAAACATATCTAATAATATTCATAATGCCAGCAAAGGTCCAAGTCAGTCCCAGAAAACTATACAACTTTTGGAAGTTGAATTTAAAGAAAGAGTTTGGTTTATCAGCAAAGGCACACTGGCGAAATGCGGACAGGACAGATGAGAAGACAGAACAAGCAAAAAAACAAGTTTTCCAATATTTTATGTTCCTTTCACCATCGCATCTACACCTTTCCCCTCTCATGTGCGTGTGCACACACACACTCTCCACTTCTTTCCTTGCTTCAGCCTACTGAATCCTGTCACTCATCAGCTGTCTGGGGTCTCCTATAGTCTTTGTTCCTTTTGTGTACAAATAACCAGCCCCATGAAGCTGCTAGGATTCCTAGTTGTGTGGCTTCAGAAAAATGTACTTGGAAAGACCTAGTTAATGGTAAAGTCCAGCAAACTCTAAAAGACATTTGAGAAATCAGTGTACCTCAAGAAGTTACTGTGAAATTAAGAGCTGAAATCACAAACCTTTGGATCTCTTGAGGGGGATGCCCTACACTGCAGTTTCTTTGTAGTCTTCAGAGGCTGATAGGCAATTATCTGATGAATATTTTTGTTATTCTAAGAAAATGTTGATTAGTCAAATACAAACTTTGGGGGAAAATAAGGCAGTATCAAGAAGGAGAGCCACAAATTTTGGTCAAAAGTAGGAAGAAAGGAATGCCAGGATAGCTAGTAATTTGCTTGTGAGGGAAATTCATGTGGCAGGGGAGAGAACCAGACACAAGTCCCAGCTCTGCCTGATTCACAACAAGAATATGAAGGAAGCCAAGTCAGTCTTTCTGTGGTTCAGTGACTATTAATACAAGACAGAACAGACGCAACTGGAAAGCCTGAGAAAGTCCCACTTACACTCCCTTGCAAAAGGCACTGTCTGGAGACTAGGGAGGCCACAGCCTAGTTTCAGCAGGGCAGGCACTTGCAACTACATTGAACCATCTCAGGTTTGTGCTGAAATGTGGAGGGAATATTTGTAAAATCTCAGTGAAGTTTGATGGCTGTTCCGCACCTAATTCCATGTTCCTCCTCTCTCACAGCCCTCAAAAATGTGCAATCCTGGTGGCTCCACTACACCGTGCTCTCCTCTGAGAACTCAGAGGAGCAACACATTGGCTGAAGCAAGTTGTTCTTTGCTTAAAAATATCTGTCTTGGCTTTCTTCTCTTTCTGACACTAAATGGTAGAGTTTAGTTCCGTTGCCTTTGCTATTTCCCCTCCAGTCACTGTAGGCCATTGCTAAAATCATCCTACAGCCTTCTCTTCACCAGACTAATCCCTCAACCTCTGCTTGTGGTCTTGGTCCTTCGCTATCCTGGTGTCCCTCTGCTGGACTCCCTCCAGCTTCATTACAGCCTCCTTTGAAGTGGGGGAAGGAAGGAGGGCCAGTACAGGATGCACGATTCCAGGTATGGCCTCACCAGTGCCAAGTAAAGGTGGATGAGAACAACGACTTTCCTTGATCTGCTGGGTATGGTCCTTCTAGCCCAGCATGAGGTTTACCTTACAATGAATTTTGGCTCAACCATACGTGGTTCAACCAGTCCACCACAGCCCTGAGGTCCTTACCAACCAGGCTGCTGCTTAGCCAGTTACCACTTTGTACCAATGCTGCAGTTATTCCACCCTGAATGCAGAAACAAGCATTTCTTCTTGCTTAATCTCAAGAAATTTCTGTTGTCCCAATCTTCAACTTTCTGAAGATTCCTCTGGACTAAAGCTCTGCCATTCTGTGTGTCAATCACTCCCCCCCACTTAACACAGTCTGCACATTTGCTAACGGTGCCATCTGCCTCCTCATACAGGCCACTGCCTTCTTGTCTTTGCTATGTTTGAAAATGAATTTCAAGATGTTCTTTTTCAGTGACTGGGGTGACAGTAACTGTCATATTGTTCCCTGGATTCTCCTTTTTGCCTTTATAAAAGACAGGACTTTTAGCCTTTTTCCAGTCTTCATGAACCTCTGCAGATCGCCCTGATTTTTCACAGAAGACAGATAGCAGGTAACTCTTTCAGTATCGTCAGATGAATCTCATTAAGCCCTATGGATCTGAATACATCCAGCTGTAGTTCTCTCTAACTCATTGCTTCTTCCCTGTAGACTGTCCTCCATAACAAATAGCGCTGGTATATTGGTATAAAGCTAGGAGTAGGCTTTGTCTGACCCCCAAAAGACATTGGGGACCCTGTTTTGTAATGTTTGTCACTATCTTGTTCTCCCCCATTCACTGGGGGGGCCTACATGTTCTTTGAACTTCTTTTATAATTAGTGTTCCTGTAGAATCCCTTCATGTTACCTTTAGTGCCCTCTCCTCTCCTTAGTTCCAGCTGGGCCTTGACCTTACTCATTTTTGTCAAAGAGAGCACAGAAACCCTGCTGACCTTCCCTAAACAGCCTGTGCTCAGTCATGGGAGCACTCCAGTCAGGATCTGACACATAGTTTATGTATGCTTCAGAAGACCTCCCACCAGAAGTCTTCATATCATGCTTTTTGTGTAAGAGAGTGTTACACAAAATATTACTGCTCTGTTTTCACTTTTTTCTCCATCTTTCCTACATCACCTCTTCCTATCATCCCATTAACTAGGATTTCAGCTCTGTAGAGCTAAGCTTTCCTTCTACATTCGTATTTCACACACTTGAGTTTCTATCTTCACTTGTGTTAGCGTAACAATCATCTTTTTAAAAGTGTAACATAATATAACTGGGGTGAATGCTGAGGCTGGGGGGCAGGAAAAGAGGAGTAACTGGTTCCCAGTACTCGTA
Organism: Phalacrocorax carbo; assembly: GCF_963921805.1. Classification (NCBI taxonomy): domain Eukaryota; kingdom Metazoa; phylum Chordata; class Aves; order Suliformes; family Phalacrocoracidae; genus Phalacrocorax; species Phalacrocorax carbo. The sequence continues at coordinate 66,747,798 of NC_087514.1, read as the reverse complement.
ATTTGCAATTCACCAAACTCAAAAAAAGATGAATGCACCTTAAAACACTCAAAATGATTTAGCATCATTTACAAATGTAAGCAAAACTCTGTGATCTAGTTACGGTCATTTATCGTTATTAGGAACAGGAAAAACAGTTAATTTTGTATCCATTCAAATGAATGGGAGACAGACCTGTAGGTGATCAAGAAGAGTGAATAGACTGTAATTATACTACTTTTACTTGAACATTAATTGCAAAATTATGTGCAATAATTATGCCACTGTTGTACTGAAGCCAAAAATGAATTTAAAAATATCCTTTACTTACACTGATTACATTCTACTATCCTTTCTATGAGACCTAAGATGACAAAACCAGATAAAGACACCGAAGTTTCTCTGTTAATCTTCCAACAGAATACCCTAGCAGTTATTGATGCATAGCAATTAGTGCCCCCTAAAGAATATTCAAAGGAATTAACAACTCTGTGGTCTCTAGAGGGCGAAAGCAAATGCTGCATCCTGACTTCTCCCTAACCTGTGCCACTTGCAAGGTGTGCTTTTCAAGATTTAGGAGGCCATAGACTGTAAGTGTACCCTCCAGAAGGCCTACAGGGTTCACAAAGTGATGGCTTTTCTTGAACCCATCCTCCTAAGCTCACCTTTGCCTTGTACTCCAAGTCCTTCTCCCTGCCAATAGCACCCAAGTCAGGGACAGGAAAGGGCATTTGCCAGCTTTGGAGGTAGCACTTATTAAGCCAGTAGTGACCTGCCATGCCCAGAATAGTCACAACAAAGTGCCTGAATTACAGGATGGTGTATCTGACTCCTGACTGAACATGTGTTCTCCAGCTGCTCTGCTCACCTATACTCGTGGCTGCTTATGCCAGCAGCCATGTCTACTCATTCAGCTGGCTGCTGTGTTGGATTCAGGTGGTGAGGAAGAAATCATCCCCATCCAGCTGGGTCATTATTTCTATGAAGGGCATTTCTCAGACCCAATAAGCAGTAAAACAATACTGAGATTTTAATTCATTTCTTGCAGCTTCCACTATAATTATGGCACTGGTCAGATTTTATGCCAAGTTTCAAGTGGTATCCCCAATGTAAAATGTCTATTAAAACATGATTTTTCAAGGATCAACATTAAAGCAAACCTGGTTATTGAATTCACAGTCAGAACCATGGCTGACTCTCATCTGTCTGTCTCTCAAGCTCTCTTCCCTCCCTATGTTGCCTAAAAGGAGCATCTTTTCACCTCAGTTTTCTCCTTAGTCTTCATCATGAGGAAAAATAATCAAGGACAGAATTCTAGCAGCAGGTGGCTTCTGTGTAGAGCTCTTCTTTGCTCTTGCCAGGATGAACAGTGCTGTCCCACTCTTTCCTGCCCAGCATTTTACAGGTGGGGAACCAGAGGCCCCAAAAGGAGATTTATTGAACTGGCAGAGCCAAATGCCATATAGATCTTGCTGTCACCATCCAGCACTCTCTCTAGTAGGTTTGTTCTCTAGTTTAATCGCAACAATGACTAGCAATGTGAGTCATGTTTCCCACGCTGTCACAGATTCCTCACCTGTGTGATGCTGCTAAACAGGGGTCTGAAAGGGGATTTTAGACACCAGCTCCTGCCCCAATTACTCACACAGAGTTGGCACTGTTAAGCAGAGACAGATACAGTAATTAGACCTATGACACACCTCAGTGTTTAAATATTGCTTCACCCTCCTCGCATGCAGGATTTCATGATGCGACCTTGGATTTTCTGAAGGTGCAGCACAACCATGGCACATTTTGGTTTGAAGCATTTTCAGGCCTTGAGAGCAATTTTTATTTATTTAGTTGGGTTTTTTAAAGTCCTTAAAGAGTAGAGCTTCTTTTTGGCAAGTACATGTAAAAGCAGGAAAGCAAGAGACAGTGCCAGCCTGAGTCTCAGAGAGAGACAAGATCTTTAAAATAGTATTTCCGCTCCTTTTGAGGCTACAGCCTGTGGTTTCATCTGATGTACCTGTGTGGCAACCTATTCAAATGAGCTCACAGAGAGTCTCATATGTTGAAAGATATGAGAAGGAAAGAGGAATTTCCAGTGGAAAATGTGATTGAATGGAGAGATGTTCACTTGGACAATCTCTTACCAAAGCACAGCAAATGACTAGAGGTAGCTGCCAGTCTTTTTTTCCATGCCATGAGGCACTCTCTTGTTACTGCTTACATCAATTAGAACTCATAATGTAATTACTGGGCACATCAAAGCATTGTGCCTCCCCTCAGAAAGGCTCACAAGCCTGCCCACTCACATTGCGGTCTGCAAGTAACTATGAATCCCCCAGCACTTACTGATGTGTTTCACACCTCAGCTCAGGGCTCTGAGTGATGATTTTAGGCTCTTCTAGCCCTGATAATTACAGACACCATTCCTCAGGAACCCTCAGACTTAGTCAAACATGCTCTTTTTTTCATATTTCATATTAATAAGAACTACTTTTAGAACATGATGCTCACAATTTACTATATAGTCAAGAAAAGAACCCATCTATTAACTGGATTTATCAACATGCCTGGGTGGGTTTTTTTGAAAAACAGAATGATCTCTAAGCATCCCTGATGCTTAAGGGAAATGTCAAGGAAGACAGGGTCATTTTCAAAAGGGCAAAGGAAATGGATATGTTATGGTTTGGGGTTTTGTTTTTTGTTTTTCAGACAAGTGTCATACCATTGCTCTTCATCACAAATAACCCTTTTTGTTTCAGTGACAATAACTACACATGTATTTGTTCTATGATGACAGTGGCCTGATTTGTAAACAAGAAATTCCCTACCAGAAATAATCCACATTGTACCCAAAACCTCCAAAGCAAAGCTAGGTCCACAACCCTAAAAGACCCCAAAAAGAGCTGCCTGAACAGAAGTTAGTATACCAAATACTCTTGCTGATCTGAGCCTGCTGCTCTGCAACAATCCGGCCTGGTCTCACCCCAGCTGTACATCCCAGTCTCCTCCCTGACATGGGCTCTCACATTCCTCTGCTTTACTGGTGATCCAAAAAGGTTCACTTCTGTTATGTGGCCGGTTTTCTGATCTACTCACTGTGTAGGGTTGCCAGAGACACCACAAGAGAAGTGACAGGAATGTGTAACTGGGGAGGGATATTCAGCAGTGGTCCCAACTTTAATATTGTTTATCTGCAGCCTGAGAGTTTACAGCTTGCAAAATCATCCAGGAAAGTGCAGTAAAGGGATAGAAGTGAGAGGTCAGGGCTCAGCGGTCTTCACATATCTCGTCTTTGGGGACTGGGGCACTTCTGCCCACTTGCCTTCCACTTTCATGCACAACAGGGCCAATCCTAGGCATAGAGGATTCAGCTGCATTGCACAGCAGGTTGATAATAACCACAGCCCTGACGTCTGCTCTGAATACACTGGAGCTGCAGAGTGCCAGGTCAATGCAGCTGCTGACATTAATGAGGGGATGGAGACAGCAGTTTCAACCAGGGTCTTCATTATCACTCGTCCCATTTAACATCAGCAACAAGTTGCATTCCCCAGGCTCTCCCTTCTCTCTCTGAGCTAGCTCCCTTCCCTCCCTTCTCTCCCACAGCATGGGTCCTAACCAGCATCTCACTTTGCGGGTAGCAGCACTGAGTTTGGTTTATGCTGTAAGAAGCCCTGAATAACCTTTGCCATATGGCTGTGAGTAGCCCAAATGCACAGCTGTGATTACAACAGCTGCCGGCACTTGTGCTTCATACAACTCAGAAATCTGTGAGGACTAGGAGGTACAGGCATCCTTCCCCTACCTTAAATGTTCAGCTAGTATAATCCAGAATTGCCTGAATGCCCTTGGAGATATAGTAGTCTTCAGCAGTCAGGTCCCTAGATCTATAGCTATCTGCTGCACACAGCCATGGACATCCTGGTTATTGTTGTTCAGCAGCCACAAGGTTATCACAGTTGATCATCAACCCAAACAGGCAAAATGAGAATGTCAAAGAGCAATGAAGGACTATACTGGAATCCAGCCAAATGAACCTGAAGTGTTCTACACAGCCCTTCTGTAACAAGCAAAGGAAACTGTCAGAAGGCCACCATCTTCTTTGGGATGACCTCTGCAAAGCTCTAAGCAGCTGAATGGCTCCAGAGACCTGTGAGCAATCTGTGCTCTTCTGGATCTCAGTAGTGGGACCACCACAAAGGGCTGCTTGTGGAGCTCATCACAACAGTGTGACAGGGGGGTTTTGTGGTTGGTTGTTTTTCTGGTTTTTTTAAAGGTCAAAACAGCAAAAACGAACTTGTATCAAAATTAAGTTTTGCAAAAATGAAGGCAAGTGCAGTCCTTTGCCCAGCTTAGTATATAACTGTAGTTTCCTCCCATGTCCTAATACAGGCACATCTGAACTGGAAACAGAGCTGATCTTAATAAATGGTGTTAAACTGCATATTTTTCATTGAACTGGAGGGGACGGAAGCAAGGGGCAGAAAGCTAAGACACCTGTTGCAAGCCTCCTTCAAAAGAAACTGTATAATACTAATTGTAGGCCATCATAAAAAGCTTTATAATGCCTCAAAGGCATTGGGTCAATGTGTTAACAATTTGATTCATATACTTAGTGGAAAATAAAGAGAAAAGAATTTCAAGGTATGCTTGTTCCCTGCAAACTAAAAACTTCAGCTGTATAGTTTGATGAGTGGCTTTATGGTGGAAATTCCTTAATAGTTATAGAAAGAGTGAAAAAACCAACAACATTGCAGACCTAATATTGAAATAGTAACAGTGAAGGAACAAAAGAAAGATTTGAAGATGTTCCCCAGGGACGGAGGAATTATTGCTATGTAATCAAAGGACTATTTTTTAATTCCTTGCTTTCTTAAGACAAAACTTTCCTTCTAGTCTCTCTAAAAAGATCATCTTTGGTTTTCAGGGGATATCTGCTTCACTCACTCAGTGAAGAAGTGTGAGGAAGGGCAGCGTCTGGGGAGAAAGGAAGCCAAAAGCATTTATTGGAAGGTATTAACTATATCAGAAAGAGTACTTCAGACTCTCATTTAATTGAAATCAGGAACGTAGCTGGAGAAAAGAAACATCGCCAGCGTACCCTGGAGAGCAGTGCTGAAATCTGTGCTACATTGACCACTGACAATCCATAGAGAGCTGGCAGGTCACACAGTGCTGGCTCTTCTCCTTGTTTCCAACTGCTAAATTACATTAAAGTCAGCTTAAAATTCATTAAACGCCTTCCTATTATTACTTTTCCATATAAGCAGTTGTTATAGCTGCTTCAGAGACATTGTGTGATGGTGACAGTGAAGGGAGAGGCCCGAGTAAATATGAATGGGAAAGGAGAGGTGATTTTGACCAGGAAAACGCTTGGGACCCTTTGCTTCAGAATTTAACTGCTCTTCAAAGGATGAAAGCAGCTATACAGTAGATTGTGAATTCGGATGCTTAAATGCTCCAGAGATATCTTAATATTGATTGTGGAGGACATGTTTTGTTTTGCAGTTTTTTATGAATTCCAAACCAGTCAGAGTCACCACTCTGTGAGACTGTCATTGCAATGATGCTGACCCGGTGTCACTGATAATTACAGCTAATTTCAAGTGCTATCATTAATTTGCCTTCTTCAATCATTCAGCAAAGCCTTACAGGCTTTGTCCTGTATATAATAGCGTTGAAGGTAATAAGATTTCTTCCATCAGGGATTTAAGGAATTGGATTTAACTCAGATTTTTTTTAAGGCTTTGCAGTATTTCTTGCAGGATTTGGAAAAAATAATCTTTTAGCAGTTTTCACCGATTTCAGTGGGAAGTTTTTCCAGACCAGGATACAGAGGACTGAATTTCAGATGTTACCAGAAATATACAGTTACTCAGTTCAGAAGGGAAGCTCCTTTAGAGGTGGAAATGGAGGGGAGAGCAGAGGTCCTCGTCTCCACCCCATACAAGCCTTTTTGCTTGTATATACCTTTTTTATAAAAGATCAAAAATATAAAGATTATTTGCTTGAATTCTGGTCTTTAATGGCATGTCCCATGCAACAAAGAAGAATTAAGTGGCATGAAATAAGTGTGGCTTTGCCAACAGGACAGAAATGGCAGTTCAAGCCCAGTATTAAATGGTATTATGGTATTTTGAAGTCAGTCACAGTGCTTTCCGTCCCCTACCTGCAACATCTGATGTACATAAGAAAAACATATCAAAGGGTCTCCAACACCACCTTTTAGCCTGACTGAAAGAACAAACCCATCCATTTTACTGGGAGAGCAAAGTAAGAATCTACTGGAGAAATAAACTCCTCTTAAATCTAAAAAGGAAGATTTAAACCCTTTTTGGTGACTCATATGACTTAGAGCTGTAGAGACTTTTTAAAATAGTATTTGCAATTTCTGCAGGGAAGACTTTTAGAATAGCATCACTAAAAATACCCCAATGCCTTTAAAGACTTACTGTCCATGCCCAGAATTCTTGAAAAAAGTAGAATATTAAAACAATATAGGCCCTACCAGAAAGCCATGCCTTTGCACATCTTACAACTGGAGTGTACATGGGAGATGCAGAGGTCCATACACTGGAAACCCCTTCTGCATGCCATGCAGTTCCTCTGCCTATGCAATTCCCACTGGTGTCACACTTGACCCAGGCTACACAATGATGCTTCCAGCACACAGCAGTCGTGTACTGTTGGCTCATTCTAATCTTGGCTAAATATTCAGAGCTGATTTTGGCTTGTTTGACAACTCAGGTGCAGCAGAAGGTATGAAATTTCTCATGATTGTGGGTTTCCTATGTCTTGGGACTATTAGTAAAAGCAGCCAAATCAGCTATTGCAAATGTGCAGAAGGACAACAGAAAACTGATGAGACTCTCCCGAACCTAAGGGGCATCTAGAGAACGAGGTTTATCCTGCAGGTTTCCTCAGTGGAGAGTATCTGCTCCTGTGGATGAGCTGCAGAGCCACCGGCTCTCTTTGGGAGAACTCATTTCATGTTCCTCGGTGGAGCTGTTCTGCCCCCGCATGGCAGGTCACTGGCAGAGCATGGAGCCAGACCCCTGCTTCACACAGACAAACCCGTCTCATTGCAAAGCGTGAGGGACCTGTGCTGGTGTTCAGAGCATCGTATTCTGTTAAAATTGCACATGCCAGAAAGTTGAACATGCAGGAGCAAGGCAGCTGTCGGGAGTCTATAAAAAATTAACGGCTGACATAAATATCAACCTCTGAACAAAAAACGGTCAGAAGTGAAGATGCAACAGAAATGAAAGCTGTGACTTGTTACAGGCTTTGTGACGGGCTACCATTTGGAGTACTGATTTAAAAAGATGAGGAATTAAAGGCAGTTTTTAGACAGGACGCAAACTTGGCCTCTGGAAACAGGGGCCAAAACTGCGTATAAGATGCAATCGGGAAGGAGGTCGCTGATGATGTTAACTGCTCCACAGATGCAAAGAATGAGATACAGAGCCAGATGCTGGAGAAGAATGAAGTAGAAAGTTTCTATGAAGGAACCCATACAGCCTTTGAGGGGAAGAGGAAAACTATTTCAGTAGAGAGAATTAACACACAAAGCATGGGAAGTTCTGAAGGGCCATGTTTCCCATGAGGCGAGGCAGTCCGTTCCAGAGAGCCTAGGGAACACCAGCAGTTACTGAGAGCTAAAGAGGTGCTTGGCTGCATTCAGCTGACTCGTCTGAGAGTGGGAAGAAGATCGTGACTGTTTCCTGACTACAGTCAAACAAACGTATAGAGCTTTTATGTGGGCAGGGGCATCTGGTTTTCACACCATATGCTACTGCTTTTGGAGTATAAGTATATAGCTGAGTAAATGCAAGGGGATGTTTACATGATGAGCATAAAACAGTCTGAAATGACACCAGAAGCCAGCAGTAATAAATACATTTTGCTTTCTATCATGGGGCTCCAAATTCTCTTGGTAAACTTTACATTAATCTGCTTGGTCTTAAATGAGATGGCATTTGGGCATGGATAGGGAAAACACAGTTATTTTTCAAGATTTGCCTGGAGTACGCTTGTTACTTCGCAAACATCCAAAATGTCACAAATGAAACAAGCAGAGAAACGAAACTGAAGTAAAACACAACAAAACCTCACAAAATTCAGTCATGTCCCAGTCGATGTTCTCTCCCTGCAGTGCTTACCACCAAAGATGCCATACTCATTGATGTTATATTCATTGGCAAGGTGGCCTCTTGCCATTCGATGTAGGGAAGCCGTGAACAAGTGACTAAACACTGTTCTTCAAAAAAATCTGAAAAAATAAATATTGTAAGCGGTGCAGAAGCACAGAATTTAAGAGGGCACCACAGGCTTCATTCGCCCCTAGTGCTGTGGGATCTTTCCTGTCTTGAAAAAGTTTCCTTCAAAACCCTTCTTACAGGTAACACAATAGGGAACAGCCCAGGCTATTAGTAAACAAAAAGATAAAAAAGAAACAATTTCACTGCCTCTGGTGACTGACCTTCTTAATTGTAGGCTGGGAGGAAAGATGGTCAGAAACAGACTACTGAAGACAAAGGGAAAACATCTTAGACTGAAACCTCTGTGTCTGTGTGTATAGATTATTTGCTACCAGTTTCTGCTGTTTTCAGTGAATTTCATACTAAGCTTACTTCCCAAGGAATGAAAGAATTGTTAAAAAATGAATGTTTTCCTGGAAGAGGGTTGAGGAAAGAGCTTGAGGTGTATTGGCGGACATCCAAACTAGTTCTTATCTGTTGTTAAGAATATAAATGATGCCAAATAATACTGCCTGTACAGGGACAAGGCACACGTACAACTAGCATGATGAATTTTCTTGACATGAAATCTTTGAAGAAAGTTGTCTAGCGGAGAAAGACTGAAAAGATGCCAAACATGATGCAAGCATAAAGGCAGGACACAGTGCAACCATGTAAAGTGATACAAGGGTCTGTGTCTAGCCAGGGGAGATGTTTGTGATTGATTGATTGATTGATTGATTGATTGATTGATTGATTGATTGATTGATCGATCACTAGTTGGTGGATGTTTGCCATTCCAAACCATGCTAACAACTTTCAATCAGAACTATATTTCAGAGCTTCCACAGAGAAACATGTCATTATTGATGCCCAATGGATTTAGGAAGCGCACATAAATACCTGATGTATCATGTATGCACACACATACATATATGCATTTCTGTGAACACACATCCATATATTTAGAAGTACAAATGCAGAGCCACTGATATATATTTATGTGATTATACATGGATGTAGTTACATGGTGGTTTTATATTTGCATCTGTAACTATAGACACAATTTTGGCACAGTGTAAAAATACATATATATATTGGAGATGTCTTTCTATATCCAGAAGAAATAGGAAATACGTACATGAGATAAAGCTGTACGTAACAATCTGGCAGCCTGACACACTGAGTAGGCCTGTGCTCTCACTGAAGGCTGGGGCTGCGTTAATGTTAGTTTCCTTTCAACCATGACAGGGAAGGAGGAGGGAGGTCTGGAAAGCACCATCTGCTTTTCCAGATTGCTGTTAATCTGCCAATAATTCATACTGGATATAAAGAATTAATGCTATGGGAGAACATTAAAAATATACAAAGCCTTCATCTTCAGCATATGGAGCAAAGACCATCAAGGAAGAGGCATCAAGTTGTCGTCATGGGCTGGGAGGGTAGAGAACCCTCAGAAATTCATCTTGTGGGAAAAGAGAACGAAAACACAGACAGGTGTGGAAAAGGAAGGGGATATTCCTCTGATAATCAAAGAAAGAAACCTGGAAGTCAAACAAAAAAAGCTTTGCAAAGAACATTTTAAGGTTGGACAAGCAACACTGGAGAAACCGGGCCCAGGCCCAAGCATGCATAGGAATGAATGAAATCCTGGCTTTGGGCAATGTGCAGGCTATGTTTCATGAGCCTGAGAAGGCTCCTCTGAGAACACACACTGGAAACAGCCATGAACAAAAGGTCACATGAAGGGAGCCTGAAGTCACTTGGAGAGGGTGGCAGGGTGGCATCAGCGAGAAAGCAAAGCGTGGGGTGATACCTCTGAAGTGAAACACTAATCCCGTGACAGTTGATTGTGGTTTTTACATTGACCAGAAAAGGTCAACATATGGTGTGCTGGGGAAGCTGCCAGTACTGCTATTTTTTAAATGTAATATAAATTCCAAACTTTTCCTTATCTATGTAGTTCTATTAGGGAGAAGAGTGCCAGTTACCACAAGGAGCGATCTCTACTTCTTATGGCTCCTCTGAAGACATAGGTTGAGTTGAATTGAGCTACATTCAGGTGACAATTCACTGAAATAGGACTGTTTTGTCCCATACCTGGTATTCCACCATGACACGGGCACAGGAACCTCTGACTGTACCTATCCAAGTAAACCAAAGAGGGTGTGGGCACGGGCCGGAGCACTGACAAGCAATCAGCCTTACCACAAAAGTGCCAGCACAGTTTCTAGCACAGCTTTGGCCCAGGCTAAATGTCATTGCTGATCTCTAGCAACACCTCAAGAGCTAAAGCAGGCCAACAGCCATGCTGGATACACCCAGTCTCTCTGATGGGGAGGATGAGTGAAGAGAGTCTAGCTTTATGAACACGACCTCAGCCGTGCCTTTTGGATCCAGGATCAGAGAGCAATCCCTAGCCCACTTCGTTTAGCAATGCTGATACAGCCTTTGAATCTTCGACTCCATCTATTCATATGTGCCTCTATACTTCGCTCCCATGCCTTCACACAATGGCACACTGCCCTCTTCAGAGCAATCTGCCCGTTCCAGCACTTGAATCCAACCAATAAAAACAACTATGAAGGCTTTTGCATCAGCAACCATAGTATTTTGCATCCATCCTTCTGACCCTCCCCATCCGAGGAGGCAAAGGAGCTTTAGAGAGGTGAATAAATAAACTTTCAAAGCTCTTACCTTTGCATTCCTACCAAGGTTCTGGGTGTCCTGTGCAGTGTGAAATTGTCTTATAACAACAACATTTAAGTTTCACACCAGAATTGAAAAGGCTTACCTACTCACACCAGAATTGAAAAGACTTACCTACTCTGACACTAGGAAAATAAAATCACCCGCCCTTCTGAGGACAGAAAACTGGTGCAGCAACATAAGATCTGGCAGTTCTTGCATAAACAGGAAGGGAAGAATTCCACAAATTTGATGACATGTGGTCTTTATTTTCAGATCTGTTTGATTGACGAGTGACTGTGAAGGGGTGCTGTGTACGGGGAGCTCTGCTGATGGGCCTCGTGATCCAAAGCTGGAAAGGAGCTCTAGACTGATATCATTGCTACCTGATGACAATTTTCTGGCTCCAGGGGGTATCTCTTCTGTCAGACATACTGGATTCTAAGTGCCATCTCTCCTTCATTTCATAGGTCTTTTTTTTTCTCTTAGGTTTTTTTTCCCTTCTTCTCTGAGTTTTCTTACAGTATGAAATGTGTGAATGGGTATGGGTTGTAGTCTGAAATCATGAATGTGGTGTCTCTCTTTCACACTAATTTTTACAATCCTTGCTTTACACACAATAAAAACTACCAATAAAACAACTTGTTTTATTTTCCTCTCTGGTAAGCTTAAGCTGCAGGGTAAGAATTTCTCGAAAGTTCAGCTTTTGTGAAAATACTAAAAAAGGAGTAGGGGCCAGAGTCTAATGCCACAAGACCCTAAGACCCTCCATTAGTAAAAGCACAGACTAATGACACACTTTCCAGAAGCAGGACAGGGTTAGCAAACAATAAAATTTTTGGACACACAAGCCCTTTAGGGGGTCCTTTACTATAAGGTATTCATGGATTAAACCTTTACCATTCTAGATATTAGGCTTATTTTCCACAGATGCACAATGAATTTTAAGGGAAAAAACTCAGCACACTAAGAAATGTTCACTTTACCCGCAACATGTAAAGCACAAATTCCAGAGATTACACTTCTGGCTGTATGAAATGCACTTATATTCCATGAGTCCAAAGTATGTGTTGTTTAACTTAGTGATTTGTTTTATGAAAAGAAAATGAAAGACATCATTTGTATAGCTGCTTAATGTTGTATTCCTGGCTGGGTATTTGGACTAGGAAAACAACAGCTTTCCTTTTGGCTGTTAGTGTTTAATTATTCAATGTTAACAGCCAAGAAGTAAGCTGTTAGCCCTCCTCCTCTTCTTCACAGCTTTTCTTTCCCTAGTGGGTCTAAATCTGTCCTTCACATGTATGAAGAGCAATTTGAATTGTATTGATTGAAAAATTGCATTCTAGCTTCACAGGAAACAGCCTATGGCTTACAATATTTTGTTTAGTATCAGTGTGGTTTGTTCTCCATTATTTTAAAACAACACAGTATCAGCTTCATTTCCTCTGTCTTTGATTAAACACCATCACAAACCCAGACCTGCTTCACAGACCTGCTCCCAAGCAAAGTTCGTGGTACAACTTCTGAAATGTAATAACTATTCTATCCAAGTCACTGTACTCACTGCTAGACAAAGTAAATAAGCTCTAAACATGGCAGTCTTCCTCCTCCTTCCTGAGAAGTCTCAACAGCACTCACAAGGTCTAACTAGAGTAACTCTAGGAGCATTTAAGAGTTTCCTTGAAAGACGGCAGATCCTGGTATCAGAGGATGATGACTGCTTGAATCATCCCCAAATGATGTCTTATAAAGTAAACCACATATTCACTATAATTGGGTCAAGTGTGTGAAGGCCAAATCCAGTACTGTCATCTTCAGCAGTGTGCAAGCTGTCTTTTCCTAAAGACTAAAAAAAGTCACACATCTTGCCTCTCTAAGACAAGATTAACTCATGACATAATCACACACCTTCCTTGAACAGAACTTTACTCTCATCTGAAAAAAATTCCCTGGAAACAGATTCGTCTGCTCCAACTAAGCATGACAAAAGGTGGGTATGTACCCCTTCATGACAGGTCATCCCAAGATATTTTTGCTATATCAGTCAGGGATACACAACCATTCATGACTGTTTCCTAATCTTTACTACCAAATCATTGCATTCAGGTTACATTATAGACTGCTTGAATTCCCATCAGTCTGATACACTTGAAATGCTAAGAGCAAAAGGGACATACCATATATACAAAGCCATGAAGTTACTGCGAGTCTAGCTGAAGTCTTAAGTCTAATGAAAGAATTACCCACCCAGTAACAATGATGCTAACACTTCACAGTTCAAATTATGTCCAGTTAAAATTGTATATACACAAACAGTTTAATATCTACCCATTTTTTTTGGTGGTGTGCTTTCCTTTCCACTGTCCCTCTGGGTCTTAATGATTATATAGCTTCAGTGCAGGGGGAGGGGAACAGTGAGCTATCGGTATTCAAGTCTTTCACCAGTATGATGTTGATGGTTTCTCCCTCTTCAACTTAGGATCTGCCTGGAGTCCTTTTTTACATGCTTTCTAACATGCTCTGCACCTTGGTCTTTCTTCACTCATCTCTAACTCTGTGTTACGCATGTACTTACTACACATGGTGTGTATTACATATGTTGGATGCTTAATATTCATTCTCTTTGTTATCCCTAACCGGTTTTACCCAGCCTTAAAGGTTGCCTTCCTTTGATCACTAATAAGTCACCCCTTTGAGCTGTTCATAGCCCTGGAGCCTTGGGTATCATACTGTCCCTGTACTTTCAGTGTGTTTTATTCTAGGATCAGTCATACACAACTCATTCTACGGAGACTAAGTACTTGTTATTAATATCTTCTAGTTACAAAAAATATATATAAGAATAGGTGTTACACCACGCAGTTGTACAAAGGTGATCAAAAGCTAAAACAAAGTAATACTTTCTAGTATTCTTAGTATTCTAGTAAGTCAGCAACAGTACTGTCATTAGACAATCATTATGACAGGTAAACAAGCTAAAAGAAATCTGCAGGCAGGCCAAGACAAGTCCATACAAAGCCCAACAGGACCAGAGGCCTCCATTGTTAACTTCAGACAAAGCCTGTGGCCTCTTACAACAAATGACAGCACCATATCTATTGGGCTACAAGTCTACAGCTTTTCCTTGAATACTGGCGTTGTGATAGAGATCTGAAAGGCTACAGCAGAAAAGTCTCTGTCAAATTCTGAGTTTGAAAAAATCTCTCAAGAATTTATGTCTTCAGATGAGGAGTGGGCCTCTAGCAAGTAGTGGGGACTGTGATGCAACCCCTTTCTCTTCGAGATGAGATATTCAAATCAGACTAGATTAGAAGGGACTAGATTTTATTACTCATCAGTCAGTCAGCCTCTACGACAAATGTCTGAATTACAAATTTGCCATCTTACAGGAAACAAACAGACATTTTTATGCATTGCAAAAGAAGAGCAAAACTGAAGATTTCATGGCTGTGAAGAGCACTGTAACACCCTCTTTGGTCCAAATGAAAGCTTACTTCTCACCAAAATGAAGTGATCGCACTCCTGAAAGGTGCTCACTGCTCCCTCTCTAGCTCAAAATGTAGAAATAGACAGTGTATGTGAGTCTCCAGGACAGACAACATAATCCTCAGTCTCTGCCTGCATATCCAAACACAAATGCAGATTTAAACTGAGGCTTACTGTCTCTGACCTCTCTCTCCATTTCAATGCATGTGTTACTTTGAAAAAAATGGTTGTTACTGATTATGTAATGATAATAAAAAGAAACCTATGAAATCCATATTACTCGTAGCTCAACCTTTACTCTTTCATGTGTTTTCCTTGTGATGTTCTTTTATTTTAAGAGAGAAATTACTATCAGATATGGAATCTCATAGCTTATAGAAGAGGCAACGTGGCCTTTACTCCTATTATCTTCCAAAAACATATGAGATTTTAATTCTACCCTAACATGCTTCATGTTATTTCCAGGCACCATCAAAGCCATCATTCTCATTTACCTCTATGCAGAGTCATTCTGGAATTTGGTGAAGAAACTTTCAGCTGATTACATTGTGCAGAGAGGCATTAATCGGGGACCACTGAGCTAAGCCCTCTACAAACAGGCAGAATGCAATCCTGGACCACAAGGATGTGGTCCAAGATGTGATGTGGGTATTTTAGTAAACATTCTCATGTTCTGAGTCTACAATGTATAGAAAAGAGGAGGCCAAATTTTTCAGGACTGTCTTCTGTTTGCAACCCATCAACCACATTGATTTGGGCTACTCACCTTGAAACAAAGGGAGCAGGACAGAAAATAGTAAAGTAATTATACCTGCAGAATTTTTCAGAAACCAAAATCCATTGAACAAGTTAAGATTTCCTGTCTGTCTTCTGTAGTGTAAGTATTGTAAACGCAAGGACACTTGCTTGCAGATATAAAACAGATGGGAAAAACTCTGCCTCTGTGACAGAAGAATGTCTCCACCTTTTAAACACTGGAAGTTGTTATTGATTTCCCCACCAGACAGAGTGGCCTGTACAGTTTTTATGATTTCTGCAAACATGTCATTTATTTATCTGGAGTGCATACTGTATTCTTAGCTAATATCACAGAACTATCTCTATTCGGTTCAGTAAATCAAAAATTCAGTCTCCAAAGACTGAATAAAATCACAGATAAAACTAAGAATTTTCTTGCTCTCTGAAACTCTCCAAGACCTTTGATAATCTGAAGAAAGCTTCTATTGAGGTTCTGCTCATTCTCAGCTCTTTACCTCAACTGCTGTCCAGGAAAAATATTCTGTTTCAGAGGACACAGACATTCAAGTCATTGTCACAACACCTCCACAAGAATCATATGATCAAAGGATAATTCAGGTTGGAAGAGACCTTGGAAGGTCATCTAGTGCAACCGCATTACCTACAACTTAAAGGTGGGATACTCAACTTATGGGATCAGACCAGGCCTACGAGGGCTTTATCCACCAGGTCTTGAAAACATCCCAGGGAGGAGACCTCACAATCGCTCTGAGCAACCTGCTCCAATGTTTGACTGTCCTCGTGGTGAAAAGGTTTCTCTGTATATCCAACCTCTCTTGTTTCAACTTATGCCCATGGCTTCTCATCCTCCTGCCATGTGCTACTGTGAAAAGCCTGCCTTCAACTTCTTCATGACCTCTGTGTAGGTATAGAAAGGCTGCTGTTAAGCGCCCCCTTCTCCAGGCTACGCAGGTCCATTTCCCCCCAGCCCCTGACCACCTCTGCTGGATTTGCTCCAGTTTATCACTGTCTTTCTTATATTAAGGGTGCTCAGAACTGGACTCAGCCAGTCTCTTCTGTAAATTGACGTGTTGTGCTGCCTGTATTTCTTAGTATTGACAGCTCATGCATGGGCTAACTCATATTAGATGGACTTTATACTTTTATGTCAAGTGCACAGCATTATATAGAGGAATATTTGTAACTTAAGGACTCCAGAAATCCTCAATTCTAACCCGGCCTGTGTCACTGAAGTTCACCCCAACTCAGGAAGTCTGACTTGAGACAAACAGTATTCTTTCTTCGTTAACATGGCAAAAGAACACATTCCTGAATGCCCGGGGATCAGTTGCAGAAGCAGGTGTGCTAGGGTGGGACCTACCCAATGCTTTCATCTCAAGCTGTATTTTTCCTCAAAAAGGCAGGATGATGATAGACGACCTCAGCAGAAACCCAAGCAGCGCTTTCCGGCGACAAAGAAAGGTGGGAAAATACACAAAGAAACTGGAAGTGGCATTGATGTAGTGCAGAAATGAAAGTGGGGGCAAAGCACTGGCTTTGCTCAGATGTAAATGGCTTTATCCCACACACAGCAACAAGGAACAGGACCTGTGATTACTGCCCTTCTCAGCAAGCAAAAGGAGACAGTGCCTGTGCAAGATCAACCACAACCAAGAAAAAGACCAAGACCGACCCAGCTTTTCAATGAACTATATCCCATATATGAACTTGAGCTACATATGAATGATATATCTCCTACAAAGTAGCAACTGCAACTAGTCAGGATATTGGGGAAGGGGGTGATCAGAAGCCGTATGATTGTTTAAAGCAGAAAATAAGTTGGGGGATTGTTCTGGCCAAAACTTGAAGGCCACAAACCAGGAGAATAAATAAATGATGGTGGTATTGCTTGTTACTAAGAGTTAGTAAGTATTAGTGGTTCTTAGGAATTAATAATATCTCAAAGTATTATGTTTTCTTTACTAACTTATTTCAAGACAAAATGTAGGTCTGCTTTCATTTTAAATTTACTTCCTAGTCTGAATGAGAGACTGTTGTCTTCTGGTGCAACTTCATGGTCTTCGAGGGAGACTGTGCTGCAGGGTTTTTACCCGGCAGCATCAAGTGAGGGTAAGAAGTGAAAAGCAAGAAGGGAAGCACTGCATGAAAGCTCTTCTGTCATGGCAGGTGCTGGAAATATTTAGCATGGGCATGTTAATTAGGCATTACAATAATGCTTTCAAGGCTGGGATCTGATGGTGTTAAATGCACAGTGAAAAAATGAGACTTTGTATGTGAAAGTATTGATTTGACTCCATACATTTGCCAGTTTGCAATAAAACAATCAAGTTGCACCTCGAATGCCAGAACCTGTGGTGCCATCAGTCTACCACTTTAATCTGCCTTTGCAGCTTTTTCACAGCTGGGTACTCCACAAAGACTCTTGGGCAGGATAGGGTGGTGTATGCCAGTTTTTATGACAAGGTTCCTTGTCATCTGATCCATGAATTACCAATAACAGTATTGTTCCCAACTTCAGTATTATCCGAAAGCCACTGTCTTACAGTAGATGGTGGGGGAACAAGTTCTGAAGCATTAATACAATCACAGAATCACAGAATCACAGGTTGGAAGGGACCTCAGGGATCATCTAGTCCAACCTTTCTAGGAAGGGCGCAGTCTAGGCAAGATGGCCCAGCGCCCTGTCCAGATGACTCCTGAAGGTGTCCAATGTGGCTGAGTCAACCACTTCCCTGGGGAGATTATTCCAGTGGTTGACTGTCCTCACTGTGAAAAATTTTCCTCTGGTGTCCTATCGGAACCTCCCCAAGAGCAACTTGTGTCCATTCCCCCTTGTCCTCTCCCTGTGACTCCTTGTAAAAAGGGAGTCTCCATCTTCTTTATAGCTACCCCTTGGTACATGGTGATGAGATCCCCTCTAACCCTCCTTTTCTCAAGGCTGAACAAACCCAGCTCTCCCAGCCTATCCTCGTATGGCAGCTTCCCAGTCCTTTGATCATCTTGGTGGCCCTTCTCTGGACCCCTTCCAGCCTGTCCACATCCTTTTTGTAGAGCGGGGACCAGAACTGTACACAGTACTCCAGGTGTGGCCTGAGAAGCGCTGAGTAGAGCAGGATAATGACTTCTTTATCTCTGGGTGATGCCCTTTTTGATGCAACCCAGCATCCTGTTGGCCTTCTTGGCCGCAGCAGCACACTGTTCATACTCATGTTGAGCTTTCTGTCCACCAGGACCCCCAGGTTCCTTTTCACAGAGCTGCTCTCCAGCCAGGTGGATCCCAGTCTGTGCTGCACTCCCAGATTATGTTTTCCCAGGTGCATGACCTTACACTTCTCCTTGTTGAACTTCATAAAGTTCTTGCTGGCCCACTCTTCCAGCCTATCCAGGTCTCCCTGCAAAGCAGGTCTCCCTTCTGGAGTGTCTACTTCCCCACTCAACTTGGTGTCATCAGCAAACTTAATTGGGCTACACTTGATGCTGTTATCCAGATCTCTTATAAAGATATGGAATAACATTGGGCCCAATACTGATCCCTGGGGGACTCCACTTGTGACAGGTTGCCACTTGGAAAAGGAGCTATTTATCACCACCCTTTGGGTGTGGCCTGTCAGCCAGTTCCCCACCCACTGCACGGACCACTTGTCTAGGCCATAACGCATTAATTGCTCCAGGAGGGGGCTGTGGGGGACCGTATCAAAGGCCTTGGAGAAGTCCAGGTAGACAATGTCCACTGCCCGCCCCATGTCAACCAGGCAAGTCACTTTGTCATAGAAGGCCACCAGGTTTGTCAAGCACTATCTGCCTTTAGTGAAGCCATGTTGGCTTTTCCCAATCTCGTGCTTCATTTGACTTGTGATGGCCCCAAGGAGGGTTCGTTCCATAACTTTCCCAGGGATTGAAGTAAGGCTGATGGGCCTTACCCGGATCCTCCCTCGAGCCCTTCTTGCAGATAGGGATGACATTTGCCTTTCTCCAGTCCTCTGGGACATCCCCCGTTCTCCATGACTTCTCGAAGATTATGGAGAGTGGCCTTGCAATGATGTCAGCCAGCTCTCTCAACACCCTTGGGTGGACGGCGTCAGGGCCCATTGATTTGTAGGGGTCAAGCTCCTGTAGTAATTCATGTACTAACTTTTCCTTCACTGATGGTGGGTCGGTGTTTGGATCAACCGGCAGTTTCGTTCCCAGAGCCTGGGACCCAACAGTGTTGGTAAAGACAGAGGTGAAGATGTTGAGGACCTCTGCCTTTTCAGCATCATTGGTGACTGACTGTCCTTTTCCGTTTAACAGTGGGCCTATGTTTTCCTTCTTTTTCTGCTTATGGTTGACATGTCTGAAGAAACCTTTCTTGTTATTTTTCACATCTACAGCCAGTTTCAATTCGAATTGGGGTTTTGCTTTTCTAACTGCATCTCTGCACACTCTGGCAATGCCCTTGTAGCTCTTGATGGATAATCCTCCACTTCTCCATCTCTGGTGTGCTTCCCTTTTGGATTTGAGTAGACCCAGGAGGTCATGGTTGAGCCATGGGGGCCTCTTGCTCTGCTTACTTCCCTTTCCTTTGTAGGGGATAAATTGGCTTTGTGCTTCCAATACAGAGTTCTTGAAGAACTCCCAGCACTCACTAGCTCCTTTGTCTTCCATGGAGGCTTCCCATCGAATCCCTCCCAAATGAGCCCTGAGTGAACTGAAGTTTGCTCTTCTAAAATCCATAACCCTTGTCTTAGAGCTGACCTTCAGCACACTCAGCAGGATCCCGAACTCCACAATATTGTGGTCACTGCAGCCAAGGCTATCACTAACCGAGATATTACAAAGCAGGCTTTCTCGGTTTGGAACAGCAAGTCCAGCAGCGCCTCCTTCCTGGTTGGCACGTCTAGCATTTGTATCAGGAAACAGTCCTCTATACATTCCAGGAACTTGGTGGATGCGAGCTGCTGTATTGTTCTTCCAGCAGATGCCTGGGTAGTTGAAGTCACCCATCAGGACCAGGTTCTGTTGGCCAGAAGCTTGCTTTAGTGCCCCAAATATCACTTTGTCAGCTTCATCATTGTGGTTAGGAGGTCGATAGCAGATGCCCATTGTGAGGTCCTGCTTGGAGATGACCCCTTTGACTTTAACCCAGAGGCATTCGATAGAGCAGTCGCAATCATCATAGTTGACTTCAATACATTCAAGATGTTCCTTAATGTAGAGTGCAACTCCTCCACCTTTTCTACCCTGCCTGTCCTTACGAAAGAGCTTGTAACCATCCATTGCGATCCCCCAGTCATTTGAGTTGTCCCACCATGTTTCAGTTACTCCTATGATGTCGTACCCTTCTGAGTGTGCATGGAGCTCCAGTTCCTCCTGTTTGTTACCTAGACTGCGTGCATTCGTGTACATACGCTTGAGGTGATTACTCTTGTGTCTCACCTCTTGGGAGACAACTAAGGAACCTTTATCACCACAGTGCTTGGCGTGACTTACTCCCCTGTTGGACGCGCTGGTGTGAGCGTTTTCACAACAGATCCCACCCCCCAAGTCCTTCAGTTTAAAGCCCGCCTCACCAAGTTAGCCAGCCTACTGCTGAAGATTCCCTTACCCCTTTTAGACAGACGGATTCCATCCCTCCCTAGCATGTTGTCTCACAGCACTTTTCTACAAAACATGGTGATGAGATGGGTTTTTAAGATAACAGCTTTTCATTACCTGATGCTCATGCATTGTCAGGGCCAGGCAATACACTTACATCAATACCATCTTCCTAAAGTACAGTCGTATTTACATAGCCTGTGAATCAGCTACAGATTTTACTAAGCCTGGTATGATTACACCTACAGCCTCACTGCTAAAAGGTGTCTTTTTCATAAGGAGATACCTAACTGCTGCACTTATCCCACTGTAACATCTCAGACAGGACTTGGGAAGTTCATGTATCTTAAATCACAGAGTTTGATCAGTTCATAAAATGCTTTTATGTTGCACTGTCTGCAAGAGCAGGGAAACTGAACTTTGTGGCATCAGTGTTGTTTTCTCCCTTTAGGCTTTGATGTCTATATGGCAAAAATTAGCCAGGTGTAAACATCCAGACACCTGTTCCAAAACTCTTTGGAAAACATCCATATTTCAGCCACTACATGGGACCTGGCTCAGCACGGGCAGTTACCTGGGATTACATGAATAGGGTTCTTCCTCAAGGCTTTTAACATCTTGTCTGCTTGAGAACAGGGAGAAGACCACCCAGCCCTAAGACTCTGGATGGACAAACGTTCCCAAGAGAAAGAACCAGGATTTTCAACCCAACAAACAATGAGCCTGCCCAATGCTCTTAAGCCAGAGAGCAGGCAAGAGGGATGGGGGACAGGGCCACTGGTAGAGTTATTTAAAAATCTGTGTCTGTGGAGACAAACAGAAGAGGAGCTGTCCACCAAACGGAGCAGCTGGACACACCGATTTCAGCTTGTAGTGGCTTTAACTCATTCTAGGGAGATATCCTAGAGACTGAACCCTTTTTTATTGGCAGAATGGTTACAGCTGTATTCCTAGAGCCGCTTTTCCTTTCATAGAATTAATTCAAGGTAAGAAAGAATGAAAGGTGAGTATATATTTAGAAGTTTTCTTCCTTCTACTCGGATCACTGGGAATGCTGAGAGGAAATTAGGAAAAACACACTTTTTTACTGAAATCATACCAGAAATTAATTTTCTGTGTTTCTCTGGCCACCTAGTGCATGTTGCAGACCATCTAGCATGGCCTGTGTGAGACCTACACATAACAGAAATGGTGGAGGCTACTGAGAAGTAAAAACTTTATATAAATCAGTTTATGAGCCAGCAGATAGATCTGAATGCACAGGTGGTGAGTGAGAAATGAACAAGCAGAAGGCCTGGGAACAGTGCCTAGTGAATTTCAGGAAGGCACTCTTAGGCACATCTGAGTTTTCACTTGCAACTTCCATGCAAAGTAGAGCATGGGGCTAGAACCTGCTCTTATGTGAAATCCAGTATCTCAATGCCAGCCTTGCACAGAAGCCCAGACATGTCAGGTTTTCATGCGGATGGTCAAAAGCAGGGACAGGAGCTTAGAGTAAACCTGCAGCGATACAGATTCATCCTCATGCTCGTGGCAGGAAGGTAATTGGTCTCAATATCTGCATCTTCAGTGAGTTTGTGAGGACACAGAATTTCAGAAACTGGTAGCTAGGCTGGAGAACAGCACTGCAATCTGAGGGACCTTAGCAGTATGGAAAAATGAGCCAACAACAATCTCTTGAAATTCAGGAAGGACAAATGTTAAGTCTTGCATCTTAGATGGAGCAAAGCCATGCAACAAGACACAGCCCAACTCACCAGAGAGCATCTGCAGAAAAGAACTTGGGTGTCCCAGTGAACAAGTGGAACATGGACAAGCAGCATGCCCTTGCAGTGATGGAGGCTAACAATATAGCAAGATACACAAAGAGCATGTCAAGGGAAGTAATCCTAAAGATACTCCTTTATTTGACACACATTTGGAATACTGTGTCTAGTTTTGTGCCCCCAGTACAAAAGAAGCAACAACAAACTGGAGAATCTAGGAGAGGGCCACTTAGATGGTTGGGGGCTGGAGCATATAACACGCAGGGACAGAGGCAACCAAATTTGTTGAGCTCAATAGGACTAAGGGGGAAATGCTAGCTGTTGTCCTCGCCTATCTAAAGTTACAGAGTAGATGGAGCCAAAGTCCTCTCAGCAATGCAGAGCAAAAGGATAAGAGGCAATCACTGCAAGGTCAAACAAGGGAACTTCTAATTGCATATAAGAAAACAATCTTCACCAGACAGGGGTTAAGCACAGGGATGGCTACCCAGAGAAGCTCTGAATTCTTGCTCCTTGGAGATTTCCAAAATGCAATTGGACAAGGCCCTCAGCAACCTGATCAAGCTTTTATGCTTGCCCTGCTGTGAGCAAACAGCGGGATGAGAGACATCCACGAGTCCCTTCCTAAGCACCTTTCATTCTGAACTATACCCATATTTCCAATATTATTTCACATTGTCATAGCTACGGAGTGTTAAGTGGTTCCAATTTGAATTTCTGGTCCGTGGAAAACGTTGACATTTGGCAGTTACTTTTCATTTTCATTTTGACCAAAACAAAAATTTTTTTTAAAAGTTAATAATTTTTAAAAATAAATGTTTTGAGATTATGAAGTTAAGCATCTTGATTTAAAAATATTTTAATTCATAAGATTACTTTTTGAAAAGATAATGAATTTATAATAGCATCAGATCCTCATAAATGCTAACTTGGTTGTTTAGGAGAAAGGCTTTTATTTTTTTGTACATGAACATGCTCGGGGGGAATATATGGCTTATTTTATTTCAATCTACCATATACTGTAAGTTGCAGCAAACTACCTTCTATCTTTTCATGGCTATTCATTGAGAGTGTAGTAGAGACATGAAAAGCTGAGGCTCTTGAACATGAAAACATCCTTCATCAAGGTGTTAATTAGCTGTTGATTTAAATAGCTTTTTTTAAGGAAGAAAACATCTTCTAGTCATCCTTTTTAACAGAACTCCTTCATTTTCCCTTAACACTTTGTGATTTCACAATTCCTCTACTTCTCCAGTGAAAAGGCCTGGCTCAAGAGGCCTTAATTTCTAATGCAGAAGAAAAGCAGATTCCAGAGGTTAGAAGGGGTAGGGAGAGGTTAAAATAACCCCAATTATCAGCTTTTATTTATACCATCAGAAAGCAGAAAGGGACATCTATGGCCATCTTTCTTTTCCCGCCAAGTGACTTCTGAAGGCTGCCTGGTTTCACCAAAACAGTTCTTGAGGTCTGCAGAGCTTGTTCTGTTGCCTCGCTGGCAGACCTCAGAGGTTAAGGAGGGAGCCACACTGCACTGCAGCTAGATCTGGTGTGATGCACCATGGCTAATGGCCGTTGCTCCATTTAAGTCTCAAGATCCATTGCTCCAAAGCACAAAATTAAGCTGGAACCCAGTTCTTCCACAGCTGCAGAAGAAGGGCTGCAGGGTCTGAGCTAAAGAAGAGGTCATAGTGCCGAAACACCAGCTTCACTGAAGACAGTACTTAAGCTGATTTAACAGAGCAGGTTTTGACCTGCTGCACAGGAGCAAATCGGCGGTGTTCACAATTTCCTCCTCCTGCTGGTATCTGGAGGTGCCAGGAATCTCCTAGTTACAGAATTGACTAGTTCCTCAAATAGTCTAATGCCATACAGACAGATATGCATACATATATTCTAACCCAGCTAACTAAAGAATCAAAATGCTAGTACATTTGGTCAGAAGAAACCAGTGCTGAGTTTCTAGAACAGGACTACTTGGATTTGTCCTCGGGGTGTGCTGGATATGTTTGCTGAAGTCTGCTAACAACAAAAGCATACAAAGAACATCTCTACTATCAATGGGGGATGGAGGAGGTGGAGCAGTGATTTCTGCTTCCGTCATTTGACTTCCTCTTCCTTCCATCCCACAGGGTTGCCAGCACACCCACCCAAAGGTGCACTGCCTACCCTTTCAATGCATGGCCACCCCTAGTGACCTGTGCTCTACTCACCCACCTCTGGTATTTGGGCAGAAGTCCACCCCACAGGCAAGCTACAGAAGAAAACAACTGAAAACATCACATGACATGCTAAGAAAGGCTGTGAGACATTCAAAAATACTCCAATATTTCTGAATGTCAAGACTGCGTCTTAGGCTCCCAACACACTCGCATTTCTAAAAACTTTCTGATATCATCAGGTACAAGCATCATCTAACTTCTGAAGTGAACCTTTCTACCAGTCACTTGTGGCATATTTCAAAAGTGTAGAATCACAATTTTGGCAGGGACCCAGCTTTGACAGTATTACAGAATTCAGACCACACATACCATAAACTCTGTCACAGTCTGCCTACAACTTCAACCAAATACATTATTGTTCATGGTCTCTGTAATGCTCCAAATATAAAAAAATAAAAAATTAAAAAGGCAATCTTTTGGAGGAAGCACATTGTTTTACAGCTCGTTCCTTACCATAAGGTACAAGGAGGGTCTATTTTTCTAATCTAATTGAATTTAATAATCAGTAAAGCTCCTGGGTATTCATTTCAGGCTTACAGAAAAGAGCAAGCTTAGAAAGTTAACAGTAAAAGCATTACATTTCCTTTTTGACACAAACCCACATCTGCCTCGCCCTCCTCACAAAGAGTCTTAGCAGCTCTCACATTAGCTTCACTATGAGGCAGTCAAGCCCATCACACACACACAAAAAGTTTGCTAACATTTCCCTAAGAGGTTCTATTTTTATTCTTCATTGGTTACACAATTATTTTGAGAGAAGACTAAAATCAGTCAAAATTTATATCCATTCAATTTGGTTTTTTTTCCCACTGCAAAGGGCTGACTCAGTTGCCATACGTAGCACAAAATGCTGCCCAGTGATGGCAAGGCACTAGCAGATAGACTCTAACCCTGTGTTGGCACAACCAGCTTGAAGCAAGTTAAAATGAAATGGTTCAGTGATGCCCACACAGAAAAAACATGCTCCAGCAGCATTTACTGACCTATTGTCTATTTAAAGCGCTTTCCTGAATTGCCAATTATTTTTTCTTTAAGGATCATAGCGCTGCTAAAATTTTTGCTCTTTGGAAAGTCTTTGTTGATGACCGTGACCTATCAAGTACGACTTCATGAGGTTTTTGGGTTTCATCACCACTGCGCAGTCTCAGATTACTTCATCACCAAAATTAAGTTAAAGGTCAGCAGCTCTGTCGGCAGCAGCCGGGATGCAGGGTTGGATTTGATCCTACCTACAATGTTGACAAATACTCCAACTACTCTGAGTTGCTGTCCACAGTTCTTCAACTGCCTGGAGCAACAGGCACCAACACAGCACCTTTTCACTTGACAGTAAAACAGGTTAGCAGAACTAAGCCCCAGAAACGTAGTGACTACAAAAGGCCGACAACTATGAGTAGCTACATTATAGAAATCAAGAGTTAAGTAATCTGAAATTAAATCTCACTTTAGAGAAGCGAGATTTCTGTCATTCACACAAAGAAAAGGAGTTCATCAAGTTACCCATCCTCAAGAAAAGCCAGGAAAAAGTGGAAAGAAAGGGCTATCACTGAATGAAGTAGTGGCATTCCTTAAATATCAGGAACAGCTGCAGGTAAACTACCTTGCCTGGACACCAGGACAAATAAAAGACCTCTCTGCTTTCTACGGAACACAGATGCTCTTTAAGAGAAGCTACACTGCCATAGCCACCACAGCCTAAACAACTGAGATACAAGGTTTGCTGCAAGAAACCATTTTACTGAGAAAGCTTCCCCTCAACGTGGTCAATATTCATGCAGTGGTCCAACACAAGAGACCCTGTCTGATGCTCTTCTGTTCTTGAGTTTGCCAAGGGCCAGAAAGTGGTTAGAAATAGTTTCAGCTTGGAGGTGGAAAACATTCTTGGAAGCTGAACTAGCAAAACCATTTTTCCTCTTCCCACAGGTGTTATGAGGTTCTTTCTCTGTTCAGAAACAGGGAGAAAAATCTCACTCCACAAACTCTTTCATTCAGTCATTAGGTAATGACTTCACTCTATCATTAGGTAATTTTGCATGCAGACACCAGGGAGATTAGTGTTCTTTAATTCCACCTGGAACAGAGGAGAGAAAGGCTCTTATTCCTCAATGCATGAGTTTTCAACCTTCTTTAAGGTTTTTGTTTGTTTTTTAAATCATGCCCAAATGCCATAAAAGGTGATTAAAAAAAGCTTTTCAGCAAGGAGCATGGGAACAACAGTGGAACAAAATTAGAAAGTTATGTCTACCTGATACCAACTTCAAAAACATCATATGGTCCCTTCTAATTGGAGCAACATAGCTAAGTTTGAAATACTTGGAATACTTTGTGAACAGATAGTCTTAGAGTTTGCTATATGTGATTAGATGGAAGGGAGTCTGGAGACACTGTATCCTTGAGTAGAATAAATAGGGAAATGTATTAGAATAACCTAGTTTAGTATCAGTAAGAATTGTGTAGTCGAGACAAAAACAAACTGAGCATGCTCAAAGACTGAGTTCAACCAGTGGACACGGTGAGGAAGACTATAAACAACCACCAGAGGACCCTGGAAGACCACCAATGAACATGAATGTGCATGTGTTACGGACATTTCCATATATTAATGAGCTCCAAGAATAGTATGAATATGATAATAATTTCCTAGAAATCTAACAAATAGGTATATTTTGATTGCATATAACTCCTGTAGTACAGCAATGCAGCGCGCGCACCAGGTGGAGTGATCCCCTGTGTGCCTGGTGTCACAATAAAGAATGCCTGCTTTCTAAAACTACGAATTGAGTTTTAGAGGGTTCTTATTTTTGCTGACTTACAGTATCATGCTGAGCCCCACAACTGCATCAGGTTCAGATTCACACTCCATTACAATAGTTTGGTCCTTCGCAAACTTCTCAGCAGTTTGCATCATGCTGTCATGGTTTTTCCTCTCACAGATATCTTCTTGAGGTGAGGAACACATATGCTCTCCTCCAATGATTACAACATATAGTGTACTCTAACTGCATGGTACTTTTATATAAGAAAGGAGTAACGTTACTTGCCAGCCAATCTTGGGTTTGTAAGGCAATGTTGCTTTAGGTTCTTTTCATATTACCTTACCAGAAGAACAATCAGATTAGCTAATAAACTTGGAAGGTCTCACAGAATGGTGTTTGATAACTAACAGATGTTGGGGGTGCAGCCCCTTTGAAACCGGAGCATACAAACTGTAAATTTAGTTCTGATTTTATTTTGAAAGCATTTCACTGAGATAATGTCTTACCTCTGCAGCATTTGTAAAGTTATTTGATATCTCCCTGTAGTATCAGAGGAGGAAAACAGGTCAGTGTATTTACTAAGTGATAAATGCTTGAACTAAAAAAACCACAATCACACTAAACTAACCAGAATTTCACTTTGTTAATATTAAAACAAAAAGCCCTTTGAAGGAGGCCGCGCATGAAGAATTTTGCTTAGTTCTGTTTCACGAAACGCTGATGTAACTTCAAAGAATTCCTCCATTTCTGGTTGGTCAAAAATCACACACTATTCTGGAAGGCAGCTGTGTGAAAAATCCTTCAAAATAAGAATCAGGGATAATTATATTCAACGTGCAGCCCAATGTGAGATAAAGGTGTCAAATCTGTGGTGATCCACATCTGAATTTGGATTTTGTCAAAAGTAAAATGGATCTGTTCTGTTCACTATTGTTACTACCTGCCACATCTCTGCACCAGAGCATCAGCCTACTAGGTGGCACAATTCAGTATAATCGGCAGCCTCCATAGAAAGAGACAACTAGAATATAGCAGGAAGAAGAGACAGTCACAATACATGGCAGGGATGAGATGTACTCAGTAACTTCACACACCTGCTCTTGCTTTGCCTGCCTTTTTTTTCACCAACTTCTGAAATCAAAGCAGAAATCATAAATGCTTATACAAGTTATCCTTCAATAAAAAAAAAACCAAAAGGCAGACAGTCCCTTCTTACAGCTCACATCCCAAGTTAAGAATCATTAATACCCTTAATATATTACTAATCATGCCAAGTCTACAAAACATAGGATTCTGTGAAACACATTTGTATAAACAGCTAATACAAGCATGTCAACACAGCCTTATTATCAAAGCTGGAAGTACGTAACAAGTTAGCCTTTGAAGAAACAAGAGGCATCTCTTTCTCCAGAGAGGAAAAAAAAATAACTTTTCTACCAAGCCCCTCACAGAATACATTAATTTATTTATAAAACCATTTAGCCCCTTCACCACATGATCTCAGCACAGCATCCACTCGTCTCTAGCTACCACAGCTGAGGAAGAGAACACAAGCTGTTCCGTCTGCTTTTTTGCGGTGCTGTCACAGTGCAGTCTAATAAGGGTGTACTTTCTTACATCTTCAGAGACACATCCATTTGCATTTCTGAACTGATAAAGCGACCATACATACGTGCATGCATGTATCTTTACAGATATATAAATATGCCTGTAGTAAAGGCATTATAACTTACTGTGAACAGTACTGAAGAGAGCTTACACTAGTTTATGTTTTGTCTGATAGGCTCAGAGAGCTTAACAGCTGGAGACAGATGAGACATTGGGAAGAGCTGACAGTTCCTGTTTGGAGGGTAAATTCAGAGTTTGATGTGATAAAAGGAAAAAACCTTCTGCTGCAAAAGAGCTGTGTATGTATGGGACAGTCATGAAGTACGCACTTGAACAACTGCTCTTCCCTTTGGTCCCTTCAAGAATGAGAAACATTGCAAGCGATTGTCAGAGGCACAGTATTTATCGTGACATGATGGCAAAAGATGGGAGGAGCTCACGTGCTATATGCACTCTACAAGAAAGGCTGGCCTGGATGAAACCAACCAGACACCAGTAAATAGTGAAGCCTGGGGAGGCGGGGGGGGGGGGGGTAGGGGGGCAAGATTGGTTTTGTGTAGTACAGCTGGCTTCTACACAGACAGCAAAAGTAAGAAGTAGTTCTGAAACATCAGAACTAATGAAGGCCACATACCTACAGATCCGTAGCTTGTGGGTGATTGACTTCAATGTGCAAAAAGGTCCACAAGCGAAGATTAAAGCTTTTCTGTCATAAATGCATTGAAGAAGTCTACTCTCCCCCTATTCTCCCTAGGTAACAAGTTAAAAGTGAGAGTCTCTTGCTCAGAGGGAACTTCTACATCCTCCCTCTTCCACCAGCTACCTATTCTGCCCACCCTCAAGAATAGTGTCTTTCAGCTTCTATTCCTCTGCTAAGTCAGGCTGAAGTTGGCTCAGATCTATTGCTGGAGGAGGGAGGGAGGGCTTAAGTGACACAGATGTACTCGTGTACAACAGGAGCATTTCCTTCTAAAACCCATTTCTTCACTTGAGGAATAATGGAGTCTGAGGGTGCAAATATTTCTTTTTAAGTCAAGAATAGAAGATTCTAGTACTTTATCATATCTTCTATGGAAATGTAAGTTCTTTCTGATTTCCTGAACCTCTACTGTTAAGGACACAAAGTCAAGATCTTTGTGAACTTAGAGCTTTCTGTAGCACTTAAGTAAACTATAAAGCTGCTTACAAATTCTAACATCCAGCTCAGCCAAGCTTGTGTTACAATCACATATGGTAGGGATAAAAATCCAAAGTCTTACTAATTCCTAGTTGTCCGATACAAAGCTTTGCAAACAACCATCCTCTCCTTTTTTCCACCTACTACTGAAAGACTAGCTTTCTGTATTACAGATTAGCTACTGTTTATCAGCATGGCCATAATTTACTCACACACGCCAAGCAGAATTTCACACTCATTATTAGCCAAACTTCTAGGAAGTCTTTGCTACTTGCATTTCTTTATCTATACTTCTGTAAAGCTGGAGTTTGGATAATAATTGATTGCAAGAATCCACTACAGCTCATGTACATTAAATGCTAAAAATATGAGCATAAATATCTAACACTAATTCTAATCACTAAAATAATCATAAATTGAAAACATATAGAGAAATTTCTTTTTATTATGTAGACGGGACATCAGACAAAGCTATGGATGTTTCAGCCAGCTGCACTCAACTAAAGTATCACTTCTTTCATGAATTAAAGCAGCAAGGCTTTTTAAACCATAGGAAAGCTCACACTTCCAAAATATAAAGCCAAGAAAGGATGGGAAATAACTTGTGCAAAACTAGAGATATTGGACTCCTTGACAGTGCATGCAAATATATATATCAGGCCATTCTAGAAAGCAAACTATTTAATCAAGGACAGCACTATCAAAGGAGTCAACATTTCTATACTCAGCTGAATTAAATGTAGTCTCTAGAGCAGCAGGCCTTTCCCCCATCCCTTTTCTTTTTCTGAGTTCATAGCTCATACTAGACAAGCAAAAAAATGGAAGGCTTTAAATGAAATTATTTGATGTGGCAAGACAGCTTTTAGGGACGTAAGTATTTCAAAGAGTAAATGTGGGAAACTCTAGCCCGGGAACGGCTAGCAGAAAGAGGGCATTGAAGTAGAAAAGCAGGCTCAGAGTTAGAGCGACCTTGGGCCCAGCTGTTGTTGACCGGTAAAGGAGTGTGAGAAACAAGTAACTGCTAATTGCAAGGCTGAACACAGGAGATAAGCATGGGAGGAGTTGGCATCTACCTCCCAGCCAAGGATGAGCTATGCTTTTGCAAATAGGTATGAGCTAATTTACGAACGGTATAAAAGATATTTGCTAATTGCCAATAAACGAGACTTGATGATCATCATCGGATGGTGCCTGTCTCCCGCTGGTTTTCCGTCAAATGGTGACCCCGACGTGATACCACGGACGGTCCAGCGTAGGGTTCGGGTCCTGCAAGCAGAGGGACGGCAAAACAGACAGCGCAGCTGGTCTGCGTACCCTGGGCGACCACATAGGTGGGCTCAGTCTGCGTGCCCTGGGCGACCACATAGGTGGGCTCAGTCTGCGTGCCCTGGGCGACCACATAGGTGGGCTCAGCCGATACGTGCTGCCGAGACCTTGGGAGCTGCAACGGCGCCGACGAGCACAATGGAGAGGCAAGCAGCATATGATTTCTTTACATCTCTTTTAGAGAGGCGTAACATTAAGGGTATAGATTTACGTAAAGAACTACCGTTGTTGATAAGCTGGGGATGCGAGAAGGGACACTTTGTAAACCCACATACGGTGCATGAACTGGCAGAGTGGAGAAAGGTGAGGGACAGTTTGTGGGAGGCGGTGTTAGAGGAAGATAAAACTGCCAAGAAAATGAGTAAGCTATGGAAGGTAGTACATAACGAGTTATTGCAGATACAAGCAGAAAAGCGAGCTGTGCAGCAAGCTGTCTCAGCTCAAGAGCGAAATCGGAGCTACGGCTCAGACTGGGGACTTAGCTCCCCGGGCCCGCCTGCGGTTTCAACTGTCTACCTGCCCCCTGGGCCGGCAGACCCCTCAAACTTGCCCTCGTCACCCGCAACTCCCGCTACTGCGAATAACCAGCCCGCAACGGTACTGGCTCCCGGCCTAGGCCATGAGCCGATGCCTGGAGCGGAATCTGACTTGGTAGAAGCCATTGCGCGGGAGCGGCGAGGGGCATGGGCAGCATTAGCACGGGAGGGGGCAGAAAAGGGTGATCCTGAACTAGTTGAAGCCGGTGGTACTCTCGCTTTTCCGGTAATTTATAGACCGAATCCCGGGGGAGGACTGCAGGCGGAGATTACTGCGTTAGACTGGAAATTATTGTCCCAATTACGGTTCACTGTTAGTCAGTTCGGAGTATCGAGTGAGCCTGTAAGACAAATGCTGGACTATCTGTTCACTGCACATGTCTTGTTGCCTGCCGATATTAAAGGGCTCGCCGAGTTGATTTTTTCGCCACACCAAAGATTGCTGTGGGAGGCTCACTGGCAAGCTGAGGCACAGGCGTCAGCTGCAACCCAGAGGGCACCGGGAGATCCCCTTCAAGGCGTTACCTTGGATGAACTGTTAGGACTGGGAGCGTTCTTTAGAACGGAGGCACAGGTTTTATTGGGACCAGAGAAGTGTAGAGAAGCGATGAGAGTTGCTCGAGCAGCTATGACTAAGGTTAAGGATACAGGAGAGATCCCCTTTTATATGGGAATAAAACAAGGGAGAGCCTATGATGATTGTTTGTGGGATTTGGTGATAGATGACGATAAGACAGCGGAAAAGTTAATGAAACCTTGGCGGGAAGTGATTAACTGTATGAAAAAATATAAAACTGAAAAAAGATTAGCAACAGCCGCCTCTGATCGGCTAGACAGCTGTGACCCCAATGCTGGAAAGATTGGAATTGGCTTAGACAATCTCTCTCCTCCCTTCTCGGGGATCCCAGTTGTCGTACCTCGAAAGCCCCTTATTCCCCCCCCTCCCGCCCCTGATAAATCTACATCTGTAGAAACTAGCGGAGGAGGAATAAGCTTGGGAAAGGGAGGTGAAGATATTGAAAATTTATGTGATGTAGTCTCTCCGGTGAAGGAAAATAAGCCGAGCACGCTGTCTAGTCACCGTTCTGTGCCTGCTGTGCGCAGCCAGGTTGACTGGCGAAAAATCGGGTTAGAGGCATTACAGAACGGGGACCTAGAGACTGCCGATTTGTTAGCTCAGGCTTTCCCTGTCATCTATCAACCGGACCCTGCTAACAATCAAAATTTATTCGCACACCACAATCCTCTTGATTGGAAAATTTTTATGAAGGGCCCATTGCTGCGTCAATGTGTTACGGAAAACTCCAACCATGCTACTAAAAGCATTTTAATTACACTTCCCCTAGACGCAGGCATTGAGGTGATGCTTGAACGCATGAGTCGGGTACCTCCCGGCCCCCGAGCTATGTTAGTTGAAGCATTAAGGGAAGTTGGGCAGGGAATGGTACGCGTTCAGCAACAAGTTTGTGCCGCTCTCGCCCCATTGGGTCCAGCCAAAAACTCTCAACAGTAACCAAAGAGGGTCACTGCCACATGGACTTTCCCAATCCCACTGACATGGCTCACAGCAGAGCCAGTATGGGTCGGGCAGTGACCGCTCAAACGGGAAAGTCTACAACAAGCCTGTATATTAATAAAAGAACAATTAGATCAAGGACATCTCAAGCTGTTACATGATCTACGGGCAGTGAATCAGCAAATGCAAGCGATGGGGGCTTTACAGCCTAGCCTTCCAAATCCAGCCATGCTACCAACTGACTGGCATTTACTAATTATTGACTTAAAGGACTGCTTTTTTACTACAAAGCTGCATCCTCAGGATACCCAGCGATTTGCATTTACGTTACCAGCAATCAACAGAGAGGGTCCTGACTTACGCTTCGAGTGGACAGTATTGCCTCAAGGCATGCAGAATAGCCCTACTCTGTGTCAACTCTTTGTAGATGCTGCATTGAAAGGAGTGAGGCAGCAATGGCCGGACACTATAATTTACCCTTACATGGATGGCATCTTGTTTGCGCAAGTACAACCTTTCTCAGCACAGCAAGAATTATATTTACAGCAACAGCTCCAGCTACACGACCTAGTAATAGCAGCAGAGAAGGTTCAACGTTCACCGGTATGGAAATACCTTGGGTGGCGCATCAGTGACTCTCAGTTTTTCGCCCAATGTTCAAGGGCACTGACCCTGCCGCGCCGGTCCGACCGACTGCTGAACAACACACTATGATACAACGTCTTAGCTCCGAGATCGTCCAGAGAGCAGTAGACCGCCTGGACCCCGATCTCCCCATCGATCTCACCATACTCTATGGTTCTACTCACATTTTGGGTGCATTTACTCAGTGCAAAAAGAAAAAGGGGGGGAAGATAAGGGTATTGGAATGGCAAAAGTTTTGTTTGTGCAAAAGTTTTGTTTGTATTAAATCACTTATGCCTATTTGCAGAACACGATAACCCTCCTGCGTGGGTGCGTCAGTACAACACATTGCAGGTATCCCTCACAACCCAACGGGTCAAGCAATAGTGGAACGAGCTAATGGGTTGCTGAAAACCTATGTTCAAAAGTATGCAGATATAAAAGACCCGCAGGAGCGGCTGGTAAAAGCACTGTTTGTGCTAAACTATTTGTGTGTATTTGGCTCTGAGGGAGTGCCTGCTGTCATCGTTCACTATAGACAGAAAAAAGACGAACGGGAGCTACCCCGAGTTTGGGTCAAATACAAAGACCCGCATACGGGTGTATGGTCAGGGCCTGTGGAGGTTTTATATTGGGGGAGGGGGTATCTCTATGTTTCTACCCCTACAGGGCCGCAATGGATTCCAGCTAGATGTGCCAGACCCGCCACCTCCCCCACACAGCGCGACGCAGAACAGTTGCCCACCGCGGCACCAGCCGAAGCGGCACCTGAACGGTTGGGATCAGCGGAAGGAACCCAGAGGAGCGCTGTGCAGCACTCACCAGTGAATAACCACGGTCCAGGAGGAACAAAGGTCCCAGAGGGTGCATAGCGCCCGAGGTTTGGTCTGGTTTCGACCGAGAATACAAGGCGGACTGATAATGAGCTCTGCTGAACAGAAATTATGGGTATTAGCCATTTTAAGTGTATGTAGCACTGCCCTTGTGCCTAACGTTTTTGACCCACGAGAAAATATCTGGGTCACGCTAGCTAGATCATTGAATACAACTAGCTTTTGTGCCAGCCTAGCAACGCCCGACTCCCCATTTATCACATGTCTTATTGGGGTGCCTTTAAGTAATGCAACCTTTATGACCTTTGCCCAGTCCGTAGCAGAGCTGCGACAGCAGCATAATATAACTCGGAAGCGTCCCTTTAAGTGGCGTGACGCCCCTTCGGTGTTTGTTGAGTATGATATCTGGGATGATGTACTCCCCGTAGGCCCAGAACCACAAGAGCTTGCCCTTGTGGGCTCTCTTAATGCTACTGCTTGGTGTAACTATACCTCTGTAAATATATCACGCTCTAACAATATGCTTATTGCGCTACCTGCAGGTTTGTTTTTAATTTGTGGAGATGGGGCTTGGCCTGGCATCCCGTCACATATAAAGGGAGGGCCTTGCTCTATAGGTCGCCTAACGTTTCTTACCCCTAACACTTCAATGATTTATCAACATTATAGAAAGATGAGAAGCGAAAGGAGCACTCATAAGTTTGAGGATAACTGTGACTCTACAGCTGAATTTTGGAATCCTACAAAGATCATAGCTGTTTCCTTCTTGGCTCCTGGAGTTGGTGTTGCTCAAAGCCTCACGACATTAAACAAGCTAGGGTGTTGGCTAGCTAAGCAAACAAATGCCGCATCAAAGGCATTATCTGACTTATTACTAGATGTAGACTCTGTAAGACAGGATGATCCATGGCATTGGTTTGACAGCTTGTTTAATGGATGGGGCATTGGCAATGGGATCAAGAGTATTTTGCAGATGGGATTAATAATATTTATACTGTTTATTATTGTATTAATGTATGTCCCTTGTATATCGCAATGTATGCAACAAATGATGGAAAGAAGTATGAGTGCCGTGTTCCTTTCTCAAGGAACAAAAGAAAAAGGGGGAGATGTGGGAAACTCTAGCCCGGGAACGGCTAGCAGAAAGAGGGCATTGAAGTAGAAAAGCAGGCTCAGAGTTAGAGCGACCTTGGGCCCAGCTGTTGTTGACCGGTAAAGGAGTGTGAGAAACAAGTAACTGCTAATTGCAAGGCTGAACACAGGAGATAAGCATGGGAGGAGTTGGCATCTACCTCCCAGCCAAGGATGAGCTATGCTTTTGCAAATAGGTATGAGCTAATTTACGAACGGTATAAAAGATATTTGCTAATTGCCAATAAACGAGACTTGATGATCATCATCGGATGGTGCCTGTCTCCCGCTGGTTTTCCGTCAAGTAAAGAAGAGGTTACCTACTTAGATGTTACTGTTATCCATTATTCTTTGTCCTTACACTAATTTAGTGTACATTATTCCTTTCCATTTGAGTACAACAAACAGATCAGCAGCACAGTCTGCCCACGTGGTCAGTAGAACAACTGACTTGCATTTGGTCTTTCCTTAGCATTTTCTTTCTTGCCTTAAAATGAAATCACTCACTGTACCTATTTTGTTTTCTTGCTAGGCAAAGCATTTAAATAAGAGATCGTTACCTCTGCCTTTTGAAGTAGTGAGCTAATCCCCCTATTTGTTTATTTTTCCCTTGTGTTTTCATTTTCCTTCCATATGCACAGCGGTAAGTGATTTGTGGATCCTTTTCCCTTTGATATATGATTTATTTGGATCAGCTTCCACCGCTTTAGTGTATAACCTACCCTGCTGCCTCTGAGTCACCAGAATTCCCTGTTGCTCAGCTTCAACCCTCTGAAAACATAACCCTCCTACCATTACATTTTATAAGACAATTTTCCGTTTCTGCTCCGAGCCTTCTATCTTTCCCTCTACATTTACACTATATTATGGCATAAGCACAGCTCAAAGCAATTATCTTTATAGCCTGACACCACATTCCTTATTCTTCTTGCTGTTCCGAACTGTTTCTTCTTTTCAGAAGTATGCTCCTTTAAGAATTGCTGTAAAGGAAGGTGGTGTGTAAGAGAGGCTGCTTCTACAACATGTCAGCAGTCAACACTTCTATCAAGGCTGTGTAACCAAGACTATTGTTTTCCTGTTACAAGCTGATATTCCAACAGGAATCATAACGTGAACAACAGTATAAAATAATTCTATCCAACTGATTGGAAAGGCCTGATTTGATTAACTGAATCTCAAGACCACATCGGCACTGAGAAACAACTGAAACAGTAATGTACCAATACGTATATACCTTTAAAAAGAGAAGGAAGAGCTGCCTGACTGTTCAAAAGGAAAATAAAGAACACCACCCAGAAGGAAACTGGAGTGATTATCTGAAGAGCCACTTAGCTGTATCTCAGGTTGTTTCCATGTCTTGTCATTTAAAAAGCAGCCATTGCTTTTCCAGTCCTCCCATTCCATTTTCTTCCCTAAAACTCTTTCAAAGACTCTGGGCCTGCAGAAGAAACATGTCTTTGACAGCAATGCAATTATTCTTTTCAAAATCAGTTAGATACCAGCTCATGTTGTTCTTCAAGTGCAGTTTGAAAAACAAGCATACTTATATACTCTAATGTATAATGAACACTGAGTAAACTTTAACTTGCATTTAGGAAATAAATGAAATAAATCCAGCTGTTTTTCTGGAGCTAACAGAAGAACATGACCAGCTCAGCTCAGGTAGCGTACCTCAATTTTATTTCATCAAACACATTTGATACCTTCGTATGTTTGT
This sequence comes from Phalacrocorax carbo, assembly GCF_963921805.1. NCBI lineage: Eukaryota > Metazoa > Chordata > Aves > Suliformes > Phalacrocoracidae > Phalacrocorax > Phalacrocorax carbo. The sequence continues at coordinate 66,709,872 of NC_087514.1, read as the reverse complement.
GTGCCTGATTTTGCCTCTCCCATTCACAAAAAAAAAGGTGTTCTGGCATAAAATTATACAGCAATTTACAGTACAGAAGAATCTGGTTTGAACTGTCAAATGGCATTTACTCAGAAATATGGTTATATATGAAAACCACAAGCATAATGTTTTAGTTGTGGCATGTTGGAATAGGAGGAAGAAATACAGTTAAAGCTGTTTCTATTTCCATATACAACTTTTATTGCAATACTTGTATTCTAAGGGTACAGATACAAATATAAAAAGACTCATGACAGACTTTAAACCTGCCCAAATAGCAAACTGAGGAATTAATTCTGTATTAGAGCCAAAGCTGACAGGACTTCACCAGGTGATAGGAAGCTGCCCCAGTCTCCCTCCAAGAGCAACCAGGATCCACCATATTTTTGGTCCAAGATGTATGCTTTAGGTTGGCAGCTGAGTCTATGAACGAGTGTATTTACCCCAGATGTGCAGCATAAACACAGAAGCAATAAAAAGAAGACTCATGACCAAAACTGGAACAGGCCCACTAAAAATAAAGAAAAAAAAATGCATTAACATTTAAAAAAAAGTCTGCTTTGTCCAAAGGCCAGTCATTATCAGTCAAGGAAACTCATCAGTTTCATAAGCAACTGTGTGAGAAAACTCTTATTCCTCCCCATAAAAATACCTTAAAGTACACAGAAATTACATAGCCACCTTTTATAAAAAACTGCTGCTGCCCCAGTGTTTTTAAAGGTAGTTTTACATGCCCTAAATGTTACATAACTATAAAGTACAATATAATAACCAAAAAAAACCCTACTTATTTAAAAAGTAAATAGTGATTCATTATTACTCATCATTATGAAAACAATCTCCGGAAAATTAGAATCTGTATTTACTACTCAGATAGCCATCTGAGCAGAGATTCAGTCAGATACAAAAACCAACAGAGTCCTCTAGCGGCTAATAAAATTTTGGCATAAAATTCACATTAGCTGTTTTTTTCAGAGGTTTTATTTCGTTTGAAAACAATGGCAGCAGTGGGTGAGAGATGGGGACTTCTGTTTTCTTGAAAAAGATACACAGAATGTCTAAGTTAACACCATCAATAAATCACTACCTAAAATGTATAAATTAACAAATTTCTTAACTTTTTTCTTTCACACTTTTATACATTGTTTAGAAATTGTATAGGGATGTTTTTAAAAAACAGTTTAATCTTAGGGTGCATGTCGAGAGACCAAATCAGCTGTTTCATGCTGTTCTGAGACACAACAATTACATGCCCTATTACACAATCACACACAACACTGCTTCATACCACTCACTTCATACAATCTCATTTCTGATTTTCAACCTGCTATTGGGAGAAACACCATGAATTCTGTTATCCAGCCTAGATTACCCTCCAGGTTACTGTGTATAAGCAGGTAAACGTTACTTAAATACAAAGTAAAAAAGAAACTGAAAATGGATTGAAACAATTCACTAACACGTTTTTCTATGAGATCATAGTCCATGTACTTTAAATGTCCATAAATATAATCTTACATTGAGCGTTAAAACTCAATTATTATCTATTAATCATACTCAGTCTTATTTGGGTATGGAGAACACAGAAAGAAAAGGATTTAGCAAATAAACCAATGACAAAACGTGCAAAATAAAAAACGTCCGCACACTCAGCAACCACAGAAGCAACCCGTATCAAGGGACATCTTTCACTAAGCAACAGAATGTACTTCTCAGTCCCCAGTGTTTTATACATAATTGACGTTTATGTCCTACATAATATAAATCGTAACAAAACCAGGTGCACAACGTCCCTACACCGTATCAGAATTACTTTATAATTCATTTGAGCCTTTAGTAGTAGTATTATGCAAGCTACTCTCTGCCGAAGGCACGCAGGGATAGAGCAGCACGACTAACCAGAACAGACCAACATGGAAATAAACAGGGGTGATTATTTGTGTGTTTGGTCTTCTTTTTTTTTTTTTTTAAATGCAGGTGACATTGATCCCCCCTACAGAATAATCAGCTTTCCAATACTGACATGTATATCTCATTTCCTCCAGTCCCAAAGACAACCTGCTGAAACCCTGCAGTTCTTCTCCATACACCTGAATCTTCTCAGCCCGCCACGCAGCTTAAACAGATTCAGGCACCTCTAACGATTTGGTACCATGCATTCTCAGAATGCCTTTCCTACGGCTGCTTATTATACCACAAGCCCAATTTGATTCTCTGTTATGGCTCCACAGAAAACACTGCCTATAGCTCTTTAAGCAAGAAAGCTCAAGACAAGATACAGGCACCAAATGCAACAGGAAGAGCAACATGTTTGGGTTTAGTCTTCTCTTCAAAGCATGCTATGCTTGATCTGAGTTTTAAAGAGAAAAATATCATATCCCACTCTCAGCCAGAAGCCCCACACCTCCCTTTTGCTAATACTGTTTTTAAAGACATATTTTGTAGCATTCTGTACTACAGATAAATGTACTTTCTTGAGGTTAGTCAAACTTGCTTATTCAACACATCTATTATTTCTGATGTTGAGTACAGATACTAAATACCTGAAGCAGCAGTATAATTATGCACAATATAAAACTTTTGATCTAGAGCAGAATTCTCCTGATCATAGCTAGCACAAAGTTACCTGCTGACAGGTGTTTTAATATACTTCTTCACAGTAATTTTAAGAGCTCATAACTTCAACAACATGTCAAAACACAAAAAAAACCCAGCACCAGGCTAAGCTTTCACACAGTAGTTATTACAATCATTTTTAAAAGCAACTTCAACTGAAGCACTTTACTGAGGCAACCACAACCCTTCTATAACCCATTTTCATTTTTAAGCCTACTGAATAGGACAGAGATCATAACAATTGGTTGCTATGGAAAAAAACACATAGGAAAATACATAGAATGCTGTAAGCAAGACAGTTGCTCCCAAGCCATGGTTCAGAAAATTTTGTATCTAGGCAGCATGTAGGCGATTTGCAAAACCAAATCATTTTACAGATTTGTTTCTTCCATTAAAAGCCTGACCATACAGCTAGCTGTCATAGTTGGCAATAAAACCACTCCCAGTGTTCCAAAACCTTAAAATTTGGGAACCACTGTGTTGCAACATAAATAGAAGGGGGAAAATATATCTATTGACCTGCTTGTTTGAAGATTAGAACAACTGTGTGGCCATTCAACATCAAAAGTGAAACTAAAGGATTCACAAGAAAACTTAATGAAATTGGTAAAGCTGCTTTGACAGCTCATATCACAAGTTCATTGGAAAAAAAAATCTACATAATGGTAGACACTTCTGTTTTTTCAGTTTTGTTTTATTCATTTTCTTAAATTGAGCTTTAGTAGACCAGACAACACAGAAAACAGTTGCTTGCCTATCTGCATAGATTTGCTCTAGAACACTACTACACTACTGTTGCTCACTGTCTTTTTCTTTTCTTTGCTTTGTCCCCTCTCTGGATTCAGAATGGAGAAAGCAAGACCTGCAGTAGCAGAACACCACTACTTTGATGGTTTGCTGTATAGTTTTGATCTTTTGAAGTGTCAAGCACATATGACTACACATTAGACAACTTCACAGAAAGGACTACTTATGGAACAATCACCAGCCCTTCTCCAAATATCCTGTTTGTGCAGCCAGAAGCAGCCCTCTTGAAGGGCTCCAAAATAAATACTAACAAATTATAGAAAAAAAGAAGCAACAGGGACATCCCTGAGTGCCTTCAGTCTCTTCAAACTAGTAAGAGCAAGAGGCCATGAAGCAGAAGTCTACAAGAAGCACAAACTCCACTCAGGCTACAACTCTGCACACACCCATCAGCTGAAATACACCTGCCACCTTTGCTACCCAAGTATTAGGCTGCAAAGCTTGTTTGGGAAACTGATCTAAATAACTCACACTGGCCAAAAAGGAAAAACTTAGTCTCTCTTTACAGCTTATGGGACACTACCACCAGATATTTGACCATAACCTTAGAATACTCACCTTGTAAAAACAGGGATATACAAGGTATCAGAATGCTATTTGCTTTACAAGCTTAGCTAAAATAATTTATTCTCAGCTTTTTAATAAAACCACCTGAGATTCTGCAAGCATGTGACTTATCAGTTATATTATGTTTTCAAGGGGGGGAAGGGGGTGTGTGTGAGTCACAGGATCACAACATACCTATTAATAAAGAAAAGGCAAAAGTTTTAATTAAAAGAGAACAAAAACATGCAGGTAGATGCCTAAATTCACTGTGACAAGTAACCCTTTCCAACTTCAAAGGGATTGCTTGCAGTCCTCAAAGACCACTTAAGGGAAGTCTAGGCAATTACAAAATACAACTTGTACCTACCTTTTTAAAGCCAGTATAACTTTAAAAACTACCTCTCCAGGTCTACAGATCAAATACAAATCTTTTGCCCCAAATCTATCTAAGCAGCCATCAACTGAGCATGTTTTCCCATGTAAACCAGAACACTGATCTCTCAATTCAAAGACTGATCAGATCACATAAGCAGATGAAATATAGAGCCCCCAGGCCTACCAGCACCCATATATCGACTTACACTTTGAGCCCTGGAGAGTCCTCAGTGTAGAACCGCCACATCCCACCAGTACCCGTGGAAGTGGCACGGCCTGCACTTCTTGTCCCACAGCTGGCATTCTTCCTTTAGGGGATAACAGAATGAAAGAAAGATCAAAACACACTCGCAGTCTGCCAGCTTCCAGCACTAGGCACCCCAAGTGACCCTGCAGAAGCAAGACACGTGCACCAGCCTATATGGCAAGGTGAGCCAAAGGCCAGCAGCTTGTGCCGCCGGGCGAGCGAAAGGCACGACGGCTGGCGCAGCACCGCCTGGGGCTGCAGCCACGAGCAGCCCGGCCCGACGAGCTGGGCCCACCGGAGCCCTGCCCACACACCCCAGGGAAGCCCACAGCCCGGCCCGTCGCCGCCGCCCCTCTGCCCGCCACTGGGGCTGCCCAGCCACAGAGCGCAAAGGCCAGTGGCGGGGCAGAGGGCTGCCCCTACGCCGAAGTCGCCGCGGGCACCTACCTCTGCCTCACTGTGGATCCTGCCGCGCGGGGAGCCACGGCCTTGCTGGGGGAGCGGCCGGCGGAGCCGACACCGGTGGCGCTAGGGCTGGGCCCGGGCTGCGGAGAGAAGAGAGAAGCGGGAGGGGGTGAGAGGCGGCCGGGAGTGGAGGGGGCGCCTGGGCCACCCCTTGCCGCGGGCAGAGCCTCACCATGGCGAGAGCAGCGCTGGCTCAGGGTCCGCAGGGCCTGGCACTCGCTCCCCTCCGGCCGCTCCGGCCACGTCCCCGACTGCAGCAGGCCCCGCCCCGCGCCGCGCCGCCAGGCTGCCCGCAGTGATGCCTGAGAGCCGCCAGACCCTTTTCCCTCCCGCCTTCCCTCAGCGGCCGCTCTCCGAGCGGGCGACTCCAGTCGCGCCCGTCCCCTCACCGGCGGCCGGCCTGCCGCGGCGGCCCAGCCGGTTCGGCGGCGGGGCCATACGCCAGGCAGTGCCCGGGGCCGCCCGGCGGGTGGGGCAGGCGGGAAGGCCCGGGAGGAAGGCTGACGTGTCCTAGGGAACGGGGGGCGGCTCCGTGCTGCGCATGTGTGCCGCCGCTCGGTGGGTGCACGGTGGGCGGCCTGCCGTTCCCGCCGTGGCAGCCATGGCGGCGGCGGCGGCGGACGGGGAGGGCCCGTCCGTGCTGTTCCTGCACCCGGACCTGGGGCTGGGTGGTGCGGAGCGGCTGGTGGTGGACGCGGCGCTGGCGCTGCAGGCGCGGGGCTGCCGGGTGCAGATCTGGACGGCGCACTACGACGCGGAGCGCTGCTTCGCGGAGACGCGCGGGCTGTCGGTGCGGCGGGCCGGCGGGTGGCTGCCGCGCAGCCTGTGGGGCCGCGGGCACGCCTGCTGCGCCGCCCTGCGCATGGCCTTCCTGGCGCTCTACATCCTGTTGCTCAGCGACGAGCGGGCGGACGTCTTCGTCTGCGACCAGGTGCGGGGCGGCCGGGCTGCTGCGGCGGGGCGCGGGGTGCCGGCGGGCTGCGGGGCAGCGGCGGGGAGAGGAGAGGAGGCGAGGCCGCAGCCGCTTGGGCTCCTCTCGGTGGGTGGCCTTGGCAGGAGGGGGCGTCGCGCTGCTAGGTGGGGCCTGGGCCGGGAAGGGGGCTTGGCAGAGAAGGTGTCTGGGTGACCTCGCAGGCCGAGGTGAGGGAGGAACCCAGAGGTGTAGCAAGAGGTCCTGGAGGAGGGAATGTAGCTTGTGGAGGGAAGAGGGAGAAGGCACTTGGCTTGCAGAGGATTGGCTCTTAGACTCTTAGCCTAGACTCCTAGCACTGGCTTTGAAATGACATGTACGTGCCAGCAGCGCTAAAACAAATAATGAATGTCTCCTCTTGTCTTGTCTCCCCTGGTTGGACTAGGTGTCTGCTTGTATTCCTGTACTTAGACTGGCCAGAACCCGTAAGAAGGTTTTGTTTTACTGTCACTTTCCTGATCAGCTTCTGACCAAGAGAGAGTCTCTCCTAAAGCGCATCTACAGATTACCGCTCGACTGGCTGGAAGAGTACACGACTGGCATGGCAGACTGTATTGTCGTGAACAGCAAGTTCACCGCCAGTGTGTTCAAAGACACGTTTAAGTCCTTATCTCACATAGACCCGGGCGTCCTCTACCCATCACTCAATATCAGTAGCTTTGAAACCATAGTTCCAGCGGACATAGCTGACCTCATACCCAAAAAGAAAAAGTTCTTGTTTCTTTCCATTAATAGATATGAGAGAAAAAAGAACCTGGCGCTGGCTCTCGAAGCTTTGCATGAGCTTCGAGGAAGACTGGATTCTCATGGCTGGAATGAAGTTCACCTGGTTATGGGAGGTGGATATGATAAGCGAGTTCTGGAGAATGTGGAGCATTACGAAGAGCTGAGGAGACTTGCAGCTAAGCTGAACGTTAATGACCATGTCACTTTTCTGAGATCATTCTCAGATGAACAGAAGATCTCTCTTCTGAGTAACTCTGTATGTGTGCTTTATACGCCAAGCAACGAACACTTTGGCATTGTTCCTCTGGAGGCAATGTATATGAGATGTCCGGTTGTAGCGGTTAATTCAGGCGGTCCTTTAGAGTCAATCTTGCATAATGTTACAGGATTTCTGTGTGATCCTCTACCAACACAATTCTCTGAGGCCATGGAAAAAATTGTGAGAGATCCTCTCTTAAAGGATACAATGGGAGCAGCTGGGAGAGCCAGAGTTATGGAAAAATTTTCCTCAGAAATATTCACAGAACAGCTGTATCAATATATATGCAGATTAACACAATAAAATTATCTTCCCATAGTATATTTTACAGCTTTGTATCTCTCATTTGTATAGTGGACCAGTATTAATTGTGACTGTGATGAAGAACCCTGGACATCTGAATTTCTTTCCTACGCTTCTTGTGCTGCCTTATGTTGTTCAGTACAAAGAATGAGCAAAACATGTCCCACTGTCTCCTTAGAAGGTTAAAATTTTCACGTGGTAGGCTGGTCTGCCATTGTAGGTGTTCTTTTGAGTACTGTGCCTTGGAAAATTGCATAGTTAAATGGCAGTAACTTACTAGGAAATTATTGCACATTTATTTGGAATAATGTACAGCATGGCTGATTCAATTTACAAAATGTGTATTTGTACAGATAAGAATTGCAGCTTTATTTTAAATGTTCATCAGTAATTTTTAAGTAAAAGAGCTATCTCAGCTGAAGTGTGGAGAGAGTTATACAGTCTGACCAACTGCGTGTTTGAAAAAATCACACCGAATGGCGTGGTTCAAAATGATTGACCTTTTACTGTACTCCTCTCCTTAAATTGCATCATGTAGTCACACTGGGTGTCATAAACAAGTGTACAGGTGTGTGAGCAGGAGGAAGCTGAGACTAGAGTAATAAGACCAAGGACACAGGACTACCTCGGGCAAAAATGTTAGTACTGAATACTATGTCATTGCAGATACCTGCAGTGCTTAAGGATGTAATACTACTTTGAGAGTTTCCGGTTTGTAGAGACTTGGATGATGTCTCCTTTATTTAACGTTTCATTCTGAATGACAGCACACTTGAAAAAGTAATCTGGAACAGGCAATAAAAAAAGATTTTATTTTGCCCATTTTAGTGGTAACTTTAGGTATAATTTCTCTGAATAGTTTAGCTGGGGGATACTTTTCTCCTAATGCAGTGACTGCACGTGTGACAGTAATTTGACTTTTTCTGGGTGTAATACCTGATTTTGGTCAAGGAGTATCTGATTTTTTTTACCTACTTCTCTTTTTAGCCCATCTTTATTGGTGGTTCTGTTTGGTTTCCAGTAACACAGGACCCATACAGTTGAATTTTAAGTCTGAAAATAGATTGAGTAACTACAATTTCCTCATTCTTTGAAATCCAGTCTTATCTACAAAATACAATGTTGTAGTCCAAATTCTGCAATTTGTATTTAAGATAAAGTTTCAGGCATTTTCACTTTTAGTACTTTACAACAGATACCAGTCTCTCTGTTGCTTAGGACTGCAACCTAGGTCTCAGTATGAGGCTTTTATTTAAAGTAAAACAAACAAAAATCCACAAACAAAGCCTGTCCTTGTCTTTAATCGGGAAGCTGGGATGCACTAATGGTTAGTCATTGTGGATTGGGAGTGGGTGGTCTCACAGGCCCCATTTCCAACATGCTGTTCACATCAGAAGAAATGGCAAGCCTGAATATCACCTCTCTTTCCTGTTCCAGCATTTGTGCTCCTTCCCCACCACGTAAAAGTTTTGCTAAATCTTTGTGCAGTGGTTTCAGAATGGGTGTAGCAATGAGTGACTGAAGGGCCTGGAGAGAGCAAGTGTGAAGATAATCTGTGGTCATTGATGTTAGCACCTTCAAGATATATTTGGCCTGTGTTTTAAGCTCCAGTTAGAAGGTGCAAGACGGTTGGAGAAGATTCCTGTGGCTGGTTAGTTTATGTTACATTCTCCCCTCCAGACTGCATTGGGGATAACCTGGAGCCTAAGGTACGTGCCAGTGCACATTTGCCAGCATAGCTGTGGGGGGGGCAGCTCTGTTTATGCTCTAACCTTGGCCTCCAGCCCTTTCCTGAGCTGTGTTGATGGCAGGCGTGTGTGTAGGCCTGTGCCCTGCAGCTCCTGCTCACTGTGTTTCATGAATTGCACTTGGACTTGACCTGCCGTCTCACGTTTACCAGGTGATCACTGGACTGTCAACAGAATCTGTTACTGTCACCAGGCTGCTCTGCTTGGGTGCTCTGCCCTGGTCAGTGAGATCACTGTCCCACTGTCATATGGTCTCCCTGAGGTTCTGACTGTCATCCCTTGCAGAACAGCCCCAGTCTTGGTGTTTCCTAACAGGTGGCTTTGGTCATCTCAGGCCCTGAGCTGACTGTCATGGAGCCCATCAGCTGCAGGTTAACCTCAGAATCCTGCAGGAAGCTGTGGTCAGCATGGAGAGGCATGACACAGCCTTTCAGGCTGCTCCAGCATCTCTTGCTCCCCAACTGCTAGAACCATTCAGTAGGGACTTGGACATTGGTATCAGGATTTCTTAGTCAGATGTGGCTAACCTTTATAGCCTATCCAGGGGATGTATATCCCAAGGAATATTAGATGCTCAGTAATAATAATCTCCCAGCTCTCAGGGCAACCCAAGAGTGGGTTCGGACCATATGGAAGACAATGGCCCTATGCTCCAAAACCTGATGATTTGGAGCCAATCTAGGGGGACCGCAACTGTGCAGCAGCTAAGGCTGTCTTGCTGGAGCTCCAGTAAGGGAATTAGTGGGCCACTAACTATGCAATTCAATTCAAGGTGTTTATTGTGGAAACTGACTGTGAAGGGCAAGCCCTGTTGCCCTTTTAAGTCTAGGGCTGACTGAGGCCCTCAAAAATTAGTTGTCTAGGACTGGCCTACCCCAGAGCCTGGGCAGCCTGCCAGACAGGCCCTTCACTGGGGAAGCAGCTGGCTCTGCCAGGAAGATCATATGCAGACCTCCGCCGTGTTTTGCTCCATCTTCCTTTACTATCCCCGGAGGAAGAGCCAGTGGACATAGGCACCATCTACCTCACCCCTCATCCCAAGAATGAGAGGAGAAAAGGGGATTGCTTTTACTGCGGTAGAAATGGCAACCATGTTGTCAGTTGCACCAACAAACTGCCTGCTCTGACAGTCACTTGGTTCAGGTACATGTCAGGTAGCTGGTGTGGCAGGCAGACTTTTGGGTCAAAAATAAAAGTTAGTGACAAATGGACAGTTAACGAAGTGGAGAGAGAGAGAAGCCTGGCAGACGAGGTGGGGAGAGAAGCAACTCATCCCTCAATTGTATTCCAGCTTCTGGTGGCAGGTTCTTCTGCTACCTTAAGAATGTGTTACCACTCCTCAGAGGCAGCTTTGATTTCCTGGTGCTGCTTGTTCCAGACATCATAATTCCTCTCAGTGCGGGTGAGCTGCCTAGAGAAATAGACATAGGGTCCTGGGTCCTGCTTCGGGCCAGCTTCAGGGAGAGTATGGGCCCTATGGCACAGAAGCATCTGCTTCCGCAATGAAATGCCAGCCATGGCCTGGGCAGGACTGTGAGGCAGGGTGTGGTGAATGCCTGTTTTGGTTCCTCAGAAGCTGCGTGAGCTTCTTATGCCCATAGAAAGTGAAGCCCCTTCCAAGTAGGTGCTGCTGTAGAAGCCATCATACTGGAAAACCCTGTTACAAGTCATCAAAAGAAGTTGGCAGATTCTAAGAAACTCTGCAGTCCCTGCATGCTAGAGGGGAAGGAGTGGAAAACCACTTGCTGAACCAGATACAGACACTGAGCAGATCTTGCGATACCATTTGGTCTCTTCTACACTCTGACCACCTCCCATCGTTTTGTAAGTGATGTCCTGCACAGCCTGCTTGATAACTATGTAGTAGCATTCTTGTCATCTTCGTGTTCTCTGATGCTCAGCAGGCATCATGCCAGGGAGGTGCTTAGTCACTTGCACAGTAGTGGCTCCATGTCAAACCCCAGAGATTTGCTCTTTTCAACAGCACAGGGTGGAGTTCCTGGGGTATCTGGTGGACACCAACTGCTGGCATGTGGATCCAAGGTAGGCTGAAGCTATCTTAAGTTGGCAGGCTCCTTCTATGAAGGGTCAGGAACCCCCATAGTTCTTTTTGACAAAAAATATGGGGCACTGGCAATGGACGTAGAGGGACAGATCAACCCACATACCAGATTGTCCTTGAAATGGTCCTTGAGGGCTGCTGTGTTGGAGCATGACAGTCTAGATGCTCCCAAAAGGCATTAAAGGAGTTGGTGGGCAGGGGGTGTCACTCTGGGTGCAAGGGAGGTTAGAGAAGCCTACAGGGCTGTGATCTGCCTTTGCATACTGATCACAGTTCCCTGCAGTGCTTGGGGTCAAAACAGAAACTGCAGGGTGGCCATGGGGTAAAGTCTTATGACACCTAGGTGCAGGGAGGCTATGGGGGCAAGGCCTGGCTTAGTCTGAAGGCCAGGCTCTATGGTACTCAGCTCAGAGCTTGAGAAGGCCTGAGATAACTACCAGGGCGCAGCAAGAACAAGGCTTTTCCACAGCAGAGAACAAGCCAGGAGCCAAGGATGGCCACAACAAAGGCTGGGCAATGGTCTTAATGATCAATGAGAAGGTGCAGTCCCACAGCTCTTGAATTGGGCAACTGGAGAAGGGGTGGTGTCAAAAGGAAGTCCTATCAACAGTTCAGTGATCATCAGGCAGAAACAAGGTAACATGTCAGGTCCAGGTTCAAACCAGGAAAGCGAAACAACTCAAGGGCAGGACTAGAAAGAGGTGCAGCTACAACACAGCTCACACAGAAACTGAAGGCCATGGCCTGAGCGTAAATGGAGCCCCTGCACCCATCAGCAGTGGGTGTGGGTGGGGGCCCCAGGTGGGGCTGGTCAGGGCTGGTAAAGCCTCTTGGTTTAATGATTGCTGGACTGTTGAGAGACCCTCGCACAGCCACCAAGCTGCTTGTGTACAGCAGAGCTGTGGCAGTCACTGCCCCGTGTGCTGGGATAACCCCCAGCTCCTGACTTATGTGCCCTTGTGGAGCACCCTCACTCTTGCAGCTCCCTGACAGCTGAGGGAATTCTTGAGCTGGTTGTGGTTTCTTTGTGTTCTTCAGGTGGATTTCTCCTCCATCACTTTTTCTACTTCCCTTTTGAAATTCATCGAAATCTTTATATTCATAACACCCAACTATGAGGACTTCCACAGTTTAACTCCCCATTGCATGAAGACCACCTTCTTCAGACTGTTTTGAATCTACCTCCTGCTTGCTTCATTTTAACCCTCCTAATTTTTCCTTTAGGAGCCGGTGAACAACTAAACCCTATCCATCTTCTCCACACCATTCATAACTGCAGTATAGTTGCAGAAGCCTCCCTCTTTGCAATCAATTCTCACTTCCCCTTGCTGGAGGGGTACTGTATGCTGCCTCCCCCAGAGCCCACCTCCTTGGCATGGGATAAGGCACGAGATATAAAGATGATCAGGTTTTTTCTTGTTTAATTAATCTTCACTAGGTTACCTCTTGAGAGGGAAGGCACAGATCAACTCCTCTTTGGCTCTTTGTGGTTTAGGTTCAGTAATCCTCAGTAACCCTGAGTGGATTGATTGCAGCTTGAAGAATAACATTATGTCTGTATAAATTGCCTTGGTCTGAAGGAGGATGCAACAAGAAGAAAATTGTTGCGAGGAAGAATTCATGTCCTATCTTCTCCTTCCAAATTTGCACATCCTTCTACCTTTGGTTAGAACCCAAATATATAAAAAGAAGCCAAACACAGGGGTATTTTAAGCATAGCTGGAAAAATAAAGGCAGAGTACCTACAGGGATACTAGCTGTGAAAAAAAGGAAGGCAAGAAGAGAGGTGATTAGGCTTTAGAGCTTCTTCACTTACCAATACTGTGGACTGGAAAGTGGAAACCCAAAATCTTCCTTCTTCAATTTAGCTTTAACACCTACAGTAAATCAGATAAATCACAAACAAATTATTTAATACGTGTAATATTTATACACTCTTTTTCAGATTATAAAAAGAAATTGGAATAGCAGCAATTTCAGGATTAAACCAACCTGCTAATGTTGCTTTTTTCCTCTCTCTCTCTCCACCTTCTTCATTACTATTTTTTACAATTTTACACAATATAAAAAATTTATAGATTTTAACATTTACGTGGAGTCTATAAAACCCTCATGCCACATTATCATATTGCTAAACTTTATTCCTTTTTATTATGGCTTTATTATTCTCTCTCATGGATGAAATGGCTGGTATTTTATTTTGAATTGTAATTTATTATACAGTTAATATCACAGGGGTATTTTTAATGAAACAATAACTGTAGAATACTGAAAAAATATAGTATTATGAAAGGGGTGTATTCAATAGCATGAATGTTAACACAAATGGTAGACAAGGAAATAGACATTTTAGTTATAGTTACCTTTATCTGCTTTTATGATGAAAGTAGAACATGTGACCCAAAAAGAAATAAATCAGAGGTTAGTCTCTATTGATTTATGGATATGCAGTTCTTCAGTGCTGGTTATTTTATGCCCAAGATTAACTGAGTTGCTTCCAGATTTTTGCACTGTTAGTCATATGGGAAGACCAACAAGTTTGACCTCATGAACTCTGAGACAAATCTATTAACCTTATGGTATGTTTATGACTCCAATTCCTGTGCACTGAAAAAGAAGAAAAATGTAACAATTGAGAAAATGAAAACAGAAATCATTTGGAGTTGTTTTACATGGAGAAAGGGAGCAAGAGTTGCTAAGTTTTAAAAACCTTACATAAGATAATCAATCAATGGGAAGTTAGGCTTCAAACCACCTACATTACAACTACAGGCACATACCATCTTTTAATTTAATGAACTTCCCCCCTCACAATTAAACACAGAACTCCAGCACAGTATAGCAAGATTTTTAAAAGACAAAAAATTAAGAAGCCCTCTTCAGTTATTCCCAGGCAGAAGTGGAAAAAAAAAAGGGGGGGCATAATCTTATGTCTCTAAATATTTCCAAGTGTGTAAAACAAATCGTAGAAGCATTGCACCTTGTCTGATTTACTCTTTTTTAATCTTGATCCTGGCCTAGGATTAGCCCTGTAATCAAACCTACAGCTGAACAAGGTGCTATGTGTAGTAACAAACATTAAACCTTGTAATGATTGATTGCAGGAAGAGATCCTGAGCATCACCTCCTCTGGGAACACAAGACAAGAGGACAGAGGACTATGGAAGCATAAAACCTAGTAGGAATGTATCTCTCATTGGGCACTCCTCTTCTAGCACCTGGCACGTGACACAGACCATTTGGCTCTGGCATCCTCCTTTTTAAAAAACCTTTTCTTAACAAAGTGAAGCCTAAGAAGATTAATATGGCAAAGGGCTGCTCAGAGGGACCTAGTGACTGGAGCCTTGCAGGGCATTTGACCCTCCAGCAATGTGAGAGAGGTCCAAGCAGAGCTCCTACAGGATCAGCGCAAGTAATGCAGCAGCTGAATTAAGATGCCTGATGTTCTATTGGGGGCTTATCAGTGGTCAGGAAGAATTAAGCCATCTTTGGTGCTAACAAAGGAAATGGTACTCAAATAGGCCAGAAGGAAATCCAGGACCACCTCAATCCCCAACTACCTCAGTTTCTCTCCAGTCAATCCTTTCTTTTACCAGCTGTCCAGATCCAGTCAGGATAGAGTTAGACTGCCAGGGAGCAGCAAGGGCCATTTTGTCACTAAGGGGCAGGGACCCAAGAGCAGTGTGTAAAAAGGAGATGGGCATCCCGTAGTATGCTGGCAAGGTGAGCAGGGCAGGCTTGGGGATGGGAGCATGTGTGAATTACCAAGCATAGCTGTTGGACAGCGGTGAACTTCCCTCAGCAGAAAGGGAACCAGAAGATAGCCTTTGCTCTAGGCAAATGGCTGTATCAGCTGGCTGAATAAACTAGCTGTGTAGCTGCTGGTCCCCAAGTTAGTGAAAAGAATGCAAATATACCAGCATGGCTCAGCCCAATGTAGAATATAAAATTCAAAAAACAAACAGGAAGAACACTGAAGAAAGCTATGGGCTTGAGTGGGTTTCAACGCACATATTCCTTCCCGGAGGCTGGGAACACACAGCATCATGATGGTGAATATATTATAGGGATTAGTAGTGGAAATCATGTTTGTATTGTGACTCAACTGCATATTACAGTCGCGATACTCAGTCCTAAGTATGATTTGTACCTGTATTGTGATTTAACATTGCATTATCGCTCTGATAGATCAAAATCCCATGTAACATAAGATAACTTTAAAAACCAGTAGGTTTGGTGTTAAACATTGAATCCTTCATGCATGGAATATGTAAAAGAACCTGGTCAGAGAGCAGCATGTGCCCTATTGGGGGAGGCTGAGTAAAGCGGGCTTGTTAATAGCAGCCTTCCAGTTCTTGTAAGGTGTTACTGGAAAGAAGGAGCAAGCTTCTTCACGCTGGTGCCTAGTAGGATGACAAGAGACAAAGGGCATATATCAAAACAAGAGAGATTCCAACTGGGTATAAGGAAAAATGTCTGGTCACCATGAGGACAAACAAGCCATGAAACCGGCTTCCCCGACAGGTAGCACAGTCTCCGTCCTTGGAGGTTTTCATGACCTGACTCAACAAAATCTTGAGCAGCCTGATCCTGCTTTGAGCAGGAGGTTGGACCATGGCCAGAAAGCATGAGCGGAGTACTTCAGAAGTCACTATTGGGTCCAACAGTATTCAACGTCTTTGTGAACAATCTGGATGATGGTATCGAAAGCGCCATCACCAAGTTTGCACATGACAGCAGGCTGGGAGGAGAGATATACATGCTGGGAAGTAGAACCATCACACACAGAAGTCTGGACAGTCTGGAAGACTGAGCCAACATGAATTGAAGATAGCAAAGGTAAATGTAAAGCCCCGCACTTGGGACAGAATAATCCCAAGGAGCAGTACCCGGCTGGGGGCTGACTGGCTTGGAAGGAGCTGTCTGGTGAATTTAAAAAAAACCAAACTGAACAGCCTCTTCTGTGTGCACTGTCCACAGCTATTGAGCAATCAGTTAATGCCACTTATCTATGAGGGCTATATTCTGACACTGTGAGAAGTTCCGGTGGTCTTGAAATAGTGATCTGAAAATGATACTAACAGGACTATTTATTCCTGCTCAAAGGATGAGAGCAAAATGTGAAGAAAGACTCTGGAGGGACCCACTGGATGTCACTGTATGAATGGAAATTATTTGCTACTGCTTCCCTGGTTTCAATCTGTTCCTTAGCTTTAGATGTAGCAAACCAAGTGTCATGCTTCTGTGTTGAACTTGTGTTTGTGCAGATACCTAGAAGCAGAAAAGCACTAAATAGGAAAATACAAAATATTTTTTCTGGTTCTGTTGATTATGCTACTTTCTCCTCAGCATAATGACACTGGTTTAACATTAGCACTAGACTGCAGGTTCTACAGCCTTACTGCAGGGTAAAACCAAAAACATAACGTTTTTTTTTTCCCTCACAGCACAGTTACATTGTGGGAACTCTATTTTTTTAGTGCTAAAATAACGTTAAAAGCCAAAAATAGATTTAAAAAAGAATTAGGCACATAGGTTGAGTTAAAAAGAGATGGTCAAAATACAGTTATTGCTTAGAAAGTCACAGAAGCACAGAATGGCAGGGGTTGCAAGGGACCTCTGGAGATCATCTTGTCCAGCCCCCCTGCTTGAGCAGGCACACCCAGAGCAGGGGCACAGGGACGCATCCAGGTGGGTTTTGAATGTCTCCAGGGAAGGAGACCCCACAACCTCTCTGGGCAGCCTCTTCCACTGCTCTGTCACCCTCACAGTAAAGAAGTTTTTTTCTCGTGTTTAGCTGGAACTTCCTGTGTTCCAACTTGTGCCCATCGCCCCTTGTCCTATCGATAACTGGTGATTAGGAGCTGGAAACTGTATTAGATAACACACAAATAGTACTAGACATAAGCATCTGCTTTCAGACACTTCTGAAAACAGACTATAAATCCAATCTGATCTTTGATCTGTATTCAGACTTATTCTGTTCGTAGGCAGAACCTCTTTATCCCTAAATATCCCAAACCATGTAAAAATGGATCAAAAAAGGCACCCAAAGAGCACATGCAGTGCTTAAAGGACATGAAAATAGACAAACCCCTTCCTGAAACTGTTTCTGTCCCAAGAAAATCTATGCATTGTCATAAACAGCAACAGACTGAGAGAATTCTGCTGAGAGGGGATGTTTAATTCATCCCACGCTAGTCTCTGCTTTAATAATACTTAAAGGAGAGGATGCTTTGTCACCTATTTCAGCAGCACCTAATTTTCTGCAGAGGAGTATTCTTCTAACACTTCAGCATAAATTCAAGACAAGAAATTGGCACTTTTAAATTATGCTGTGATTTACTGTGAACAAAGTTAATAGTATTGCAAAACATCATCTATGAATTTTTGACCACTGAAGCTATACGAAAGTTCATGATAGGTGACAGGGTAAATTCCCCCAGCTTGCGTTCCTGCTATATTTCTTAAATAATCTGGGATGCTCAAGTCTCAAAATACTTTGTGTATATACAAACCCACTATGGAGATCTGATCTTTTGAGTGAGAGAGGTCTGGTCCAGGCTGTCCCCCATAGTGATAAAAATGCTCATGTAGGTTTTATTTCTACCTATGTGTTGTTAAAGGAAAGTTAGTTCCTAGAACTTGGGGGTTATGGGGTCATTAGTGAGACTATATTTCTAGACACTGAAGCAGATATTAACTAGAATTAAATTTAAAATACTATCTGCAGTGAATAAGGGTACTTCACAGAATCACAGAATTGTAGGGGTTGGAAGGGACCTCTGGAGATCATCTTGTCCAACCCCTCCACTTGAGCAGGCACACCTAGAGCAGGGGGCACAGGAGCACATCCAGGTGGGTTTTGAATGTCTCCAGGGAAGGAGACTCCACAACCTCCCTGGGCAGCCTCTTCCACTGCTCTGTCATCCTCAGAGGAAAGAAGTTTTTTCTCATATTTAAGTGGAGCTTCCTGTGTTCCAACTTGTGCCCATTGCCCCTTGTGCTGTCATTGGACACTACTGAAAATAGTCTGGCCCCATCCTCTTGACACCCACCCTTCAGATATTTATAGGTTTTGATGAGATCCCTGCTCAGTCTTCTCTTCTCCAGGATGAACAAATGCAGGTCTGTCAGCCTTTCCTCATAAGGGAGATGCTCCAGTCCCCTGATCATCTTCATAGCTCTCCTCTGGGCTTGTTTGAGCAGTTCCCTGTCCTTCTTAAATTGGGGGGCCCAAACTGGACACAGTACTCCAAATGTGGCCTCACTAGGGCAGAGTAGAGGGAGGAGGATAACCTCTCTTGATCTGCTGGCCACACTCCTTTTAATGCACCCCATGATACTGTTGGCCTTCTTGGCCACAAGGGCACAGTGCTGGTTAGGGTCAACTTGCTGCCCACCAGCGCTCCCAGGTCCTTCTCAGCAGAGCAGCTTTCCAGCAGTTCAGCCCCCAGCCTGTACTGGTGCATGGGGTTGTTCCTCCCCAGGTGCAGGACCTTGCACTCGCTCTTGTTGAATTAAACTAACATGATAGTCTAACCCTACAGCTCTAACAAACTTCTATATTTGACAAAGGAAAGAGATTTTGACTATGTACTAGTTTAACATAAAATTGGGCAAAACAAACTCTGACTTATGTGTAGGTGAACAGGCTCCCTAAAATATAATTTGAAATATAATTTGAAAAATATCTACTGTGGTCATCTCAAACAAAGCATCTCAACAAGGATTGTAGAGGGAGGTTTTTAAAAGAGTGGTAGACAGCAATCGAGAAGGATTAGAGAACATGCACCAATCTGATAGGAATGATTAAGCATTAACATCCTTTCCTTCAAGGTGTGAAGAAGCCGGTAGAAGAATTTGTAGAAGATTCCTTGATTTTTGTCTGATTCCAAGCATGGATATTTTCCCCAAAAGTAACTTAAAGCAAAATCCTGTAGGTGAGCAAAGGAGATTGTTTCATATGCTCCAGATCTCGCAGTTACCAAGAAACGATTCATTGTTCTGCTAATCCGTATAAAAAGACAAGAGAAAGTGAATCCTGAGACCAGTCAGGATGGCCTCTGAGGACTCAGGACATGTCTGACCACCAGACAAAGAAGAGCAGCAAATTTTGAAGAAGAAAGATGAGTTTTGAAGAAGGACATCTACTGAGCACAAATCTATCACAGAAAGTATTAAATGGTTAATAAAAAGGATTGGAAAGATATGGAGTAACCTGAGATAAAACACTCTGTGCCAGGATCGTCTTCAAACTGAGATTCAGGAGAAACCAAGAATTCCACAGGAGATCATAACAACAGCAGGATTTTCAGCAAGAAATGTGCTTTTCTCCAGAGTAGGTAGCTTCCTCCTTAAACCAGTCTCCTGAAGGGCATTTTTTTCAGTCAGACATAAAATAGGTCCTACCTACATGCCTTTCTTGAAGAACAAACTTGAAGTAACAGCAGTGAGTAGGACGATTTACATATTATTCATTTACAGTAATAGGAATCACAATTTATATAAGTATATATGTGTTTAAATAAATCAAATGCATATATTTGATTTTAACAAACTGGAGGAAGGCACAGACCCTTCACCTAAATTAGAAGTGTATAAATATATTCTTATTTAGGAAAATATTTAATATAAGACCTTCTTATGAACTCAGCTGAGTACAGTAATATCCTTCATATCTTAGTCTAGAGCCTGATATAACATCACTTTGGGTTGCCAACCATGAGATCATTTTTATGTGTGAGCAACACTGTAAGTGCTTTGTGCCTGTTGAAGAGTGGTCCAGAAGAGAGGAAGCAGCACACTGAAAACAAGCTGTATTATGTTGCAAGAAGCCACACCTCAAATCCAGAGTCACACTGTGATAAGCAGTGGTTATATTGGCATCGATACCCTGTGTTCGCTCTCTCTCCCTCCCCCTCTCCCTCCTGCCCCCCCACATTATACTTACTGTTTGCTTTTATCAGATTTCATTTCCTCTATCTCTTTATCTCTTTATTACTATGATACAAGAGGCACCTTCTTATTACAAAATACTCAGGAAGGTGTTCTCATCTCAGACAGTTTCATCCTAGAACGGCCTGCACAGTCACCACACGCAGGAAGAAAGGTGCAGATGTTGCTGCCTACTGTGATTAATGTTTAATGTAGTTGTACGTGGCACAAAGATGCTATTCTCTTAGGAGAATGTTAAAACCATGTAGAAGAGTAGAAGAAAGATTAAATGTACAACACACTGGGATCTGTGAGACTTCTTCCAATGACCATGGTATGAATGTGGGAAAAAAGATCCCTGGTGCTCAGAGAGCAGTACACAGTTACTGCAATATTGCAGCTGCTTGGATGGAGACTCCTCTGGATAATAAGCAGATGATAAACAGGCAAGAAAATCAACTCCTTTTAGAAGTTAATTCAAATCTCCTTTCTCTTGCCTGCAGGACTACTTCTAGTTTCCACCTTCTTTCTTTAGAACCCTTTTATATCAGATTCTCTCACCCGGGCAAAGAACAAGCTCATTTACAATGGCAATAGAAAGTTGATTAGAAGAAACAACAAAGGCTGTAGTTTCAGTGAGTTAAAAAAACTTTAAGATAATTAAATAGATGAAACTCAGGCAGGATCTACTCATGTCAATAGACTCCCACAGTGGGTTTCAAGACAAGTGTTTCCTTTTCATAGGACTCTACATGTTTCATCCACACTAGTGATTCTAGGCTCCAAGTTCACCCTAGATTTGTGCTGTTAAGAATTAATACACAGAAGGCCAACTAATTGATTGCTAAGGTGCTTGCAAAATGACAGGCTACTCCACACTCATGCCAGGTCTTTACAAGCTGAGCGAAGTAACTAAGTTCAGATTTGAAGCTCTCACCTCAGCCAAATATTCAAATTTCCCACTAGACTGCCTGGTGCTGGTCTTGGTGGACAGGGAGGATAAAAACAGTTTTTCCCCTTTGCAATGTTGTTTGCAATCTCCCAGTAACAGACTCCCTTTGCTAATTACAAAGAATATTCCAACCCTTACAGAGGGAAAGAGCAGGAGAAATGGATGGAGGTGGGCCTACAGCCAGGAAGTTATCCATAGACTTTCAGATGACATGTCATTTAAACTGATGTAACTCACTTTCACATGAGTTGTGACATAACCATGGCAGGAACTGACAAGTGTCAAAATCTTGCTGAACAAATAAGATTTCAAGTCCTACCCCTCTGTACCAAAGAAGAGCCAGCAAATATTACACATTTATCCTGCTTCTTCCCATGGCACTAACTCCTCTCAGCAGCTTCATTGGCAGTCTATAAGTATGTCCAATTCACACTTTTACTTAGAATAGCTCCTGATATTTAAACAGAATTTTTCATGGCTTTCCCATTGGGGTGGGACACCTTTCTAAATATCACTCTACTGTGACAAATAAAGAGTTACTGGATGCTCTGCCATCAGGATTGGGGGTTCTTGTAGATTCTTGAGTCCAAGAAGGAGCCCCTTGTGTTGACTGGGAGACCAAGGAATGATTTTCTTCACAGGCCAGAACATCTCTCATCCCCTTTTCCAATGGTCTCATCCACACACCAATGTCTTAATGGAACAGACCAACAAATGTGGACTTGGGCACAAAGGACAGATACTGGTAAGAAACAGATAGATTTAGGTATCGCTAGATCATGGTGTCCAGGTGCAAACAGGGGGAGATTTCCAGCAGCTTCTTCCCCCTTAAAGTCATGTAATAAGAATACACCAGAGGATATTGTGAACTCTTGCAAGTAATCAGGTCCTACAGCCTACTTTTTTTCCAGAATAGTGTCTACCTGGTGCTGCTGCATAGAGAAACCACATCACAGAGTGGCTTTCTCATAACCAGTCACTGTGCCTGCAACTGCGGCCATGGGTATTGTCTCCTGACAGCTCTCACTGTCACTCAGCCCGGGTTTTATGACAGGCACTAGGTCTGCAAACTGAGTGTGACTGAGGCAGTGGGGGAGACAGTCTCAGAAAGCAGAACCACCATAACCTGCAAGGACTGCAGTTATTACTTCTTGGGAAGTAACAAGTGTTACACAAGTGTCCATGTTGTGCCTGTCCATGCCCTGCTCCTCGTGTGAAGGTGAAAGGTGCCTTCTGCTCAGTCACCCTTTTCCAAGAAAGGTTTCTCCACATATCTAACCATGCTCTGATAGCTACCCCAAACCAGGCACAGCCTTCCTCAGGACAGGCTTCAGCATGGATTATCAGATTTACCAAGGAGTGGAGCATCTCAGGGCAACAGAATGAGATGGGGTGAGCCTGTCTCTTTGCTCCATCAGAGCAGGCTCAGGAGGTGTGCACAAATGACAAGCTGACAGAAAGTTTGGGAACTCTTTTGCTAATGAACCTCCCTTTGCTCCTGCATGGATTCCCTCCTGGAGCTCTCTCACTTGCTTCCTTCCAGATGTATGACCCCTTGGGATTGTACGTATGGGTAAGCGGTACCCACAGCAGCCTCTGCTGCTAGTTCCAGGCTTGAGAGTGGGGGGAATAACTCACACTCAGCATAGTGGAATAAAATGCTTTTACTCTTCTGGATCTGTGCTACATCTGCTCAACAGAGTGGACAGTTCACTACTGGTCTCAAAATTCACACGCACCTTTAGGGTGGATGCTAATGCATTTCAGGTTTCTCCTCAAAGTAGGCTATAAACTAAGATCAAGGGGCCATTAGTACTAGGTCCTTACACAGCAGAAGATGGATGATTGTCCCCTTCTGCTTCCATTGTTTGTGCTGCAGTCCTTTTTTCTGGTCATTCCTCTTCACCCTCCAGCTACTCGATAGAGCAAGCACTCCCTTGAGGATCCAAGCAAAGGTCCACAGGGCAGACAGATGTGCAATATACAGTGAGCAGGGACAGTACAAAGGAAACCTCCCTGGTAAGGGAGGGTTCCGCAGTACACAGCAAACATATTCCTGAGGGGAAAAATTTGCTTGTAGGATTCTTGAAGTGTTCTACAGAGCAGGCCTGACTGAAGGAAAAAAGAGTTCTCAAGCCTATGACTGCCTCACACGTGTCTGGGGACTTTTGGAGAACAGGAGAAATGGTGGAGGAAAGAGGGAATATCATAAGGCTGAAGTAAATGAGTTCTGAATCAATAAGCTGTGGTGGCAAAGGAGGGAAAGCATTTGAGAGACCTGATAAAGGAATCCACAGGTCTATAAACCCCACATTAATGCTTTTTCACACACTGGTGCCATCTGCAATGTGCAGCACCCTGAAAAATGATAGTTCAGTAATCTCCATATCTGGTGAAAGATTTCCCCCAAGACTTTAAAGAGGCCACAACAGTTTGCACATGCAAGGATGTTGTAAGTCTTATTGGCATTTAGCTTGTCCTTACAGTAGACAAGCTGAAGATGAGTCTTAGGTTCTGCCAGGCAGGAGTTCAGGGCCTTACTGAGACCCCTGAACACCCTCTGACTGTGGCTACACATCCCAGGGGGTCCGGCAGCCTCAGTACTGCGATGCAGAAGGGTAGCCAAATATTTAAAGTGTCAGTGTCCCCCAGGAGGCAGATTAGCAGTTAATTCCTGCAGGAAGACGTGTGGGCACTGTGAATGGACCACATCAGTGCCTCTAAGTCATCTCATATCCCCTCTCTGTCTCGTAACATCCTGCTGGATCATGGATCAGCATCCCTTCCTACTAGACATCCTGCAAAAACACATCCATCTGCAGAGCACGCTGCCACCGCCACAGCTTGCACACACTGCAGGCAAGCAGGGAAGGATAGTACACTAGATGGGTGTATATTGCATGAGAAGAAGAAATGAGAGAGGATTGCTCTTGAAGCTTTGGTACATTCCCAACTACTTTACTGTACAGACAGGGCTTGGGACCATAAAGGCCCTGAGATGTGGGCAGCACAGGCTCACACCAGCCTGCTCTCTCATCCAAGTAACAAAACATAGACGATCCGTCTAGGACAGAATGATCCATCTAGGACTGCACAACCTACCTGCAGTAAATAGTTTATGCAGTGGCTTATCTGGAGCCACCAAAGGCAACAGAAATCTCTCCATTATTTATTGTTAGTACCTCATGAGCTGACATTTAATTTAAGTCTTTTGCTGTGTCTTGCCCAGCAGCTTTAGCATTATAAATAAAGAAGCACTTTCTTTCTCACTTAAGAACTAGCCACAAGGATTCAGATCTGCTTGATGAACCTTTTTGTAAGGGTTGCATTCTGTTGTCATAAATGGGTGATGTTCAGAAGTTTACAGCCATCTGTGTCTTGAGGAAAGTTACCTAATTGCTGGAGGCACTTTTGCTTCAAGGCATCTATTAATGTCCAGCCTTCACGGGCAGCCATGTTTCCCTAAATACTGTAGAGGTGAGGAAGTTTTTTTCTTTTGTTTACAGTTGCAAACTCCTTTACAAACAGCTTTTTCTGAGAAATTTTGATTTCTTTCTGTTATGAAAGCTTCCACTGCACTTGAGGGGATACCAGGCATTTTGGCACAGAGGGCAGTCAGGTTGGCCGCGCACAGTATACCCTTGGCAAATCCACGCTGGGTATTGCCGATTGCTTTTTTATCCGTCACGTGCTCAGGTATGGATGCAAAGAGGACATGCTCCATGACCTTTCCAGGGAGAGCTTTCACTGTGTGCTTTTTTCACTGTACTTCATCCTTACTCATGCTGCTATAATTGTCTACCCTTTACAATATCTCAGTTGCTGTATTACATTTATCTGTAACAATGACTGTAAGCAGACTCACAGCCTTCAATCAGATTACAATCTCCAGCATAACAGTGTAAGTCATATAAAGATGTAGCCTGCATTCTCAAAACAGAAAAGACTAATGCCAAATCTGAACATCCTTCAGATGCAAAAACTTACACAGAAACATAAGAGGTTTCCCCTCATTGAAACACTCTATTAGGGCCTAGAAGATTCTAAAAGAATCAGCCACTCTTACTGCTCTTCCAAGGAAACCCCTGTCCTTTGTAAGCATGGCCTGAAACCTATCCACACATCTTGCAGCTGGAGCTGAGAAGTAAATCAGGCCATCTGGTCTTCAGACCCCTTGCCCATGCAACAGATTAGCCGCTTCATCATTAATAGCTTTTCAAAGCACTCATAAAGGCACTTCCACAACTTACACTTTCATAGATACTCGCTTGTATCAGCATTCAAACCTCTTCATTTACATTAAATGTTTATACTATGCTTATTACCATAATATCTGTGTAACATAATATATGTGGCCTCAGAAATCTCCTGGGAATAGGAAAAATAAAATTATGTTCAACTTACAGGCACGGAGAGGTCCATATGTTTTAAGCTCTCTGTGCTCAGCTTTCATCTTCTGACAAGACTTGCCCTTTCATTTCTGAAAACAGGACTTCATTGTAGTCCCTTGGACCCTGCAACGCTGATCACAGATACACGTGGTTAGAGTGCACTCCTTGGATGCAGAAGCTGCAGTATGGGAGGTGAGGAAGAGAGCTGACAACCCCCATAGCAGAGACAGCAAGTGAACTCGTGTCCTCTAACTGAGGCTGTAGATGGGAGGCATCACAGTCTCCTTTTCTGCCAGATGCTTCTATCTGGAACTGGACCCACCAGGCTTGCCCATGGGCATCCACTGGATCAGGTTCCCTGGCTGAGAGAGCAGCTGCCCTGAGGGACCTGAGCCATTCTGAACTGCTCAGCACTTATGCTGGAGCACAAACTCTACCATGAACTTGTCCATGTGGTGCCCATGAACTAGAAAAGGTTCCTGTGCTTACATATGCTTACTTAAATTTGTAGGTGGTGTATTTTGAAATGCCTTTGTTAAGCGAGCAGTTTTGATTACATTTGAATAGCAGTGGGAGCTCAGTGTTGTTTAAAATAGCACTTTGACCATTAATTCCATTTCTTCACGTTTTATTTTTGTTTTCACCACATTTCTTTCAGGAAAAAAAAGCCCCTTATATTCCCTTAAGGGAGAGGTACAAGCAATTAGTGGCTTATACACTTGGTCCGTTGCTTTCATGAATCTACTTTCTAGGTTCCAGAAAGACTTACAGTTTTCCCTCATGTCTATACATCTTGAAGACCACATGAACTTATTAATACTCTTTTCCTTCCTACAGTCTAGAATAGTCTGTATTCCTGTATTCTAGGGTTTTGTTAATATAACTGTACATGAGAAGACTGCAATCTCAAGGTCAAATGGAACTTTTACGCAGCAGATGACACAGTTTTAGCACGTATCTATGTGTTTCTTTACCAGAATAATATATATGTGAACAATTTGTCTTTATGTCCATTTTCAGGGTCAAAAAATAAAAGACTAAGCTGCTGACATTTATTTGTCAGCTGAAGTAACTTTCCATGGTTTGGAAAAGAAGACTTTTAGCCGTAAGGAAAAGATCTTTCAGTGCAGGAATAATGGCTTGTGTTAAATGTCTTTGGGATAAAAAATTACTTCACTAAGAACATTAAGTGCTGGCTATTTCATGACATCTTTCAAGTATCACTCTCCTTGCAGCAGAAACTAGCAGCCTTGAGAATGATGCCTAGGCTTTCATTTCAGTGTCTCAGAAGCATGTGATAGCTCAGGATGGGAAATGAAAGCATCAGCAGGAAGCCCAATGAAATAATGAAGGCTTCCTTGGAGACAGAGAACAAATGGGAACATGAGTCCATGGCTGAGTGGTGCTTCTACTCCAGGTTCCTATGGTGTGGGTCTTAAAGGGCTGAGTCCTGATCTGGGTGAATCCTCTGAGCTTGAGCATTCAGGGCACGACTGCTCCCTCTTTTGCAGAGTCTGTTTTGAGCAGAGCCTCATCTGATATATTTGGATTATAGAACAAAGTCCTGGCATAAGCTACAACATCAAGACTGACTATGCTCACCAACATAGTATTAAGGTCAAAAGCGGAGGTGCCAGTGTTGGGTAGGATCCAGGTGCGGGGAGCTCTGAGGAGTACAGGCTGCAATTCAGATGTGTGAAGCAGACATCCAGTAAGATTTTGCCATCTGACTCCATTCAAGGTCTAAACTTTGTCTTCTCAGGCGACTTACTCAAAGGCTTTGTTTCTGAATTTCTAGCTGAAAACCCATGGAATTTCAGCTGATATGAGTATGCAGAGCGTACAGATGTTACACGTGTTTATAGTTCTCTTTTTAATAGCACGTAAAACTAAAGCATCCAAAGTTGGAATTTTCTTCCCCCCAAAAGCCATCAGTGCAACTCTGTGATTTGTTTAATCTGTAATGCAGGGATAATGATCTCTTTCTTTGACAGATGAACATGATAATAAAAATCCAAATGAGATCCACTTAGCCTAACCCTGAACAAGGCTGACATATGGAAAAATCAGACTTACCTGTAAACTCCTTTCTGACCTTGGTTGTAAAACTTCTGGCTCAATCACTCCCCACTCTTTTCCTAGGTATAGGACATTTCACTAGTAGGAGGACTGGCAAGTTAAAGGAAGTACCTACCACACATGAGTACTCATCTTTTTCTTAGAAAGAGAGATAACAAACCTGCATGAATTAATGTGTATTCTAAAAAGAACTCTAGAAGTTCTTGAGAAGCATTATTATTTATTTCTGAGGGAAAGTGATTCACTATACAATTAGAGATATGCTAGACGCATACCTAAATAAAGTTAGAACGTAAATTTTTTTAGGTATCAGAAGTGTCCCCATGAACCCCTGATTTTCTAAGCTATCAACAGCATTTTAGCTACCTATGTCCTAAAGGTGGGGTTTTAACTGTGCTTTTTAGATCTGAAGTAATGACGAATATAAAGAAGATGGAGAATCTCCCCTGAGGTGCACCGAGAAAGGACAACAGACATAAGCTGCAGAATTCTGATTAGATATACATGGGGAAAAATCATTATAAGAGTGGTCAAATACTGGGGAAAGTTGCCCAGAGACGACATGGAATCTCTATTCTTGGAGACAACTTAGAACTCAACTGAATGTGTCTCTGAGCAAGTAACAGAGTAACTCCCTGGCCAGACCAGATGAGATCCAGAGCTTCATTCCAACCTAAATTTTTGTATGGTTCTATGATTACGACTACATAAAGACCTCCTTCACATTCACATAAATCATGTGAGGTCACTGTGTGAGCTCATATCAGTTCCTTGAAGTCTGGTGGGGTTCACTTCTGTTCCTTTTTTATACTATGTCAATCCTGACAGAAACTGAAATTTTTAAAATGAGAACAGTGTGTTTGCTGACCTACTCTAAGCATGACCATGGTCATGTGTTAAATGCTTGTTATGTTAATTGCTTTTTTTTGGAGACCTTACCTAATACAGCTTGATAACAAGGCTTCTAATTTTTCACAGCAAATGTAGCTTTATAACTAATAAAACTAGTGCCACCTGTATTGTGGAGTGTTTCAGTGTTTTTGACTATCTAGATGGATAAGTCAAGTGGAGTTACTTTGGAAGTGTCTTGGAATATATGTATCAGTTATATGCGGCTTGTATGTATTTCTTCCTGGATGAAATGAAAAATTTAATTATATGAAAAAAATGCAAATTGCTGCCAACTGTGTTAACTGTAAGAGAGCTGCATTATCTTCTAACATAAATTGTCAGTGAATTGAAGAAAAGACGTTTTGGAAGCTGATCTGATTACTGTCAGGGAAAGTGCTCAAACTCAATTGTTGGCAAATGTCCAGTACCCATCACTGAATGATCATCACCTCATCATTCAGCCTTCTCAACTGACATGCAAAACAACATCCAAATATTCATTGCACATCTGTGCTGGACAGATTATGCATTAGCAATTCAAATCAATTCAATGTACAGGCAGTTTCTGTAAAGGCGTCTGTTTGGGTGAGATGCCTTGTTGTCTGGGATGGATAATAAGGCAACTCTGTCTAATCTTGGAGAACAATCAACCCATCTTGAGAAGGTGACTGACTACGTATGCTCTTGCCCTGACAGCACTAGAACAATGGCCCCATAATGCACTTGACTCAGCTGGTAATAAAATCTACTTTTGATTAGCAGCCATGGCTTATGTCAATCACTGCATGATGTACCATTGTCCTCTGGTCCTGAACACAGTTTATTTACAGGGAAACAAAAGCTTTTTGGATATGGCTGCTGCCCAGAGATTGCAAAATAGATTGAGCTGTCAGCCTCACACACTAGATGAAGATTAATGAGTTGTGCAGACAATAAATATGAAGCAATGACCATAAATATGCTAATAGGTATTATCCATATACACTATAATTGCTACAAAAATTAAAAAATAGTGTGAAGGAAATAGGTCACAGGGTGACAGATAGATAATCTTGGATGCTGAAGATCTTTGGTTCAGTCAGATTCTCTACAGGTTTATTTCCTTCAATTAGACCCTTCAAAAGAGTAATTGTTTAAAAGCTTTTTGAATAATCTCTTTTGAAACAGAGGTTTATGGGAAAATGTTTATGAAAAAGTGACTTCAATGAACATGTTATTGGAATGAAAAAGGTGACTACCGAAAGGAGGCTACGCAGAGATTAATGTCTGTGATCAGCTGCCCAGCTTCACTGTGAGGAAAATATCTCTAAGTGGCACACTAGTGAGGACTTCAAGGAAAACATACTGAAGAGGCACAACACTTTATATCCACAGACACAGATGAGTAAGGTCATTCCTGAGCAAAATATAGAAGAGTTGTGTGTACATCTGGTTGTATTGGTTTGTTTGGTTTTCTCAGCTTAGCACACTTTTTTTTTTTTTTAACTGAAGAAGGGAAGGATGCCCACGGCTCAAATTTCCAAAGTACTTCCAATCAAGCCTCTGGTTTTCCAATTCCTTTCAAAAAGCACACAGTCTAGACTGTTTTTGACACTTAAGGATTTCATTTGAACCTGAAACGCAGAGAGTTAAACATCAAACTATGTTATCCTCATCTATAAATGCTTCAGCACCTAAGGCTACTGAAATTGTAGTGACACTGAAAATAAAGGCAGTCGTACTCTTGGTATTCATGGCTTTGACTCTCTGTTCTCTGAGGCTTAGAAGTGCCACTGGATGTTTTTCAGGTCAGCTCACACCCCCCTCTCCTCAGATTTTTAGCTTCTGGAGCTGGGAAATTACTCAGATACTTCCCAGATCAAATTTACTGTTATAATGTCAGGCTCAGTGATACAAATGAGTTGTTTTCTCTTTCCTTCCATACTTTAAGTAGAAGTTGCATCAGTTTGGCTCTTAAATTATCACTGTCCACAAAGACTTACAACTGCCTTAGTGCTTCTGTGACAGGCTCTCTGTGAACTCAGCTGGACATCAACTACACTTGCCTAACATCTTGGAAGTTACACTTTCTAACCAGAAATACCAGTAAAACAAAACAAAACAAGGTAGGGGACCATTTAGGAAAACATCTCACACAAAGCTGCCAGGTGAGAGAAGCAGCATGTCTTTCTGGATGAATCTGTGGAGGGAGAGGACCTCTGGAAGCTGCAGGCTCAGGGACTGAGTTCTTGTTCCCAATCCCACTTCAGCAGTCTCACTGAGTCTTTTTAATCTGGAGGCTGTGATGTTAGTCCTGTCACAAGTTGCCAGGGAACAGTGAGTCCCTGTCCCACCACCCCAAGCAAGGTGAGCACAGCAGATACGGGGATGATAGGCATGACGGAAAACCAGCGGGAGACAGGCACCATCCGATGATGATCATCAAGTCTCGTTTATTGGCAATTAGCAAATATCTTTTATACCGTTCGTAAATTAGCTCATACCTATTTGCAAAAGCATAGCTCATCCTTGGCTGGGAGGTAGATGCCAACTCCTCCCATGCTTATCTCCTGTGTTCAGCCTTGCAATTAGCAGTTACTTGTTTCTCACACTCCTTTACCGGTCAACAACAGCTGGGCCCAAGGTCGCTCTAACTCTGAGCCTGCTTTTCTACTTCAATGCCCTCTTTCTGCTAGCCGTTCCCGGGCTAGAGTTTCCCACATCTCCCCCTTTTTCTTTTGTTCCTTGAGAAAGGAACACGGCACTCATACTTCTTTCCATCATTTGTTGCATACATTGCGATATACAAGGGACATACATTAATACAATAATAAACAGTATAAATATTATTAATCCCATCTGCAAAATACTCTTGATCCAATTGCCAATGCCCCATCCATTAAACAAGCTGTTAAACCAATGCCATGGATCATCCTGTCTTACAGAGTCTACATCTAGTAATAAGTCAGATAATGCCTTTGATGCGGCATTTGTTTGCTTAGCTAGCCAACACCCTAGCTTGTTTAATGTCGTGAGGCTTTGAGCAACACCAACTCCAGGAGCCAAGAAGGAAACAGCTATGATCTTTGTAGGATTCCAAAATTCAGCTGTAGAGTCACAGTTATCCTCAAACTTATGAGTGCTCCTTTCGCTTCTCATCTTTCTATAATGTTGATAAATCATTGAAGTGTTAGGGGTAAGAAACGTTAGGCGACCTATAGAGCAAGGCCCTCCCTTTATATGTGACGGGATGCCAGGCCAAGCCCCATCTCCACAAATTAAAAACAAACCTGCAGGTAGCACAATAGGCATATTGTTAGAGCGTGATATATTTAC
The DNA here is from genome assembly GCF_963921805.1 of Phalacrocorax carbo. Classification (NCBI taxonomy): domain Eukaryota; kingdom Metazoa; phylum Chordata; class Aves; order Suliformes; family Phalacrocoracidae; genus Phalacrocorax; species Phalacrocorax carbo. The sequence goes on along the minus strand of NC_087514.1, from coordinate 66,678,162 downwards.
AGAGGTATAGTTACACCAAGCAGTAGCATTAAGAGAGCCCGCAAGGGCAAGCTCTTGTGGTTCTGGGCCTACGGGGAGTACATCATCCCAGATATCATACTCAACAAACACCGAAGGGGTGTCACGCCACTTAAAGGGACGCTTCCGAGTTATATTATGCTGCTGTTGCAGCTCCGCTACGGACTGAGTAAAAGTCATAAAGGTTGCATTACTTAAAGGCACCCCAATAAGACATGTGACAAATGGGGAGTCGGGCGTTGCTAGGCTGGCACAAAAGCTAGTTGTATTCAATGATCTAGCTAGTGTGACCCAGATATTTTCTCGTGGGTCAAAAACGTTAGGCACAAGGGCAGTGCTACATACACTTAAAAGGGCTAATACCCATAATTTCTGTTCAGCAGAGCTCATTATCAGTCCGCCTTGTATTCTCGGTCGAAACCAGACCAAACCTCGGGCGCTATGCACCCTCTGGGACCTTTGTTCCTCCTGGACCGTGGTTATTCACTGGTGAGTGCTGCACAGCGCTCCTCTGGGTTCCTTCCGCTGATCCCAACCGTTCAGGTGCCGCTTCGGCTGGTGCCGCGGTGGGCAACTGTTCTGCGTCGCGCTGTGTGGGGGAGGTGGCGGGTCTGGCACATCTAGCTGGAATCCATTGCGGCCCTGTAGGGGTAGAAACATAGAGATACCCCCTCCCCCAATATAAAACCTCCACAGGCCCTGACCATACACCCGTATGCGGGTCTTTGTATTTGACCCAAACTCGGGGTAGCTCCCGTTCGTCCTTTTTCTGTCTATAGTGAACGATGACAGCAGGCACTCCCTCAGAGCCAAATACACACAAATAGTTTAGCACAAACAGTGCTTTTACCAGCCGCTCCTGCGGGTCTTTTATATCTGCATACTTTTGAACATAGGTTTTCAGCAACCCATTAGCTCGTTCCACTATTGCTTGACCCGTTGGGTTGTGAGGGATACCTGCAATGTGTTGTACTGACGCACCCACGCAGGAGGGTTATCGTGTTCTGCAAATAGGCATAAGTGATTTAATACAAACAAAACTTTTGCACAAACAAAACTTTTGCCAGTCCAACACCCTTATCTTCTCCCCCTTTTTCTTTTTGCACTGAGTAAGTGCACCCAAAATGTGAGTAGAACCATGGAGTATGGTGAGATCGATGGGGAGATCGGGGTCCAGGCGGTCTACTGCTCTCTGGACGATCTCGGAGCTAAGACGTTGTATCATAGTGTGTTGTTCAGCACTCGGTCGGACCGGCGCGGCAGGGTCAGTGCCCTTGAACATTGGGCGAAGAATTGAGAGTCACTGATGCGCCACCCAAGGTATTTCCATACCGGTGAACGTTGAACCTTCTCTGCTGCTATTACTAGGTCGTGTAGCTGGAGCTGTTGCTGTAAATATAATTCTTGCTGTGCTGAGAAAGGTTGTACTTGCGCAAACAAGATGCCATCCATGTAAGGGTAAATTATAGTGTCCGGCCATTGCTGCCTCACTTCTTTCAATGCAGCATCTACAAAGAGTTGACACAGAGTAGGGCTATTCTGCATGCCTTGTGGCAATACTGTCCATCCGAAGCGTAAGTCAGGACCCTCTCTGTTGATTGCCGGTAATGTAAATGCAAACCGCTGGGTATCCTGAGGATGCAGCTTTGTAGTAAAAAAGCAGTCCTTTAAGTCAATAATTAGTAAATGCCAGTCAGTTGGTAGCATGGCTGGATTTGGAAGGCCAGGCTGTAAAGCCCCCATCGCTTGCATTTGCTGATTCACTGCCCGTAGATCATGTAACAGCTTGAGATGTCCTTGATCTAATTGTTCTTTTATTAATATACAGGCTTGTTGTAGACTTTCCCGTTTGAGCGGTCACTGCCCGACCCATACTGGCTCTGCTGTGAGCCATGTCAGTGGGATTGGGAAAGTCCATGTGGCAGTGACCCTCTTTGGTTACTGTTGAGAGTTTTTGGCTGGACCCAATGGGGCGAGAGCGGCACAAACTTGTTGCTGAACGCGTACCATTCCCTGCCCAACTTCCCTCAATGCTTCAACTAACATAGCTCGGGGGCCGGGAGGTACCCGACTCATGCGTTCAAGCATCACCTCAATGCCTGCGTCTAGGGGAAGTGTAATTAAAATGCTTTTAGTAGCATGGTTGGAGTTTTCCATAACACATTGACGCAGCAATGGGCCCTTCATAAAAATTTTCCAATCAAGAGGATTATGGTGTGCTAATAAATTTTGATTGTTAGCAGGGTCCGGTTGATAGATGACAGGGAAAGCCTGAGCTAACAAATCGGCGGTCTCTAGGTCCCCGTTCTGTAATGCCTCTAACCCGATTTTTCGCCAGTCAACCTGGCTGCGCACAGCAGGCACAGAACGGTGACTAGACAGCGTGCTCGGCTTATTTTCCTCCACCGGAGAGACTACATCACATAAATTTTCAATATCTTCACCTCCCTTTCCCAAGCTTATTCCTCCTCCGCTAGTTTCTACAGATGTAGATTTATCAGGGGCGGGAGAGGGGGGAATAAGGGGCTTTCGAGGTACGACAACTGGGATCCCCGAGAAGGGAGGAGAGAGATTGTCTAAGCCAATTCCAATCTTTCCAGCATTGGGGTCACAGTTGTCTAGCCGATCAGAGGTGGCTGTTGCTAATCTTTTTTCAGTTTTATATTTTTTCATACAGTTAATCACTTCCCGCCAAGGTTTCATTAACTTTTCCGCTGTCTTATCGTCATCTATCACCAAATCCCACAAACAATCACCATAGGCTCCCCACTCCTCTACTTCAAAAATCGACTCCGGTTCTTTAAAAAACCCTTTCGCTTTACCCACTGCAACTAATCCTGACAAGTCTTTTAACTGACTTACTCCCCGCTTTTCTAAAAAGCGCTTTAATAATTCGAAAGCTACCTCGACCTCCATCGCCCGATGTGAGGAAAATCAGCGTCTTTGTACGGCTCTCGCTCCCTTGTTAGCTTCAACTGCGGAAAGCGGATCCCGTCTTGAATCCCGAGGTTGGATCCAGGCCGGAGGGTCGGGACGTATCAAAAATGATGCATAAATCGACTCCTCTTTGCCCCCTGGCCACCGTCTGCCAGTGCATCTCCGTCTCTCGCTGATGTATCCGAAATAATCCTTTTCAGGTGTGGGTTACTAAAGCGTCCCTTCTCGCATCCCCAGCTTATCAGCAACGGTAGTTCTTTGCGTAGATCTATACCCTTAATGCTACGCCTTTCTAAGAGGGATGTAAAGAAATCATATGCTGCTTGCCTCTGCGTTGTGCTCGTCGGCGCCGTTGCAGCTCCCAAGGTCTCGGCAGCACGTATCGGCTGAGCCCACCTATGTGGTCGCCCAGGGCACGCAGACTGAGCCCACCTATGTGGTCGCCCAGGGTACGCAGACCAGCTGCACTGTCTGTTTTGCCGTCCCTCTGCTTGCAGGACCCGAACCCTACGCTGGACCGTCCGTGGTATCACGTCGGGGTCACCATTTGACGGAAAACCAGCAGGAGACAGGCACCATCCGATGATGATCATCAAGTCTCGTTTATTGGCAATTAGCAAATATCTTTTATACCGTTCGTAAATTAGCTCATACATATTTGCAAAAGCATAGCTCATCCTTGGCTGGGAGGTAGATGCCAACTCCTCCCATGCTTATCTCCTGTGTTCAGCCTTGCAATTAGCAGTTACTTGTTTCTCACACTCCTTTACCGGTCAACAACAGCTGGGCCCAAGGTCGCTCCGACCCTGAGCCTGTCCTTCTACTTCAATGCCCGCTTTCTGCTAGCCGTTCCCGGGCTAGAGTTTCCCACATAGGCAGGTTGAACCAAGAGTCCAAATCATCAGGCGAGTTTGTAGTGATGAGGCAACTCCAAGGTCAAGCCAGAAACATGAGTCAACATATCAGTTCCCGGTCTGGTGATGGTAGCCAGGGTCAGTCACAGTCCAGTCATAGCTGATCAAGTCTATCCTTGCTAACTGGGCAGGTCAAAGGTCAAGGCATGAAGACAGGCTGCAGCTCAGTCTGGATCAATGATGTATGCCTGTGATGGAGCTGTGGAGAGGTCCACCTATGGCATCTCTCAGGCAGGGACTGAAGGCCCAGCAGGGGCTGGCCAGGGCTGTTAAGACCCAACAGCAGACTCAGCCCTGACAGAGGTACAAGAGATTGACCTTGTTTTCATGCATCTTCATACAAGAGATTGTCCCAAGTTTTCATAATAAGCTGAAAACAAGTAAAAGAAAACCCCTTCCAGGTCAGAACTTCTCCATAACTTATATTTGCTGTACCACTACAGTAACAAGAGCCTGAAGGTAGGCAGAGCTCAGCTGTTTTTAACACCATGTCATCTGTGCCTATTCACATGTTCCTCATCCAACTCACTGCAACCACATGGCAGATTTTAGAGCCACCTCCTTGCTGACTAGGTCCGTGGCACGCTTGTAAACACAGGCTTCCCTTGAATACCTTCAGTGGCTTCCCTCTCATCACATTGAGTTTCTTCGCCTTGTTTTTATGAGACTACTCTTATTTTCTCCTTTCCCCACCTATTCACTGATGTATCTGCCAATCATAAATTGCTTTGAGGCACTTTGTTTGCAATAACACTTTTATCTAATTCTAACTATTTTTAGTTGAACAACTTTGTGTGTATCCATTATGAATTGTGTTTTAGGACTGAGTAAAAGGTCATCACATACAGAGTCTCTGCAACTTTGTGAAGCCTTCATTCCCTGCAGCTTTGCCAGACTTTATCATCATTTCCTGATGGGCTCTTTGGAGTATTAAGTAAATGATATTAACAAAACACCAAAAGATTTTAGCAGTTTTGAAGGAAGTATCTGTAGCAATACGTACAAAGAAAGTGACATTTTGGGGTTTATTGTCACTTTGAAGAGGGCCTATAGCATTAATTGTCCTATTCTTACATGGAATTTTACTTGCATTTAAGCTGCAACTTTAGATATTTTATAACCTTAAGTAATTCAAAATGATAAATGAGAGACTGGAGACATTATGGGGATAAAGATGCATCATAATTAAAGAAGTCATAATGCAAGCAGAGCAGAAAATCAAAATAGCAAGCATTAGAATGAAGAAAACTAACATATATGAATTAAAGAATAATTGAATTTAAAAAAAGGTTAAAAGAGCCATGCTGCCTGATGTCCCACTGCTCAGATAAACAGCACATACAAGAAGAGAGGAACAGACTTTGTATCCTTTGTTCTATAACCCACCGTGTACAAGATATGGATATTATGCAACCATGAAAACACCATATTTTAATTCTGTATGTTTCTACTTTGAAAGCCACACCTGTGGTATTGTGACCTAATCAGATATTCCTCTTTACATACGGGAGGAGACCTATGGATTTTAAAACAGCCTTATTTAAACTACTGGCTAAGAAAAACTGCAATAAAGGAGTGTGTGCTAATTGCAAAGGCCTGTTCATTAAAGATGGAGGCCCTGCTTTAGCAGGATTTGCATGAGGAAGAACAAAATATCTGTGTCAATCTGCTCATATGACGTAAGGTCCCCTAACCGTTCCTTCCATAAATAAATTAATTTCCAGCATCCATTGTTGAGTTCTGATTTCCAGCCCTCTGTAAACCAGTTTCTTCAGGGGTGGCTGTACCACAGCTGAACTCTGGGTGCTATAACCAACTCAAGTTGCAGTTTTGACTTGACCACCACTTTACTGCCTTTTTATCTATTTTATTTACTCAGAGTTGTATTAATTATTAAAACGAGGGGCTATCTTCTGCAGGTGCAATTCAGTACAAGAGTGCAATGCAAAAGAACAAAGAAGCAAAGTTCTCAGCCACATCAGTTGCCAGTCAATGATTCATGTGCTACTACTGTGTTTTAGCATCATAAAAGGGAATTAGTTGGTTTGCCTGAACCTAGATCTGACAACAGCAATAAAAAGGCATGCTCACAAGGGTCAGTTTCATTTCCTGGATAAGTTTCAGTTTTCCTTCTGTCTGATTGTGGTAGTAGTTTCATTTCTTTGCTGTTAGCTAGGCAGTGTTTAAAAAGGTTGGCTGAGCCTCGCAATGCTTCAGTGGGTTCCACACCATCAGCAAGAGAAATGTCTGACCAAAACGTCCACAATGCTGGTTTCACTTCCTCTGGGATCAGAGGAGGATCACTGGCTTCATCAATGATGTCCCAGGAAGCAAGAGCATCTGGGGGAGGCGTGCGTTCTGGAGGCCCTACTTCTACTCTCCAAGAAATGGGTATGAGCAATTCTGTGTGTCTGGTTTTGTGGTTTAGTGCACAGGGCCAAACAATTTTTTTCCCTTGAAAATAAGCTTGCCAAGTAATCTCTTCTCTCCTACATTCCTGTATTGCATTGAAGACAAAAGACTCCTATATTTAACTGCATGTTATGAGTGGGATGCTGTTAAGGGTGTTTTCTGTGTATGTACATATGCATGAATGTACACGTACATATGTGGTATTCGTGAGATTCAGGATAGCGCCTATTTGAAGTTTGTGCTATCTCTCCATTCTGCTAGGAATCATCAATAATATAGAAAGTCATGGTAGAAATAAGCAATGATACACTTATGCAAGAACATGATCTGTGTACCTACATTTCATATAAATTATCAGATTGCCCTTGCTCTTTACTCACACACATTCATACAGGGAGAACTCATAAAACCTTATGCAAATGCTATAGCAGAGGGAAATTAGCTGCAGTCCAACAGCTGAATTCATGAAGGGAATATATACACATCCTTGACAGCATGTATCTAGCACTAAAATTAGGCATAGCTGGCTTTCACATGAGCTAACCCTGCAGGTGCTTGCTTTTCCTTTGCATGCACAGAGCAATCCGTGACCTGATGACTCTAAGCAGCTTGGCACTTGTTTAACCCCAGCTCCTGTGGGATTCATGCACAAGGTATTCTCCCTGCCAGTCCTACCTGTGTGACCTGATTCAGCAGGCAGCCTCATAACCCCACAGAAGAGAGTGCCCCATGTAATCATGCTTTACCCAGCAGCACAGTAGTTAGCAGGCTGACCTTGGATAAAGGCTTCAAATCCCTTAGGGGTCTTAGACCCACATCTCCCACGTGTCAGGATCATGCTGAGCAGCAGGCTGGTTACAGGTGGGGCTCTCTGATCTATTGGTCAGCTGCTGGTCTACTCCTTTCATAGTAAGCAGCTAGAAGTCTACTGAGGAATGGAGATGAACCTAACTCTTCTAGCCATACAATGGGTGGTTGTCCATATGAGCTGACCAGGGTCCAGATCTGAGGCATCTTTTAACAGTAAAATGTGCAATAAGCCTGACTGAGAGGAAGTAAGGGTTGGTTTTTTTTAATATATTATTTACATTGCTTCCAATATTACTCATAGCATGAGGCTCTCTACATAGTGCGGGAATAGCATAAGAGTCATTTAAAGAGATACTGTGTGACTCCTATGAGGCATTTTTAAATTTTTACTCTGTATGATTTAATCAGTGAGTTTACGTTACTGTTTACTGAATATTCAATAGCAAAGAGCTTAAGGGGTGGCAGCAGCAGAGGGAAAAAACACGTAAGAGTCAGGAGACGAGGAGGACTGAGAGTGAAGAGCAGGAAGAGCCATTCTCAGGCACTGTGCTGCATTAGCAGCAGAGATCCTCGTACTCAGGAGATGCCAGTTACTTAATCTAATCGTAGACTAGAGCAGAGTCAGCTGCAAAATCTTGCCTTCTGTTACAGATAAGGGTGGTGCAGCGGTAGTGAGCACACCCATAACCAGTGGCAAACTCTTCAGTGGTGATGCCTTACAGAAAGCGGTGGTTTCTAAAATAAAAGACTAAAGACTTGTAGCCTTCCATGTCCTGAGAATCTTCAGAAAAGAGAGAAGCAATGTCAACATTTAACAATACTTAGTTTTATTCTTTCCACGTCAGTATCAACTATACACTTTTATGAAAACCACTTTTTTTGGTGAAAAGAAGTCTGCCTGACTCAAGGAAACCTTAGCTATGCCTACAGAAGATACTCCAAAAGAGCTTTTATCCATGTGAAAAATGCTAGCTCTGTAACATTGCCAAGGCAGGTGTGAGCTTTGGCTCCCTGCAGTAGGAGAGATTGCCACACATTCGTTGCCTGATTGAGAGCTAGAAGGGCCTGATTTCATTTCCGCAGGTGCTCACTGAAATCTCTTGCTCTTCAAACACATCTTCTTAACCTTTTCATTCAGACTGTAACCCCTCCTCCCTGCAGAACAAACATGCTCAAAGGAGCGTCTGATTCTGCATCAGGGCATGAGTATTGTTCAGTATCACTTTACAGAAGGTGTTCTAACAAGCTCATCACCAAAATATTTGAGCATCCTCCAGGAATACTTTAAGCATTATCACTAACATTTGTCATTACTAATGCTTTACTGCTCTCCCAGGAGAAGAGGAATTTGCAATGGAATACTTTGCTTGGGGCATATTTGTAATGAGGTGGAGACATACATATAAATTGGCCAGTGGCTACCACAGCTTGCTGTGCTTGAATTCTACGGGTATCTATTATGTGTAGGTTTATGCTATGGAAAGTGAAGTGAAAGGAACATATCCATCACCTGCAACAGTAAGTGGTGAGGTCTGCAACAGTCCTTAGTTCCTGCAGGGGTTTGTACCACAGTCCTAGGGCAGCTCCTCAGAAAACTGCGATTTCAGCAGAGACAACTGTGCTAAAACTGTTTTGGAGATCCAAATTTATCAAAAACAGCCTCTGCAAGAGTTGTAGGTTTTCTTTGTGTTCTGGGAATATCCACAAAACACTGCAAATGTTCTTTCCCTAAGGTGGCAGCTAAAAAGCAGTATCCTGATGGAACAAGTCAATTAACCAGCGGTTTCCTTGTCTTTTGATACATTCGCTAGCCTTGAATTTTTTTAAAAACACAGTTGTTTATAATTAACCCATAAGGTTCCTTCCAGTCAGGAAAGCATAAAAAATATCATCTCCTTTGTAACTGTTCCAGGTGCCAGAGGCTCAACCCACTCATCAGGCTTTACCAGTAGCGGGATCTCCCATGGATCCCAGGCCTCCCAGATGATGTCCCAGGAGGCCAGATCCCACGGAGGTGGAACTCCCAGGGGTGGTACAACTTCCACTGTCCAGTCCATCTGTAAGTGAGAATCCTCCTGATAAAGATGAAATAACAAATGACTTGTGAGAGTCAGAATTTCAGAAGTCAGTATTTCAGCTCAAGCATACATTTACTAGATGAAGGAATGTAAACAAGAGAAGCGCTTCATTGTACTTGAAGCAAGATTTCTCCTGTTTGTTGCCTTATACTTGGTGGGAAGCTGAAACAAGGGAATTAGTAGAAATATCTATGCCATAAATTTGGAAAGATATGGATGGATAGAAGAGACAGAAATCTGAAACACACAGTGACAGAAAAAAGGCCAGTAGAAGTTTAGGTTATGCTTTCATCAGCACCACAGTGGAAGTTCATTAAATATTTTTCAAAAGCAAATTCAGGACCAAACCAAGAGCTTCGCATTGAACATACAAAACAGATTCAATGGGAGGAAACAGTGAAACATGGGAATGGAGTTATCAGGCTGACAGACAGGAATCATTAGTCCACTTCTTATGGCCTTTTAGAACAGCTTAGCTTTCTTTCCTTTGAAGGAAATTTGTTGGGTCAAATGCAGAGGGTTCTACCTGCACTTACCAGCTCAAAGCAGAGAACAGCAAAAGTTTCCCTCATCAACCTGCCAAGTTAATGCAGCCCACAGCTAGATAAATCAAACCAAGGTCTGAGGAAGCCTAGTCTATAGGCATAGTCTATATATATAGTCTATATGCATCAGTAAGGATGCTAATTATGGTAGTGGGATCCTATGGAGTTTGGAAGACAGTTGAAGACAGGGTAGTTCTTAATTTCAGAAAGCATCATTCAAAATGTAACACAGACCTTTGGTCTCTGACCTGGGAACATTTGTTACAAATGCTCAGATATTTTGTATGTTTCTCCATACTGCAGCTTTGCTTTAAGTTGTTCTCACATTTCTTTGTATTTGTCCTTAGCAATGGGTGGCAAAGGAGGAAGGCACTGAATAGAAGAAAAACATCAGTCCAAAAGTGAGCTCTGCAAGCAGTTGATCCTTTACAGTCATTTGACAACTTCTCCCCTTCTTTGCTCTCCCTGTTAATGACATGAAAGGCAAAGCCTTTTTCACACGCACAAAGCTTCTAATAAAATGATGGATTCTTGTGTTAAATTAATGGTGATGGGGATGAGGGGTGGTTTCTTCCTTGGTTAAACATTCTCTGAAGCACAGGCACACACAAACACAAGCCAATAAATGGAAGCTAAGGTACCTTGGACTGCAAGGGTGTCTTACAAAAATCCGGGGCACTGGTAGCTTGCTTTGTTTATTTTACAAAAAGTGATCACAGACCAAAAGTCACCCTGTTGTGAGAAAGAAGCATAGAAACACTTGTTAAGGGGCATCCAGCAGTTCCATTCAGATATACTTCTAATGGTGTATCAAATGAAATTCTACTTCATTAAAAATACATATAAGCAAATGAGAACAAATCCCAAGAAATTTCATACATCAGAGATAGAACTGCTATTTGTATCCCTCTCCTATTTCTAAGGTCCCTTTCACCTTAATATTTCAAGTCCCTGTTTATTGAGAGGTACCATCAACCCGACACTACCATGTCTCCTAAACTATGCCCTGAAGTGCCACATCTACACATTTTTTGAACACCTCCAGGGATGGTGACTCCACCACCTCTCTGGGCAGCCTGTTCCAATGCCTGACCACTCTTTCAGTGAAGAAATTTTTCCTAATATCCAATCTAAACCTCCCCTGGCACAACTTGAGGCCATTTCCTCTTGTCCTATCACTTCTCACTTGGGAGAAGAGACCAACACCCACCTTGCTACAACCTCCTTTCAGGTAGTTGCAGGGAGCGATAAGGTCTCCCCTCAGCCTCCTCTTCTCCAGGCTAAACAACCCCAATTCCCTCAGCTGCTCCTCACAAGACCTGCTCTCCAGACCCTTCACCAGCTTCGTTACCCTTCTCTGGACACGCTCCAGCACCTCAATGTCCTGCTTGTAGTGAGGGGCCCAAAACTGAACACAGCATTTGAGGTACGGCCTCACCAGTGCCGAGTACAGGGGCACGATCACCTCCCTCCTCCTGCTGGCCACACTATTCCTGATACAAGCTGGGATGCTTTTGGCCTTCTTGCCCACCTGGGCACACTGCCAGCTCATGTTCAGCCGGCTGTCAACCAGCACCCCCAGGTCCTTCTCTGCCAGGCAGCTCTCCAGCCGCTCTTCCCCAAGCCTGGAGCGTTGCATGGGGTTGTTGAGAACCAAAGTTCAGGATGCAGCCCTTGGCCTTGTTAAACCATATTGGCCTTGGCCCATCGATCCAGTCTGTCCAGGTCCCTCTGCAGAGCCTTCCTACCCTCGAGCAGATCAACACTCCTGCCCAAGTTGGTGTCGCCTGCAAACTTACTGAGGGTGCACTCAATCCCCTCATCCAGATCATTGATAGATATTAAACAAGACTGGCCCCAACACTGAGCCCTGGGGAGTCCCACTCGTGACCGGCCGCCAGCTGGATTTAGCTCCGCTCACCACAGCTCTCTGGGCTTTGGCCATCCAGCCAGTTTTTTACCCAGTGAAGAGTACACCCGTCCAAGCCCTGAGCCGCCAGCCTCTCTAGGAGGATGCTGTGGGAGACCGTGTCAAAGGCTTTACTGAAGTCCGAGTAGGCAACATCCACAACAGTTCTCTAGCCCAACCTCCTGCTTGAAGCAGGGTTAATCTTAATGTTAAAATTGTTTGCTTGGGGCTTTGTCCAGTCAGGTTTTGCAGATCTTCAGTGAAGACATCACAGCATCTCTAGGCAACCTGCACAAAGGTTTCACCACTCTCACAGTTGAGATTTTTTTTTCCATATGTTGAAATAGAATTTCCTTTGTTGCAAAGTTGCACTTACTTCAATGGATCATTAAGTACATACTTAATAACAACGTATTTTAGAGTTCTCCACTTTAGAGCTCCACCAATAAATATGCTTTCCTGAACTCGCACCTAAGCTTAAAAGTGCTGAAGATGGGACTAGAAAAACCCTTTGCAGAGCTCAGTGCCTCCCAGTGCTGTTGCTGAGAACAGACACATTATTTACAAACCACACAGTGCCGTATCAACAGGAATGGCTGTTTTCTCTCTACCCATACTTTCTGTACAATTACACATTTAGAGGTTTCTTTGAACCATAAGTAGTAGCTTATATTTATATGTTAACTTCCATATCACTGCAAAGGAATTGCAGCAACGCAACCATGCGTGGGTGTTTTTTTTATGGTCAGACACCTTTTAACTTGACTTGAGTGGTAGTTTACATGTTGACATGCGTGTGAAAGCTTCCCTGCTCATTGTCTGCATGCTGGCTATTTACTGTTAAATTGTTACTACTGCCATAAATATCTAATTGTAATATTGCTGTTGTATTCTGTAACAAAGACAAGAAATGAAAAACATCATGACCAGGTGAAATGAAGAAAAAATAACAAACCCAAATTTAAATAGTTATGCAGAAAAAAAAATATTCAGGACTAACAGACAGCAACCAGCCTGCAAATATGACTGAGAAATATGGGGCATGCTCTCTGAAATGGTATTTTAAGTGTAATTTTCAGCATTTCTCCCAGCCTGTCTCTATTGTCCTCCAGCATCTCTCCAGATCTCAGCCACCTCTCTGCAACAATGATTTTCACACATGCCCCAGGCACCATTAAGCACAAGGCAAAAAGTTTGGCCAGTTATGAACAATAGGATCTGGAAACCAGTGTCACCAACCCCTGAAGAGGGAAGGAAGAGGGAGGTTGCTGGGTTTATTCTGACAATGTTTGTGTCTGGTTCTTCTGTTCTGCTTGTCCTTGCTTATTACAGGCCTGGCTTTCCCACTGTCCCCACCAAGACAGCCTCCAATTAAGCAGTCCCCTTTCTCTCTCACTTTCAAACCTGTTTCATAGTCATCTTCCGTCCATTTTACAGCAGCCACCTCAGAACTGCTGCAGAACATTGTCCTGGTTTCAGCTGGGATAGAGTTAAAATTCTTCGTAGTAGCTAGTATGGGGCTGTGTTTTGGATTTTTGCTGGAAACAGTGGTGATAAAGTGGAGATGTTTTAGCTGTTGCTAAGTAGCGCTTACACTGGTCAGGGACATTTTTTGAGCTCCCGTGCTCTGTCGGGTGCACAAGAAGCTGGGAGGGGACACAGCCGGGACAGCTGACCCCAACTGACCCAAGGGATATCCCATACCATGTGACATCATGCTCAATATATAAAGCTGGGGAAGAAGAAGGAAGGGGGGACGTTTGGAGTAATGGCGTTTGTCTTCCCAAGTAACGGTTATGCATGATGAAGCCCTGCTTTCCTGGAGATGCCTGCCCATGGGAAGCAGTGAATGAATTCCTTGTGTTGCTTTGCTTCCGTGCGCAGTTTTTGCTTTACCTATTAAACTGTCTTTATCTCAAACCATGAGTTTTCTCACTTTTACTCTTCTGATTCTCTCCCCCATCCCACCAGGGGGGAGTGAGCGAGCGGCTGCGTGGTGCTTGGTTGCTGACTGGGGCTAAACCACGACAGACATCATCAGGGTCCTGATACTTTCCTCTCCCACCTTGGTTTGCCCTCTGCGAGAGCTGTGTTAGAGCACTTTGATGGCTTGGGCTCTGCCCTCTGACCTCATGTCACCTCTAAAAAGGCTGCAGCAGCTTTGTCAAACAGCTGCTGGGGTATGGGTAGAGAACGTTGGCCGACAGCACAGCTGAATTTTTCTAAGGCAATTAACGTTCTCTGCTCGCTGCTGCTTCATCACAGTTCTGCCATCTCTTTATGCAGGATGGAGGGAGCATACCATCAGTGTAAGGCAATGTGATTGTGACTGAACAGCATTTTATTTCTATTTGTTACAGAATAAAGGATGTGGGCAAGTAAAAGGCAAAGGAGAAGCTGCATCCTGTCTTTACTGATTTTTACAGATCATTAGTGGTGCTGCTTTTGCAGCCTTGTCCATACAGCATAATAAAAATAAAAGCATTTAAACTGGATATTTGGCATAACCTCAGTGCATATATGCAAAGATGAACTCGGCAGTTTGGTGGTCTTCAAGTCTGGGCTAATACCTAGCTGTGATTAACCACCCTACACTTTACTCCCAAGGCCTAATGCAGAAGCCTGTGACTACTAAAATGTAGCTGTGATCTACCAGCAGATCTTTATTCCCTTCTATGGCCTTAGCACTGGCAGGAGGTACAGCAAGAAGGTCTGTCATGGCCATTTCCCATTCAGAGATTCCCCCATGTGCAAATGCCAAGGTACGCTGCCAGAGAGCAGCAAGGACCTAGATTCCCACAAGCAGACATTCAAACGCCGGCTTTAGCTATAAAGATGCTTAAGTGAGTTGTAACAATGAGACTAAGGTAAGAATGTCAAGAAATAGTAGAAAAAGTCAAGCACATACATAACTCATCAGACAAACAGTTTTGTAAACAGAAGCTGTATTATCCGAGAAACAACGCTTGCCCATTTAATGGCAATTAAAGACCTTGTTTCTTATTTTCCTGTAGAGGGGAAGATTTAAAACTGGGTTTCAACTTTAATGTTGGCATTTCTTGACCTCAAGTGCTTTTGTTGTGTTAACAAACGACTATCATTAGTGAGAGCTGACAAAAGGTATTTATGCCTGAAAGGAGGAAAACCAAACCAAAGCAAGGATCCTTAATCACCTATCATTTCGCTTTTTAGCACTTATGTGATTCTGGTATTACTAGTTTGGATTATTTTCCCCATCTTTAGATCTTATTGTGTTGAGAACTATCCTAGATAGCTTTACTGAGGCAGGGAGCATTCTCAGCCGCATTTGCATTCACTTCACCGAGTCAGCTCTAATAGGTCTACAGGAGAACAAAGATAAATGCTTCCTCCTGAAAGCCTTACTCGCAGACCACTTAAGCAAATTCATATGTACATTATTCCAAATGAAGTATTTACATTTTTAACAGAATATAATTGAAAAGGTCAAATAACAACAAATATGGCAATCTAAATCCCCCATGTCTCTCAATAAATCTTTCCACAGCAAATAGACAGAGAGAGAGGGAGAGAGAAAGGAAAAGAGGCAGCCGTGTGTGATTACCGGAGCAATAGCACTGAAGCAATACACTGCAGAAAGCACATAGCTCTCTGCACGGAAATCAATTTCTCCCATGGGATGGGGTCGATAGTTGTCTGACAGGACAGTATACAGGCAATTTAATAGCATTTTATCTAAATGAATCTAATCCTCCCCCCCCACTGCCCTCACAGTTCATAAGAAGGCTCTCTTAGCAAAATAGATTTATTTATTTTTTATCATACAACAGAAAAGTATTTATCATTCTGAAGACGCTACCATTGTCTATTAATAATCATTTATCCCTGTTAGTTGCTCATTACCTGCAACTCTTTCCCAACATTGTTATTCTAATTAGTTAACTCATGCACATAGCCCATAAAAATCACTTTCACTTACTCCAGAAACATTTTTCTTACCCCAAAACATTTTAAACCATAGGTCATGCTTTCAGTAAAAATAAGTCCACAAAGCAGGCAAACTCATTTGACTCAAAAGAGTGTTGGTATGTGAAATGACATTTTTATGCAGGAAAAAGCTTAGTTTTTGAGGAACGCGTTATACATAGAGATTGGTTGTCCAGTATATCTATTTTAGTAGTACTTAATAAGTAATAAATAATAAAGCTGAGCTGATCTTATTAGTGGATATCTATGTGAAGTAAATGGTAATGAATGAGAACCCCTAATAAGCATAATTCGAAGGATGGATCTTTGGCACTCTGGGAGTTCGGTATTGTGCCCCAAAGGCTCTTCTAAATCCAGCTGCAGTTCTTGCTCATCATTTAGAAGATTAGGGGCTGATAAGCGACAGTCAAGCCTTATTGGAACAGGCTAAGGCAACAGGAAACATTAATTGGGTAATTTAATGCACAAGGAGACAATAAATGCCTGCATTGTGGTTCAGATGCTGTATCCTCTATTGATTCATTCATGTCTTATTTTGTGAGATTTTCACAAATTCTTGGTGGAAAGACTGTAAGACAAAGTCTAATTTAAGAACACTAGAATACTTTTATTTTCTATGGCTCCCCTTTACTTCCTGTGTTACTAAGGGACCCATCAGTAGCCCTACCCTTGGAAGTCAAAGAATGAAGACTCGTCCCTTGCCCAAGGACTTCTCCAACAAAGCAGAGGAGAGACCCAAAGTATAGCAGCTATCTGCCATGAAATGGTGTCTCACCGTCTGACTTGTGCTATGGTTTCATCACAGCAGGTGCACACAGCAGGAGTGCTGCGACTCTGGGAGAAAGTCCAGTCTCTCTTTTCCTCTAGAAAGCTGGGAGCACTTAACAAAGCCCTCTTCTCCTTCACCATTCTGAAGGAGATGTCGAAATAGTTGCTGGACAGATCTTCCTCTGAAAGTAAGGAAGATGAGAGGAAACTCCTCTCATGGGTGTTTCTCCTCTGCCTATTGCCAGAATTAATACACTCGTGAGGAGATTCACTCAGTCCCCTCAGTGGTGGGTATTCGTGCCTAGAACACCAAAATCTGAGTTACATACCGACTCCTCATTTGGGTCCCATTCTAAGCTGAACAGGAGGGAAAAGAGGTTTTCTTACAGTGGAAGAAATTCAACATGAGAGGGGAGAGTCTTTACTTAGCCAGCCTAGGCACTCTTTCCTTCTCATTTTCTAGCACTGTAACTTGAAAGATTGGGAGGGATAATTCATGGTTGCTTTATTTTAATAATTTATATTTGCAGCAATTTAAATATTAAAATGCAGTTTGAAGGCATGCAAGCATCATTAATTTCAACTAAACATTGTACCTTATGCTCTGTTTAACAGCATCCAATCTCACTTTTTGCAGCTTTATTCCACTTTCAAGTACGGATTTTGAATCATTACTTTCACAGGTTCCCAGGCGCAGCCTCTCCCTTCTGCCCAGCAGCTTGGCACCGTTCCTGCTGCAAGCAAGGTTCCCCATATCTGTGGCACTGGCTGGAAGAGTCACTTCTCATTGCCTGCTGCAGCAAAACTCACTGTAGACAGAGCACCCCTACACTTCAAGCTTCCTCAGGACTGTCACGTTTGAAGTTGGTGTCCTCCTCACACCTGCCCATATTTAAGGAAGGAGGTGGCCCTTCTGGCTCCATTTAGCATATGATGTGGTGCTGCAGGGTGCCTATTCACAGATCCCTAAAGTCATGGAAGCCTTGATGGAAGGGGCAGGGTCTACCAACAGCCCAATACACCATCCTCTCCACCACCACATTAACCAGTGTTCTGGCTGCACTCTTTGCATGTCCCCAAGGACTGACCAAATCACAACAATATGAGTGTCCACTAGACCAAAAATAGGAAACTTGCACATCTTGTTGATACAGTCCTTATTTGTAGTTGCACTGAACATTATGCAGGACAGTCTGTGGTGGGATTATTCTGCTGGACACAGTGCAAGGCAGATCTTCACATCTCAGAAGATCTGACAGCCTACCTGGAGCAAGACCAACACATTCCTTTCAAACCAGCAGCTAGGTACCCAGTAGGTGGGTTAAGCAGGTTAGCTCGCTTCCTCTTCTGGAGAGAAGGAGACCCCAATGGTCTTTCTCTGGACTTTCATTCCGCTGAGGTTCTGAGTGTAGTAACCATACTGAAAAACAATCAGATTGTGCAGACTTCCCACAGTGGTCCATTTCCATAGGGCCTCACACATTTAAGAGACACAATTAATAATTCTATTCAAATACACAGTAATACAAAAGATTTTAAGTACATTCCCTTATAAAAATGTTAACCATTAACAATAACAGTAATTAACTTAAAATAGTTGCCCGTCTTTCTCTGTATCACTTTAGGGGAAAAGCAAGCACTGCAATACAATCCGGTTTAGTGCTCATCTAATACAAGCAATATTTTATCTAAGCTGTCTTGGGTTTACTCATGGTTTGGTTTGGGTTTTTTTTTAAAGAGTGCCTGAATGTGGAAATAAATAAATAAATAAATAGATTTCCCTTAATGTCATAAAGTTTCATAGAAAATATTGTCCCTGAGGAAAAATAGTGTATGGTACAAAACCAGTTCTTAAAATTCAGATGTTGCTTTTCTGCAGTCTTTTGTAATTGGAATTTCCATGCAGCCAAGATTTTTACTGGCCAGTTTTAAGCTACCTCTGCAATTTATGTTTATACATAAACAGCTCTGATTTTAATTGCTATCAACTTCTTATACTTGATAGATGGCCTTAAACATTTTTTGCCTCCAGAGACGATTTACTTTGCCAAGTATTGACACACTTTGAAGATTTATACTTCTCTAAGGAATAAACTTTACAATAAAATATAATGTATTCCGTGGCTGTGAATGGTAATGTTACTAAACAATCCAAAGATATTTCACAACTGATAGTTATTTCCTTTTCACGCCCAGCATGGCACTGTTTTACTCCTACTATAGACTTAGGTTTTTAAAGAAAACTAAAATGCCTAATTTGCCTAATATAATGTTTCAGAAATGCAGTATTACTTAATTTAGGTTTCCTTCTGCTACAGCCATTATTGGACTAACGATTACTCTTTCGTTTTTCCCCATAATTATTTTAAGGGGGTAACTGTTGTGGAAGCGATTCATTCACTTATGGGTTTGGAATAACCCCTTACAGAGCTCAACTATCACACTGCAGTCAGATATAGGAATTGTTGCAGAAGTGTAAAACACAATGGCAAATGTACAAATAGTTACTAATTATCAGACAGACATAACTCAGTAGGTGATTGAAGTCGCATCTAGATCTAAATATCTGGATTCGATCCAGTTTGCTAGTAGCAATTGTGGGTCATATTGCCTAGAGAAAGCCCAGAGGACAAGGAAGGGTTCTTAGAAAAAATACATCAAGTCGTACCGTCTCCATGCAACTGCTGTTGCATTACTGCAGAAGTATGATCATCAAGCTCTACCAATAGCTCTCCTAAAATCAGCTAAAAAGATCTCCAGCACTGAAACAATTCATAGATGTTACTTTAGTGACAAAGTACAGCCCTCAGCCTTCTAAGGGTATGCTTTCAACAGAGAAGCTTTCTTTTTTTTTTTTTCTTGTTTTTTTGTCCAGCCATTTCTGCTCTTTAGTACCACTTTCTATATTAATCTATTTTGTAAATAAGTTAATTAAAGTCACACAGCTCCAAGGAAAAGGAAAGGCAACTCTGATTTGCTCACTTTTTCTCTTATTATTGTCATTTCTCAAAGATGAGCAGGCACCCCAGCAGTAAAAGGAAACACCCTCCGCATGTACCATGACCCATCTTCCTCACTGACTGAGGAATAGAAAGGATGCAATCCAAGAGGCTCTGAGGTTTCCCTGGGCTAGGTGATGATGCAGCCTCTACAAGAGCAATTTGTTATAAAGTTTTGAATTTAAACATCCCAGTGCCTGCTTGTGGTGAGGCTGCAACTCCAGGTTACTTGGTTTTTGCTCTGGAGATGGAAGCGACATTCCCTGCAATTTCTATAAGAGATGCTAAAAATTCTAGGAATAAATGATCTTGTCAAAGTAATAATTTCTATAATTATTCATTGGGAGTCCTTGCCCTGGCTATTCTCCCTCTCCCTTCCTTCTTATGAGGAATTTTCTACAGCAAGTTTAAACTGCAGACGGAAAAAAAACTAAAGAAAGCTGAACAGAAGTAGAGAGTCAGAAATGAGCAGTTGCTGACATCTATTAATAACCAGATATAGAAACAATGAATTAAAATTATGAGAAATTTAAAGAGACCAAAAAGGAAAATATTCTTGCCGGCTTCAGCCCTGTAGGAGAAAGAAATAGAAATTGAGACCTAATTCAGGTTATGGTTCAAAAAGCATGTAAATGCTTACATAAACACTTATAATCTTACTTAAGCATTTACACACAAATGCTTATGAAGTTCTGCCATCGTGAAGTTAGTTTTTACTTGGACCTGGTATTTTGTGTTGCAAAGATTTTTTGCAATATCACTAGTGAAATTCCAATAAAAATTTTATTAGGATGTAAATTCACTCTAAAATCTATTTCAAGATCTAAAACTGGTTATTCTTCTGTAGTGGATTTTATTTATTCCTTTTGATGCAAGGATATAAATCTGACGGCAATTTTGTACCATCCAACACAGGATTTATAAAAGACAGTGGATGAGATAATTAATTTCTGATTATTCATATTTTATCTTTAGCATAAATAGATTATGAAAATACTCTGTTCCATGGCTGTTGCTTTTCTAACGAGTTTTAAATTACATACAGTGTATTCTTAAGAAGAGAAATACTGGAAATAGAAATCTATTATTTTGATCCCTGTTGGCTCCTGTGCTTAAAAATGGTACGTACACACATGAAGAGGTTAATAGCTTTATGATTTTCAGACAATCTGTTTTTAAACTGCTGACCTGGAAACTGTGAGTTTAATAGCACTGAGAACATCTAAAAGTAATAGGATAACAATTTAATATTAACTAAGTGGTTTTTGGGGGTCTGCTGTAGCAGTGCCTCACCTCTGGGATACACTAGAGCAATCAGTCTGTAGTGGCATACAGTGGTGATGCTTGATAACTGCAGCTTTTTCCTGCTACAGTTTGGGCTTTCCACTCACTGGTAACCAGTTTTTATTTGTAATAGCTGTCAGAAACAGGCACAGAGCAAGCTTGCAATGCTCTTGCCCTAAGCTGATACGGATCAGGGTGAGCCCAGTTCTCAAAGGGTCCCACACTGATCCAAATGCACAAGGAAAGATTTGCTTGCCTTTGTCCCAGACAGCAGAATAGCAAAAATTATCTGCTCTTACAACTACTATGCTCCAGGACTGGTAATACCGCACGGTTTCTTTAGGAGAGCCTATTGTAACCAGGGTGGCCAGAGGAGATGGGTGTTGTGCTGACTGCAGGACAGAACGACAAAGGGAGTGGCAGCTCCTGCTGTACTATCATTTAAATCTCAAAAATTTTTCCTCCTCACTTTGCTAATTAAATGTATCCCTGTGAAAGGAGCTGGCCTCCTCCATCCCATGTTGCTGTTCTGTCTGGGATGACAAGGTAATTCAGTTCTGCTGTCATGTATGATTGCCTGGGCAAGCCACACCTGAAACAGCAGTCACAGCTCATCAGGGCAGTGACATGAGGGTTGCAGATGCTTTCCTCCTGCTGTGGGACTTTGTAACAGCAGCATTAAGGTAGCATGACTGAAGTGCAAGTGGAAAAGAACCCGAGGACACAGCAGAGCAAAGGCTACAGGATCAGCTTTTATTTGTAAACAAGGGCACAGTCAACAGCAGGTGAGCTCAGAAACAGCAAAGAAGGTGTTGTTTACATCAAGATCAAAAAGCCCATGCTTCATTAAGGCCAGCGCACAGCTAGCTCAGCAGAGGACGTAGGTGGTAGGATGGCAAAAAGGCACTTTGTACCTGGCATTGCTCCTGCTCTCCTAATAAGAAGTAAACTATGCTTCATATTTACAAATTATCTCGCACTAAATACCGACCCTTAGAAGGTCAAACAGACCCACCCAGCAAATCACTTCACGTCGACCAGTCCCTGCCAGCCCCAGGAGTAGAGTGAGGACTCTGCAGCCAGACCCCCTCATCCTCCAGGTCACGCAGAGGGACTTCTACCCACACCTCGTGGACACGTGCACCTCGCTGCTTGTATGCATGTATGCAGGCTTGAGTGAGTGAATATTTGGTGAGCAAAATGAAAGCATTTAAGTTAGAAAAGTGGGCTAGAAAAAAAAAACCAAGCAACCAACCAAACCCAACTCCCTCATAATTATTTGAGCGGGAATATTTTAATAATCTCGGTCTGCAGGATGTCCTTGCAAAACACAAAGCTTGAGAATTTTATGTACTTCAAGGACTGCTTCCCACAGAACGTTAGTGGGATTAAAATGCTGTTATTTGTACATTTTAAACTCTACCTTTCAGGTAATTTGGAGTTTTGAACCAACAACTTCTGCATTTCACCTAGAAAATTCAGATCCATAGAGGATCTCATGTACTGCATCCACTTAAAAGTAGTGTTATGCTCAGTATTGATCCCCTCCATACCTTCAACTATTCAGGTTTCCAGTAATTTTGACCCCTTTGCTTGCTAGAGCATGTCTTTATATGAGCAAGGAAACAGTTAATGATGTAAAAGGGAAAATGACTCAAAGGGTGAAAACTGATAACAAACCCATCAACAAAATACATAGAAGGTAGAAAAAAAGGACTGGGATCTAGTCACAATTTCTCTCAATTTCAAGACCTCTGCGGTTCAATGAACTCCATTAGGTTAGCAGAGGTGAGCCTAATTTACACTCACAGTAGCCCTGTGACAGTACCCTGAGGCAGAAAATGTTATCTGGGAGCAACTGAGGGCACGAGGAAACTGAAGAAGCTGTCCATAGCCACACAGAAGAGGAAGGAACCTGGGCCTTCCTTGGTGACACCAGTACAGACCTTTTTTCTCCGCCTAGGGAGTCACAGAGGCTCATAATACACCTTTTAAGTCACTCACAAGTCAAGAACCACTGCCTGTCCCCGCTTCTTGACCCTCTGCTCCTCCACTGGTGTATTCCAGGGTCCATATGTGATCAGCTCTAGTTGTGCTGCAGCTCCCTTCCACTCATACACGGGCTTCCCTTGTTCAGAGACCTCTCTCAGAAACGGTCCTACAGCGTCAGAGGCACACAGAAGAAACGGAGAACAACCAGTGAATCGTACAGTGAAGATATGTGACCACCTGCAAACAAGCACCAGTAGAATAAAGAGAAGAAGAGACGAAATGGGAGGAAGGATGCACATTTACAAGGGTAAAAGCAATGGCAGTGAATTTCTGGACTGAACTGAAAAAAAACCTAAGTAACAAGCAGCTATAAGCATCTCTAGCTGAGAGGGTAAGGACAACACCTTAGCAGACAATTGTCCTTGTCACCATTTCTTAACAATGGGTCATAGAAATGCTGGCCAGAAGGGACCCCAGGAGGTCATCTACCACTTAAAGTGGGACTGTTGCCTGCACTAAATCATGTCAGCTTTATCCAGCTGAGTCTTGAAAACCTCAGAGGGTAGAGGTATCTTGAAATGTTTTCAGGCATGTCATTGCCACTGATTTCAACAGAATTTGGCAGTTTAAACCCATGCAAAAATCTCCGTGTAAAACCATAAAGCTAAACAGTTCTTCCACTACTGGTAAAAAAAGTCACTGCTTTTTGAACCTGTGATAAATAAATTTATCTAAGCTGTGTTATGGGAGTGTCAGCATATCTTGTACAGGCTAGCTTGCTCCTTCTCCATGTGAGCCATAGAAGCTTCTGTAGGTGCCCCTGTGCACGCGTCTTACCCCTTGTAAGCAGTAGAAGACTGGTGACAGGATGGCATCCATTGCAGGACTATAACAGTGTACCTCCAGTGCATAAGGAAGTGTTTAAATGGATCCCTTGTCGTGATATTTGCAAAAGCAGACAAGCAGTCATTCACTGCGTATGGTGACCAGCTTAGCCTGCCCAGGAGTTGTTTTAGACCATTGCTACTGATCGTTACCTGTAGTGAACTACCTAGCAAAGCTATTAAACATTAATATACTTCAGTTGTGCCTATTGACTGTGCATTTTAAATAGACTCTTCTATACTCTCCCAGTGGAAAGATTTCTTTTACTTTAAGAATATATAGGGTTGTGCTTTCAGTACTTTTTCTTTGTTTAACAAGAGGCTCTCTTACTGAAAACCCAGTGGACCACAAAACCAGTCAGGGTCTTTTATCCAGGATGTCTGACCCATCGCCTGACAATAATTAGTTCAGGTTAATTACAGCAAATCTGTAGATTTGCAGCCTGAAATCATCTCATCCCCTAAGCTGAACCCTCCAGAGGTTTCTTTTATGAGCTCTGCATCCTAAGGGTGGACTTAAAGTAATGAATTTGTCTCTAATAAGATTCATAGGTTTGTTCCCTAAGCAATGGTGTCAATTATAGAATCTAACACTGATGGCTTATTTTGCTGAAAATAGAGAAATAGAGAGTTTTTAATGAAGCATGCAGGATTTAAAACATTTTTATTTAACTCTTTGTGTTGTAGAAAAGTATAAAAATACAATTATGCGAAACATCATACCACTTTCTATGTATTTCTGTGTGTGCCAATAGCTAATTTCCTTCTGCTCTATAATGGAAAAGGTTAATGTAATGACTCTGAGATTTCATTTGGAAATGTTCCAGAAGAGTGTCTGAGTATTTGCTGCACTTAATGGCAGGAAGTAATAAGTGAGGTTATGTATTGGTGAAAAATGTTTCATGTACCAAGAAGATTAATACTGGAGAGAGGCACAGGGGACACAAGCCTGAGCTTTCCTCCTCAATTCTGACACAATATAACATGTCCATACTTGATACGTGCCCTTCTGTAGTTAGTTCTTAATCATTAACAAAGCAGACAGCAAGTCTCTGGGGAGGTGGTATTGGAACCAGGCGTAAGATTCTCCTCGTTCCTACAAATGAGCGGCAGGCACTTCCAACTGGGAATGTTGGACCAGATGGTACTGGTACCAGCAAGGTATCTACATAGCAAGATGATGCCATAATACCCTTCATGGGTTCGACTCTGCCCTGATTATTTCAATGTCTATACTAATTTTTCTGCATAGTTATTGTACTCCAAGTGTCTGGAAGATGAACCACCATGTCACAGATTTATTTCGGCATTTTATTTCACAGTAATTGTATTACTTATGAAAGATTTAACATTATTGCATATGAAAGACGTAGCCCCTTCCTTTATTTCAAGCTTCTCAAATTTACTTTTCATTCAGATACTATTCGTGTTGTCTGAACCAGCCCAAGTCACAAAACTAAGATTTCAAGCTCACGAGAAATAGCTCCAGTCATTTATTTTACTCATTTTAACAATTAAATTATTATTTTGCATTTAATTGCATTGAACGAAGAGACAACGTTCCAGGACTCTCAACTCCCCTGGAAAGAGATGGATGAGGTTGGACCTGGAAGAGGGTAAATGTGGCAGCAGCTGTTACTGGAAGGGTGGATGCGGCTAAGAGGCACGGTATCTGTACACCTTCAACAGCTCCTAACATTTAAAACATGATTTACCTGAGCAAGGTAAAACACTAACTCTCCACAAGAACACGTTCTGCTCCCTGGGCACGAGTGGCCCAGTCAGGTCAACATAAGCCACATTTTCAGGAAGACTTTTAGATCAGCCGTGGTCTCTCTGCACCTTCAGCTGAGGGGAAACGGGAGCCTCCATGCTCATTCGGTTCTTGGGTGCTCAGCTCAGCGCAGAAATCACCATACCAAACAGGAGGTTTGGGTCAACATGGGTACAGACTGTTGGGTTGAACTTAGAGACTCGTGTCGGGTACATGAGGCAGGCATCAGACAGGACAGGCTGCCGTGTCACTGGTGGTCCAGCTCACACTGGAAGTGGGGATAGAGGGCTGTGTATCTCCTTGCCCACCCCAAGTCAATGAGTTCACTGAATTCTCACTTTTTACTGACTGTCATGCATAATCTTCCAATGACCTCCCATCTGAAGGCTGCTTAACTAATGAAGTTTATTTCAATGCACACTTGAAGCAACAAAGGCACCCATTAGGATGAATAATATTTAGAAAAGGAAAAAAAATACATTGGAGATGCAAGATTAAAAAGAAAATACCCTTCTCTAGGTTAAGCACTGACCAGATGTTTGCAGTGACACTTTTTCAGCTGGAAAACGCTGAAGTACTGTATTGGGTTTATATGGCAAGGTTCTGGTAGCAGGGGGCCTGCAGGGTGGCTTCTGTGAGAAGACACCAGGAGCTGCCTCCATGTTGGACAGAGCCAGTTCCAGCTGGCTCCAAGATGGACCAAACGCTGGCCAAAGCTGAGCTCATCAGCCCATCACCACCACTCTGCAGTAACTTATTTAAGACAGGGTAAAAAATGCTGGGCAGCAACTGAAAGGAGTGAGAATGTGTGAGAGAAACAACCCTGCAGACACCAAGGTCAGGGAAGAAGGAGGGGGAGGAGGTGCTCCAGGTGCTGGAGCAGAGATTCTCCTACAGCCTATGGTGAAGACCATGGTAAGGCAGGCTGCCCCCCTGCAGCCCATGGAGGCTAATGGTGGAGCAGATATCCACCCCGCAGCCCATGGAAGACCCCATGCTGGAGCAGGTGGATGTGGCCTGAAGGAAGCTGCAGCCTGTAGAGAGCCTGCACTGGAGCAGACGCCTGGCAGGAGCTGCAGCCTGTGGAAAGGAGGCCACACAGGAGCAGGTTTGCTGGCAGGACCTGTGGCCCTGTGAGGGACCCATGCCGGAGCTGTCAGTGCCTCCAGGACTATGATGCATGGGAAGAACCCACACTGCAGCTCTTCACGAAAAACTGCAGCCTGCAGGAAGGAACCCGCACTGGAGCAGGGGAACAGCGTGAGGAGGAAGGAGCGACAGAGGCAAAGTGTCACTGACTGACTGCAGCCCCCCATTCCGCGTCCCCCTGCACTGCTTGGGGAGGGGAGGTGGAGGAGTTGAGTTGGGAGTGAGGTTGAGTCTGGGAAGAATTGGGGAGGTGGAGAGAAGGCGTTTTTAGTTTTGTTTTTATTTCTCACTATCCTTCTCTGTTATTATATGGCAATAAATTAATTTCTTCAATTAAAGTTTGTTTTGCCCAAGACAGTAACTGGTGAGTGATCTCCCTGCCCTTACCTTGACCCATGAGCTTTTCATCCTATTTTCTCCCCCTGTCTTGCTGAGGAGGGAAAGGGAGAGAGTGGCTTGGTGGGAACCTGGCAGCCAGCCAAGGTCAACCCACCACAAGTACCAAGACCTAAACCTTTAATAGAAAAATTATTTGATTTCATATTTTCTCAACAAGGTACAGGGTTGTATTTCTGGAGAAGGAAACTCATACCTAAGAAAGCAAATGGATTGATCCCTTGTCTCATATGGCAAATACTTCAGTATCAGCTGCTGTTTTCTGTTTTAGGGTAGGGATCTGAACCTACAAATTGGACGTTGTACGTGGGTATCCACTCAGCTTGAGAGAAGAGAAGGTTCACATCAGCCTACCTCTAAGTCCAGCTGCCCTCCAACTCGTTTATGCAGACAAAAACTGTTTCAAGACAAGCAATCGAAGACTGTTTCTATAGCCTGGCAGTTGCAGCACCTGTCTTAAACACAACTTGACCCTGAGACTTATATTACAGGAGGGAGGCGAGGGTAGGGGGATCATATTAGAAAAGGTTCAATTTTCTTCTGATGATGAATCGAATAAAAATTCTACAATCTCTCACATCTCTCATAAAACTGAAAAATTGTTTTTCAGGTGGCTCTAGGAACTAACGAGTGGTATTAGTTACTTAGAAAACTATTTTGGCCACCTCTCTGAAAACATTTTCATTACAAAGTTATCAAGCAGAGGTTTAGTTAGGGGAGGCACATACTGCGCTCCATTCTGTTAACCCAGTGTTGCAACGTATTTTGCCACATAACAACCTTTCCCCATAGAAAGACCACAGAAAAGCTCAGGTGTACAGAATATCCATCTTTTAATCCTGTATTGCAGTCAGAACTCTCCTCACTTGGAACCTGTAACCTGTTAATTGCCTCACCCTCATTTATATGATAAGTGGTTCATTTCCTTTATTGTGATTGAATCCCCTCCCTATATTACAAGAAAACTGGAGCTGCAGAGAGTGCTTGATTGGATTTCATTGCTGTAGGCCATTTCTTAAACAGGTTACAGGTTGACAAACATAGAAGGGGGATCAATATCCATCCTTTGCCTCATTGACAAGCTAATCTTTTCAGTAAACATTTCATCAGTACCTGCCATTTGTATACATACCTGCCTCATGAGGATGGAGAAAGCTCTGCTTTATAAGGTTTAGATAACTAATAAATGAAAAGACAAGAATATAAATGGGGCAAATCATCAAGATAGCATTTTTAGGAAAATAGCCTTTCATTGCCTGCAGAAGATAACCAAGCACGTTTCCAACCGTTCTTAATTTTAATTAGGTTGCATTACACTCAGACCTGGTGTCAGCTTCTCTTTCTGTAACTCAGCTTGTATCACTCTCTCGGAAAGGTCTGCCCCTCAGCCCAAAATCTCCAGCCGTGCTACAAATGCTTTTGAAGATCACACTTGCCAGAATCAGAGATATTAAATGAGCTCAGCGAATGTAACAAGGGTGCTAAACTGCCCCTTTTCAATGCACGGAGCCTGCCCACTTTTTGTCTGCTTTTTCACTCCAGTCTAGATGAGAAGGGCCACCATGCTCAATAAAGTGACATCCTCCTCTCTTATCAGCGGTAACAGGTCTATTTTGAGTGGGGGCTTAATGAAGCTGAGGCTTTACTGATCACTTAAAACTCATGAGTCATACTCCAAAAGAAAGCAAGGGAGTTATGTTAAGTGTGTTTGGAGACATCTTTTTTTGTTTGCTTTTGTGTCACATGTTGAAGTCTCCTTCCCCCACAAAGATGTGGGCTAGAAACTGGCATTGTCTCTTACATAAATGGGGGCCAAGATGATTGCTATATTTAGGTTTCTCTTACAGTCCTGCCTATTAGAATTGCATGGCTGAATGACAAATGCTGCAAAAATTAGCATTGCCAAATCTCAGTCTAACCCAAGACAAAGCATGAAGACATTCACTGCAGAGTCTGGGTGAAGGAAAATGGACAGCAAACATGAAACTTTGGGTCCACAAGAAAAGAAAATAATTCTGCTGTTGATACTTTAGCAATAAGCTTATTACTATCTTCCTATCTTCTATATCAAACAAAAGTATATATTAGTGATGCAAACAGGCTATAAAGTATGACAGGTAATCAGTTACTTTAGAAGCTCTTCCTTTGCTCCTAGGATGCAAAGCTACTACTAGGCATACTAGAGGACTGCACTTTTTCCTCTTGCACTCCTGAAATATAGCTAGCAGGATGCACACACAAAAACAACTCCTTTCCACATAGACAAATCTCCTTTCATTGCTCCAGCCTCAGCCTTTTTGCTAAGGCTGGGCTTGCTGGTACAAACTGGATGTTGGTGCATATCCTACTTTATCTAAGCTGCTTCTCATCACAGTTATAGGATTTGGCATTCCTCTAGCTTTAGGCAACATTAAGGCTTCTAGATCATCTTCATATAGAGCTGCCAGCTGGCCACTGGCATGGGAGGTACTGGTCCTATGCAGTCATATCAACACACCTAGGATACTGTACCAACACCACTTAACAGTGTATGTTAGTTCCTTTCAACATTTTTTACTTGCCATCTTGCCAAGTCCTACAAACCAGAAAAGTCCCCTGCCATAATTTTGGAGGCAAACTGTTTCTTCAGTTCCTCACTAACTTTCCTGCTTCCTTTCTTCTGTAATGTAAAGAAGCTCTATTAAACCACACAATAATATTTACCAGCCGGATAAACTTTGTAGACGGTAGAAAATATTCGAGGTCAAGATTACCCCAGATGTGACTGCACTGACACCAGTGAAGTAATATTAGAAATACTTCAGTCCTGCATCTTGCTGGTGAAAATTGAGGTGATACAACTATTCAGTGCTTGAGGAATGAGAATAGAGAAAAAGCGGGGTAATGTAAAGGTCAAGAGAACACATACACGTTTCCTTTTCTTCCCAAGGGAGTCTTTCAATAAGCCTTTTAAATAAACATTAACTCACTGCAACACACCTCAGATGTCTGTTCTATCACCTATATAGTTTTAGGAAGAGCAAGTGGAAAGGAAGAGGTCAGTTAATGTTCAGCAGTCTGGGAGAGGATTTAATGTAACATATTTCCACCGTATTGGATACCCTCTTTTCTCATATCAAGCTGGTTCATGTAGGTCTGAGAACTTTTGTTTTCCAGCCTTTTCAATTAGCAAAAGCAGTGTTATGCTACATCTTTTATCTGATATGCAGACTGGAATATTCCCATAACCATAGGTTAATTGCTAGTAAATGTTGCTCAAGCAGTCTTGGGTATGTTGATTAATGGCCTCAGTGAGCTGCTGAAAAATAGCTAGGCTGGTGGAAAGATCATTAGCAATTTTAACTCTTCAACTATTGTGATGGGCATAGAGAAAATAATACTAACATTTATAGTACATTTCTCTGAGTACAGTGGCATACTGAAACACAAGTTACAGTGAAATGGAAACAGTCACTGAGTTTTCCTTGCATTCAATTTTATAGAAGTTTACAAGACAGAGAGAAGGAAGAAATTTTTTGTTCTTTTTCTAAAGCTCTTTGACACATCCTTGATAAATGCACGGGAGATTTTATACATAAACATGAATACTCAGTTCTACTCATTAATCCTATTCTTTGAAAGTGGAGAGGACAGAGATGCTGCATGAAAGGTAGCATGCTGGTGAACAGACCCCCTTTTAGCTTGTAGAGGCACAGTAATATTAAGCTATGCCTTGTTACAGCACAAAGCTTGCAGTCCAGGAGCTGAGGAAAAGAATTATGAGCTTTCAAGGTGCCTCTGATCTTTCAAAGCTCTAAATACCATGCCTTCCTTAGAGCATCCAGGAGACCATGGTGCTTGTGGGAATTCAAGACAACACCTCTTCTTACCTGGACTGACTGCAGACCCTGATGGTGCTACAGTGCCTATTGCAGTTTCAGGGACGGGATCTCTCAGCAGTCAGAAGAGAGGATTTCAAAGCTCTTATAGACCGTACCAGGCCATTCACCACATGAAACTAGGGCAAGGATCTCACCATCAGCCTTTGAATAGCTGCCCAGCTCCACAACCGTGGTCATAAATTACCTTTTTCTAACCTAGTCTTCAGAAAAGAAGGAAAACATCACATTCCACCTGACTCTTCCTACCAAGGCTTCTACAGGCTAGAGCATAGTCCCACAAACATCTGAAGCACTGCACCCAGGAGGGTGGGAGAATAAGCAGCTCACTAAGACAGAAGCTCATGGAAACACACCTGCATACTCTGCAGTGAACAGTGCATTGCTCAGGTATAAGGCAGACTCCAGAAAGTATGATTGTGGTCCCTGAAACGATGTACCTTTCAGCTGTCTGTGCAGTAGGCACGGGAAATTGGTACACCAGTCTGCCAAAATCACCTCTGTATTGCCGAATCCTCTTTCTGGCCATAAGTTAGGGTCCTCGACTCAGTTCAGGTATGGCTTGGCAATCTCCTCAGTCTGCTCCACTGCCTGAACTAGACATGCACAGAATGATCCTTTGCAGGTTCGCTGACTTTTTGTTCAATCCTCCCATATTCTTTGGGCCACCATCCACCTTCAACCCTAGGAATTTCTCAATAACTTCTCTCTACCAAATCATCTGTTTACAGAGAGTAGCATAAGGGTGGTACACACTCATGAGCGGTCATTGCTGCCTCCTGGACCATTGCTTGGTAGGCCCTGATCTAGGATATAAGCACCATATAAAGCCTTTATGAAGCATCCATAGTGGTCAGAGCCCTCTCTTCCTGCCCTCTCCTCTGTGCTAGCCCAGATGAACTTGCACTACCTACCTTCAGAGACTCCATGACCCATATTAGCATTCAAATCCCAGGAGGGGAAAATAAAATAATCCTGAACTGCAGGAGAAAAAGGATGGCAAGAAGCTGAAGGCTATATCTGGCCTGTAATGAGACAAGTTCAGTTGCAGCAGGCTCCTGGAAAGCTCATCAAGAACAATCCCTCACATGGTTTCAGAAAATATGCAACAGGAAATTACAGCCTGAAGGCACGGTGTTTGCTAGCAATTCCCAACCAAGAAAGGGAGAGAGAGGACAAACCAAAATAATTGAATGAGACTCTTGGAGCTTTGTATGCAAGCTCCACACTTGCCAAGGGAAGTAGGCAAGCAGCCAAAAGGGACACGATTTTTCACTAATTTTCAGATATAGAAGAGAAATAGCCTGCTTGTCAGAGAAACAATTCATGCAAAGCTTTCGCTATATTTGCTAGTGTAGATGCTGTAACATTGGCAACATTCAGTAAAAGTACATTTTCCACAGTGTAACTCTGTCTGGAGTGAGGCATTTGGTAATGTACCTGTGACGGAACGACAGGGGGAAAAAGATCCCCTCCCATATTTCTTAAACTGTCATAGCTTTTGTATTGACACTTCTCAGAGAAGGCAGCCTTTGCACAAAGAACGCAAGGCACTGTAAGCTATTTGTTTCTTGGAAGAAACATATGGGATAGATAGCTGTACACAGCGAGTTGCCATGGTCATGACCCCCTTTTTGGCACTACCCCACTAATAGCCAACTCACAATTACAGGGGATTTCTTCTCTATTTTGCGGAAAGCCTGGTAAATGTGGGGGAACGAAGAAAAGTGGAGGCAGAAGGAGACGGGAAGCCATCTACATCCCCTCTGTGGCCAGGCAGGACATTGCTTTCTTTCAGATGGGAGCAAGCAATACAGATCCAGAGCACACACAGCCAAGCCACTCGTGAGCAGCCTTCCAGCCCCGATTCCCCCGGAGCTCTGGCCACAGATCACCTCCTCTGTCGTCTTCCACTCCCAGCACATGCATACACACCAGTCAGTGCACTTACAGGTATCTAGCAGCTTCTCTCTGTGCCCAAGGCCACAGAGGATATTTAACTATTGAGTCAGTACTACAGAAAAAAACATTAAGAACTGTATCAGCCAGGACACTTTAATAAATGCAAACTTTTCGCATCATAAATTTCCTTGTTATTACTTTGTTTTCGGGAGTCAATGTTTAACGTGAACTTTGAAGGTATGGACAGAGCAGCAGCCCTGAAGCTGCGGTGTTTGGTGCAGCTCTCAGTGGAGCCTCTGGGCTCACCAAAAAAGGACAGGACAGAATATAAAGCTGCTCGCTGTTCCCACCATTTTACCTGATGCTATAGTTGTACGGACTCAGCTAACTCCCTTCCAAATTACATTTTCAGTCAAAGTCATGCAGAAAAAAACACCACCCAACCCAGCCTGCTTTTATTCCACTCCACGCTGTGATTGTTTTAAATGTGTTCAATGAGGGATTAAGCGCGGAGCGAGGCTGCCACCTGCCGCCCACCGCCACCAAACCCTGGCGCCTGAGGCGGGCGGCCCACCCAAGGCCTGTAACCAAGCCCAAGGGCAGGGTGGGGGTGGTTTGGGGGAAGGATTGTACGGGTTTGGCAGACAATCATTTAAAAGGCAGATCACATTTCTGGCGAAACGTCTGGGGTGAAGCTGAAGTGGACGGAAGACCCTGAGGGAAATCTGTCAGAGACACCACCCCCCCCCCACCCCGCCCCAAGCACTGCCCTGTCACTGCCTGCATCTTTCTGCACTCCAAGATGGTGGAGCAGCTGTTCACTACTTCTTCTTTTCTAGCACATGGCACATTAACCATGTTTAACAGCTGTGCCTGCCTTAATGGAGAGAGGGGCTACTTAATGCCTTGGTGTTTATGGTTGTAAGCCTGCAATAACCTGCCCCTGGGCCTTGCAGCAGGACTATCAGGTATGCGACTACAGACTGGGTTTCCAAGTGCTCCAGCTCTTCCTGCAGCTACCCTGCTAACCTGGCACGAGAGGGGGAGGAGGAAAGGGCACACTGCAGCCCTACAGAGACAGCTAAGGGCAAAGGGGCCTTCATGGCTGTCTCTGAAAAAATGGACAACCAGCTAGACTTCCTGCCTGATACATCAGTGAGCACCCCAGAGCTGATGGATAGGGGAGAAGTTGTGCTGAAAGTTCACAGCCGTTTGGGATATGAACCCTAGCCTGGATTTTTATGACCTCTGAGTACAGCTTTGCCCAGGCAGCCTGCCCCCAGCTATTGCAGATTAGCAGGCTCTGCATCCCGGCCATGCTTTAATGTGCTCTTGCTCCCCACAGACCTCTTTACAGCTTTTCCTAGGTTGCTGATAAATAAGGTCTCACATGCTAGTCTGCATGTTGTCCATGCAGTCCATGTTTGCTTTTTCTGTGTTCTTTACAGTTCACCTGGTATAACCAAAAGTCAACTGCATTTAATTGCATCGATTACAAGATTCTTGCAATGCTATGTCTTCTCAGCACTCTCCTAGACAGGAGAGCCAGAGGAATTAGTTTTTGAGCAAAAGGAGAGAACTTAAAACCTCTTATTAGAGGATGTGGAGGACCCTGACAGCACTGCTCAAGGAAGTAAACCAGCTCACAAAGAACCACCTTGCTGGGTAAATTTACAGTGGCTGCTAGGTCAAACAAGGGTAAGCTTGCCTAGAAGCCCCTACTCTCTGTGAAGGAGCAGAGGAACTATGAAGTGTATGGGAAGGAGCGCAGCAGAGAAGGGGGCGATGGGCCCCCAGACCGTTGTTTGGGGCAAATGGGTGCATGGGGATGGCACTCCTCCCAGGAGGGTGGCAGGGGCACCCACCATCAGAGCATGCCTCCAGAGAGGGGAAGGGGAGAAGCTAAACCCAGGCATTGCTGGAGGACTCTCAGGCCCTCCTTGTTTTTCAGCATTTAATATGTCACAAAGGGCTGCTTCAGCAACTTAAAGAAGCAGATTATTTTCTGGCTTGGGACTTGCTTCAGGCTGATCGTATAGGAAAGCCCAGGCCTAGTGCAACTCCTGTTTTGTGTTTCTGGCACAAGTGGAATCTTCACCCATGGTCAGGTGTGTAGAGCTTTGGGGAGCAGAAATTAACCTGTGATGTCCCCCAGAGAGGCAAAGAGAGAGATGAAAGACACTAAAACTCAGTCCCACCATCTTCTTCTGCTATAGTTTTGGAAAGGTGATATAAGGATGCAAAAGCATACTGTGGAGCTGGACACACAGACAGGTTTTTGTTCTTTAGGTTGCATGAACGAGACAGAAATAATGATGTAATTTTCAAATTTCACTTTCCTACTGTGTAATAACTAGAGCAGCCTAACCCCTGACTTTTTTCCTGTGTTCTCCCTAGAAATGCAGTTTCTGAGATTTCTAGTGCCAGGTTCAACAAGGGAAGGAGGTGGCTTCAGCACACTGGCTCACTAGCTTTCTTTGTGCCATCTCAAGCCCCTTTTCCACTCTGCTTGGGGTCAAACAGCTTCCAGTTGCCATCTTACACATAGCCCTTCCCTCACAAAGCCTCTGGGGGAGAGAAAATGTGGCACTGGCGTGTACTGCGACCTCAAGGCCAGCAGCATTGGTGTTTGTAATCAACAGACCGGGATGGTTTGTAGCTTTGTTCACATTACCGTTCTGGACTTTGTAATACAGATCAAAACAACTATCACACCCTGGGGTAAAGGAACCGCCAGTGAGCATTTTGCCTTCTTAAAAGCTTTATTTTCATAAGCTTAAGATGTTCACTACCTCAGCTGAAGTCATACCTGGCTTTGTTGCAGTCAGCTGCTTGGATATCGTAGGAAGGTAAGAAAGCAGATGCTGAAAAGACAGCTCACATTAGCATTAAAACCAGTCACATGGAGAAGTGCCTTTAAATATTGAATAAGACAGAGAAAAAAAAGGCTATCAAAGTCAGAGTTACCCACAAAAGCTAAAAACATTCTTAGGGCACCTGTGACACTCTGCAAAAGCCTGTGGGTCAGCAGTCCACCAGTCTAACATGACTCCTCTGCAGTCTACCCCATCAAGTCAACCACCTTGTTGGAGGCAAATCCACCTGAAAAATTAAAGCTGGAGACAAGTAGAGTGGCTGAGCACCCAAAACTCAAATCACTTCCAAGTGTAATTTGCAAGACTTCGGTGAAGTGCTCACATCTTTGTTGCCCATGGGCTTATCATTGTTACTGTTCATGTGATGTGGCTTTCTGTTTGATCTGTGGTTGAACAGTACTTCTACCACTTCTCAATGTCATCTTCTACTTTTTGGAGGAAGAATTGCCTGTGTTTTGTCTTTTTGGGAAGATAAAGGAGGGAAGTTGGCAAATTAAAATGTGTTAACGCAGGCTTCCCTTTTTAGCACTTTTTTAAGATCAGTCCCAGTTCCTCTGTGTTTTGTTATTATTTGACCCAGAAGATTGGAAACAAAGCCTCAGACCAGCTAGAATTCCTCCTCCTCCTCCTGCTGCTGCTGCAAAAAGACCTTCAAAGCCATCTGTAGGCCTCTGAAGATAGGTATTTTTCTCTGGTATCAGAGCTGTCAGATCAGCCTTTTCTTTATTCCCAGGGCAAACATGACTTCTGTGTGTACAACCCTGGCTGAGGAAGCTCTTGGAACACCTTGCTCAGCTGCAACATGGCACAAGATAAACCTTCTTTGCCACATCCCAATCTCCACAACTCTTCAAGATGTGGTGGGGAGTGGAGCAATACACCTACACCGAGACTTTTAATACAGATGACTGGTAAGTCAGGTTGCAGTGTACACTTTCCAAAAATCACATGGCTTCTGGGTGAGTCACATTAGCAATGTTACCCTTCCTTTCGCACTTGGACTCCTACGTACGCTACAGTTTACTGTGCAGCCAGAGATCATTTGCAGAAGGCATCAACATCATGATCTTGGGTCATGAAGAACTAAATTGGGGTTTTAATTATTACAATCATGCTTACCTACATGGATGCTATGTGGAGTGCATGAAACATGCATTGGGTCTATTTGAGTGGCTTTGTGCTTCTTCCATGCCTGATTATCTCTCACCCTCCCTCAAAATGCTCTATCAGAAAAGCTCTGGAAGTTCACTTGCCACTATCAATGTAAATAAAGATAACGACATTTTGTTTTTGTTTATCCTGTCCTTACCTACCTTCCCAGCTCTCTCTGATGTCAAAATAGGCAGCAGCAAAGAAAAATTGACTTCATTCCCTCAACTAGAATATATACAGTTTTACACCAACCATGCAAGGAATTATAGGACCAACAGCAGCAATGCCATTAGGAAAAAACAGAGTATTTTAATACCATGAATTTATTTAACATCAGCTTTTACCTTGATGTCAGTTGCAGCATGCCTTTTTTTTTTTTTCAGAAAGTCCTGTTTTCATTCTCAGGGATGATAATATGCTGCACATAAAACAACAGCCTATTTGGAGGTGCAACATTTGTCAGCTGAGGGGAAGGCCCCAAGACTGCACTTATTAAAACATGCATGTCTGAGTGGGAATGGAGTGGGTATTCTTTACTGAGAACCTGTCAAGCGAGAGAGGGAGCAGCAGAAATGGAATAAGAATCAAAGCAGGAGTTCAACAGAGGAAGAGGTACGCCTCTGCAGCTTAGGATTCAAGTGTTAGCTCAATCTTTGTATAAAGGTGATGATTTATCGTTTCTTGGAAGGTCGCTTCTTTCTTTCCTGGACTAGAATACTTGCTGCTTTTTTTGCTCCATGTTGCAAAAGTAATAAAGTCATAAGTTAATGTCCAGGAAATAAAATTTGAAGGTTATTCAACAAAGACTCAGGTAACAGCAAACGCTTAAGTAGTTCATAGTCAAAAATATTTACTTTTCAGATGTCCATTATACGTGTTAAGTTCTTGGCTACAGCAAAAAGATTGTAACATACAGCATCACAGTGGCATATAATCAAGCTGTAACAGTGCAGTTTATTACAACTGTGTAAACAAAAATAAGTATTTCTATAATGGCACTCTTCATGAACAAATTTCTGGCATACAGAATCTCAGCAGAAGTCAAAAGAAACATTTACAAAGAAAAGAAAACCCCAAACTGAAGCACAGTATATGAACCTGGCCAAAATGGACCAATCCACATTCCGTAAGAGAAAAAAGCGTGCTCAGAAGTTTTGCTTGCTTTTAAGGAAATTCAATCTGAATTTTTCTAAGGCATCAATCCATTACATTGAATATTTTTACTATTATTGAATGACATGAACAAAGAGTAAACATCTCTTAATTATGACCATGTGAATACCTCCTACTATAACATTATGGAAGGAGACAAGAAAGGAGACAAGAAATGTTTTTGTCTGTATAGCATGATGCCTGCAGAAGATTTTCCCTAGGAAAGAAAAATAAGTTATTGAGAAATAATATCCAACTTTCTTTGTGCATAAGTATCTAAGGGAAAAGGCAGTATCTTGCTTTCCTGTAACAGAAGTAAACAATTTTATTATAAGACAATGTACAAACTGTAAACTGTAAAATGGGGATTCAACTTGAAATACACTCATCTCCAATAGACTTTAAATATTAGCACCTAAAATGTAACACTAGGATTTAAAAATTTTTAGTAACTTTCAGGTCACGTATTAGTTATAGCTTGCTTGATGGACACAATTTTGCCAGCAATATTTTAGTGTTCTGTGAGATCCTTTTAATAAAAACATTGAAGTCTGAATGCCACTGCATTTTACACATGTATGGTTCATACAAGAAGTTTTGCATATGTTCCCTCTGCAGAGAGCAGGTCCCACAGTAGCAGGAGGTATAGATAGAGCAAAGAAGTTACAGTTATTAAAAAATACTGGAACGCTGGGAGTATGTGATATAATTACAAGCTGGTATCTTCAGTTTACAGAAAGCTATAAATCTGCTCATTCAAAAAGAGACATCCAACATGTGCTTACTCACATACTGACACGGAGTTCATGCAAACTATTAAGAAAAATCCTTTTAAATCTTACCCTTCAGAAATGCTGCATATACTTCATCCTCAAATAAACTGAGGCCCCCTCAGAAACAACAGGGACCTAGTGCAGATTGGTTCAAGCAACATGTAATTGCTTCCTCTGTAATGAGAAGTGAACTGTAGTATCAAACAGGAAATTTCACTGAATCATACTTCATATCAAACACTGTTAAGTCCAAACCCAGGTTCACTTGTCATTAAGCAATAAGACTACCTTAAAAAAAAAAAAAAGTTATTTTCTTGGAGGAAGGACATTTTCTTCATAATAGCCTGGATTTACTACATTTCCAGCTGGATCATATCTAGCTACCACAAATGTTGAGCCATCACTAGCAGATGCTTTTCCGACTCCCATCTTTTTTGTGTTCTTCCACACCATTGCTGTGAAGTGACCTGAAGAAAGAGAGATAAATATTTGCGTTCGTTTTGGGTACTGAACCTATAGCATTCCCTTTAACATGTGGCAGGGTGGAGGCGGGGAGAAAGAACAATACAATACTGTTTCTTTATCTAGCAGGAGAGCTAGCTAAGGACATGGAAAGAAAACTACATCTAGCATTTTGTCTTGAAAAAGCCTGATCTGATCTGGTTCCACACTACTATTCCCATTTCCATGTCCTATATCCAAATAAGAACACTCAGCAAGACAATCACGAAAGGAGTAGTTTGACGAGTATCTAATATAAAATTTGACAAAGAAATTGTGGTCTTCACTCCTTGCAGTGTGAATAGCAATTCTGAGAGTTATGATTATTCATTTGCTTTCACCATCTCATACTCCATGTGTCTGCATGTGCAACTATTCAAAATAACACTGGTTTTGTGGCTTCTTCTGTCTAGTTGGAATAGATGCCCTTGCATTACGCTTCTCCGTCAGTTGTACCCCCTATGCATAGACAGACCGCATGGGAGAAAAACATTATTTTCTTAATCTGAAACAAGTTTGGGTACATCTCTTGCTTGTGCATTATTCAGGGAACAATGTTCTTTTGTTCATTCAACACCAGATTGTCAATATGCAGTCAATAGCCTCTGGCTGATCTCCAAATTAAATCTGAAGTTATCTCTGTGATTGGAGTGATATAACTCGGTAGAAGACACATGTCAATGTAAACAACAGCACAGTATATTTAGTAAGACACCTATATGATTTCAATTTAGTATTTTCTAACATATTAATTTCCCTTAAAAATAAGTTGCCTTCTCAAAACTTTGGAGTCAGAGGAAAAACACAATATCAAAAAAAAACCCACATATTTTGCTTACTTCCTCATTTCTCAGTTTCCTCTTATGTTTTTGTGAGTTGATAACAAAACTTTGAGGAAATTCTACTATGTTTTCCCTCTATTTTTTTCCTGAGAAATAAAGGTATTTTTCTGAAAAATACCAAAACAGTTGGCTAGCCAATTTCTTAAAATAAAAGCTGTGTTGTTGAAGAAACAGTGCCGAGTCTGAACTTACCTGTCCCAGAAGAAAACCCTGGGTTTTGAAAGCTGTAATTTTTTATTTCACTGTACCATCTGTCAGCCACATCCTTTCCTGAAAGACAAAAGCAGTCTGCTGTGGAATCATGACATAAAAACAGAAAGCGTAGCTCACTTATAGCCTGGCCAGCAAGGTCTTCTGTTAATAACTGGCAAGAACTTCTAGAAACATGGAGAAACAGCCTTTCTACTGAAAAGGGTTTTTGAAATGTAGGTAACGTGGTAGTGTAGAATTATAGAATCATTAAGGTTGGAAAAGACCTCTAGGATCATCAAGCCCAACCGTCAACCCAACACCCCCATGCCTCCTAAACCATGCCCTGAAGTGCCATGTCTACACATTTTTTTAACACCTCCAGGGATGGTGACTCCACCACCTCTCCCTGGGCAGCCTGTTCCAATGCCTGACCACTCTTTCAGTAAAGACATTCTTCCTAATATCCAATCTAAACCTCCCCTGGCACAGCTTGAGGCCATTTCCTCTCGTCCTATCACTTCTCACTTGGGAGAAGAGATCAACACCCACCTTGCTACAACCTCCTTTCAGGTAGTTGCAGGGAGCGATAAGGTCTCCCCTCAGCCTCCTCTTCTCCAGGCTAAACAACCCCAATTCCCTCAGCCGCTCCTCACAAGACCTGCTCTCCAGACCCTTCACCAACTTCGTTACCCTTCTCTGGACACGCTCCAGCACCTCAATGTCCTGCTTGTAGTGAGGGGCCCAAAACTGAACACGGCATTTGAGGTACGGCCTCACCAGTGCCGAGTACAGGGGCACGATCACCTCCCTCCTCCTGCTGGCCACACTATTCCTGATACAAGCCAGGACGCTGTTGGCCTCCTTGCCCACCTGGGCACACTGCTGGCTCATGTTCAGCTGGCTGCCAACCAATACCCCCAGGTCCTTCTCTACCGGGCAGCTCTCCAGCCACTCCTCCCCAAGCCTGTAGCGTTGCATTGGGTTGTTGTGACCAAAGTACATGTAACTTACCACATATTTATTGTTTTGCAATATCTGTTGCTTCTCAGTTACTAATTAGTTCGATGCTTTTCATCTCATGCCATCAATGCCATCAATGACTTGAGCTCTGCTCAGTGCAAACACAGCCCATCAGTTCCTCCACCAGAGTGCCAGGGACTGTGTGGCCTGGCTCAAAGCCTGGGCAGGCAACCCACAAACCAGCTGTAGAACCAGGTAGAGTTCATTCCGTTCAGGGAAGATCTCTGCAGCAAGGTGCGTGTGTGGTAGGACAGAGGTGATGAAGAGCGCTATACTATCACCAACAGATCAGGAAACAGGACCACCCACCAATTTTCACCTGCGGTTAATACTTTATAATTTTGAAGTAGAAGAAACTTTGGACAAGAGAGGTCTGTGTGGCACACTATTTGGATTGAGCTGGGGCAGAAATCCCTTTAGTCCTCAAAGAAATCATCTGGCAATTTAATACATTGAGTTTACATTTTTTTCTGCCCACAACCTTCTGTAACCTTTAGCCTGGAAGGTAGTGAGAAGACATCTCCCTCGCCTTGAATGAGTGCTCCTGTCATTAGGCTTTTACATAGAGCTTTCAGCAGCTCCTCCCTCTTGAAATCTGTTTGAAAAGACTTAAGCGAGCCTTGCCAGATTTTCTGAGCAAAGGGCACAGGGACCTTTTCTACAGGGAGGCCTCCCACCTGTGGATGCAGGTGTATGAACATATCCCCTTACAGCTCCAAGCAAACCAAAGAAAAATGACACTTCTGACATCCTCCAGTTTTCCATGTTGTCATCAGCATTTAATACTTCAAATTTCTGAGTGCGTTTATTTTTAGGGGTTCTTACTTAGTGCTTGAGCCATTGTGGATGTCCACTTTGAGGCGATCTAACTCAGAGTACTACAGTCAGACACCTCAAATATACATGCCAAGGAGCTGCTCTGCGGAAGTCCTTGTGTCCAGCACATTCACCAAAGGCCTTCACTGACTACAGCTGTGTAGGGGCTATGACTATGGCCAGTGATGTAGCACTACGTGCCTGTGGGTCTCTAGGCTTCATGTTTGCCAAAGAAATAATCCTTCCTTGTTTTCTGTTGGCTGTTTAAGGAACCGGATAGAAGGAGGAGATTCTGATAACCTGCAATGGATCTGGTGGAACAGGCAGCACAGAGGGCAGGAGCTCAGACCAGAACTTGCAGATGCTATGTACTCAAAAGTCAAATGTGACTTCTTTTCCATTACTGGTTGTTAGGAAATTCTTGTGTCAAATACTGGGTGGGGGAAAGGGGGCAGGATTTTCCTTGAGCTACATCAATAATGAAATTTCTGTTTAGCATTCCAGGAAGTATAACGCAAGGCCAGTTGATTTCACAGCAAGCTGCCAGCGCTGTTAAGCCTACCGTCATGAAGAACGCTGGTCCCTGGTGGACTGTTGGCTGCAGAACAGCAATGACTCATGTTTTGCTATTTTGCAGCAAAAAGGCTTAAACTTGCACTGTTCTAGAAGTCAGACCTTGAGCTGTTAACTCCTTGAAACTTGAGTTGCTTTATGAGTGCAGTCTGCTAAAAGGATGGCATTGTTAGCCTGGCAAGCTGGCCGTCAGAGCTGTCACCAAAAAGAAAATATTGAATGAAATGCCACCTTTTGCAAGGTTTGTGAACTGAAAGTACTATGAACTTATCTATGCCACACTGCTTGTTAGGAATGGTGCTCTCTTAGGAGAATCATTTACATTTTCGACATAAAAAGGTAGCAAAATATCTCTTGCTTCTCAAAGTAAATGTTTCAGGAATAACAATAGGTTCCTTCTTTCCCTGCTCTCCCTGTGCCAAACAACAAACCCAGTAGGCCTGTTTTATGGCTGAAGTCTGTAACGCAAATAAAATATCTGTTCGTTTGTTATTCACCCTAAAGCTAAAATGAAGACTGAAAAATGTGCAAAGAGCAATGTTTATGACATTCAAGGGGAAAAGAAAAAGCACATAGTAAACAAAGAAAAACCCAAACATCATCCTGTCCCACCCTCGACTTCAAAGCTATGAAGGATTTAGATGTGTTTGTGGCAAACTGGGTGGAACAGAAGTACAGAATGAGACTGCAGACATGTAGATCTTATGAAGCACATGTATTTTGTGTGTAAAAGTGCTTAAGTGTCTATACTATGTAAGTAGTATTTTTACAGATGTAGGACTGCATTCCCTCTGCTGCCAGCACTTCATTCCCTCCATTAATATATCAGTGTGACATAGCATAAAGAGCAGTTTGAGAGAAAGTGATCCACGCTCTGCTTTCTATAGCTTTAAGCTTTAAGAAGTGTACCTAGGCTCCACATGACAAGAACTTCAAATCTCCATAACGGGAATGTTGCAAGACATGGAAGTTTTGACAAACGTAGCATCTCTTCATTTTTTTTTTTAATTTAAAGAATACCATCATATAAAAATTTCATAACACTTTAATTCAAGGGAGATGGCAATGGCATCAGGTAAGCATACCTCAATCCTGTACATGAAAGACAACGGGCATGGCTGGGTAGCACAATCTATGGTGTGTTAATTCCAAGCCTTCAGGGATGAAAGCTTGCAACTTGTTGCAGCCAGGTGGTGAAAGCCTAGAAGCTGGTAGCTATGCTCCATTTATTCAAGTGCAGGATCGGGTTATTATTACATGGCATTGCTGTCATCCTCCTTGCATTAA
This sequence comes from Phalacrocorax carbo, assembly GCF_963921805.1. Lineage (NCBI taxonomy): Eukaryota > Metazoa > Chordata > Aves > Suliformes > Phalacrocoracidae > Phalacrocorax > Phalacrocorax carbo. The sequence continues at coordinate 66,634,363 of NC_087514.1, read as the reverse complement.
AAGAGTCATTGCTTCATAGGCTGCGAGAAATTGAAGACCGACTTGTTCCTGGCAAAATAGAAGGTGACCAAAGGACAAGGCAACTTTTGACAGACTCTGTCTTCAAATCATGTCAAAAAAGTGTCCTGGAAGTGAAGGGAATGAATTGTATCTGTCATACGCTGCAGGAGATGAGGGGGTTCCTATGAGGAAGTTTTCACCATGCGAGAGGACACGTAAGTACCTAGCGTTTAAACACACTCTCTTTCCTCTGAAATATTTTCCTTCTGATTCTTTGCCCCTTGGGGAGCAGTAAGCAATGCAGTGGTGGGACACAAGCCAAACCAGCATTGAAAGTGACAGCTGATACACAGAGGACTAAGGGAAAAGTCTGTTCTGAGCCCAGTGACCCCTGGGCCTCCAGGACCTCCAGAAAATGACCCAAGAGAGAACAGCAGAGGGGCCAGCACAGCACTGAGCCCAGCTGCTTCAGCAGCAACTTGCATGCTCAGACTTGCTGGTTCAGAGAACTGACCACAGTATTTCCATTTCAAATTACTATGGAATAGGTGTTGCAGTTATATTTAGTGTCTCTTTCCCTTGCATTTGCATGTTTGATTGAAAACAGTTCCCACTCCCCTAAAAGCCCCCTCCAAAACAGGGGTTGCTTATTGTTCAAATGCATTTCAATAGGAAGAAAAGAAATCTCACTCCCACCCCCCATTTCTGATTATAGCAGAAATGATTGAAGTTTACTTCAATCAAAAAACATGCAGATCTGTCCTACAGTCAGCACTGCAGCTTCTCTTCTCTTGCTCCCTTTGCAGCAACAATTAGTAGATTGACTTTTTTTTTTTTTAAACATCCTTCCTGTTTGCATTGCTGTAAACCACATTCACAGTTTCAACATTTTCTCTATGGAAACATAGTTTGACTCCACCCTTCTAGCGACAGCTAACTGATGACCTGCTTGGTTAGACTTACTAGACGTTCATTTTGGAACAGGCTAGATTTTCCTTTAACGAGTTCCATCAGTACCACGACTTTCTGGACATAATTTACATCACACAAAAACTTGGTAAAACAATCCTTGAATTCGGACACAAGTATAGTTCTGCCCAAGACTAGGTCCAGAATCAGCATAGTGACTTTATTTTATTTACCCAAGCTATGAGCTAGTAACACAGCCACACTGACTGTGCCTCAGGCTGCCTCGTATGGTCAGAGGATTGACCATATGAGGTTAGTCCATACATAGGACTAACAGTTCTGGTGTAAAGTTCTTCTGCTGATACAAGTCTCTGAAGGGTAGAGAAGTAAAAGGGGACCACTGCATGTAAACAGGTGTCAGTACTCTTGCCTGGCCATGCCCTGCCTCTCAGCAGTTGTCCTGTTGTCTCATTAGATTTCATTTCTAACTATTCTCCTGCGTGAGGAGCTCTGTTCTGTGTGGATGTGTGGGGGGATCTGAGCGCCAGTGACTGATACCAGACCACGGGTTGCAGGGACCTGGGCACCTGTGGTACCAGCAACTGAAGCACTAGTGCAGGTGTGAGTGTGCGAGCACTAGCAAAGCGCAGGCTGGACTAGCTGGTGAGCAGGCGGTGCGGTCTGGGAGGAGTCACTCCAGAAGCGTACGGCCACCAGAGGGACAAGGGAGGTCCTGGCCGATGGCCAGGGAGCTGCATGTCTGCATCTGCGAGATGCGCTGTACCAGCAACTGGAGTGGAAGTGCACCCTCAGGGGTTTGTACACCCAGGTGCCAGCAGCTGGGGAGACTGGGATGCAGAGGCAGCTACCCAGCAGACTGAGTGTCTGAGCCCAGCTGCTCCAGGGACCCACACTGGAATTTTACTTCCATTACTGAAATGTCTACATCAGATATATTATTTTGTGTTACAAAAATATGCATACATATATTTGAATAAATTACTGGGAAAATATATTTTATATGTATATGTTGTATTATTTATACATATTGCAATAACAGACTTCATTGTGATTAGCCAGAGAGGGGAACAGTATGAGGTGACTGGTGCTGTTTATGTGAATGCTAACTGCATCTGTCTGGGCTGATCTGTATGGCAACCTGCATATATACACATGTGCAAGCTGTATATATGTATACGTGTGTGTGCACGCACACAAGCTTGGGAATACACTCTCAGCCTCACTACTGGGGGCACAAAGCTGTGGCAGCCCTACTACTATATTCGGCACCCCTTACATTTAATTTCTCTGGGCCCAGCCTTACTATATACTCCTTATACTAAAGAATCCTTAAATCTTCAAGTAACCCCACTGAGTAAGTTGCTAAAAGCATTCTAATAACATCACACAGGACATATTTCTGTGCAAGGATGCACCATGGTGATCTACTTAAAAACTAGGTACCCCAAACCTCAGAATTTTCCTCAAAGCTTCCAGCTTTTGTTATCACAACCTTCCTTCCACCAGTCTGAGGGGAAAGAAGGTAGAGGTAGACTTAAATTTGCCTCAGAAATAAAATATCTACCTAGACTGAAGTCATACTAATGGTTTTAGGAAGTAATCCTCTACTTCCAGTGCTCCTCATGCAGGTCCTTATTTTATTTTTGTTTTGTATTACTGTTTGTTTAACAGTACTGTATAAGCCTGCTGTTAGACAGCAAGAGATGCATCAGTCAGAGCGTGCTCCTCCAGGCCTGGGGCAGACTGTGTCTGTGCTGCTCTGCCCGCTAGTCAAGATTTGCAGGCAGACCTAGGTTCCTCCCATAACAGATTTGGATGATAACATACAGTGATTTCTCTTACAGACTCCCTAGAGTTCATAAGCTGCAGGGTTTTCACAGGCAACATGGCACATTCTTCATGACCACACTGGCCGTCCCAACCAGAATTTAGTCATCCAGTGCTTGCCTTCAGCCTCCCAACACATGAGAAATGAGATGAGGCATCCTGAGAAGCCTGACATACTACAGCTGCCAAGGCAGGCTGCAGTCTCTCACATTAGTGGCAGATGACAGCTTACTTATTCGAACGCAGACAAAGAGAAGTCTGCCACAGAGCAATTCCTGCAGGACTGGAGGGAGGAAACAGCTGACAACTATTTCTTGGATTACAGGGATAAACATATTTCCAGTGACAGCTTTAGGCTATGTAACTCTAAAATCCCAAATACAAGTCAAGGTATTCTTGCACCAGGAGAGGGGTCAAACTAGAAGGCTCCTACAGTTGAAAGCTTAAATCTCCTCTGAAACAAGAAATACATCTTCTGGCATTATTACAGAACTCAGTAAGAGCCAAAATAAACAACAGCATTACTTTTTTAGAGAGAATACAGAGTATACTTGAGGTTTATTGAGTTTTGCTTTATCTGGTTAAGAAACCAGAAGACACTGCCTGCCTTTGTTAAGCCCCTGAATGGATGCCTTAATACAAATTTCAGCCTCATTGAGCAGGGTACAAATTAACTATCCAAAGGGAACTGTATGAGAAAAAGAGGAAGAATGAACCAGCTCCACAGAGATGAAGACTAAGCCCAGATGAAAGAATAACTTTCTTTGAAGAACTAGTTTTCTCATTCTGGTACTTTGAATGATCCTGTAGAAGTGTTTTACAGAACAAAAGAGGATGTAGCTTAATTTTCTCAGCAAGACATTCAATCCTGTGGATAAAAAAATAGCAACAAAATTGCTCAAATCTGGCAAGTTATGTATGGAAACAGTGCACTGAAGACAACAAATGGGATCCAGAAAAAGACAGGCATTAGTGTTTTGTTTCCAGCTCTCTAAATGGGAATTCTGTGACTTTAACCTTGGGGGAAGGAGCACGGATCATGAACACAAACAAGAAGGAAGAAATAAGCTCAGCCAGTGAGTCATAGCCACTATGCAAACTTTGCCATACATCTGTGTTTTCCCATGCTGCTCTGAACCCTTGCCTCAGACTCTTGCAATGGACAGAATGCCAAATATGAGTAGATCAAATTGTATTTTTCCACCCTGGGTTTCTTTTCAACATGAAAAAGTACCCATTAGAGACTAGCGTTGGCATTTGCAGAGGAACCAAGCAGCGTCCCTGGGTCTAAAATTTACCTACTAAACTTTCCAGGTCCTTCCAACAGGGCCTCCAGCCTGCAGAAATGTGCTTCTGTCTCCCCGAGGCTGCTGGAAATTTGAGGGGAAGATGGGAATAAAGAAAGCAAGTGGTCACTTTTAATACATCCCACCTGCTGTCTCAGCAGGCTGAGGCATGAGCCCTGCCCACTGGAGGAGGTAGAAAGGAAGAGCCTGCTGAACATCACTCTGACTGACAGCTCTGTGCTGATTTTGGCTGGGATAGAGTTAATTACTTTCTTCACAGTAGCTAGTATGGGGCTGTGTTTTGGATTTGTGCTGGAAACAGTGTTAGTAGCGCAAGGATGTTTTAGTTACTGCTGAGCAGTGCTTTCACAGAGTCAAGGCCTTTTCTGCTTCTCACACCACCCCACCGGTGATCAGGCTTGGGGGGGCACAAGAATCTGGGAAGGGACACAGCTGGGACAGCTGGCCCCAGCTCACCAAAGGGATATCCCGTACCATGTGACATCATGCCCAGCATATAGAGCTGGGGGAAGAAGAAGGAAGGGGGGGATGTTCAGAGCAATAGCATTTGTCTTCCCAAGTAACCATTACTTGTGATGGAGCCCCGCTTTCCTGGAGATGGCTGAACACCTGCCTGCCCATGGGAAGCAGTGAATGAATTCCTTGTTTTGCTTTGCTTGTGTGCGCGGCTTGTGCTTTACCTGTTAAACTGTCTTTATATCAACCCATGAGTTTTCTCACTTTTGCTCTTCTGATTCTCTCCCACACCCCACCGGGGTGAAGTGGGCGAGTGGCTGCGTGGGGCTGAGTTGCTGGCTGGGGCTAAACCATGACAAGCTCACCGCAGGCTGTCAGCCTGGCCAAAATTCAGCTTCTTGGGCATCCAAACCAAAGGCTGCCGGTAACATGTTATATTTATGATCAGAAAATATATGGAGTATTTTTGTCTTCAAAAGTGAAGGCATGGAAAAGGACTTAAAGCCTCTTTGCTGACAGAGCAAAAGAGACTAGATGTCTAACACATTAGCCTCTGTCACTTTGGTGTCCAGCCTCCTGTTTTTGTCCCCACAAACAGGAACTGCTGTGAAGCATGCAATGGCCATTTTTCCACTTTGCTCACCACAGTTGGCCTGTGGTCAGCCCTCTCTTTGGCTGGGACCAACTAAGGATAAAGGTGAAGTACAGGGCATTGATGGCCTCCTTCTCTCCTCTTATGGACATACAAGTAGCACTCAAGACAGCTCCACAGCTAGGATGTATGGAGCAGCCTAGCTGCCAAGTCCTACCTCCTCAGGGACATAGCACACTATCAGAGTCCCTTACCCCCTCCATGCCTACGTGTGCTCCTTGCTCTCAGTACACATAGATGACTGCAAACCACCATCCAGTCCCCATGGAGCCTGGGCTGGGCTGTGGTGGACACATTTTCAAAGCAGAGTAAATGCTCACAGTACACTGGCAACCAGATGCTCTGAGCCCAAAGTACGTGAGACAAGCCATTCACGCAGTGACTGTGGGACAACAAGAGAAGAAAGCTTACCTGGTTGGTCATAGGATGCCCACGCTAGGTTTTCTCCACATTTCCCATTAGCAGACTCGGAGCTGTGTTTGAGGACTCTGGTGGTAGCCAGTTCTTCTGCATACCTAACAAAGGAATCCACACACTGAGTCACAGACCACAGCCACAGCGTGCAGAGAGGAGGAGCAGTAGGAAGAGGAGGAAATGCAAGCAATGAATTTTTCTGCAAGATGACAGTTCAAACCAAGTTACTCAGCTGCAGAGCCCTGAAGCCAGGGATGCCTTAAGCTTACATAGATCTAGCAAAGGCAAAGGGAAGGCCTAGAGGCCATTTCCCCTGCCTTTCATGAGCATCTGTGTCACTGTTGAGAATGGCCTAGAAGAAATCAAAGGGCAGATCTCCCCCCACCATGTTCTGCGCAGCACCCGGAAATCCACCGGGCATCCTGCAGCTGCTGGGGGAAAGAGCAGTACCTGCCAGAATTGCTACAGGCGTCACCTCCTGACATTTCTAGGCCCCTCATGGAAGTAACTCAAATATTCTCAATGAGATGGAAAAAAGACCAAAGTGGGGATTCAGTCAAAGCAAGTGTAAAAAACGCTACATTCACAAACAAACAAACAAAAAAATCCAAATGCAAAACAAGAACAATGTGCCAGGCGACAGTACAGAGGAGAAGGGGACCACATGGAGAATCTGAGGCAGCCACTGTGTATACCAACATAGGGATAAGCAGCACTGTTTCTATAGAAGTTGATGTGTGAGAGCATGGGATGTATTTTATTGTCTTACAACAACAGGGCTAAGAACATAATGTGTAAAACTATTATTCTCTTTTTTCAGTATTGGAGAGGCTTCAGTACAGATACAGTGAAATTAGAAAAACTCTTATTTCTCACGGCACAAGAAATGGGAGGCAACACACAAAATCATCAGGTCATAGATTTAAAAGTCAAGAATGACAAAGCACTTTTTCCACACTGTGCAGCAGAAGTTATCACCACAGGATGATGCAGACACCAAAACACATGTAGGTTTGAAAAAGAGTTAGACAAATTTACAGTGTGTGTGTGTAATCTTCAGGAGTTAAACAGCAGCAACAAAAAATGATGAGGATACAACTTCCTGCTTAGGAAAAACATTGCTTCCAGGAGAAATCTGTACTTTCTGGGAGAAGATAATGGGGGAGGGATAACTGTGTTTGTCCTGTTCTGCTACACCTTCCCTAATCATGAATTACTGGCATCTGACAGACAGGAAATTTGTCCAGCTGAACATTTTGGCCCAAGCTAGTAATTCAGTCATTAAGTTTTCATTTCTTTCTGTCCTACTCCTTTCAAACAAACAAACCATCCAAAACCAGAACATTTAATTACCTCCATCAATTTAGAAATCCCAAAAACTTGTCAGTTGTCAGTCTGCTATATCCTGAACTAGAGGATCTATAGCTACTCCTTGATGCCCCATATCACTACAGTCCTGTAATTCTTCTCTTCACAGATTCTCACATCCCAAGCAAGAGACAAGACTGGAACAGAGTACACATTGCACATGGACAAAGTTGCCAAGGATTTGAGACAAAGCATGATGAATTCGCTCTAGCTCAGGCAGTTGAAAGCATGAGATTTGCATCTGAGATCATCACCCTATGCTTCACTACAGTCAGAGATAAACAGACACCTGCTGAGGGTGACTCATCTCATTCTAAAGCAGGGATCCAATAGTCAGTACATCTAACCTGTCGCAATTACTGGAACTGAAAGTAGGAGGAAACAGACCATTTTCAACACAGATAGAGAAGCATGGAAAAGTACCCAGAGATACACCAGATATACACCAACAAAGATATCAGATATACCTAAAGAAAAGGTGAAGTTCTTTGCATTTCAGATTATGCAAAATCTGTCTTGACAAATAAGAGATTTCATGTCTTCCATTGAGATCAAACCATTTCTGGTTCTTGCTATCAACCAGTTTCACCAGTCTCTGAACATGTGCCTTTTAATTCTTACAGGTTAAGTTACAGACTGCATCCTAAGGTTTCCTATTATTATTCATCAGAGCAGGGAAGGTCAGCTGAGACCAGAGAGGACTGTGAGGAATTCCAGAAGGACCTAAAAATACTCAGCAAGGGCCATAGCACACTTAGAGATAAATGTGGAGCAATGCATATTTGACAGAATGATCTGAGCTATTCATACAAGTTGACTTGTTCAAACCAACTGTAGCACTTTGGAGACACAAGTGTTACTGACAAGTCAAGGAACTTTTTCCTCATTGTGAGGCATCAGGTAGGACAGAAACAAAACAATCCTTTGAAGAACAGAAGGAAAACCCCAGCAGATTACAAAGTTATGTGGATGAGTCACTGGCATTCCATCTCTTAGAAATACTGTATCCAGTTATCATGGTGTCTCAAGAAAAAAAAAAAAATGTGAAAAAATAAAGACAGAATCAGATTTTGCTTGCTGCCAGAGGACATGTCCACACACCACGTACATGGTGCATTGTACAGCACAACACCTGGCAGAGATCTGTGGTCTAGGAGTGCAGAAGCTGGTGCATCTGTGTGACAGCACAGCACTGTGCTGGGACAGTAAATTCGGTTCTGGAAAGTCTAAAGCCTCTCTGGCTCCCAGCCAGCTGGCACGGAGAAGTGTGCACAATTATGGTAGAAAGCCTAACGGGAGGTGAGGTCTCATGTCTGCATGGATCAAACTGGCCACTATTTAGCTATTAAGGACATTTATTTTCTGAATAGTTTAATCAGCATTTCCTCCTTCAGGTATTTCCTCTGTACTGTGAGGATCAGCCTGAAAAAAATGAAGATTTTCAAACCTACTTTGAAAAAGGTTGCTGTAAAGGGAAAGGAAATAATCTGGTTGCTGTGTCTACAGCAAAGAGAACAAGCAGTATTGGACTCAAATTTCTGTAAGGAAGACTCAAGTCAGACAGCAGGAAGATGGATCTACTGTATATTAGACTGACAAGAAGTTGTGCAGTCTTCAGTGTTGGAGAAGAGGCAAGATGTGTCCCTCCTGACAGCCTAGAGAGCAATGTATACTGATTTTGCTTTTGGGGCAGGGAGACAGACAATTTGATCTGAAATGACCTCCTTCTGATTCCATTGATCTTAGACCAGTCATCACTTCCTACCATGAAAAAGTTCTTTTCTCACCATTTCAGCAGCAGTGAATATTCCCCTGCAGATGACAATCCATTATATAACAGAAGTGGTGGTGCAGCATGTTTTAGGCAACTACCCTCTGCAGAGGGGACATACCAGTTTAGAAAGATGCAGCCCACGTCTGGGAAAGGGTGCAAGAAAGATTATTATACAGTTGTGGCCACAGAAGCGTTCATGTGACCAGCTGGTGCTATCTCATAGAGAAAGAAGGAATAAAAAGGGTTGGGTAAGGAGACAGAAAGAGTGGAGTCCCTCACTTTCCACCCAGTAAGTCTTCATTGAATAACAGCACGTCAAAAGGCAAATATTTTTGCAGTATGCACAGTCAAACCTAACAGATAGAAGGGTGACAGGTCTCATTAGAGAAAAGAAAGGACTGAACTCACTGTTGGGCTCCTCTGTTTAACTTCTTGCAGAGTTTTAATGGGGGGACTCCGTGTTTCTTCCTGTAGTCATTGTGTGCTTTCAAGACTTCTTCAGCAAATTGTTTGGAAGCTGAAATCACATCAAAAAAATTGGAAAGGTCTGTCAAATACAGACATTAGTGAAGACAGAAAAAGCATACCCTGTAGCTAAGACGTCGGTGCAGGCTGGACTGAAGAACAGAAGAGTATCACCCTTATTACCTGGGAGCAGGATGAAATGAACCGTTAATGCCCTCCATCCAGGAACTATAAGAGACTCTCCCATTGGGATGGTGCAGACTCACTACAGGTTGAAGAAATATGTGAACCTGACTCCTTTCCTCAATATCAAGGTGATTTAAGGTTAGTTTGATTGACTTGCATTTTAAGATTTCAGTGCACTGCATCACCATTGCAAAGAAGTCTCAGAGTAAGCAACAAACAGGTCCCTTGTGGAGATGCACTAAAAATGCAAATTATTGCCACTGCATGCAAGAATTTTCTGTATTAGTCAAGACACCACCTAAAGAAAATTGAAATGCTAAAATGTGTTGAACTACACAAATACTTTGAAACACACACCATTCTTTTCATTATATAGTACAAATTCATAGAAATCTCAAAATGCACCTTTATTTGGCTCAAGACAAATAACTGTTCACAAACAGCAAGTGGTAACAAAAGAAAAGGCTGCTGGGGATTATTTTTTCCCCCCTGTGCTAGAGTGCATTTGCTAAATATCTGCATTCCAAAGTTACTGAAAAGCTTTAAAGAAGCTCTTGTGTGTACCCTGATAAACTTGAGCCTTTCAGCAGCACAAGGTAGAGGACAAGTGGCAAGTCACATTGCAATTCCCCTTGATGGCAATTTCATGTTGCCTCCTTTTACGACTCTGCTGATGTTTTTCCCAAGAACCACAGAAAAAGTATCTTCCCTGGCACTGGTCAGCCTGGGGAATTTGCTGCTTTGAGACAAATTTGGAACCTGAAACAGGGTATTGGGGCAGTTAGAGAGGTGTGGATCACATCTTCAAAACAGAAAGACAGTTTTCTCTTTATATTGCTGAAGATTCTGAACAGGCCAAGACTTCTTTGAGTGTTTACTCCACTTTTACCATGACACAGGGTTCTACATTTATTAATGATTCATCAGCTTTATTTCTGAATATCCTAATTAGCACAGCTACCATCATTTGCCTTGTAAGACAGTTTTGAAGCCCAAATAGACCTCATGACTAGAAAGCATTTCCTGTTATTAAGCTTAGCTTTCTCAGCTTCCTCTCACTACTCGACCCTAACAACTATAATCAATCATTCTCTCCTTTATTAGCATGTACACCAGTCTGCTGTTTGTAATGATGCATTTTCCCACAGTAGAGCTGTCAGTTTGTACACACTGCTTTTGCAACTTTTTCCTAAGGTGATTACCCAACCCACGCTCATGCTTTAAGTTGTTCTCAGAGTTCCCTACACTTTCCCCGACAGCTTTAGGATAATATGGCAGCCTAAGGTAATCTCCACATCTAATGCACATAGAAAGCCATTACTGTTTCATGCAGTACTTTAAACCTTTTGAACACAGTCTGAAGTTAGGTTGACCCAGACCAAAATGTCATTGTGGACATATATCTAATATATTCTCCATCAACATGCTTTCAGGATTGATTTTTTTGGTATAAAATCGGTGGCATAAGACAGCAACAGGAACCGTGTTGAGAGTGAGATGAGATCTGCCTACCACCTTCCTCCTCTTAGATTTTCCTTCAATTTTGTGTGTCACAAGTTGCGTGCCAACAATCTAAACACCTCCACTTTGGTGTTTAAGCACTCACACACCATTTTGCTAACAAACCTGTCCCATCACTCTTATTACTATTGCTCACAGCTGTCTGATTCTATCAGGCCAGAGTCCTAAACCTCTCACCTGCTGCATCATGCGGGGTCATGCCCTATTTCTAAGGCATCTATCATAGGTTACTGAGGAAAGCAAGCCTACCACCAGTTCACTTAGCTTCACTGACTCGGGCCCATGCTTGCAGCAGGGAAATTTCAAGACAGCCTGCAAATCAAAGAAGTTGAAATGCATGGCTTTGGAAGTTGCATCACATACTCCAGGCTGCATTTTTCTACACAAGACTAGCTTGTGTCTGTTATCTCCCAGACTTAATATCTCATCTGCTCAGCATTAAACAGTAGATAAACAATCTGACCTGCAAGTGTGAAAGTTTCTATTCAAATTATTTGCTCTCAATAGCAACAACAAATTGAAATTCTAAAAAGAAAAATGAAGTAAACTGAAATACAGGCTATGTCACTTGTTTGTCCATTCATTAATGGAAGTATTGCATAATCCAGCTCTGTACTAACATTTTGACTTATGAAGACCAACAAGACATGGACAAAACTGAGTTTCTTTTAGCCACGGCAGGCACCGCTATGCTCTCCCTAGAGAACCTCCATCCTCCCCTTCCCTCAAAGGTGGCTGCCATAGAAACACTTATCTGCCATGACTCAAGCTCATGTGCTAACCGCCTCCCTCTGCACAGTTTCTCCCGTGCATGCTGATGTGTGGAGAGGGACGCCCAACTGCCAAATGTATTTCAGATTTGTTTTGGAAGACATGTTAAGTTTTTCCATTTTACCAATGTTCCATACACTGAGAAGCCAGACATTAAAAGTGAGAGTTAACAGGAGTTTTCAGGCTCCCACCCAAATGGGAACAGCTTCCCAAACAGCTTTGGAGACGTACTTTTTTCCCTTCATGTAGGTTGTTTAAGCTGCTAGAAAAAAACATTTCCTACTGCCAGAAAGTTGGATGTGGTCATGAATCATTACACAGCTTAATAAGTAAAACAACTAAAGGTATTAGATACAGTTGCTTGCTTCTCATTATTCAATTATTTACCTCTGTTTTGGATCCTTCTGGAACATTGGCTAAGATAACGACAGCACGTGACAACTACTTTCCAGGCTACGATGTGGTACAGAGCATGCCTTACAGTTGTTAGTTTTTGGACTTTCAGTTTCATTGATCAACTTTGTGTGACCATGGAAAAGTAAGCAGAGGCATCTAGGTTGCCTTTTCCTATTTCTTCATTCTCTTACTGTCTCTAAACAGCATCAATCTATTCAGTCTTTCTCAAGCGAAGAGCTCTTCAGGCCTGAATCCTTCCTGCCTCTTCTTTGAACCCTGTCTTCTCCTGCCCTGTTCTTCCCTTAGTTTGGGCATCAAAACAGAAGCAAGTTATCTGAACATGTCTTCCACAATACTAGCTCCTCTGCATCATCTTTGCAGCCATCAGCTGGACCTACTCCACTGGCCTTGCAGAGCTGCAAGATTATGTTTGGAAAGATTAACAGTAAAATATTCCACAAAACACAAACATGAAACCTCTCCACTGAATACCTACACAATAGAAATGCTGTGGGCAGCCCTTATGTCACCATTCAGGATGCACAACATTATACCAGGCATACGCTTAGCTAGCAAAAAAGGCATACTTTTTTTTTTATGACTCAGTATCCGCCCCAGTGAGATTCATGAAAGACCATAGTATCAATTTCTAGAAGTATCGTCTTCTCAGTGTTCTCTGTCCTACTGTTTATTGATTAACCTTCACTGGCAAATTTGTACTTTCCATACATACTAATTTCTTCTGCTTAGCCTTCAGATAATTAACATATAATGCCGTCAACAAGAAATGGACCTGATGTAGAATCCTACACAGAAGTGTACCACTATGTTTGTCTCAATCCCTCTTTGAACCATGACATAGGCTCAAGCATTCACCCAATGTGTGCACTACAGGTAAGTGGAGATAATTACCTCACCTTTCAATTCTGCCCCAAGATAAGTAATTAGAAATGTGCTCATATAATGGCTAAAGCAACATATCTGAAGAATGCTACAAAACACATTTCAAAGGACCCACCCTTTTGGATAGAGGTAAACTCGAAAGCCTGATACCAGGAACCCTGGCAATATGACTCATATTATCCAGGATACTGTGTGTTACTTCCACACTCTTTCCTGTCCAGAACACAGGGAGGAAAATTAGTTACCCAGACAGAAAGTGCCAGAACACATGCAGAGGACACAAATGCAAGGTGGACAGAAAACACATAAAAAGGTAACCAGGTAACCATTTGAACACTAAGCATAGCTCTGCTTTAATACTGAAATCCCTTCAGTGTCCCTTGACTCTGCAGAATTGCTCTACCCTACTCTGAAAGCAGCAATGGGGTGTGGAATGAGAATGCAGCAAATACAGCTTTTAATATGCCCAACAGCTTTGTGAAAAAATTCATTAGAGGCTTCACAGAACTGCAAAGTAACTACATCAAGATGTCCTTTATTACTGTCCCAGATAACTGAAGATGCCTCTATTTCAACAAACTTCTCAAAGTATATTAACAATTAGAAACAAACAAAATTCTTGAGTATAAGACATCCCAGCTTCTAATGACCATGTTTTCATCTAGACCTTTCTAAGAGACCTGACATATTTATTATTAATAACCTTTATTAATAATCTTTATCCTCACTTGCAATGCAATTCTCTGGAAACAAGCCCCAGCTAAATCTTTCACACTCTGAGAATAATGTTCCTTCAATGGAGAAGTGACAGATATTTAACTGATATGAGAAACGTTAAGAGGACTACTGCATTTTGACTCGGCACTTTGGTTTGAAGTCACAAACACTCCAGGATGGTCCTATACTGGCTGGCCTCTACAGTGCCACAGGGAGTGGATATTCCATGTGCCTTTCTCTATTTGACTGCACCTTCTTTCTCCCAACTGGGACAGCAACTTCTTCAAAGACTGGCCCTTAATGCTATTCCTAAATATGTCATTTGGGAGCACAGATCTGATGACACTTCAATTCATGAGCCACTTCCAGCCATAAAACCTGACTTCCTTCAGTGCTAAACTCCCCTGTACTCTTAACAGAACTGTCTGATTGCTTGGCAACATACAGAAGAAATGAAATTACGTATACATCCTGGAAGGAAGGAAAGAAAAAATGATACTATATTCCAAAAGCATTATATCCCGGGTGGGGTTTCTTTGTCTTCTTTTACACATTTGAACCAAGAATTCAATAAAAGGGCAACAGCTCCATCCCATACAATAGGCATTTATGGGAGATATCATAATTGTTGGTACACTATTTCCCTCCCAACCCGAATTATCTTACGACCCCACTAAAAGATAGAAGAGAAAGTATTGCTTATAGGAGTGAAAGGAATTGGGGGTTATAATTAGACACGAGTTTGAATGGGAGTAGTTTCATGGAACGTTCTTGTGTTTATCAGGCTGCTCAAAATAGCTTTCCCTTCAGCTCAGGAGATCCCTCTTCAGGGAGGAGATTCTCTGATGTCTTTCAGTATTCAGTTTTGCCTGAACTTTCCTTACACACCTGCTTATCACTGGGATGAGCTTCAGGACAACAGTAAGATGTTTGAGTTAATTGAATCTGATGGACAAAGTTCATTTTATTATCTGCGTTTCCTCTACAACAAACTGGCAACTTAATAACCTTGCATTACCTGTGCCACATGACGTAACACAGTTTTCCCCCCAACCCGATTTGAGGCATATTGCCTGAGAATATGAAGCTGCTGGTGTAATAATGTTTCAATGACATTAGTCATGTCACTATTTGATTGCGAATCCTATTCTTGCTATAATAGACACTGTTGATTACTTCCTCACTTAAGGCCTTTTATAAACTGTTAGGCAATTGACTGCCATGATTAAAAAGGAACACCTGGTAAAACTGGAAACTGCACAGCTCCGAGAGGCAGCAGAGCCGTCTGTGATATAAGCATTTAAAAAAAAGTAACACTAATCAGCAGTCTTGAGCACTGACAGAACCAAGTTCTCACTTTCATTGGAGGCAAGGGTGGGGGGGAGAAGTCCTCTGCCTCCAGCCCCTCACTTCCAAACAATCAGACCAATGGGCCTGTCAGCAAGTCACTACCCTGGTGTGGTCATCGTGCCTAAGGCTGGAACTGACTGCTCGATATCCAGAGAAGCCAGTGTTGGCTTTGCATGAGAGACAATCAAAAGTAGTATTTTTATGACTATTCTGCTATAGAGGACAACTAAATATTGTAATCATTCCACACACCCACACAGACAACCCTGGCAGACAGTTAATGAGTAAGCTGCTAACCCTTTTAAAAAGGCTAAGAATACCCTCTCATTAGTAAGGTCTTGTATTCTTAAATCTAATTACCACACGATTCCTAGGGTACATACACTTCAAAATACAAAGCCCCAAGCAACCTCCATGTGTTAGAACTGACCACACTATGCAGGAGAAGAAAGCGAAGCCATCTGCTCCATTTCTTCTCTTCGTGCCTCCTCAACATCGTATTTGCTTAGAGTTTCTAATTACAGTTATTTATGAAGAAATTGAGGTGCGATTGTATTCACTGAGTAACACCAGAAATCAGAGCTTCCCTACCACAAAATCTGACCTTCAGCCATTAGATTGTGATTCCACCTTATAATAATGTTTGCATGACAGCAGCATACCATACTTTTCAGCAAGTAGCTCTTCTAAGTCCTTTGTAAGTCAACTGCATGTCTAACTTGAGTAATTTTTGCTGGTCACTTATTCATATTTTGGATGCTAAACATTCCTGTGCTTTGTGGATGTGGTGCTTCTAAGGGCAGCAACAGAGGGAGCCCCGTTGGTACCCAGTGCCAAGTTCATTTTACATAGCACTGTTAGCCGTCTGCTGCCAACCCAGGTCTGCAAAGTGAAGAACATTGCAAAGAAGAAGAACTGAAGAAAGGTAGAAGAACTATCCAACTTCTCCTGGGATATGCTCTGCCATTTATGTTCTACCATTGCTTGGGGCAGCCATACCTGAACTAGCTTTCATCTATTAGCTCCAATACCCTCCCACCTTGCTTTTCTGTCAAGGACATTCAAGCTAGCTGGGGCAATGCTCAAAGTATGTTTATTTAAGCACCTCCCTGAGGCATGGAAATACAGATATGCATGTTTCTCCTGATCACTGATGTGTAAACTCACCTATCCAGTAGCCCAGACCAGGCAGGGAGACACAGGAAACTTTCTTTACCCATATTTACTATCAATTACATAGTCTCATTCTCAACCCCTGCTCAACAGGCTAAACCCCAATTCTTGTAACTCAAAATCTTGAAAAACGTGGTCTGTATTTCATAGAATCATAGAACGGTTTGGGCTGGAAGGGACCTTTAATGGTCATCTAGTCCAACCCCCCTGCAGAGCGCAGGGACATCTTCAACTAGATCAGGTTGTTCAGAGCCCCGTCCAACCTGACCTTGAATGTTTCCAGTGACAGGGCATCTACAACCTCGCTGGGCAACCTGTGCCAGTGTTTTACCACCCTTATCATAAAAAACTTCTTCCTTATATCTGGTCCGAATATAATATATTTAAAGGATCAAATAGGTGTATTTCCCCCACACCACACCCTGGAAGATAAAATTCCACCTAAACTCCAAAATATTTAAACTTCTTGATTTCAATGTTCCTTCTGCAGCTCATGTTGCTTACACACTGGTCCAGCACTTGGGAGCCAAAGAAAAAGAGAGATGGCAGCATATGCAAGAGATGTACGTGCATGCGTAGACCCAGGGACTGCAGTTCCAAAGGGGAATCCTCTGCATCTCTCCAGAAAGCCAGAGCCACACCTAATAACACTGTGTCATGGACATCCCCTCCTGTGACCTGCCATGGGGGCAGTTCAGGGGAAATATACTCCTCATGGCTGTAAGTCCTCGTACAGTGGCGCTGTAGAAACTATAGAACTATCGAAGTCTGAATTTCAGGAAACACTTTTTCATTGTTAGGGTGACAGAGCACTGGCACAGGTTGCCCAGAGATACTGTGGAGTCTCCATCCCTGGAGATATTCAAACACCATCTGGACATGGTCCTGGGCAACCGGCTATGGGTGGCGCTGCTTGAGCAGGGGGAGTGGATCAGATGACCTCCAAAGGTCCCTTCCCACTTCAACCATTTTGTGATTCTAAGCTGAAGGCTTTCATAAGGGCAAATTCAAGGTTATACCCTGCCACAGTTCACCCCAAATCACTTATTAAGTGCCCAACACATGCCAACGGCCCACAGAATTTACAAGTGTGACAAACAAACACATAGGGTATAATTAAGCACATATTCACTAACATCTTAATGCCCACCTGTCACAAACTATCATTAGAGCTGTCTCATGGAAAAGAGCCCTCCTGCCCCTCATATTTGTGTTTACAGTGGGGCATGGAGACTTCAACAACACGTGCAAGCCCCTTTCAGCTTTGTGACGCACAGGTGTCTAACCAGGGACAGCCCTTACAATCTGAAATAGAAGATGGCTCCCAAACCCCACCACTACAACGGCAGCATGGCAAAGCTTCAGAAGGACATTTAACTTGGCACTTCATGCAGCTCTGCAGCAATCACACTTAAAGCTGAGACCAGGCAAAGCCCACGCGATTTCTGTTTAAAGCTGAGATTTGGTCTGGTAACTCAGTTCACTCAACATTAAATGGGATTAAATAACATTTGTGATGGCCTTAAAGATGCCTATATTGTCTTCCTCCACAACACCCCAGACTACTACCGTCTCCTCACACCCGCTTGCACAGAGTCTGGTTGGCCACCCTCCTGGCCTCACCTCGCCCTCCTCTGCAGGGCCACCCAGTCCAGCTCTGGCAGAGCTGCTGTTCAGACCTTCAAGGACTGGGCAGAGCTTGCTTACATCTGCCTGTAAAAACATAATGTAGATATGTTCCAGCTAATCTTTTTGGAGAACGGCATGGCCTCTACCAAAACAGCGACCTGAAATAGCCTTCTGGTCTGTTGAGATATGTAATAAACAACAAAGCAGTTACAGTCAAGAGACTCATTTTCACACACTTTTTGTTCTTCCATACAGAGCAGCAGCTAAGGGAAATTCAAATACAGACAAGATAGACTGCACTGAGAGAAAACTAAGGGTTTGAATGTTTTCACTGAATTCCAGTAATACAAGCTTTCTTCCTGCTTAATTTTTTTTTTTTGAGAAAGATTTCTTGCAGGATTCAGAAAGGAGAACTGATATTTTTGGATGTGCAACTCTATGGCATGGGAAACCTTGGTAATCGGTTTCTTCTACATACAAAACCTGGAGAAGTGTGGTTACTACAGACCATCACATTCCACCTCCTTCTTTGTGAGCCCTTCATACTTGTTTTGGTTTTTATCTGCCTTGAGCATGAGGAGCTAAGGCTACTAATCTAACAGTCAACAGGAGTAACCACTGTTGCATGGGATGGCTGCTGCATTCTCCTCCTGTCCCCACCGAAACCCTGATGGTTCAACCGACAGTTAAAAATTGGGCCCAGAATACTGTTTGCCAAAGCCTGATGCCTTTCTGGCAGATCTTTATTTGCCATTTATTGAACTTGAACCACATAATCGGTTTCTTCTACATACAAAACCTGGAGAAGTGTGGGGTTTTTAATTGAATTGACTTGATTTTTGAAAGGCCCTTTTCCCACCACCCCTCCAGTTCAGTTCTGGTGTAAAGAGAAACAGCCAGCAACTTGTATTAACGATGAGGTCTGCAAATGCCCTGCTGTTACCAAACACGAATGCTCAGTTGCTAGCAATTTAGACAAATTAATTTCCTCTCTTGCCACAGGCCCTGTAAAACCAGCCAGCACCTAACACGTTGTTATTTTGGTAGCTTGCAAGTATCGTGTTTCTCAGAAAGCAAACAGGTCACTTCTCCAGTATATTTGTACTTTTTTTTACAACCGGCTATGCCTGTCTCCTACCGAGATGCTGGAGTACAAGTTTGCACTTCAAATCAGCTGAAGACATAGCTCACTCCACAGAAAACACAACAGTCCTTTTTGCTGTGCTTCAAAGGTGCATCTTAAGAGCTAAAACTGGCACGTGCTTCTAAGGAAGATTAAAAACAGCACAGAAAACAGCACTGAGTTTCATTCCCGTCTCTTTTCATCAAACCCTTTTCTCAGCCCTTATTTTTGTACTGGCTCAACGAGCAGCACAGCGGGTACCTCCCAGCCCTTCCTCTGGAGTCCCACCCACATTTGCAGAAGGAGGAAAAAAAAAGAAAAGAAAAGAAAGAAAACCAAACACTGTTAAAAGCTAGCCAATATTTACTAAGCCCGTCCTTGTCTTTGTCTGACAGCTTCTGCAGCCACCAGCCAGAAGAAACAAGGCGATTCCCCTGCCGTCACCTCCGCCTGGCTTTTAGGGAGCGAGTGGGGCGAGCTCCCTTCCCCCCAGCAGGGAGGGCCGGAGGGGAAGCGGAAGAAATGAGACTTTTAGCAGCCTTTTTCTGCCACCATCCCAGCCTTTTCGGAGACTCCCACCAGCTAGAGAAATCCCCACACTCCAGAGCGGAGGAGTGGAGCTGGCAGCCAGCTGCTTCCCTGAGCATCGCCTGCAGCTGCTCACATGAATATCCCCTCTGGGGCGAGGGCTGCCCGCGGGACCCCAGCCTCCGGCCGCGCACAGCTGCAGGGGGGTCACAGCCCTGCCGACACGGCGGTCTTAGCAACAGGGCAACAAAGAGCAGCCAGCTCACCGTCACCTCATTTCCTGCAGAAAATACTTACCCCAGTCTTTTTGGTTCAGGCTCTGCAGGATCTGCGGGGAGGGGAGCCTGCACCACCCACTACTCCAAGCACTGTCCTAAATGAGAAGACCAGGGGAAGGGCAGAGGGAGTCTCCATGTTTGGCTTAAGTATTTGCAGGTGTTATGGCCATGGGGGGGGGCATATCTGTAAACCTCATGAGGGAATTTCAGTATGAATTTGGTTTCAGCAGCCTGCAGCTTCCAAGGAAGAAAGCTGAGTCAGAGGAACCGATATCATCCAACGCTCAGCTCTGTTCAATGAAGCAAAAGCAATGCTAAGTCTCCAGCTCTGATACTGGCAATGAACATTGCTTCAAATATAATCCACCAGCTAGTAAAAACACATTCTTAGGCAGCTTTTATCAAAGTACTGATATTTTCAACAACAGGATTTCTTTGCCTGGGGATACTTAGGCCTTAAGATAGATTTACGGAAGATAAAAGGTTAAAGAAACTAAAGACATTTATTCTAAAATAGTGGCCCCACTTTACATGAATTAGAGCACCCTTACATTTATACCTGCAGGCAACCCCACCTTAATCTTTCTGACCCAGGAGAGTAGCAAGCACTCTGTCTGGAGGTCAGACAGATCCCAACCTGTTACATTTCCATACATCCCAGTACAGAGAAACCTGCCCGTATTGTGTCCTCAAGAGTACTATAGCAGGAACATGAGGTATTTTACCCAAAACACAGAGGAAGCAGTACTCTACAAAAATAGCTGCTCCGACCCATTCAAAGGCAAACCACACTGAATGATCTCAGACAGGAATTTAAAGACTTCAGTACACTGGAAAGGGCAGATGGGATTTAGTCAATAAACCAATTGTCAGGGCAGGATCTCAGTTTTATGATTCATCTAAAAATACCACATGCTGCTCAAAGACAGTAACCTGGACCCAGTTTGCCATGGATTTGAAAAGCATGACACAAGTGACAAAAGATTTTTAATAGGTACTTAGATTTCAAGCTCCATTTGTGTAACTACTTAGGGATGCAAACAATACCCAAGCCTCGGCAAAATCAGTTTCTGGTCTGCCGTTGCTCCTAAGCTTGGAACAACCAACTGATGTGCAGTAATAAATGTGCAGGAACTAAAAGAGACAGTAATTGCCTTATGACTGTATTAGCAACTTGCTGACCTTTAAAAAAGGAGAAAGGAAAAAAACTCAACACACCCATGCTGAGGCCCGTTGAAGTGCTACCCACACAAAGATTTTCCTCAAGTTTCTGTGGAAGAGGCCTATGGTTTAGAGTAAATCAAGTACTAGGTTTTGCTGTGTGTGTCCCATATGTGCTGTTTATGCACAGCACAGACAGACGATATGCTGACAGGCTCTGATTTGTCACAAAAATAACTTCCTAACCACAAGAACAAAGAATAGACCATCCAGTTTCACAGCCATTTCAAAAGGCCAGCACAGATTTTCGCTCCTGACTCTAACAGGACAAAGATGGAGAAAGCCCTGGGCATGAACTCTGTCTTCTTAAGTTCTCTGGCTCCTTGGCAGCATCGGAGGAGTCTCCCCCAGCCGAGACTGTCAGAGAAGGGGATCTAAGCAGCCGGCAGCAGTGGGGAAAGGACCAGCAACACAGCCAGCAGCAGGGAGAGGCTTCACAAATATCTGCACAGCTGGGGAGAGACTTAGGAGCTGAACAAGGCTATCCTTGGTTAAAGTGTAAACAAATCTTAAATCTAAATCCTCCCAACAGGCTGACAAAGAGCTTTCCCCCTCAAAGCATCCTGCTGCCTATCTGCAGCGCAGGTAAGTTTTGTCAAACAGCTAGACACAAGGTAATTTTAAAGCTATAGGGCTTATAATTATTTCATACAGCAAAGCAAAGCTATTATCAGTTAGAAAATGTAAATGGTAAAACATACAACTACCCCAACGTTGTTCAGATTGGGGAGGGGGAGTCATTTATCTCGCTTTTTTTCATCTAACCCTGTGTCAGAGAGAAAGCTCCTCCCAGGCTGTACCATGCACAAATGAAAGCAGCTTTCTCCGAGGAAAGCCACTAACGCTTTAGCAACGCTTTCCGAGCACAAAACCAGGCACGGACATTGTAAGAATACACAGCCAACTGCACGAAGGCATTTGCTCACCTGATTTTCCCATGATCAAGTGGTGGCTTTTTTTTTTTTTTTAATTTCACCTGCTGCTTCCTCTCTTCACTGAGTTTCAGCGCTAAGCGTCGGGGACAAAGCGTTCACAATTTCAGCACAACTTCTTCAGTCGCCTGCGACCGCTGCCTGAGAAAACTCAGCAGCATGAGCCCGTTACCGCCCCTTCTTCAGCACTGGAGTAAGCCTGCCCATGCCTTATAAGGCATATGGACACTGTTGGTTTTTTTTTTTTCTTAAAAAGATCCTGTTTAGGGTCAAGAGCTATTTATCCTCCACAGTAACCAAGCAGCTCCAAAACACCATATGGTTTCACATACCAATTTAGCTTAGTAATCACGGCTGTCTTCTGATAAGAGCAGGCTGTGAAAATAAATTCTGCTGACAAATAATTGTGCTGCCACAGCAGACATAATCCATGAAGTTAATTCATACAGCTAAATACTTGTTAGATTTTACCCAGTTACTGTACATAAAGTTGAAACAAGCAAGTGATAAGACAGGTCAAAGTATAACTACTTTTTACGTCTAAAATAAATCACTTTCTGCACTGTTACAACATAACCTGTAGAAGGTATTAGTAAAATGCAGCATACGATTTTGCAGGTTAAACGGGAACTGTGCTGATGGTGTATTTCTGTAAAATGAGTTGGATGTGCGTATGCCTCATTTTATCTGTACAAGCACATTGTGCCACTGTTATCTTCACACTACATCGAAATGCCTCAAGCTAATCTGACAAATATTAACTACTTCACCTATGTCAAACAGGATACTTTGATTTAACTTCAGAAGTGCTGCAACTCTTCAAACAATAACTCAGTTACGTGTTTCCAACTTTCATCTTTTCATCACCACGAAAAATCCTCTGAAGTTAATGCTTCCCAATTTTTTACAATGCTTTTCAAAATTTCGAGGTTCTACTTGGTTTTGTGCCAAGTCTGCTGGCTCAGCAGGCTTTAGTTATTCTTTATCTACCTCTGGAGGCTGAGGTTCGTGATAAGACAAAAAAAAGAAAACTCCCAAATAAAGAGAGGTAGGTTAAGGTTTTTTTTTCTTTTTAAACAAGTAGGAGCCGCAGGTGGGGAAAGACATCCCTTCACCAACACACTCCTCCTCCTGAGGTTACCTCACTGGCAAGGCTGAAACACAGGTTGAGGGGGTGTCACTATCTAATAGCTGATGGGATCACTAAGAAGAGGTATGGGGGCAACGGAGTACCACCCAGAGGAGGAAACCACAGGGCGTGAGATCACACATGTCATCACAGCTGCCTGACACTTCCCTTCGCTGGTAGCAGGGCGGGCAGCGGAGCAGGAGGAAGAGGTCAGAGAAGGTGCAGAAGGAAATCTCTTCCCACTCCCTCTGCCTGGAGTGGCAGTAGTTGGCTGAGGAGCAGAGTGGAGAGCTGAAGCTGGTACTACAGAGCCCTTTATCTGGAGGCAAAGGCCTCCGTTTTATTTGCTTGCAGGAGCAAACAAACCATGGGCCAGTCTGTGAACCCTAGCCTCTAAAAATGCTCTGCTAAACTCAAAATACTGGGTTGTACTACTGCTAGGACATCCATCAATGCTCAGCAATACCCCCTGCCACTCTATGGCTGCGACAAGGAGTAGAAGGGAATTAATTTGCATAGTTGGGAGTCTCTGGTATTCAAAATGTTCATTTATATCCTCATAGTTGATTGTTATATTTTATACTGTTTATGTTTTAGATCTTTATAATATTCAGCTGCATTATAAAGCAACATCCCCTTGGGACCTGGACTGTTACTAAGAAAACAGCATCAAGATCTTCAAAAGTGACCAGAGACACCTGCATGCCATTTTCGCAACATCCTGGGCAACCATAACTTGGAAAAGAGGGTTTCTCTGATCTGGCAAAAATCTAGTGTTACCTATAGGGAAAAAATGGTGCTTTTTCTGGTCAGAAAACAAGGAAATCAAAATCACTGCTTGGGAATGAAATGTGAAAAGTATCAGTACAAAAAAAATGTAATGAGTCATCAGAGACTGGAAAGCAATGTAAGCTGAGATACACAAAAATGAAGAGGAAGGAGGGAGCTGAGTTTTTTAGCATTTTAACATTACCTGCTGAAACTTCCATACTAACGAATATTGCTGATCTTATCAGATGGAAATTCGGAGGAAGTATGTACACTAATGATTAAGAATGTAATCAAGTCTTCAAAAATAATGAAAGTGATTAAACCAAAGCCACTGGTAGGGAAATTTGTAAACCGTAAATCATCACTATCCTTTTACCAGTTTCAGGTACTATCAAGTATACTGGAATCTAAGTGGAAACAAAGGGGATTTCCCATTTTGTTTATGGTGGATCAGAGCACCTCCAAATGCATGCTTGTTTAATTACTTCATGATTCTTTTACACAGAGAAAATACTAGGATGACATTAGTATTATCCAATAGTGGGCACTGGAAACTATCTTACAGAAACAGAAATGCCCTGACACAATCAGATCTGAGCCCAACATTCTGGACTTGTATAGCAACACCTACTAAACATTTCTGGAAAAGATGCAAAAAAAGCACAATGTGGATTGACTCATTTTTAATTGTTCCATCTTTCTGCTAAAAGGAAAACAGAACAAAAACAGCTGGCTAGAAAAAGTATCACTTAACTAGTAAAGACTGGTGTAATAAATGTTCTGCCTGGAAATAGATTATAAAGCACATAAGAAGGAAAAATGCAATTTGAAAGGAAGTGCTTGAATCATTACAATCAGGGAGTCAGAGATAATTCATCTGCAGTAGAGCTGTTTCATCTGCTTTCTGAAAATCTGTGGCTAAAATTTTGGTGTCAAACTGAGTATGTGGCATTCAGATGACCAAACAGATTCCTCCTTCTACCCTATACTCCCTTTTCTCCCAACAAAGCAAATCCATTTCACCCATCTACATCAACCGCTTCTCTTTACCTTGATGTGACTGACCCTAATGCTTGCAGTCTTATAACCTCCTCTGGTGCCACCATATATAAACCCACATCCTTTCCATGCTTTGCTTTCCTGCCTCTTCTGGAAGCCTCCTGCACCTCTTCCCACCAGCAGTTTCTCTTTGCTGTCCCCCATCCTGCCCCATACAACCTGCTGTTCACATTGTCATCAGCCCTGGGTAGCCACAGGAATTCCTCCAGTGTCCCACAGGCTACCTCAGGGCATGTGGACCCAGGAAGGCCAGTGTGGTGGAAATGGCAGTGAGAAGTTCCAGGCCCACTTGGGATTGTGCTGCTGCCTGTTGTCTGACACAGCTTAGTCTTCACAGCCATGTGCTGACAGCCTCCTATATTTCTCCAATAGCATCTGCCAGCCAGCCATATACAGCTAAATCTGTAGAAACCCACGACTAAACAGATGTCTTTTTGATAGAGCAAGAAACCCCAGGCAGACCCCAGGTTACCTCTTTCCTTCCCAGAGGTCTGCCTCCACACAGCTGAGTACCCATCTCCATCTGCCAAGAGAACTCACCTAAGCAGGACTCTCCATCAGCTACGTGTCTGTTGCGAGGGTCCCAGTAGCATCACAGATTTCAGCCTGCAGATTTCTGTTCCAGCAGCAGTGCAAGTGATGAAGTAACAGCTGGCCAGTTGCTGCCTATGCAGATCCCCAACTGCTTGCAGGCAGGTTCAGACGCATTTAAGAAGGCCTGAGATGAACCTTTTCACAGGTGCATGCTCTGATGGGTCCAGCTGATGCAAATGCCTGTCCTCATTAATGTTCTGAATCATTAATTCATTCCATCAGTTGGTATGAATCAGGTAAAATTAGGTGCCCGCACAGACTGGGATAGATATATGACAACACTGCCATATGTAAGCCCGGCCAAGGAGGTGTGTACGCCTCCCAGCCTTCTTTTAAACACAACACAAAGCAGATTCTCCATAAGTCAAACCATGCATACAAAAAGTTTGTGAGCGATACTAAATGTAACAGATCTGTTCTCCCCAGAGACTCTAAACAAGTGACCCTAAGGACCAACAGTATTCATATGAATATAAATACATCGTATACTAATAACATCATATATGGTGATAAGAACCATGAGTGAACAATAAAATTATGCACCAGACTATCAACCAACTAGAAAACTGCATATTGAGGTAAACGGAAAACAAGTAAAAAATGATGGCAGAACATTTGAGAATATTCTTCCTGTTCCAGTTTGGCCAGGCTTTGCTTGTGGGACCCAAACTGGTATCGCCATTCACCTGTAAATTAATCCAGTGTATGTAGCAGGTCACATAAAAATTAACATTAGCACAGTTGGAGATGTTAATTTTTCTTGCAAGAGGAGATATTCACGTCTGCCTTCTAGTGTGACCGTAACTCTCGGATGCTGAAGAAAATGAAAAGAACTGAGCTGAAAAGAACAAGAGTACAAAGGCAAGGCTATTCCTCTTGTTTCAGACTGTGCTGATATTGGCTGGCCACATCCACAAAGCCCTCATACAGAAAACAGGAGACTGTCACTGCAAAGTAGTCATTGACTTTAACTTCTTCCTACACATTGCAAGATAAAAGTAGCGCGTGATTAATCACCAACAACAGTCTTAAGGGCTGGATTCAAAGCAAAGGCTTGGAAGATGAAACGTTGGATACTGTTGTCCAAAGGAGAGTGTAGCACAGGCACTGCCTTTCTCTCGAGAGGCTCGGCACCCTCCCAGCTGATGTTCTTCAGGCTCAGTCCTTGACCATCTAAATGTTTGAGAGCACAAGTACACAAATCTCACCAGAACAGGGCAGTGAAATGCCCACTTCAGCCTCAAGGCATTCCTCAACATGGGCCAAACTACTGGGGTTCTAGCTGCAGAAGAGAACCAGAGGAAAACCCTCAGCACAGTTGCTCTCAACTAGCTCCAAGCAGGAGCCTCCATAAGAAGCGTCGCTTCCCACCTCTGCAGATGCTCAGAGTGCTTCCCCTGCACCCTGCCATGGAGAAAGACACAGAGCTCCTATGGCTCCATAAGAGGCAGGGGCCAGCTCCTCAGGGTACAGAGGAGTAAAAGTAAAGACAGGGAGGAGAGGGTACCCTGGAAGGACTTTCGGCACAAAAAAGTATTTGAGGGTATTCAAAAGCAAGAGAGTTTCTGACAGTGCTACAAAGTGTTACCTCTTTCCTCGAAGGCTGCGGTGGGCTGAACAGTACCTGGTACATGGTTCTAGGACACTTCACGGGCTCTCTGCTTCAGCACAGTACCTCAGGCTGAGGTTAAGCACCATTTTTTCCCACTGCTCTGTAGCTATGGAAAGAAAAGTTCAATGACAGCACAGGTGAGCACAAATACACAAAGGAGTCAGATGACTAGGCCAGCTGCTGACCTCCAGTAGTGGTGTATCGATACATAAACACACTGACTCCGTAGCATCTGTGGTGTTGCCTTCCTGTGCACAGCCCTGCAATCTTCTACTTTTTGTATCAGATCCACATATGCAGTAACCTTTGTTTTAGCAAAGCCTCATCCTACTAACTGGAAGCACCTCCTGCTTAACAGCCACAAATTTAGACCCTACATTAAAATACCCTTGTATATGAACCACTTTATGAGTCAGAAAGTAAATTTGAGCAGTTACTCATGAATGAGATCACACAATTATGATAGGTCCTGAAAACACCATTTTAAGTGTTTAGAAGAAGACAAGAAAATACATCCGATATTGGGATTAACTAGAGAAGAATCAAAGAAGGTGGCAGATTGTGGTACTGTTTAAACCTCTGATTTGCTTGTGCCTTGAATTACACAGGTAGTCCTGGCTTCCTGATCTCAAAAAGGACACAGCAGAAGTGGAAAAAGATCAGAGATAGGCAACAAGGGTATGGAAGCTTCATGCGCAGAACAACAGGGCTTTGAGCAACCTGATCTATAGGAAAGTATCCCTGCCCATTGCTGGCGGGTTGGAACTAGATGATCTGTAAGATCCCTTCCAACCCAAACCATTCTATGGTTTTGTGATTCTTCAGCCAAGGGAAGAGATCATGGAAAGGGAAATTACAGACATTACTACAAGATGATGAGCAACACAGATGGCTAATGACTGTTGACTGTGTCCTCCAATACAAGAATTAGAGGATATTAAAGGAAGTTTGCGGGAAACAAGGTTCAGAAAAATGGATGCGATAGAGAAGGTGTTTTGGCAAGGAGCTTTTATTTTTGTGCAGGTTGTCTCTTGTCCCACCAGCAGACACTGCTGACAAGTGTCTGTCTACCTCTCCTTCACTCCCTCCCTTCAGGTATTTATACATGCCGATGAGATCCCCCCTGAGCCTTCTCTCCTCCAGGCTGAACAGTCCCAGCTCTCTCAGCCTCTCCTTGCAGAAGGTATTCCAGTCCCTTAATCACCTTTGTGGCCCTGCACTGGTGTCAATCCAGTACATCTGTATGGTTCTTGTACTGGCAAGCCCAGTAAAGACAGCCCAGTAAAGGCTGCCCAGTAAAGACTTACCAGTGAAGACTGAGGCACAGAAGGTATTGAGTACCTTGGCCTTTTCTGTGTCCTGCATCACCAGGCCCCCGCTGCATTCAGCAGTGGGCCACGTTTTCCCTGGTCTTCCTTGTGCTGTTTATGTACTTGCAGAAGCCTTCCGTGTTGCCCTTCACATCCCTCACCAGATTCAAGTCCAGGTTGGCCTTGGCTTTCTTAACCCTATCCCTGCAAGATCAAACAGCAGCTCTATCGTCCCACTGGGTCACCTGCCCCTGCTTCCATCTCCTGTACACTTCCTTATTATGTCTGAGTTCAGTTAGAAGGTCTATGTCTGTTCCTCCATGTCACTCCTCCATCCATCATCTCCTCTCCAGCAGCTTTCCTACCTGACCTTTACGTCAGGCTCTTCTCTTCACAATTCCCCTGCATGAATTTCATTTCCGTATGAGTGATCCATTCAAGTTCTCAAATATAAACTCCAGCACCATCACATCTGCATTCATCACACAGCTTTGGTTCAGTCTTTGTACTCCTGAAGAGTGCCATTTACCACCCTGGGGCTATGCCTGTCTTAGCAAGTAGTTCAGCACAGCAGAGGCAGATCTGTAAGGAGGAACCTGATGTTCAAGCCTAAACGTTTCATTGAGTTTCATCTTGACCTAAGACTAGCTCAAGGCCAGAAGCATGGTAGGAATACCTGACAGCAGCTGTAGCATGTCAAATAAATTCCTGGAGCAAGTCTCTGGCTACATTTGATCCAAAAAGAATCCATTTCACACCCAGAAACTGTTCCATGGTGTAAACTAATGAGTGCCAGAATGCCAACAGGTGGGCACTGGAATAGCATCTAGCCCTGCTTTCACTGATCTATTTCTATTGTTGATTCTGTGTCCTTCTCACAATTTCATCCACCTCACTTGGAACAGCCTTGACCTACCTCACTGGTACATGCAATGAGTTTGCAGCAGCACTGCACACCTACCTTGTTAGCTAACAACATCATAGTTGATTTTCCTTGGGCAAGATTTCTCTAGCATTACTGCTTTGTGTTTTCCTTCCTTTCACTACAAAACCACAATTAAATCAAGGAAAAGTCAAGCTAATAAATCCAGAAAGAAAACATGATTTTTTGTGCAGTTATATAGTTTAGTACTTTTTCCCCCAATATTTTTTCCCTTAATGGTCTTCCAATAGATTGGATTTTAGAGGCAACAGGCACACTTCCAAAAAAAGTCCCAGCAACCACTGACACCAACAATGAGGGCACTGCTTATCACTAGCAGCTGAACCGTTGTATTGGAGTTGATAAACCATTGCTGGAGGTAGGCATCTGAGCAGGTCACCCAGCACACGCACACCACTGCAGTGACAAGATGCCTATTCCCAATGCCTACTTTTTTTGTTGTTCTCTCCCTCTATGCTTCCAATCAAATTGCGAAGCTGCCCCTGTAGAAGAAAGGGCTAATCAAAGCAGCATGAGGAAAACAGATGCTAATTCCATAGTAGGCATCTCCTGGGCTGCATGTCTCCCCAGTGACACTGCCAGGGAAAGAGAGTCCTGCCGGCACCCGGCTTTGCTTGCCTTCTCAGGGGGACGGCTGGGAGTAGAGGTGTGTCAGCCCTCACCCCTGTGCTGGGACATCAGTGCTGGGGCTGGACTGTTTGGCTTGGCAGGGCTGATTCTTTTGCCAGAGCAGTCTAATGGTCTGGCTAACTCTACCTGCAAGTCCTGCTGCTTTTGTGAAAGAGGCAGTAACGGCGACCCAGCCCAGACTGTCCTTTCACAGTTCTTCTAGTACAGTTAAAGCCCCTCCTAAAACTGTGTACTTGGGAGTAGTGCGCCCTGAGGCAAAAAAAAATTCAAAAGCTCCTAAACTGTGAACAAATAACAAAATCGCATGTGTATGTCAGGTCTGTTGTGGATCTTCATTCATACCCCCCAGTTCAGGGATCTTGCCCTCATCTGTTCATGCTGCTCAAAGCTCTGTCACCACAAGTGAATGCCTTAGCATTTGCCCTGGCTTATCTCCTGGCTATGCTATTTGCTGCCTCTTCCATTCCTGCATGAGGCTCTTATCATTCCCTTTTTTCTTTTCTCTTTTTTGTATGAATCAATCTGAACCAGCTTTTCTGCCAGTTTGCAGTCCTCTGCAAACCTTTCAGATTGACTGATGTTCAGAGAAACATTTCAGATGCTCCTGTCACACTTAGTGCCAGCTCTCAGTTTTGAAGTCCTAGGATTGCGGGAATATCAACTATTGCTTTTTCTTTTTTTTAGAGGTTGGTTTCTAGACCACTTGCTTGTAAAGAAAATCCTGACAGCGTCACCTGTAAGAAACAGATGGCAATTAATTTATTTTTAAATAATGTAGGCATCAAGCTATTCTCCAGAAGCCTACAGTTTCTGAACAGTGGGAGATGATAAATCAAATTAGAAACTTATCTTTTCTTTCTTCATTGATGCTCAGCAAGTGGTGGGGTTGTTGGGTTTTTTTTTGTCTTAGCCGTTTCACTCAGAACCCTCTAACGGAATCCTTGCTAACATTCAGTTAATTTTCTTAGCTCTGTCAGCTCATTTATATACCTATATTTTTATCATATTTTAAAAGACTATTTGAGGTCCTGTATGGATAGCACATTTGACAGAAAACATATTTTATGACTATTTATGTAATTTTAATGTCTTTTTTTCTATTACTTAATCAAGAATTCCATCAAATAATGTGCAACCTTTATTAAAGTTGACAAAAATTAAATAACGTTTTCAGTCTTTCATGTGGATTTTAGACAGGATACTTTGGTTTCCCTATCTTCTCCTTTTGTCTGATGTAATTCTAAAGGCATTATTTCGATTTTTCTTTTTCAAATTGTGTATCTACAGGTGACTGCATTCTGTCTCCCCAGCATTGTTCAGTACTGCCCGTGAGCGGTACCTTTTGTTTCCCTTTTTAATTCGTTGCTTGTTACTTAGCACTTTGAAGGCATTGATCATCATGCATAATTTGACTACTACTTTTACTGTTTTGCCAAACCATAAAAATCACCAGCATTAAGTTTGTGAGCAGATAACCTCAAACAAAAAGGTAAAGAAAATTCCCCAAGCCTCTTAGAGATCAGCTGGAGTCTGCACTACCACCTTTAGGCTGTACTACCACCCACCGGCTTAAAGTAGAATCAACAAAGGCAGCGGAGTGGACAAAGCCTCTGCGCTGCTGCAGCAGCACAGCCTGCCCCAGTGACATTGCTCCTTCAAGGCTGTGAATCCCAAAAGCTGAAGACGCTCATTCCTGATGGATTTAGCTGCAGTGGCTAGAGAGATTACCAAACCCCATTATGGTGCAGCTAAATCTGACAGGGAATTTGGCTTTTCAAGGCACAGCTTCTGTCTGGGCATATGGGATTTTCTTGGTAGCTGGTCCAAGACTAGAATTCTTTTTCCATGGAAATTCAGGGAGTTTAAAAGTATCATCGCTTTAAAAAAATCTCTAAATGCCCCTCTTCTTTTGTGTGTAAGGGAACCTTAAAATACTTACCATTTTCAAATGTAAAGTTCTCTTCATAGATGTAGATGCAAGCTATCTCGGCTCTTCTTTCTCATTCTAAGTGGTGTTTCACTCCAGATCACTCTCTACAGCTCAAGATCTTACTATTTGGAAACAGTTCCTGTGCAGGACAGAATCCAAATTAAACTTGCTACTGATTTCTTAGTGTTTCAGGTGAAACTACGTAACCTTGAAGGTTACTGTCAGCAGAAGTAATGAACTGCTATGGGTTTTGATAATGTCAACATAATCCAGTGCATCGTTAAATCTTTAAATAATTTATTATTTTATTTGGTCAGCTCGATCATCAAATCTGTTTCTTCTCATGGCAGTAATGTGCATCCTTTATAATTTCTTTAGGCTTCCTAGCGCCTGCAGTAACAATGCTCAAGAGTGGAACAAAATGTCTAGGTCCAAAAATAATGAAATACAAATACCAATCTTTATGTGCCTACTTCAGGCATAGTTTGTCATGTAACTAAATATTTAGGTAAGACAGATCGCATTGATTTTTGTCCAGGAGCGATGAAAAATGTGGGCCTCTAACATTCAGTCCATCCTGCGTTCCTTGTGAATGGAGCTTTTGTTATACATACACATACATCTTACAGTAAACAGGTATCTTTCAGTAAGCCACAGCATTAGTTTCAGTTAGACATTGCCTAAAAAATACCTGACTCTAAGAATATAAACATTTTTAGCATTATCTCTGTTAGGATAACTTCAACATTTCTGCTTCAGTCACAGCAGGTAAGTAGGATTTGTGTGTAGCCTCTTTTGTTGATATTAAACATTAGCTCATTTCATACACTCGATAAACAACCTTTAGCAGTAAACCTCATGTCTTGCTTTACATCAGTTCTATCTGAAGAGCTCTTCATGTTAAAAACAGATAATGTAGTGCTACTGTTACTGGCTTCGTATCTTGGAACCCAATCAAGAGAAGAAATATAAACATTGTACAGAGAAAGATACAAGTACAGGTTTCTGGGCTTGTGACCATCAGTACCTGATTTTGATCGATTTTGAGATTTAGACTTCATTTGCAGCTGGCAAAAATAGTAAATATTGTGCTTAATTCATAATATAGTTATTACTGGTTTTACACTAATACAAGGTAACAACAGCAGACAGAATAAAGGAATATTCTCCGAGTCCTTCTTTACCGAGTGTGCACACTTGGGATTTTTTACACTATTCCTACTTGGTGAGACCAACCACAAACAAGGAGACAGCCAAGGTAGTACAAACTCAACCACAGAGTGCCTGTGCAGATCTTGTCAGTATCATGAGAATGGCTTCATTTTATAACGTCATTTTAAATGCATTTTATAACTTCTCCAGACTATAGTTCACAGGTGAACTGTGAACTTGCTATTCTGTTCTGTGCATTAAAAAAAGCCACGATTTATTGTCTGTACTTTTATAGCATTTCCTTAACAAATCACCCACATACTGTCCATTATTTTCAGTAATAAAAATATTTTGGAGCATTTCCAGTATAGAACTATACTAGTTATAGGAACTGCATGATTTTTGTGGGGTGCTTTGAAGATATAACTTACATTTTCCACACAACTGTATAACACAAATGCCCACTTCAGAATGTGAATTTTTTTCTTTTATTAATATGAACAATATTGTGTGTCAAATACTCAGCTCTGTAAAGCTTGATGAGGTCTTCATTATTTTGATATTTTAAATTATATCTTTAAAAATAACTGCATTTTAGCTTGAACCAGCAAAGGGTGAAGCTGTTACTTAAGCAGTTGATTCATTTAATTAGAAAGCTGTTCTAAAGTTACTCTAACTTTTGCAATATCAGCATTAGCTTGTTTATGAGTATTTGACTGTAGCCTTATGTTGCTACACTAAGGTATAGGTATGTCATCTCACTAGATTTCACTGAGGATCGATAAGCCTTCAAGGATTACTTACACACAAACTGAAAGGTACCACACCTTTTGGAAATGCAACTGTTGCTACAGTGAAACATCTAAATAGTGAAATATTTAAGAAAGCAAGTATGGGGGGCGGGGCAGGGTGGGGGGAAGCCCTTCTTCAAATTCAAATGTCTGTTCTTTTCTGCATTTTTACATGTAGTTATTTTTCTAGACTCTTTTATGTTAAAATTCAGGCAAGTTCTACATTAGAACTGCTTTTGGAGCCTACTAATTTTGACTTCACAATCTTTGCTTTTATTTTTACTACATAGTGCTTCAGGTACTGTTTAAAACCTGGTCCCTGCTGCTGTTGAGAGACAAGACCATAATGGTTTTCAAAGCTTTATCTATTAATATATAATCCTTGCTCTACAACTGCATACCTTTTTCTGTGCTTGCAACACAAAATCAGCAGACATGTTGTTGTTTCCCTAATGCATTCCTTACTCCTCTGAAATTTGAATTTTAGATATTTGTAGTGAGGTATATTGGCAGTAAAACAACAGCAGTAAAACTGATATTCAGAGGAACACAACGATTTATGATTAACACGCACTAGGTATTATATGAGGTTGTATGCAAGAAGGTTCTCAGAAGCAATGGTGCAGCTCAATACTGTCAGGTGAAATGCAAGACCACAACAGGAGTTAGACAGCTATTAGTTTATTGATAATATATTCATACTGCGATCAGCGTGGGGAGCCCCAGTTACCGCATGGAGGGTTGCAAGGGAAAAGCAGACAGTCTGGTCAGGCACCCGATCGAGGCTCAGTCCAGGGACGTCCCTGCCTCAACTTAGATACCTTTTTCTTTTGACAGCAGGTTTTTTTTATATATATATACACATATCATGCCCACCTGGTAACACACCAAACACCACAATGCTGCAATAATTAGAAGCTCAGGTCACTGTAACCTGACGATCATCGGTTGGGGCAGGACGTTTGATTTGTGAACTGGGACTAGATCACATGCATTGAGCCTTGTCCTTGACTCCTCGCCGATCTTCCAAGTCCTCCCCTTGCAACTTGTACATCCCAATGTGGTGCATTTCTCTGTACAAACCACAGGGACCAAAACTTGGGAGTAGATGGTTTTATGCATAGTTTTTCTTTCACCTCAATCAGTACATTAGAAAAAAAAAAAAGAAAAAATCCAAAACAAACATCCTTGTGGTACAGCTATTTACACTTGCTGCAGCACAGACATTTGTGTGTTAAAAGATTTATATATAAAAGTATGTTTCCTATTATTTCCCTATATAAAAAAAAAAGTTATAATGCAGAAGTATCCCTAAGTTACTTCCCCACTATAATCTGAAAGTGTATCCTGTCTTTTAGGAAGACTTGAAATAATGTACACAAAAGAAAGATTACCTGAAAATACTGCCTGAAGGAAGACAATGAGAATCAGTTCGGCAATATGCCATCAGTAATGCTCAGAAATGCAGCTATTTTGAGGTTAGCATTTCTTTTGTTCACTTGGCTGTGTCTGTTCTGGCTGATTCGTATCAATCCCAAAGCAAAAATCATCAATAAGGTGCTTCATTAAGACATGGAAAATAGTCTTCAGTCTTGAAGAGGACTGGAGGTTCATAGAGGGTCTGTTGTTGACGTGAGGAAGATGATTTCTGCAAATTAGATAAGTTTATTTTTCGCCTTCTTAAAAACGCAAGTTTTAAAACAAAGCGTACAAAGCTAAAATGCAAAACAAGAAAAGTTTTAAAGGCACATCTCTTTAGTCAGGTGAATTTTTAATCATAGCTCAGATGGGTCTGACACATTCTTAATGTTAGTGAAGAAAAGCAGCCTTTCACTTTTGCCATTCTATCACCTGAACAGATTCTGTCCTGGAAAGTGTATGATACACCAGCTTTGCAGGAGCCAAACGCATAAACTTTTCCAGGTGATGGTATAGTCATTGTAACCTTCATCCTTCCAAAGCCACATACCTTTACCTTTCCTGCTCCGGCCCTTGAGTTAACCGTAGCCTGTGTTCTCATTCACTTAGTTAAAAAAGTCTTCATGTGGAAACATGCCTAGCAAATGCTTCTTTTGAGAAGGCTACTCCTCCTGCTGAGCTTCTTTCTTCACCACAAATTCGTTAGAATATATATACTATGACATACCATTAAAAACAATATGGTAGTGGACTGGAAAAGAGCTGTTACACTGTTTTTAAGGGAAAGTGTTCATGTTTCTTTTAAATATTAACTGCATGTTGGTTTGCTATACCAAATGGGCCGTTCAAAGAGACAACAGCAAGGACCACAACTGACTATCGTGTCAGCAATCCTGCAAGCCAATAATGCTGCACTGCAACACACACCCACTATAGGTTTTCAACATATCATCTTAATCAGAAGGCTTGAAATCAAGACTTTATTCATTTAAATTTTTTTTCTGGACTCATGAAAAGATTTTCACAGAATCACAGAAAGGCAGGGCTTGGAAGGGACCTCTGGAGATCATCCTGTCCAACCCCCCTGCTTGAGAAGGGACACCCAGAGCAGGGGGCACAGGGACGCATCCAGGTGGGTTTTGAATGTCTCCAGGGAAGGAGACTCCACAGCCTCCCTGGGCAGCCTGTGCCACTGCTCTGGCACCCTCACAGTGACAGATAATACTATTGATAGATAATACTATTGACAAACTATTTTGCAGAGCTCTCAGTCAGTTTGTCTGCAGAGCTCTTCAGGTACTTTTTTGCCTGTCTGGGATGAGGAAATTAGAGTCTTCACCAATAATAAAGTTAAAAGCATACCAAAACTCATTAGTATACTTGGAGTTTAGAATGCTTTTACAGTACCAAAATGAGGGTATCATTAAGCATACCTACAAAAGAGCTAAGTGGAGATTTTCCAATACTTGGTTGAGCTGTACACCTGTACTCCACATGAACTGAGTACATAGTCCTGTTAGATATAAAATTGCTGATTTATGACATTTAAATTATATTTGCCTCTAACTTTACGATACCCTTAATTTCTCTGAAATAAGTTTGGTTCGCCATTCGAGCTGTAATTAAAAAATATAAACAGATCTGAGCTATAAATAGTGGATATTATCAGTGTTCTGTGTATCAGAAGTTTTGCCAAATGTAAAAAGAATCTTTGAAATCAAAGTTCTGTTTTTAAAAACAATTTCTTATCCTGTACTGCCGTATGAGAAAACACCTTGCAAGAAAGGGAAACTGAGGTCACAGGTATTCTGCAACTCCTGACACTGATTTAAGAGGCACTATATTTGCATATGTGCAAGAAGGGAACAATTTCGATCCAGTGAGGAAATTCATAGGCAGGGACAGTACCCACAGTTGCCTAAGTACATATTTATGAATAGTTATTTTTGCAGCTGCTTAGCAGTTATTTTTACCTTTTGAGAGAGTCTACATCCTTAGTGATATTAGAAGTCTTACAGTACTGTACTTTACACTGCCTGGTATTCACAAGGGAAGAACTTGGGGCAAAATCTGAAAGTGAGATTACAAATACACAACTTAAGAAATACAAAATATGTCTCTTGGGTAAAGAAACAGTTACATTTAAATGGGAAGAGAGTGAGGGGACTTGACTAAATTAAAATTGTAGCGGGAAAATGTGAACTACAGCTACAGAGAAAATCATGATACTGGTATAGGCCTTCTTTTCTAAAGGGTTGATATATCAAGTGAGCTAATTGTTAGACATGAGGAGAAATCTCCACAGGCATTTTCATTCACACATGATTGTGTTTACTAGTGAAAATAGATATTTTACTATGCAATGCTCTCAGTACCACTGCGAAACAGTCACCTGCCTTTTAGTTAATCCATTAATACCACTAAGTTCTGAGGGTTGATTTTATTGCTATCCATACTCAAACCAAGAAACCACTGGACATGCCAAGTTCAGCTTGCTGACACTTTCAGAGACTTTCCACCTTATTAATTGTGGAAAAACTGCGAAGCTTACAAAGTGTTCCCACGCAACACTGAAAAACCACTTTATTAGAACTTTCAGACTTTTAAGTTGAAGATTATAATTCTGTGGTTGACACCTGTTTTTAGGAACAAAATGGAAAATACCGTTGAATATTCTTCAATACAACTGCAGCAGTTGTTTGGTTTTGCAATTGGCCCATAAAAAAAAAACAACAAACGCAACACAAAGCTGCTATTTAAGAAAAAAATGACATCACTCTAAACTTCAACACTAAAGAAAATGACAGAATGGGAAGTTAACTAACTTAGAGACTGCACAGGAAATAGCAGCGAAGAACAGGTTTCCTGAACTGAGTCTTACAAAGACAACACACATTCTTTTTACAACCATTTTTCTCTGCTGCCACATGTGCTTGCAATATGTAGGAACACAAATACTTCAACAGCCACAGCCACCTTCCTCTACCCCTCTGCAAATTTGAGCATTCTCACCAGTACAGAAACCTGAGCTAGTACAGGAAGAATATAGGAAAAGATAAAGAAAAGACAATATGACGTAAGGAGGAGTACTTATAAATGGTGCACTGGCAGGTGATGCCAAGAAGCATCAGGTGCTTCAGAAGATTAAAAAGAGAAGAATTTTTATTTTTTGTTAAACTAGAAGGTTATTTTAAAACTAGGGCATAGTGCCAGCATTTAAGGCTAGGTATGGCATCTCTTGGTTACAAACTAGAGAGAGTACTTCAAGTCTTCTGTAGAGAAACAGTCCACAAGTAGTAATGAGGAAAGGCAGAGAAAACCGCACTCTTAAGAAGTTTAACAAAATGCTTATATGATTACTGAACTGTGTGGATTCAGTAAAAATAACCTTTTTTTAAAAAAAAAAAATTGTGCAGTGTAGCTTTCATTTCCTTTTTTGGTAACATTTCTACAGTGGTATTCTTAATGCAGTATGATCCTTTAACCATTTTGTCTGTACAGGCTCTTCCTACTTGCTTTGCATACCATCAGAGATCGGGGTACTTTAATATAATGACTTATTCATTATGCGCTTGTTTGAGCTCTTCACATTCCCTTCTTCATGTGTTCAGCCTTATTTTGGAAAGTTACACAAATCCTTGTAAGAATTTGTGATTT
This sequence comes from Phalacrocorax carbo, assembly GCF_963921805.1. NCBI lineage: Eukaryota > Metazoa > Chordata > Aves > Suliformes > Phalacrocoracidae > Phalacrocorax > Phalacrocorax carbo. The sequence goes on along the minus strand of NC_087514.1, from coordinate 66,595,445 downwards.
TTTAAAAGTTGTTGGTTTTTTTTGTGAAGCCTGAGAACTTTGCAAAAATCCTAATAGCAGTATATGAAAGTTTTACAGTTAAATTCAGACATATGTGCAAAAAACTTACTATTATTTTTAATCACCCACCCTGGCAAGCAGAGCAACTAAGCTGGTCACATGATAACAATAGCTTACTTACATTGAGGAAGGATGGTATGCTGATTGTGTTCAAGATTTTCTTGAAAGTGCTTGGAAAAGCTCCAAGGTCTGTTTCTGCCTTTATGACCCGTTCTTCCAGTCCAGCTACACTATTTCCAATCATCTTCACAAAAGCCTAGTGTGAAAACACCAAAAGAAATCCAACTTTTTCACTAACAGATTAGAGCAGGATTATGTATTGCACAACAGCGGTGAAAGTTCCATTACTTAAATGAGAGTCAAAAATTCCACGCTCTATTTCCCTTCCACCTACAAGTCCATTTGATTGATAAAAATTCCTCGAGATACTTAAAAGGCTCAAAAAACAGGTTAAATCCTTTTCCTATTTGCCTCTCAAGTAACTAATACAGACTTCTCAGAATTTAGACTTCTATCCGCCTTTCTGTTAAAAGTGGGACCAGGGATCTGAATCACAGTTTCAAAGCTTTACCAGGGATCAACAGACCTCTCATTCTACTAGCCTCCAAATAGCTCCCAGGACAATAACTTTGAAAGATACTATAAAAAAAAAAGAACAAATAAAGAAAAAAAAAAAAAAGAAGAAAAAGCTGTGTTATTACTTTCTGAAAAAAGAAAGATGGCTGCCTTGCTTCCAGCAGTAAATAGCATTTTTATAAAAGGCATTTTGTTTTAGAACGCCCCATAGTCTCCAGAAATTCTTAACAATTTGTGTTCTCTTCATTAATCCTGAAGTATTGAACCCAGACTGAACATAGAGAGCAAACCGGATCTGAACCCACTTCACGTGCACGCACACGCACACGACATGAAATTACAGCATATGATTGATTCTTCCCCCTATTGACAAACGGAACACATCTAGAATATCTCAAATACATACCTCTAGTTTGTCAATCTTCCTGTAGATCTGTCTCATTTCTGTAGCTTTTGTGTAAATTTGAGGTATACTTTCATTGACAACTTGAGAGGAATCACTTCGAATCTAAAACGATTCAAAGGAATAATACAAAAGTCAACAAATAAACCAAAATATTAAGTAGTAGGTTTTATTCTGGAAACTAGAACTGTGCTCCAATTAACAGAGTAAAACTCATAGTTTAAAAATACTAGATTAAAGCTAATAAGCTAGCTTCTTTGTACAGTTTAGCAAGTGTCTTTAAACAAAATTTATTTTGCATAGACAAACATTTACCTTTATAATTATATTAAAAATAGGCTGCCTTATCGGAACTAAGACATGGAACATTTCCCAAGACACACTGAAGAATCAAATGCATGAAACTAAAATTATTACTTAAATTTTACTACCTGTACATTTCTTCAATTTTGCTAAGTAAGAAAAAAAGCCAGGCCACAGAATTTTTTTTTAATCGGTTCAAAAACAAATACAGTAAAGTTCCCCTTAGATTAGTGCAGGAGAAACACACGTGCTATGCTTTAAAAGGCAGCCTATATACCAGTGTCACGTTACAGAACCTTTCCATTGAGTTTCCTGTCTCCTCCCACGCAAAAGTGAAAACAAAGCTGCCTTTCTGAAGAAAGGGTAAGAAAGGGTCCCCTCAAGACAAATCCAGCTTTGGACGTTTGGCAACTCTGGCAGCTACTCTGATTACAAAACTCAGAGAGGATGTCTCTACGTATTTTAAAGGAGAAGTAGAATATTGCGTCGTCCTTTAAAGCGCCTATCTTTATGCCATTCAAAATTGGATTTCACGTATGTACATGGACAAATATACAAACAGAACGATGTAAATATGCCGTTATACGGGCACATTTTGCTCCAACATGAAAGTTCAGTAGTTTTCATCCATAAGTTTTCTAATTATCAAGTGCCTTTTCGTGTCAGAACGTGCCTGCCTAGACCAAAGGCTGCTTTGCGTCTTGAATTTTTAAACGAGCCAGAGTACGTAATAAACTATATTCTGAATTCAAAAGCACAACTACATGCAAGTTACACATACCATATCCAGCATTCCCACAAATTCATCCACTCTGGTCAGCAAATCTTCTAGGCTCTTGTCTAAGCTGTCTATCTGCAAAACAGGAATCCTTTAAAGGTACCTGAGAACACAAAACGCCCCCGGACTCCCCCGAGTACAGACACCAGCCAGACCAACGCCACCTTAAGAGGAATCCCGCAGCCTTGCCCCCTCTGGGCCGCGTTACGCCAGCCGACCAGACACACCGGCGGCCGTACCTCGCCTCCCGCACAGCTCCGCCGCGCCGCCCCCGCTCCGCCGACACCCCCCTTCCCCGTCCCACCCGCTCCCGGCACTGCCGGCGGCACGGCCGGCCCGCTCTGTGGGGAAAGGCCGGCCGTTGCTCCCTCTCCCCGGGGAGCCCGGCCGCGGGGGCGGTGCGGAGGCCCCCCGCCCGCGCCCCCCGGCCCCTCACCTGCTCGCTGAAGAGGCTGCGGTCGGCGAGCATGCACGCGGAATAGGCGGCGGCGGCGGCGCTGAGCGACGCCTCCGAGGCGTCCTCGTCCTCCGGCTCCCCGAGGCCGGAAGCGCTGCTGTGGCTGTGGGAGACGTTCCCGCTGTCCGCGCCGGGGCACGCGCCCGGCGGGCCGGCTGCCTCCCTCTCCCCCGCTCCCGCGGCCGCCGCCATGCTGCTGCCCGCCACCGCCACGGGGCTACCCCGCCCCGCCCCAGGCGGTGCCACCGCCCACGTGAGCGGAGCCGGGCCGGCGCAGGCGCGGCCGCGATGGGCGGGGACGACGGCCGCTCCGGTCAGCGGGCCCGCCTCCCGCCGGTGCCGCGGGCCGGCTGCCGCCGCCGAGCAGCCCCCCCCGCCTCCGGGCCGGTCCCTACACTGCGCTGGCAGCGTCAAGGGCGGAGAGGTGGCTCCTTTTGCCAGAATCTCTATGGAGCACCTGTCCTCCAAAGAGGACTAACGTGCCGCGGTTCCTTCAGACACCCGCTGTTAAACCCCCGTTCAACAGTTTAACATCACAGGGGAGGGGGCCACGACCTCAGCCACTCAGTCTCGTTTCAGCACAGAGGCTGAACTGGGAAACGGGTTCATCTTTAAAAAGACAACTAATATAATACACCTTCATCAGTAACCAATATGGTGCGTGCAAAAATAGAAGATTTTTTTCCTCTAGTTTACAGAATCATAGAATAGAACCATAGAATCATTAAGGTTGGAAAAGACCTCTAGGATCATCAAGCCCAACCGTCAACCCAACACCCCCATGCCTCCTAAACCATGCCCTGAAGTGCCATGTCTACATATTTTTTTAACACCTCCAGGGATGGAGACTCCACCATCTCCCTGGGCAGCCTGTTCCAACGCCTGACCACCCTTTCAGTAGACATTCTTCCTAATATCCAATCTAAACCTCCCCTGGCACAGCTTGAGGCCATTTCCTCTCGTCCTATCACTTCTCACTTGGCAGAAGAGACCAACACCCATCTCACTACAACCTCCTTTCAGGTAGTTGCAGAGAGCGATAAGGTCTCCTCCCCTCAGCCTCCTCCAGGCTAAACAACTCCAGCTCCCTCAGCCGCTCCTCATAAGACTTGTGCTCCAGACCCTTCAACAGCTTCGTTGCCCTTCTCTGGACACGCTCCAGCAACTCAATGTCCTGCTTGTAGTGAGGGGCACAAAACTGAACACAGCATTCGAGGTACGGCCTCACCAGTGCCGAGTACAGGGGCACGATCACCTCCCTGCTCCTGCTGGCCACACTATTCCTGATACAAGCCAGGACGCTGTTGGCCTTCTTGGCCCCCTGGGCACACTGCTGGCTCATGTTCAGCTGGCTGTCAGCCAGCACCCCCAGGTCCTTCTCCGCCAGGCAGCTCTCCAGCCACTCTTCCCCACGCCTGGAGCGTTGCATGGGGTTGTTGAGAACCAAGTGCAGGACGCAGCCCTTGGCCTTGTTAAACCTCGTACAGTCGGCCTCAGCCCATCAATCCAGCCTGTCCAGGTCCCTCTGCAGAGCCTTCCTACCCTCGAGCAGATCAACACTCCCCCCTCACAACTTGGTATTGCCTGCAAACTTACTGAGGGTGCACTCAATCCCCTCATCCAGATCATTGATAGATATTAAACAAGACTGGCCCCAACACTGAGCCCTGGGGAGTCCCACTCGTGACCGGCCGCCAGCTGGATTTAGCTCCGCTCACCACAGCTCTCTGGGCTTTGGCCATCCAGGCAGTTTTTTATGCAGCAAAGAGTGCACCCATCCAAGCCCTGAGCCGCCAGCCTCTCTAGGAGGATGCTATAGGAGACAGTGTCAAAGGCTTTACTGAAGTCTAGGTAGACAACATCTACAGCTCTTCCCTCATCGACTAGGCAGGTCACCCTGTCATAGAAGGAGATCAGGGGGGTCAGGCACGACCTGCCTTTCATGAACCCACACAGGCTGGGCCTGATCCCCTGGCTATCCCGCACATGCCTGGTGAGCCTAGTTAATGCAAATGAGCACAAAATGTTTGCAAGCCTTAGAAGTTATATCCCACATTGTTACCTCCAGAACTCATGCGTCAATATTTTGCTATTCTCAGCTTGTAACTGAACTCTAAGGAAATGCAACTTATGTTTCCTAGGTCCTGGGATAAATTAGCTGGAGGAGTTTGGATAGTTTGTACTAACACAATTTATTGGGACAGCTGCGGAGCAGGCTCTAGGTAAAGGTGTGCAGCATGGCAGCATATCACTAAGCCAGAGGTCACGTGGGCTTTTTCTGAGGAGCCAGAACTACCTACTCCAAGTCCTCACAGCCATGAGGTTTGAAGCAAGCCGTGCTATGAGAAGCGTAGCAAACTTACACAGATTCCCATGGGAACCAAGTATAGTACGCTTTGGGAAAAGCAGTACTGGGAAAAAACACTATAGAGAGAAACTTGGTATCAGTAACAACAACCGGAGGAATCAAAGCCTGTACCAGCAGAGAGAAAAGCATTACTAAAATGGTTATGTATTTGAAGAATCATCAAAACCAGGTTATCTTGTTTCCACTGGGAAGGGAGATACTTCTACAGACAGATGTGCTTGAGTGTAGGGGAAAGGATATAGCACAGAAGTAAGACAGTGCACATTTTATTGCAGACAGGTCACATTTTCATCCATTAAATAAGGTAAAATGAGTAACTTCAGCCAGACAAATCCACTTATTCATTAGTCTTACTTAAGGTGTGACAAAGTTTTGCTGATAAGATGGTCTGATTGACTGAAGCACATCCAGCTATCCATTTTTTTTTACTGCACCAATAATTAGATTTTTTTTAAAAAGTGAAAACCTTTGGTAAAAGTACAAACACAGTTTTAAGACGAACAGGATCAATGTTCTATTCTTACTGTGCTAGGAAAAATAGAGTACAGCTCTATAACTGCTGTGATTCCTAGAAGAGGTTTAATTAGAGTAAGTGAAAAAAATTTAAAGTAAACTTTAAAAACAAATCTAAAAGAAATAAACTAAATTCAATGTCCCAAACATATTTAATGATGAGCAGAAGACTGGTTGTTCCACAGGTATTCTAAATTAGCGACAGTGAATTAGTCCGCACATCCTTTGTCCAGCCATTACAGATTCCAAAATGGAATGTAATTTTTTCAAACCGAGACTTCTGTATTTCCATATCCATACAATATTTAAGAAATGTCTATTCCACCATATAAAAAAGCTTTAATATACTACAAAGTTAAAACAAAAAGGAAAATGACACAAGCTAAAAGTAGAAAAATACATTGTAAAACATTTATGATTTGTTCCTTACACTGATCAAGACATAACAAAATATCTTAGGTTAGACCACTTTCATAAATTCATGGCATTTTCAGAAGCAGACAGTTATCAACTCAGCAGTCACTGGTTACCCATCCAGTAAGGCATCCAGTAAAGATGCCTGACTGTCGCAAACATCCAGTATATTTTAAGTTTCTAGAAGTCCTGTGTTGGCATTAAGCTTTATGACCACTAGAGGAGTCCAAAAAATAACAGAAATATCCTAAGTTAGGTTTGTCAGTCAGTTAAAATCCCTCCTCTGCATAGCACTTTGCCAATCTTATGTAAGGAAAGACCTTGTGGATTTAGATTGCCCCAAAGGTACAGCAAGGACCTGTGTCAGCTCTGAGGTGAGGGGGATAGTCCTAGCACACTCTTCCACTTTTGTTGCCTTCTCACTTGCATCCCTAAAATTCACATGAACCATGATATTGAAAAAAACAGAGATGATAGGAAAAAGAAAATTTGAAAAAGAGGTAATATCTAATAAATATCGAAAAAGAATACATTATACATAATGGTGCTGAACCTAGTTTTAAGCCCTTATCAGCTTTTTCCTTTCCCCTTCTGTGCTGCAGGCAGGCCTGCCTCTGACCAGCAGATGGGGCTGGTCTCACAGCAATAACAGCAACATCTCCACCATCGCCTCTCTAGGCTTTAAAAAAAAAAAATTTCATTTGGAAAATATATTTGCAGCATCTCCCTAACATTGTTACCACCAGTAGGAAACCGCTACTTTTAAAGAGCTTGTCTGGATTAGACATAAGGTTGTAAATATGGTGTAAACAAGTCAGTGGAAGGTCCATTTGCAATGGTAGAAGATCGGATGGCTATCAAGAAGCACTCTCTTGAAACTGGTATTGGAAGAAAACCAGATTCCACTTCAGACATGTCTGTTACTATTAAAATCTAATTCATATGCATGCATGTATAAATACATCCACCCATGCATTCAAACCCAAGTATGTGGCACTGCCATCTGTAAACTGTAAGACTCGCTTAGATTTATACCAACTAAAACAAATTTGTGTTCTCACTTTAGGGCTGGGACATAAACCAGGTATTACACTCTGGCTTTCTCCTGACAGATTTTGCACTGCATGACAGTTCTATGTCTAACTCCAGATGCCACGTTTCCTAGAAAGCAACAATTTTCTGCACCCATGAGGTCTATGAGAGTATTGGCTCTCTGTTTTGTGCATAACATGTTGCAAGAGTCAATTGTCCCAATTGGCACTTAAGACTGAAAGGAGAGTTGCGGGAATTGCTACTAAAGTGTAATGACTGTTCCATCCTCCTCAATACCTCCTCTGGGGATAACCAGACTGTGTCGGGGATCAGTTTTTAAGGAACTCAGTAATTTGTGGATGTTGCCGTTGCTTTCTCGGCCAGAGTTGTTGTTGAGCACCAGGTCCCTTTGAAGTCTGTGGCTAACGCTGCTGCCATTGATTCGAGAGAGGCTACTGGAAGTAAGGCTGTGCAGTTTAGGAATGTGCTGTGGCTCCAGGCCGCCCTCAATGACAATGTCAGCCTCTTCATCACTCTCCATTTCATCAGGGTGGAAGTTCTGGAGCATGTGGGATGTAGGCAAGCTATGGTGACTCGCAGTGCTGTCTGTAGACTGGCCAGAGCTACCAGACATCCTACTGCTTCGAATTATATTGTTCCTCTGGTTTGCTGGCTTGACCGTGATGATAAGATTATGGCTGTTGGCAATCATCATGTCTGTGACTTGGTCAAGAGTCTTTCCTGCTACTTCAATGCCATTAACTTCCAGGACTTCATCATTCACAGCCAGCAAGCCCGTGCTCTCAGCTAAGCCTCCAGGAACCATACGAGAGATGAAGATACCAGGTACTTTTTCTAGTCCATGAGGAGTAACCCTTACACTGGTGCCATCGCGAATGTAAAATCCTAAGGGTTTCTCACACCCATGTCGATACAGCCTCACTCTCCTGTGTGTTTCAGGAAGAATGTCCACATCGATTATGGAAGACACTGGTCTAAAATCATGAGGCATGCTAATGTTAATGTGGGGACGCCGGCGAAGGTTGTCATTGCGGAGTGTCACCAGAGCCTTCTTCTTCCTCGATAGTGTGTTGGTCCCAAAATTACTGTAGTCCACTTCATCTGAAAGAGAAACAGTACCAATATATCAATCAACCAGAGAATAATTCAATCTACAGGGCATTTTCCTCCTCAATCTGGCTCAGTGAAGACACACTCCTAATACAGAAAAAAATCAAATTAATTCTTCTGCTTACTCTAAGCATTGTTTCATTTATGTCCATCATCCAGCATAAGTTGTTTTCAATGACTACCTCTATTTCTTCTGTAGTTTGAAGGAAAAAGACTTCTGATTCTCAAACTCCTGTTGTCAGCTGTGCAGGATGCAATTACTTGCAGCTGCAGGCCTGATATTCCATCTCAGATGTGAGACCATATTTTCAGAGTTGGACTGTAATTTTACACATACATCTCAAGTGGGCAAGGAGTGTACCTAACACATTCCTAACCTAAAAGTCTGAACAGGGGACTATTTTAATATCCAATACACAGCCTTAACTGATAGCAGACCTTAGGTATAAACATGAAAGCAGGTGTGAGAGAGTAGTTGGATATGCGTTTTTTAGCCTAGCCTTTTTAAGTAAGGAATTTTATGTTAACATGCATCTTTCTCTCTTTGGAATATTTTACTTCATTTCAGCTGAACTTGACAGCAATAAAAAGTGCTAAAAGCCCCAAGCACAAAAAAAGTTCTGTATAAGCAAGCAGCCTGGTAGAAAGAGAACAGGGAGAAAGAAACTGCTCTGCTGCCTAGTCCATATGCTAAGGATCACAGAAGAGGCAGGACTCAGACATGCACTCCTGCCCTTGAGAGGAAGATCCATAGGAAAGCAGCCTTTGTAGGGTCTACTGTTTAAGGACTTGTTCAAGTATTTCTGTCTCTGTAGTGGTATCTCAAGGGCATGTGCAAAGTGATCAACTTTAAATCAGCCAAGTAATAATACAAGTTATTCCATATAAGAAGTTCATGTTGTGCTTTGCATAAAAAAACCCCACTTAGTCATGAAGTTGTTAATGTACAAAATACATCACTGAATTTCACATTAAAAATACTGCACATGTTTTAAACATGAAGCATGCACTAGCTGGAAAATTATTTGACCCGTAGTTTAAGCATGCTAACACTTCTCAAACTAACAGACTTTAAGTTTATTCTACTGTTGAAGACGAGCAGTAAAACACAAAAGCACAATTATAGGACTGCCATTAAGAAAATTTTACCTCCAACAAATCAACCCTGCGTATTCATATTTGAGAAAATAAGACAATACCTCTACTTGATAAACATTGAAAAAAAGTGTTAGTAAAAAGCTTATAATTACATTTTTATTTCTTGCAAGGTCTCATTTTTGAGTCAGTTTTCAAGGCATATTATTGACACACTTCAGTTAAGTGACAAAGTTACACAACTCAAAGGACACTAAGAAAAGTGCTAAGCAGCAACCTGATCTGAGTCTGCTTGGAGAAGGGTATTGGATTAGCTGGCCTCCAGAGGTCTCTTCTAGCCTAAATTATTCTGTGATCCAACATAGTCCTTTGGGCTGGAAAGAAATAATCTGAAGACTTCAGAAAGACTATTTCTGCATTCTCCTATAACTTATCTACACTGGCTGTACTAACACTGAAGGGCATCACAAGGCATCTCGAAGGTCATCCTGAAGGAAAAGCTTCTGTGAAATAAAGATACTCCTTGGACAAGTTTGGCATGTTTAACTTCACATTTGCCTCTTGTCTCTCCTCCCAGTCTATTCAGAGCCACACCAACTGCACAGGCCCCACTTTGTTATTTAGACTGGTGAGAGACAGGACTAGAAGTCCTTAAGATTACCCAAACACGAGAAGCTCTCAACTGGTTCCTGGCAGCGTATTCACAGCCAAGACAGTGCCTGCATGGAGATGGCTCATTCTCAAGTCCACCTGGTGGGCAGAGCGAGTTCAGTGTCTAGTCTTTTGAATGCACAAGACACCTGTGACAGCCAAAGCCAGGTATTATTCCTCTTTCACCAACAGAATCACCATCATCTGCATTCACCTAGACTTTAAGTTTTGATGGATCATTTCGAAGGTTGGGAACAAATATTTTTTCCTTGTAAAGTATGGGTCCACAAGAGATGTCTTTCATCACCACAGTCTCAAACACTGCGCCCTGCTCACCCTCACAACTCAGATAAATTTCTGCAACAGTCCTATGAAAACAACTTTAATTTAGAATTAAAATTCTTCCTCACTTGAATATACTTCTACACTTGTAGAACAGTAGCACTGTACCTTAAAGCCCAAGATAAAATTTAGTCCAAAATTTCAGTTTAAGATGGCAATTGAAATTACATGTGAGTTTATGAGTTTAAGACTGTCTCTTGCAGTATTGGCAAATCCAAGTCAAAACAAAAGCTGTATCCCTTAAAGACTCAGAAAATTAGGTTGACAATTGCAGTCCACTGCACTGCAGGTAAAATGAAATGCATGCCCTAGTTACCCATCTATTCCCCGAAAGCACCCAGGTAACAATTCTCTCCCTCTCTCTGTTAGTGTATTAATACTGAATTACTTTAAAGCAGACCCACAAAAGCTTTTACCAAATAATTCACCCAGGAATATTTGTTGGCAACACTGTTTTCTTCCCCATAAATTAACAACAACCCAGAGAGTTAATTCTCACAACATGCAAGGTCGTGATGATCAGGTAGTAATGCCACAGAAGTACGACGGTCCTCCTGATACGTAGAGGTCATTTCTTAAGCAGCTTCCTTTAGCTGAACCACCACCAGGGCAATGGCACAAAAGAAGTGGTTGTTTTGTGCCTGTGACCTCCTCACCTGCGCTCAGCCCACTAATCCGTCTCCCCAGCTGACTGCCAGCATTCCTAACCTCTGAGCAGCTTCAAAACAACCACCTTCTTTAATAACAAAAAGCCCAGCTTACCACAAAAATGCTATCTTTTTCTCCAGACATGAACCAGGCAGAAGCAGGGATTTCATTACAAGTAATATAGACTACTTTCAGTGTTGGACCACTGACCATTCTTGGACCTACTATTTCAGGGCTGGAGCATATGAAAAAATGAAGCCCATGTCCTGTTGATGACTGGATTTTTTGTTTTTAAAACAGTGTCAGGCATTAGTTTCCAACTCTGACCCTAAACAGAATTAAATAGGAGAAGGATGAAGTCCCAATTTTAACAGGTAAAACTGTTCAAACCTATTATAAATTGGAGAAATGAGAGCTAATTTGAAGAGCTTCGACAAAAAAAAACACCACAAAAAATTAATTGTATTTTCTAGAAAAAGTTAAAGTACAGAATACATGCTCCTTGACAATACAGAGATTATTTCACTATTTGTGTTCAAGATGACCTGTTCACTGGCAGTTACGCTTGCTTGGGACTTTGCCTTAAAATAAAAAATTTAAAAAAAAACAAACCCAGAACAAAATGGCCATACACGCCCTCCCAGTTATTCAGAGTCACTACTCTTGCTGCAGGAGTAAAGCAAAGTACCTCTACTGAAGTGTAACATCAGCTGTTGCTGTAGCAGCAGAAAGTCATTGATTCCTAATACAATGAAAAAAAGATTTCCTTCCTCACAAGGCAACCAGAAGTCAGCCAACATCACTCCAGTTTATCAACTATGGGGTGGTCAAACAGTGGCATTATTGCCTACTTCCAGTAATATACTGTTCAGCTGGCTCGTGTCAGGCTGAAATGAAAACTGTATCATATAATTTAAAACGATGCACTTTTAATGAAGGTCAGTAACTTGTTCTTAGGTTTTGAGTTTCTCACCATATAGGATTGCAAGCAGGAATGCCACTTTAGCTAATGGAACAGACCGTGCCTGATGCCAGGTCTAGTGAAGACCAGTATAATGCCATATGGAACCAGACAGAGCTCATTGTTAATGTTTCATTTGTTGCAATATCAAGTTCTCCTTCTGCAGAGCAAAAAGTCTACAGAAATCTGCATGCATATTGGCAGAAGTGCCATCAAGCGCCTCATATTTTATAGGGTGTCATGTTTTCCTATGTCTTGAACGAGGCTCAAGTGAAATGTTACCTGCAGGTGACAGAGGGAGAATTAGCCTTTTAAGGTACTGAATGTGACCCCTATTTCTTATGGGGCAAATTACATGGAGCATTTTCACGTACAAGATGTAGCGCTTTCAGATTAAGATGTACTATGAGCTCGATGGATAAACCTGGATAACCGCTAAACTACGGAAGACTTAGACCTGAATTTTACTTCTGCCCGTAATTTGCTTGCTACTGAAAATACTGTTCCTGTAAAAAGAAGCTAAGAACAACATTTACCACAGTTGGAGAAGGCATCCTCAGCTTTCTAGTTCTGTCCTACATGAAACCGCAACCCAAAGCTACACAAAAAACACCTCCAACTTGTCTGTAGGCACTGAATATGATTACAACTCTTCTCCCCCACTCTTCCAGTACATTTTAAGAAACATTTTACTACCTGGCAATGAGTTACATGAAACCGTAAGTATTTTGGCTGCATCCTTTCTGTTAATATGTGCTTATTTTCCTTTTTTTTTTTCTAAATAGAGTTTTACCCATGAGAACCTTTCTGTTAGAGAGATGCTACGGATCTCTTCACGCAGAGTGTACCTGCGCTCACTTTCCTGACAGCAGTGGTGGTTTTGTCTTGATTTAAAAAAAACAAAAACAAACCACAACCAAAAAACTGGTGGAACTACCTCCGCTGGTCTAGCAACAGTAAAACCCATTAAAGGGGGTTTTCACTTCCAAGCATGGGTATTTTACTATTAGATTATTTTTTAAATGTATGTAGAAAGTTATAGATGGTAACATCTTTGAGGTACTCTTCTAACAATTCTGTAGTCAGCCTGTGCCTTTACAGAACAGATTATACCTTCCTGGTGGGCATCATGAATCCTATAGTTAAGTCATACAGTTCAAAACAGCAGAACATACTTAAAGGGCTGTATATAAGGGAAAGAAGACTGCTTTGAGCATCTGGTTGTAGCCAGAAGAATATTGTATTTCTTTAATTTACATGAAACAAGAAATTATAGACCTTCTGAAAAAACCACCAGGAGTACCACTCCCACTGCTTGGACAGCTGCTTTTCATAGGAACTGCCTGCCAGATGAAATACCAAAGCTTAGCCAGATAAGATTGTATAAACAAGCTAAATTCCACAGAGGAGCAGACTGCCAGGCTCCTATAGGAACAGTTCGTTTCAGACTCTACGTTTTCAGTGTACATGTACTCATGGCTTATTATTTCCTCTGGGAACCGTGGAACATTAGTTGACAGCTCTGGAAAGTACTTCAAAGACAAAATTACTTCCACTAGGGAGAGCAGCACTTCAGGCAGCTTGGGAAGGAGGCCAATGAGTCATTAATAGTGAAGGGTAACCCCTCCATCCAACAGATCTCTATTACTGAGCATTCAAATTAGCAGCAGTCATAAAACCGTTTCAAGGGAATGTGTCATGTTTAACCTTTCTACCTTTCTGGGTCCCAGCTACAAACACTGTCTGTGTTTGACACAACTTGCATTTGGTGTCCATTTTCTCAGAAAGATCAAAACCAGAAGCACTTGTGAGAGCAATCAGACAACAAATAAGCTAGCAGTCTCATTTGTGACCTGTAAGGCTGACCACATGCAGAGGGATTTAAAAGGAAACAGATATGAAGTGAACTATGGCTTGGGGGGAGGTCCAGTGCCAATATCACTCATCAAGAAGTATTTAATGGAGGGAAAAATGAGGTTATCTGAATGCTAACATTGCATTCTGTATTACAGGAATATTAAAAAAAAAATATGCAGCTATCGCTGCTGCCAGCAACCTCTGGGTGAACCAATCTGAAAGAGCACACAGTAGGTAAAGTAGTTGTACCTGCTATTCCATTAAAAGTCAATTAATGTATCCCACACATACACACTCACTCTTCTCTCCCTTCATATCACAAGGAACTGGACACAATCTCATCAACGTTTAGAAGACTACCTAAACATTAATAGTTAATCTGTAACATTCAACAGGGCTTCTGAAGCACAAACAAGATCAAAAGGGACAAGTTCAAATTAACAAGAAAGCATGTTATCCTTGATATCCTTAATCTCAATCCTTTAGTTTCTAAAATTCTTTCCAAATACTTTTTTGTAGACTGTAAACTCAATGACATATTTCTGAGAAGAAATTTCACCAAATAACTGCACTAGAAAGAAAATCTGAGAACACCCTACTCTAGTCCAGTCCCTACTAAACCTAGTAAACTGCAGTTTTGCAAAAGGCAACCTTCCTTCTACAGTGATTCATTATTAAAAACATAAATTCGCCTTTAGGATTAAAATCTGAGGAACACAAGTGTGCGTCTCCCTACTGCCAACATGTTTATAAACTCAGAATATCCTGCCCTCTTTCAAGAAAGTGAACATTATTTTGTTCCCTGGTCTAGCATGTTACAGCAAGCAAAACTATAATTGCCTTAAGCTCAGGCTCTCTTTATGGTGTCAGAAACACATAAGAAACATTTTTAGACTGCTCGCCTTAAGGAAGGAGACAACGACCCCATGGGAATTCAGCCTGTGCTGGCTGGTGTGGCCTCCTGCACTTCTCACTGCTTGTCATCAGAGGCCACTGTTCCCTTGCTGAACCTCTTCCCTTCTCGGCAGAAGGCCCTTTATTTTTGACTTGCTGCACTGCTCCAAAGGAGCCAGAGCTATTGCTCGACCTGCAAGTTTGCCCCATGAAAGAAGTGAGGCATTTGGAGGAGAAGGGTGCTACCAAATGTAAGCAAGTGCTCAGGCCTGTACCTCCCAAAGCTATCTTCAAACTCATAAACATCCAAACCCAGCCCCTCAAACTAGCCCAAAAGCCACCTATGGGACTCCAGATTTTAGAGGTTAAGTTGTGGATCATGTTTACTGGGATTATCAGGGTCGTCTTCTTCTAAGTTTCAGATGTGACTTATTTTCTGCTATAAAACACAACAGAAACAGCCCTTCTTCCCTTGTTTCCCTCCACAAACCACATTATGCCAAGGTTATGTTATTGCAGCATGAGAAAATTGTGGGGTTTGAGCTTTGGCTTCATAGTTGTTCTGTTGTTTTGTGGGGGTTTTTTTGTTTATTTTCTGTTTTGGTTTGAATTTTGTTTTGTTTTTAAAGTATTAGTTATCATTTCCCTTTTCCTAAAAGGGGGTTGTGAGAAGGTGGGGGAAGTCATGTTTCGCTTGCACATCTCAGCCACCAATTATTGTGTTCATCCCAAGGTCGCAGGTGCTACTTATGGAGGCTCTATTGGTGAGTTGGTTTCCCAGGCCGGTCAGCACTGAGCAGACACCCAGCAGCAGTAATAGGCCAGTGAGGCATGCAGAGAGTAATAGCATCACCTGTAAGCAACTCTCCTGCTGGCTGGAGCCTGCCAAAATCAAGCCTGTCACCGTGCACCCAACAACTCCCAGCAGCCATCAAAAATTGTATTCACTCAGCTGATGGCATCAAACTGGGAGGGCTATCAATCCTATTCAAAGATGCTTGGGAAGAAACACCGCCCACCCACACACACCCCCCCCCCAATCTCAACTACCACCACTCTCCAACCTATAATTACCTGCCATCTCTTCAGCAGGTCATTATTATAAACTGTAAAGTTATTAAAAAGCAACCCTTTAATTATTTTATTTCACCCACTCCCATTTTTGACCTGCAACAAGCACACTCTCCACTCAGAAGATCAGACAACTGAGGGGAGCGCCATTTGCTCCCCGTGCACAAAGGGAATTTCTTCTTTCCAAAAGAAAATGTGTACGTGTTCCACAAAGCCAAACAAAACAAAGCAAAATAAGAGACCAAACTATAAGTCTTACTGCATGCTGCAGATACTGCAAAAAAATAAAAATCTTACTAATCACAAAAAAAAAAGCAGTGGCTTCTATCAAGTATTCTGTCTTGAATGTAACTGTTTCCCAGCTGGTAGTAGACAAAGAGTTACTTTTTGCACAAGTCAAAAGTCTGGGAGATAAGAAAGGTAAACAGAGTTGACAGATTGAATCAAAGAGCAAATTTGGGAAAATACCATTCTGTTTTTCACAGCTGCAATATTTGGAAAAAAACCACTGCAAGTAATAAACCCAAATTCACCTCAGGATCATATTCATTCAGAATACAAATATTATACCTCTGACAAGAAACAAAAATTTTGTCTCTCAGAATCAGAAGAAGCTGCAAACAAAGCTTGGAAAGGCAGCAAAAAAAAAGGTAGTGTATTTATACTGGCCTATTCACATAGCCATACGTCAAAGGAGAAGGTTTTGAAGAACTGCAGTACTGACCCTGATCAGAACCACCATCCTACAGACCCCGATATTAAAATGGAGCCTTTTCCTCCTTTCAGAAGTAACTTTGTCAGTGTTGAAGGCCATTTCAGGGCTCTGCTAAACAGCCACCAGAGATGAGTCACACAGGACCTGTGCTACCCATCTAACAAGCCTGTAGCTTCCCCAAGGGGAAACTGAATCTAAACTGGTATTTCACACTCCCCCTGCTGCTTTCTGCCACATACCCTCCTCTTGCTGCTTGGCGCTCTCTTCCTCCCCAGAGTGATCCTCCCTCCCCAGCTAAAAGCAAAACTGACAGTAATCCAGAATTGTCTATTTTCCTGTGTTCAGGTACCGCTAATCCCATTTCTGTAGCATGCAAGTCGTTCTTCTATTTGGATGGAAAAGATAGAGCTGAGAGCACTAGCTTTGGATGAGGTATACCTACAGACCTCCTAGGTGCCTGTGGCTGAGCTACTAAATTCAGTGGGCTTTATTTATCCCCTGCAACTCCTTATGATTCTTTCCTGCTTTCAAGAAAATTGCAGTGTTGCCAGGACATGCATGTTAAAAGAATTGAGATACCTCATAATCACAACAGTGGGGATATTCAACTGTTGCAAACACTATCTGTGACATACAAGGGTGCTACCAAGAAAGACTGTTTTCTGTTCTGAAGTCATTCTTTCTCATGCATTCTTTTGCTGAGTAACATCTTATTCATCCCAAGCTAGTTCAGACAGGCAAGCTAAGAAGCATCTTTTCACTTATACTTCTAAATTTCCAGTAAAAATAATAATAATAAAAAAAGAAATCCCCAAACTGGGAAGAATTTTACATTTAATGAAGATTTATGTCTCGAAGAAATAAATGGCGGTCTCTTCCAGTCTTTACCCTGGATTGTTCTAAAAAGTTGCTACCACAGCTTCTGAGAGGAAGATGTGTTCTTACACAGTTAAAGTTGTTCTAGGATGCCTTTTCTCTCTTCAAAAAAAAAAAAAAAAGGACATGATCATGTTTTTATAGTTTCACTGTTGTGGTGTGATAATACCACATACATCCTGCAATGGGGGGGAGGGAGAGAAAAACATTTACAGTGCTTTACAAAGCACTTTTCTAGTTCCTGCCTCCAAGCCCGCAGATTGTAAACAAAGTCCAGATTCTACCTCTTATCACAGAATTAAAAATGTTTCAAAACAAGTGTGGCATAAGAAATTAATCACAGCACTTGTCTTTCAAGTCACGACCTCTGGGAGTCTCCCAAACTTTGCTGGCTGGAGTGAGATTAGTCACAAGATAAACACCCCTCCTGGGCCAGCCCTGTGCAGGGCGCCGCACAGCTGCACCCTCACCAGCCCCACGCAGCCGCTGCCCCGGATGCCTGGGGCCTCACAGCACTGGCACACTCTCACCTCCACCTGTGGCCTGCCGGATGCACCACGATGTCCCCCTGGCTGGCAGGACAGGGGAGCTGTAGGAATCCCACCCACTTTATCTCCCGTGTCCTGGTGGGACAGGAACAGGTGGCACTGCCCCAACACAGACACGTTTTTCAGTCCCCTTGCTGCCCAGGCTGGAGCAGGCCAGGATGGGCAGGAGCAAGCAAGCCTGCAGGTGGGAGGAGTAGCAGCACTGAGCCCTGGCAGAAGGGAGCCAGAGCCAGTCATCCTCCACACCAAGGGAGTACAGCCAGTGCCACCCCATGCTTCAAACATAGGAATGGCAGGATGGAAAAGGAGCCCTAAGAAGCAAAGCAAAAGAGAGGGCCCCTCATGTTGCAGGGGACAAGGGAGGAGCAACCTCAAAGTGCTGCTAGGACAAAACAGAAGAGTTGCAAGCATGTTTCACATGTAGGAGAAGCAAGGTCAAGAGCCTAACTATTACAGTTCAAATTGCATCTGTAATGCTTGACTTCCCCAAGCTGCCCCTCTGGCATCCTTCCCACTTTGGAGGACAAGGCTGCTCACTCACAAATGGAAATCATTGTTTCTTCTAGATATCAACGAAGCAAGCCAGGCAGCCCTCTTTCCTGATGACAGGTTGCAAAGCAGTAAAAAGCTGTGGGCAGAGTACAAAATAAGATTTTTCTTCATTAAACACACGGGCACAAGTAAATGCTACTGTTCTTGAGAGCTCAGTCGCTCCTGTGGAGGCCCAGCCCCATGCCAGGCAGCAGAGAGTGCATCCATCCTACAGAGAGGGGCTGGGAAGAACCCCTCTCTTTGGGATCAAAACACTGACCCCATCCCTAGCACATGGGTGACCCCAGCTGAACCCCCCAAGCTGAACCCCCAGGTGTGCCCCCAGTCTCAGCCCACAGGCTAAGGAAGGGCTGAAAAAAGTCAGTCCAAGGAGGGCTGCCTGTCTGGGGTTTGCCCTGTGCACATCCTCCCTACAGAGCCAAGCACATGCTGGTTGTCTGGGTGGGGGGAGAAGCTCCACAATACACCTTTTTTGCAGCACAACAGTGGATATTTAAAGATTAAAACCTTATCACACAAATTCTCAATGTGAAGTTTATCATCACCCCTGTGGTCATCACCCCCCCTTCTATGGCATATTACCACATGGGTACCCATAACCTTTGCTGCAATGGCAGCTTACCTGGGCTACAGCAGCATGCTACTATCTTGTTTCCTTAGCAGCCATAAAAGCATGAAGCCAGAGGGTCAGAGCAATATCCCCACCCCTCTTTTTCAAAACAAGAAACAAAGCCTTGCCTGATATACAACTACCACAATTTCTCCAGCTGAGAAGAAAATAAATTTGTTACCTTTAACGTTAGACTAGCAATATCCTTTCCTGGCCATCCCCAGAAAGCAAGCAGCACTTAACTCTCATTCCTCCTCTGTCAGGAAAGACTGCACGTCTTACTTAAAAGCAGCTTAAAGGATCATGGCGATTCTGGCAGAAGGATCAGCTGTGTAGAGTTATTGGCTAAGTGATTTCCCCAACATTATTTTTGTAATGTTATATTCCTTTCTCCATCACTGGCTAGGGCTCCATGCCTGACCATGTAGACAAACTAATTAAAGGCTTCAGCCTGGGTAAGCTTTGCACCTGAGGGTACTCTCCAAGAGCTGCAGACATCCACAGAACCTGTGTACATGAGGGGTCCAGCCCTCAGATGACCACTAACTGGACTGTGAAGCTTCTCATTTCCTACAATATCAAGCACTGATTTGCAAGACTGAAAAAACAAACACGCAAAAAAACCCCAAAATATATGACCAATGTTCACACCACTTAAAAACCCTGCCTTCCTTCTTCAAACAATTGTTGAAATACCCCATCATTATTTAAGTGTTGTAAACTAGTGGCTGCTGTACTTTTTCTTTAAAAAAAGTGTTTCTTCCTATGAGCACATGATACAAACAAGGGAGTGGCAGACAGGAAGCGATTATTCAGAAATTAAAGAATTAGATCAGGTTCCATGATATCAGAACAAAGCATGACACATGGCAAGTGAAGCTGACATTTACTGGCTCAAATGTAAGAAAACTCTTTATTTACTAAACCTAATTCAGGGCTCCTGGAAGCATTTTGTCTCCTTAATGAAAATCCATGTTGGCAGCTGTGAGCATCGATAATGCCTCCTGGGGAGCACAAGTTACTCCACATATTTCACCAGCAAAGTTGTACTGAACACTGCAGTAGAGATCCCCAGCTTCTACCCAAACAAGTTGTTTTGAATGAAAACAAGGCTCTGCCAGTTGTAGCAGCAAGTCTCTGATGGCACTGCTGCTCATGGTTTGACTGGCGTGGCTCAAGTTCAGCCCTCATCTCCGCTAACAGCAATCTCCTGCCACTATGAAGTCAGCAGAGGTTCCCAGTGTCACATTGGATACACCCAGTATTCCTGCCTCTGGGAATTCCCTTCATGATCTCAGTTTTCCTGTTACACAGGAGATAACACTGAGTCATCACCACATTTGCTTAACTGACATTGTTGGGGGGTAGGGGCAGAAATACACCCAAAAGAATATACAATATTCACAGCCTGATCCCTCCTCTGAGTGCACAGACTACGCTGGGACATAATTTTTCCAGGCACAGGAAAAGCTAAGTTGTGGCCAGACCACAGCCGTGCAACTTCTTAGTGCGCACTGAATGATTTACTACCATTTTAAGTTCCAGAAAAGTCACCTTAAAGAAAAGCATCCCACACAAGAGGGCTAGTTACATAAAGCACTTTTCATCTGTGGATCCTGAAGTGCTAAAAATAAAAATTTACTGTTCACGAGAGACTAAGCTCCCATTAGAATGGTTAAGCTACAAACCTGGAGAATACATCAGAGGTTATGCAAAGCCCAGCAGCTTCAAAGGAAGGAGGAGGGATCTGTACAGTTCAAAGGCAGGAAAGAACAGATGCAGTACCTTCAGACTTATTTTCATTACACTGTAGAGCTTGTTTCCAAGAACGCTTTCAACAGAAGCATCCTCCCAATACAAAAGGCAAGCGCTAGCTAAGCTGACTCGGACAGGCTTTGATACAAGCTGTGCCCCCGCCCAGACACTGAACTGCTACCAGGAATCTCAGCTCATCACTTGCTTCTGGCCACTAGCTGCGAGACCTTCCTCCACTTTCAAGTCCCTCCTGGGGTACTACAGTGAGCACAGCCAGGCCATCTCTTCACTCCCACCCCGCCACCATACAAGAATGAATAAGACCCCTCTTCCTTTCTTTAGACAAGAGCCCAGTGTTCCTTTTCCATGTCTTTCCTCACTGCATTCTCTCAAATTGCTAGACAGCACCAGGAATTACGAAGACTTTTTTAATAATAAGATCAGGCAGTATTACTAAATCCATACTGAATTCCCACAACAGGAGCCAAATGGTGACCAAGACAAGTGTAATTTGATGATGCAACCTGCCTTCAGAAAAAAAAAAAAATCATAGTTCCAGGGACATAAAAAGTGAAGACAATTACCTCAACCAAAACCACTGGCTTACAGGTTGATGTGATCAATATGTCTTCTTGCTATGATGCTCTTGGGGGGTGGGACATACCAACACTCAGCACTAAGGTGTGTTGTATTTTAACCCACACTTATTAACATATAAGCTAAAAAACCCCAGCTTATCTGAAGTCTACCAACTCCACAGTTCTGTGGCTCCAGTAGAGAGATCAGTAGTAAGAACCAACAACTCAGCGTGAGGGGAGTTTGTGTTGTGCTTAAGTTAAGCCTGAGGGACAGGTTTAAAGGCAGCCAAGAACAGAAGCGCAGAACCTTTGTGTTCAGTACAGCACTCGGAGGCACAGCATCAACACAGGGCACCTCCTGCAGAAACTGAAAAGGGAGTGCTTCCTCCCATGCTGAGGGACAGATAGAGCATCAAGAAGACAGGTTAAACAAGTTTCAAAGTTAACAACACCTGCCCTTGGCTTAGCAGCTAACACCACATTAATCCAGGGAGCTGCGGTGAGGAAAAAAAAAAATAAAAGAGGGGAATGAAATTTTTTTCCAGGCTTCTTTTCCCTTTACCCATCTATATGATATTTATCTGCTCAGCTCCAGGTTTTCCTTCTGGGTTGATGCAATTTAACATCCAGATCACCACACTAAAACCCTACACGAGACACCCTCCATCTCAGCTTCGTCTGTATCAGTTAATTTCACACAGGTCAGGCCTTTTGCCACAGCAAGCCAAATGACAGGTTAGTTGAAAAGAACCACCTGGAAACCTTAGTCTCCACCTTTTAATACACAGATACAGTACTGAAAGTTTAAGAAAGAAAATGGGGAAAAAGAAAAAAGGCTGTGGCTATGAATCACCTGCTTGTCTGGGCAAGAAAGAAATCTGGTAAATCCTGATCCTAAGAATACCTGAAATATACTGAAAGCGTGGTGAGGCATTCAAGACCAGCTAGGCTTTATGGATATCAGAAAGCCAGCCAGTGGAAGGGAGAGTCTCATTTGTAACACGTCTTCTGTGAAAGCACCACCATCCTGTTTGGTTTTATGCCTCTCATGTCAGATCAGTCAAAGGCCAATATAAAGTTAACATGCCAGATTTCACATCAGCTGCTTGCCCAAACAACTGGTAAAACTGTTTTAGCTGAGCTCTGCTCTTTTGCTCGTTTCAGATTGTTGTGTTAATTAAAAAGTCTTGCTCTCGTGTTACACAGCCCACAGGATCCAAGGAGGAGATTCCTAGCTTTATAATCATGTTAGTCAATAGCTTCCAGCGCTCTCACCGCTGCTACGCACAGAGCCAGCATTGCGCTGTCGGTTTGATAGGCTGCGTAGGAGATGCTGCGTAGGAGACTCGTCACGTTATGCAGAGTCAGCCTGAGCTCCTTCACAATGGGAGCTTTCTGCAGAAGCATGACATAAAAACCTCCCTAAAACTACAGGACCATCTGAGCAAATTTGCCAGACAGAGCGCCAGCCCCACAAAAATTCACTCGATAAACAAGATGCAGTTGCTAGCTGGCAAGTTACTGGGTATAGATATGTCATCTTTGGGCTTAACCAACCCCTAACCTAACAAATAAGTAAAAAATATTACTATTGTCACCTCCAAGCTTATACTTAAGAATTTCCATCTTGGAAGCACTACAAGAAGTGAGTCACTCTATATACCTTGGCAGTGATCTGCAAGCCAACAGGGAATATCCAGAAGGAAATAATGTCACCAATTGGTGAGGCAGCAGCTATGTTTACCAGCTTAAACAAGTTTGTGTCTCAGTACCTCTAGTTAAGTATGACCAACAGCGAATCTCCAATTCACAAGTCTAAAAACTTTCAATTCAGGAGTCATTTACAACTTAATATGCCTGAAAATTAGCTATCTTTAAAAGCTATCCCAATTGCTGACGAAAAATACTAGATATTAGGATCACACACAGTGCTGAGTTCTTTTGAATACCTCTATTGCCCTTGCCAGATCTCTGCAAGGTCTTTAGCAGAGTGGGAGGATTGGACACTGGAGATGCATTTGGCGGGAGGCCAGAGCAGCGGCCACCCTGCACTCTCTCTGGGTGGCAGGAGGAACGTGGGGAAGAGCCAGGCAAAGGAAGCCTTCGCAAACAGGAGCCAGGCGTGGTGGCACAGGGCACCCATGGGGACAGTAACCAGAGGCGCTCAGCATCGACAGGAACAGGGTGGGGAGCCGCCAGCCTGAGCGACTTTGACAGCCTGAGGAAGATTGAGCTTTCTGAAGCTGAAGCTGACCATCATTAAGAAACTGCAAGGTGTGAATGAGCTGGTTTGAAAGAAAACAAACAAATTTCCCACCCAAACCCATTCTGTGCTGGTCAAACTAAGTTTTGAGGGAGATACAAAAAAAAAAGAGACAATTAAGAGGACTGCTCATGCGTCAAATGAGATGCTTAGTACTGTACAAGATGACAACTATTCACTAGCTAAATCTAAGAATAAACTGGGGAATTAAGGGCTCTCTACATATCCATTTACTATATAACCTCTAGCAAATTACATATTTGTGACCTGTCTGATGAGCAGTGCTAAAGGTACACAGCAGTACAATTAAGGAAGTCTTCCTTACTACCATTGTACTACTATACAGTTGTATAGTAGTATATACTATTATACTATTCTATATTACAAATAAACACTAAATGTGGCTTACTCACCTTTTGAGCTAAAAGTTTACTTTTGAGAAAGGCTAGTGGAGATGCATCATTTCACCTTTGAAACAGACAGTGAAGGGACCAGCCCAGAGCCAGGCTTACAGCATGGCAGAGTTAAGACAAATGTCTGACCAAAGGCTGGCTAAGAAGCCACGAGAATACCACCAAGCATTCACTCTCTCTCTAGCTTATTAATAAAGCAGGGTCCTTAATCTGGTTCTCCTCTGGCTATCAGCTCTGCCTCCTCAGAAGATTTATTCTTTCCAGAGTAAACCAACTGCCTTCACTACCAGAAATGCTTTATAAACAGTAAAAACTGGACATTTGAATAAGCGAGGATTACATGCAACAACTGCATGTTTTCAAACAAGTGACTTGCAAAAAATTGACACAAATCCCTTCGACCATATTGATTCAGAAAGCAGAAGACATCTTGTCACCTTCTTCCCATCCTAAGCCTGTCATCAAACAGTTTTAACACTACACAAATACTCTTTCTAGCCTTTTTATTTGTGCATATTATTACAAGTCTTTAGGATGCTTTCATTAAGGCCTGAAATGGAAGAAAGTAACTGTGAGCACATACTCTTCCCTTGTCTCCTCTGGAATTTACAGATGCCTTAAATAGCCAACAAAATAAGGTAGAACAGTTTGACTAAGATACTTAAATTCTCAGGTTTTATCGCCTTCACAGTGTACAATCTGTGCCCTAGCAGCTGCCAGTGGTTAAGAGGCAGAAGCAAAGGTGGCATATGTGTTTAACACCACAATCCCAAACCCACAAAATAAAAGCCTTGCAAAAGCTGCCTTTTCTTTTAATAAAATACTAGGTCTCTGCTGCCTGCTCGGTAAGGCACATTAAACATCCATGTTTTCTAAGCAGACAGAAACGCTGTCTGCAAACACAAGACCTGTGTTCATTTGTTCTCACGAGGAAACAGCTTTCTGAAATTTCCTTTAAAATTCCCATTTCTGAGGTATTAGTGCATGGGGCAGCACACAGAAAACATCCCTAACTGGCATTTGCAGTTATTGCAGATTGTACTAGTTGCTCACCAGATACTACAGCTGTCAGCACACACATATCACTAACCAGAATTATTTGCAGACTCTTCAAAAAAAGCCTGTCCTTGTACAATGGCATTCTCACTATACCCATTTCAAGAAATCACTTGTATTACAATGGAGGTAAATGGATTTAAGTGACCATCTTGCTAAAGCATTTACAACAGAAGTAACTTGTAAGTTTGAGAACTTGGAGTAAGCAAAACGTTTGACACAGCAAGTTCTCTTTAGATGACTAAGCTGCCACTGAAACAGGCTGAAACTGCCTCTCACAGGGGGCTTTGCCAGCTCTGCTGCCTGCTGCCAGTTTTCACCAGCTCAGCAGCAGCCACCACCACCTGACAAACCACTTCCAAATTCAACATCTGTATCGAGCCTTGCAGTCTAGGGGCAAAGTAAGGTAAGGCAGCCAAGCATGACAAGAAAGTTCAGACTTCTTGCACTGTGGAGGACAATGATGCAGAATAAAGGAGGAGAAGTTCTGTTGTTTCTATGAATTTACACAAGATCAATACTGATGACTGTAGTACCGATTGCTGTAGTAGGGAAGGCCATGCTAAAAAAATTAAGGGGGGGGAGAAAACTGCATCAAGCTTCTTCCCTCCTCCAACATTTTTATTTTCTCCTCTTTACATCTCTAATGGAGCATGAAAGCTGCTGCTCTGTCCTATCCACTGTCACACTCTGTGTCAGCAAGAGCCAAGAGATTCTAGTTCTAAAATTTACAGACTATTTTATAACCTGTCAGCACCTCTGATGCAAAAAATATGTTGGATCGCACCCTTCAAATTTCCAGAGGAAGTCATGCTGTCAGTGGGGTGGAGAAAATGGAGGAATTCCTGTTTACTGTTAGACTTGAAAACTTACTTAGGAGGGGACTTCCAATTAAAAGCTAACACCTAAAATACCACACCAATTTGTGTGCCATTAACATATGTTTATCTAGAAGACTAATCTACAGTTTGTTGATGAAGAATCATTGCAGAAGGTGAGCAGCGACTAACATTAGAGGAATGGGACACACAGGAACACATTGCTCAATGCTTGTTTAGGATAGGAAGTGATACCAGAGACGAGACACGGTCCTGTCCTCTCAGGGTACACTCGTGCAGAAAGGTGCATGCTATGTCACACTACTGCACTCCCAAATGTCACTGTCAGGGCTCAAACGGCTATACAGATTCTAATACTGAGCTGCCAGGAATGCAGAGACTTAAGCTTTCAAAAATCTGTGAGTTGTCATTTTATTTTAGGACAGGCTTGATTTTGTGATGTCCTATGATTCAGACATGCTATACTACTCTTACAGGTCCCCTGTCCTTCCCAGTTAAATCATGAGCTGTTAGCTGGATGTTGCCTCACTAACAGGTACCTTGGACTTGCAACTCAAAGCTGACCATATACCTATGTAGGCAAAGAGTCACTACGGTTTCCAAGTGTGAGAGTCAAATAATGGTGGCAAAGCTGGGACTGCCACTGCTAGGAGAACAAAACATCCCGGAGCGTGCACGAGTGGCTTCTATGTGCTCCAGCTAGGGCTGAGCACAGCTCTGTCCTACTCTTAGCCAATTAATTACTTCAGAAGAGGAAGTAGACACACTGTGGGTCTTCTCACAAGCACTCCCGCCCCCAAATAAAAGCCAGATTCCTACCCAGTGGTGGGAGAGATGAACATACCTGCTCAGACTGTCACCACACCTCTCACGAGCAAGGGCAGCAAGACCCTCAGAACAGTAATTGGCTCATTACAGAGCCGCAACACACACACAGAAGATTTGAATTTTGGTTATTCACGATGGCCAATTCTTACTGGTAACACACCTTTGCCAAACCCACCCAACAGGCTTAGTTTGAACCCTCCAGTGCTGTCAGCTTCCCATGGACATACCTGATCTTTGCTAACTAAACTCCACCCTCTGCTCTTTCATTCTAACAAGCGACTAGGTTGTCCAGGATGCTCCAGGCTGATAAGCAAACTCCTTTTGATTACTGCTGATTGTATTAATACAAACAGCACTTCAGCATCTGGCTCCACACAATACAGAAAAGTTGAGGAAAAAACCCCAAACCAAACCATACCAATAAAAACCAGGGCCATCGATAGCTGAATCACCTGAAAAAAGCAAATAATTTGCCAGTTATTGGCCTGATTCACTCAACTAATGCAGGAACCCCTTCTGTCTAGTCTCCCTGACACACATCTTCAGGGAGGGGACTGCATCCATATTTTTGGTACACTGAGTCTTCAAATTTTAAACACAACTTAGAAATTGTTCAAGCTTGCGGAAGACAGAATGCTTGTGATGAAAGCAATGGTTTGTAAACAATCTTCAAAATTTTCCTGTAAAAAGACTACAATCTTTATCATGTAAGAAATAAATATATTCTCATGTTCATACATACATATGAACATGCACTTCACAATTTTCAGTCACACCCTTTCATTTGCTTTGGCCCACTGCTGTCTGGGCAACAGCCACACTGTATCAAACAGTTCATAGTTTCCAAATCTAGGCAGAACAGGCCTAAAGACAATCTGGATTTAATTCAAAAAGCAACTTTGCCTTGACTGAACTTTGTCAGTGATTCTGCTTATGAAGAGGCAACCTAAGAGAAGGGAAGGCCTACCTCAGCTTTATGTTCCACTTTGGCCAGAGAGACTTCCAGTGTGAAAGCTTTGCTCTGTTTCTACAACCAACAGCAGAAAAGCAGTATGGAAAGCACTTCAGAGGCAGTGGGAAAGAAGTATCAATACTGTTAAGTTCTGAAGAAGGGCTAAAAACAGACAGGTGAGTTACCAGGACCACATCCAGCCTGTTGGTAGTTTTGCTGGAAGGACAGATTCTATCCACAAGCAATTCCAGCACGTCTCGTGCTACCAGTTTGCGTCTCAGACTGAAAATTTTACACACCTGATGTACCCAAGCTTGAATTTGGGCAGGCTTCTTGCCCATTCTTCCACCTAGCTTTTGTGGTTAATTCAATCAGTCCCTGACACTCTTCTCAGGCTGCAGTAGGCCGTGCCATAGCATGACCCCAGCTTGTTCTCAGTATTGCTACAGCAAGACAAAACCACTGTTGTATCTTTCTCCAGTTAGGACAGTGGTTTTTGTGGCCAGGTAAAAGTGCTTCCTCCTTGACAGCCTCCAAGCAATTAGGAGGAAGTCACTGCTAGTTCCGGCAGGTCACAGACTATGGCTTTTAGCCTCTCCCTGTGGTAGTCCAGAGGTTTGGGATGCAGCAGGTTAATTAAAGAGCAGCAATGCTGCCAGCAGTTCCACAGACCAATATTAACAACATTATTTCCACCTTAACCTTTTCTTGGCTGTGGGATATCAAGTGCATTAACTGGTTCATCTTTTAAGTTCTCCCAGATAAACTAGGAAAAGTTTCCAGGCAAAGTCAATTCAGCCAGCCCTCTCTCAAAATTACTACCATAAAGTCCCCACTTCATTGTCATCCTGCTCCCTTCCCGAGAAGTTCCTGGGATGACAGACAAAAAAACCCAAAACAACAACAAAAAAACCCCACACCACATAATATTCTAGGAATACAGGATTATTTAATGCAGTTTACATGAAAGTTTATAGCAAAGGGCTACCAATTCAGGACCAAAAAGATATAGTGCAGGTTGAAAACATTGGTCCTTAGACATAAGTATTTCCTATGTTGTCTGAGCTCAAAAGCCCGAGCCTAGCCTCCTCCAAGTCTGATGTTGCAAACCTTGCTTTGGATTCTTTAAAAGAGAGGCCTGTTAAATGAAGTTAAATATGTATGATAGCTCTATATCAACTATTTCTGTATGCCTTTACAGTAATCAGCAACCTTATGATTGTTATCACCTGACTATATAGACACCATCTCTAAAGGAGCTACTGAGGAAAGGAAGCAGGAAATAAAGTAATGACTTTTGCTTTGGAGATAAGGGACTTAAGGAGGAACACTTGAAGGATCATTAACAAAAATCCCAATGATAGGGAGCTAGTAATTCGCTGTCCATCTGTCCTGGCTTCAGAATAAATCTTTGAAACATCTCCACCAATCCTTGAGGAGGCCCAGATCAAAAGGACAGCGAAGAACCTCTGGTCTCATCAAGCTCCTCCTGGGAAAAGAAACGTACGTGTACAGACTCACGCTGGGGCACAGATAATGAGAAGCTCTGCAGAGCACTCCCTGAAGCCAGGCCATGTGGCTAACATCAGAGGGACAGTAAACCCCGTGTGAATGTATCTGCATAGAAAAAGGCCTTTAAAGTAAGATTGCTGACTGCATGGCATGCACTGCTCCTACTGTTACTGGCCAACAACTTGCTCCAAGAGGATGAGTGCTGTCTGTACAGCTGCTCGTAGCCATCTAGTGTGAAAGGGAAGCTGGCCTGCAGATTCACCACTCGTGGATTAACTCCCAAGTACCCAAATATAGGGCTATAACCCAAATTCTGCTCTAAATGTGGGAGACCCTCCCAGTCAAATCTGCAGAGAACTGACACCAAATTACTTCAGGATGAACAGAGGGACCTAGAGAGCAGACAGTGCCACAGCTCCCTTGGAAATCTGGTAAAATTTTGAAGTGACATCTTCTAAAGAAAGGAAATGTTTGCATCTGATGTCGAGTGAGATCTGGAGTAAGAGCAGATAAAAGACAGGGTTGTTTGTCCCAGGAGGTTCTGACATGAGCTTAAAGCAATGCTTATGTTCTGGCCAGTGTCACTGATGGAGGCCAGCAGAGCCATGGTGATGTGCCAGCAGATGAAAGCAGTGTTAAGTGCTACTGTGGAGGGAGCAGAAAGCATCTGAGCATCTGCTGACCTCACTAAAACAGTGGCTACTTCAGTAAAAGAAAAGTCTTCCAGAAAAACAGGAGCAAGAACAGCTTGTTCTTCAGACTGTCAAGTTTGTAGATATCCACTCAAAGAATCTGGATTTCACAGCAGAGGCGTACAAGGCAGTAGTCCAGTGTACACACAAAAAGCCAAAGGCTGTCATAGACACTCAGTCACAGAGGTATTTAAAGCAGTACAAAGGGGAAAAAGAGAAAGAATCCAAATGAGCAGGAAAAGAGGAGGGAGAAAAAAAAAGGGGGGGGGGGTGTGTGTGTGTGTGTGTGCAGCGGCTAGTGGTGAGCCGATGACTGAGTTACACATTACAAGGAGCACTGACTACCAAAAAGAAGCACTAAGAGTATTTAGAAGAGTCAAAGTCTGTAGGTTGTAGAAGGTTGGCCACAGAGGAAGAAGATAAGAAAACAAAAGGGTCACACTTCAGATCATGAGGTAGAAAGAGCACTGTGGCCAGCACTGAGGAAAACTGAAATACATTATTTGGAAGGAAGGAACTGAAACTATTGCTAAAGACTAAGAGGACCTCTGTAAATAGACCTAAGTAAGTTTCCCCCTCATCTCACTTCAGTCTGAGATATGCTTTCCTTAATGCAGATTCCAGGAAGTAAGATGAAGAAAAAGTTCACAATTCACACTATCTAGACACAAATTGCTAATTTATTTGTATCCTCCTAACTTTCCACTAAAGACAGTATTCAGACAGAAAACCCTATTCCAACCTGACACCAAAACCTTTTATTTCTTCCCATAGAAAAAGCAAGCTTTATCTTCAGACGATACATTAAGAATTCCAGTTTGTAAGGCATCTATCTGCTGTGACTAGATTTACAGGGCCACATCATCAGCTGTCATATCATCATCACTCCACTGAATTCAGTGGAGCTGCAGCTAGATCTGCTTCATTGTTTAAACAATACATGGGCTGTAAAGCTGCAGAAAAAAATATTATCTTTCAGAGATTTTACCTATTTTCTATCAAGACAGTGAAGCCTGGTTTTTTGTTTTGGTCAAGTCTTCAAGGTCTGGGTGTAGTCCTTTTTGATCCTCTTCCTGCTTTGTGTCTCAGCACACATCAATGCAGTTGCAGGCCTTTCACTAAGCTGGATTTGAAATACAGCACCTGGATTTATCATGAAATTCTACTTGTTAGGGCCAGTTTGGGCCCATTAACTCACTTTATGTGGTGGAACTCCACAACATCATGAAGCTCATTGGACATCACAATCCCTTCTGCCTCTCAGGAGTCATCAGCTTCCTAAATGGCAGAAACAATTACTTCCAAGCAGCAGTTATTTCAAGCTTCCCCCACCGCATGAAGATGGGTTGCTTCAGGTAACAACGATGGCCCAAAATGCTTCCTGGTCAAGACACCTTTCTTGTCACCTTTCAGCAAAGTACTTTAGGGCACCACAATGTTGCTGCTGCTTCTGGCTTATCTGGAAGCCTTCAAAGGTGGCACCCACCTCAACTCTTCAGAATTTCGTACCAACCACCCCTTGCAACCTTAATGTGTTTTACCCTTTTTACTGTTTGCAGAAGCAAGTGCTGAGAAGTCCTCTCCGAACAATCCCCAGCATCAGCTAGGCAGCAGTCCCCAGAATGAAGATTTACTCCTGGCAACATGCAGACAGGTGATCGCATAGCCCAAAGTCTAGGTGTTCAAGGAACAGTGCTTTGTAAGGTCTTTAGCCTATAGGTGTAGATCTATCACATCATGTCTGGGTGACTTCACTATGAAGACTAAGCATTACAAGTGGGCTGGAGGTACACCATCCCACTTCAGTGCTGCTGAAAGACAAGAGCATTGCTTCAAGCCAGGAAAAGACATGGCATCTCCAACCCAGCAACACATTATGCAAAATAAACTGTGATCCTACCCTAAAGCCATTTTATGCCTATTCCCCATGCTTCTCCTCTCAGCCACATAAGCCACTGAGTTGTACTGCTCCGCTTCTACAGCGGAGCATAAAAACAGTACTAAAGGCACAGGAGACAGGAGGTTGGGCCAGCAACTGTGCTGCAACCACTGGAGAATTCTTGCTCGCTGCAAAGATGTGACCACAGAGAAAAATCTCTAAGTCTGCACAGTAATGTTAGGTGTGTGGAGGAAGGAGAAAGGTGGTGGGGGTGGTGGTAAAAAGATGATCTCACACAGCTATCAAGAAAAACAGGAGGGAGGGAGAGGAAAGAAAGCACACCTGACAGACATGTTAAGAGATGTCTGAACAAGAACAGGGCTGGCCCAAAACCACACTGCAGTCTCTTGGGAGCAGTGGAAGTAAAAGCAGTTCTGCAACTAAAGGCTTATCAATCACTCATGTGTGCGCACACTTTACTGCACTCCTGAAGAAAGTGATTTAAAAGACAGGAATCGAAGGATAACTCTAACACGCTCAGCATGACAGGAAGAGGAGAACAGATATAGGCAGAGGGGAAAGCATAGGAAGAGGTGTGAACACTATGTTTGGGAAAAGCCAAGACATCCAAAATATCCATATGCCATACCGCTGCCTGGAATGATTCTTAGCTCCCTTTCCTTTGAATGAACAGCGCCACATTGCTGACTCCCTTCGTATTCCCACTTATATCAGACTCTCCCAAAACATGCTTTCTTCTTCAGGAGCAGCGACTGCTATGCTACAACCTATGAAACAAGCAACTGCTGAAGGAAGGATGCACTGTATCTTCAGTTGACTTACAAGTCATACAACACAGTCAAAAAGAGAATAATTCACAGAACCGTTCTGTGGAACAGGAGACTGAGAATTAGATGCTGAACTATCACCATTAGTTTACTATGCACGTTTGGATCTGCTTTGTCCACAACTCTAGCAAGCCAGAAGAGGTGGTCAACTTACTTCCTAGGGACAAAAAGCAAGCCAGCTAACACTAGGTTACAGACTTAATCCTGGGGGGGGGGGGAAAAAAAAAAAAGACACCGCCTTGTGAAAACATATTCCAGCCTAAGCTTGTTTAGGTAATTAAGGCAAAAGATCTTCCACCCTACCTTTGCTATAAAGTATTCCAGTACAACTGTACCTAACACTTAGCCTCAAAACATGCCCATTCAAGTTTGGATACTGGATTCAACCCACTTGAAAATTCTTCTGCATAAATTTGAAAAACTGAGCATATACTTCATTAACAGCTGGTTGATTAGGACTAATCAAGCCATTTCACTCCTCTCCCACTGTTCTTTTAGCCAGGGGCTGAAAGCATCCACTATAAAAGTCACTCAATTTATAAAGCTTTGTCACATGATAAATATGGTCATGACTTAAGATTCCCAACAAGCCTTTCCTGAGGCAGTACCACCAACTGACCCACCTCCTGCAGTATCTGCCCAAGCCCAGCCACGTTACTCCGTGAGTGCACACTCAAGCTCTTACTTCTGGCAGAACGGCTCTATCCTCACCAGAGGAGTACTTCCCGTGTGTTATAACTCCAACGCTACAGCATAGACGAACATGTCTGTAAAGATGTAGCTATACCTGTACATCAGTATTCAGTGCTGCAGGAAGTGAAAAAAGTAGACAAGATGCTAAAACAATTCAGTGCTTGTTATAGTTCATTCCTGTTTGCATATATAATTCTCTGGAAATTCTCTAGACAAGTACAACACACCCAGTAGGCACCACAAGCCCCTCTCATACAGCTCCTCAACTCAGAAGCAGCAGCACTAGAAGCGCATAGTAAAGTGCTTGTAAGCTTTCAGGTTTGGAAGAAATGTCACTGAGTACACGTGTCCAATCCCCTACTACCACAGCCAATATCATAGGGTGATCTCCTGAAGCCAGTTAGATGTCTTTTCCACTTTGCATCCTGGGAAGCTCACTGAAAGCATCGATACTCCATTGATTAGAGACCCTTTGAACTGCAGCACAGGTCTACTTCTGGTCAGTTCATAGCCATTTATTCTCATGCCAAAACAAGCCTTTAGCTTTCACCTCCTTCCCCTTCCTTAGTCTCACTCATCAGTGCTTCATATACTGACATCTGTACAACTCCTCTTTACATGACTCTCTCACCAGGAACAGTCAGCTTTGGACTGGTACAGCCAGGTCTTTGCCATATAACGAGCTCCCAGTTTCTATTTTTCAGTCTCTGGATTATTTCAAGGCATCTGCCTGCAAGGGCCTGGACTGCAAGAAGATCCATTTCAGAGCTGCAGTTCCATTATTTCACCTACAATGAAGTCAGGAATTTACAGGAACACAATAAGAATGAGCATGTTTGTTTCAACAAGTTGGGACTTGAAAATGTGAGTGGAGGGCAATGCAAGTAAAAAAAAAAGTGCAGTTCTCCAATTTTTACCAGAAACTTACTGGGGAAACGTTCATGTTTTTCTGGCTATATGTAAAACTTCACCCTTCACTTCCACAGGAGTTAACAGATGATAATTAAGTCCTTTGCTTATTGTATTTGCTTATGTTGCCCTTCTCTCAGGCGGGGGGGTAGAGAGTGAAAAATCCAGGCTTTGGCATCTGTTTCTCTCCCCTCAGCTCCCCTGATATTCCTTGGCACACCAGACCCAATCATGAAAGACCCTAACAAATTGCTTCAGCATTTTCAAGCATGTCAAATCAACATTACCACCCCTCACCCAGTCTGCCCTCCCACACCCCAGGTAAAGCTATTCGCTGTGTAAGCACCACCTGCTGAAGGAGTAGAGCTCACCCAACCGACACATTTTCAGAAGGTAGTGAGACACCTCCAGCCACTCACTTTCCTCTGGATGCCCAGCAAGGGTGGTCTGCTGAAACACCAGGAATGAGAGAAAAGAGCAACCAACCAAACAAAAACACCCAAGTCACAGCTTCACATCAGCAGAACCCAACATTTCTTCTCCAGTAGGTAGCATGGAGAAGACATTTCACAACATCTGCCACTGGTCTCCTCCAGGCTCCAACAACTGCAGCAACAACAACAGTGGAAAGTTCCTTACTTCACAGGAGCGAGGGGATAAGAAGTCAGCTGTCCCATACAGTCATGGTCCCATAAGACCACTGCGACAGTCAGCTTGCATCTTGCCAGCACAGACATATTTGCGAAGAAAAAGCAGGTTGAGAAATCCACTGCATGGCCACATATGCACCTGTGGAAGTCACAGATTGGCTCAATGTGCTGAGGAGGCCTACGTAATGCTGACAAGGAGAAGCAGTGGCCAAAAGCAGCAAATCAAAGTGGCATTAGTGCTGGAAGGAAACCAGTGGTTAATACCTGCTGCTCTAAGTCAGATCTGCAAGCGAGCAAGGTTCCAGTGAACAGCTTTTCAAAGGCACATACAGGATTTAACCAAGTCCTATAGCAAGGATAGGAGACCACCCATTTTGGATGTTTCAAGCATGAAAACCTGTTCATTTCTACTCCACCATCAGACAGCAAAAGCATTTTCAGCGAAGCCAGAAAAAAAACGAGAAAAAACCAATGAATTCTCCCCTCCTCATACATAGCAGGACAGGGGAAAGATGCTTTCCTAGTTCAGCAGAGCCAGCTGCTGAAGGAAGGCAGAGGGCTGTCCAGGGCGGAAGGAGCGGCATTGCCAAAATCAGCAACACAAACAACAGAAAAGCTTCAGCATCTCATCCCCTGCCTGCTGGCAAAGCAGCTCCCCTTCTGCCAAGGCACAGGAGAAGGTGAATCTTCATAGTACGAACTAAAACAGAAATGAACACTGGGGATAGGTTTCCTTGATGAGTCTCATTAGCAGAGCAAGTAGAGCCTGATCTCCTCCCTCTTTACTATAAAAACAGAAAAACATACTCTTTATTAAACTCCACTTGCAAGTGATTTCACAGAGACTGGGAGAAGGGCACACTTAATAACAGAACATGACTGGAAGGGCTAGACCTGATTTAAAAAGTCAATAAAGTGTGTGTTTTCATTTAAGAAACAAAACTAAGTCGTGGTTTTAATAAAAATCCAACCCTTATTTGTTTTGGAGAAGGAGCAGGGAGATCAGTGTGCTGCTCCCCTCATCTCCCCAATTTTGAATCCATCTCATTGCTCCTGGCAACAAACAACAAAATTCAGCTCATGCCTAAGAGAGGTTTGCTCCTAAAGAGAGTGGGAAACCCAGGCACGTGCTGGGTGGAGAGAGGAAAACCACTTGGAGATTCTTGCATTGCTTCAAAGATTAATCTAACATTTTAATTTTAGACCAGAAGCAGCACAGCAAGATAGGGATTTTGTTTTTAAAGGGCAATTAGAGCCTTCCTCCTCCATTTGTTCTTTCTTTAGAAGAAATATTTCTATTGTCTTGACATTTTGGAAAGGAAAAGCCCCACTGTGATTGTTTTACAGCAGTTATGAAATGCAACAGCCACACAATATGCAGCCCTAAGTTTGTGTTTTTGGTTCTCTTTTAGGTGCCCAGCCCAGGCTGTGCAGGCATAAAATCATTTGCCCGACAGCTCAGCTACTGGTCACTTATCTAAGGAGAAAATCACTGATGACTGCAAACCAAGATAAACACCCCAACATGCACAATGGAAGAGCTTTGAAAAACAATATGCTCTTTCAAAGACAGCCCACACATTAACGAACCATTGCTTTTCCACCTTAGCCACTGCCTCTACCATAGTCATATCTTGGTATCAGCCTATTCAAGCTCATTTTACTACTACAGAGGATATAAAAACGTTTGGCTTATGGAACATACACAGACTAAGAACAAGTTATTCTGGAAAGCATGCTGCCAGATTTATATTCTAAATGCACCAGGAGAAATGACCACTACCTTCTCTACTGAAATGGCATCTGAAAGCCATCTTAAAAGTCCTTTAATCTCTTACCTTGAGAAAACTTGCCAGGACTGAATGAATTGCAGTCATGTTGCCTGCTAGCTAAGGTCAAGAGTTCTGCAACACATTGCTGCACGATTTTATCAGGCATGAGAAATGCAGAACTCCTCATATGTGCCAGCAGCCACCCCACAATGCCTGCAGTAAAAACTGGCGTATACCAAGTGAGCAAACAAGGACGATGAATTTTCTAACTGTAATCAGCTCTGTGGGGACATCTCAGATTCCAGAAAAATCCTGTTGTCCATGAGGTGCTTGATTTTTCTGCAGCAAGGTTGCAACTTTATTTCAGAGTTTGGGCAAGGAAATTTTCAGCAGACCCAGTCAAGACACACCTGGACAGAAGCCCACCACATTTTTAAAAGCAGGGTCCTTATATATCCCATACAGCAGTCGTTAAAAATACAACCAAGAATCCCCAGGATTTCAGCTTAACTTGGGGGGGGCAAGTTTCAGTATTTGGTTCTAGATTTCCCACAGTGATTAACACAGTTTTAAAAAGTTCCGTGGTAAGACGCAAGAGTTGTACTTATCCAATCGATTTCATGCCATGACACTGACAGTAAGACGCCTTCCTGCCAACAGCTGGCTCTTACTAATCCTTCCATTCAACCTGCTGAAACATGATTTTGCACCCAAGGCCACATGCAAAAGCATCTGGCTCAGGAGCAGAAAAAGAGATGCTGTTAAGCAGGACAAGTTCCACACCTTCCCTTTCTGTCCCCATAAATTAACACAAACAGTGTTTGATGCCAGATCCCACAGGCCCCGAGATGAATGTGACAGCCAGGAGATGCTTCTTTAAAAGTAGGGGTAGAAGCATGCACTGTAAATTAAGTACGGCCCAGTGCAGGTGGCCACAAGGTTGTAATGCAAAGCATTACCTTAACTGCAGATTGAACTAATCCTAAACCCAGGGATTCATAGTATGTTGTTGAGGTCTATTCTGCTTACCAAGTAGAAAAGACTAAGCAGCCAAGAGTCTGCTGTGAATTCCTTACACTTTACGACCACCACCTTAGATAGGAAGATCAAGGAGGTGAACAGCAGCTTCCAACATAAGTAAACTCCAACAGAGAGCACTTTAAGAAGTTAACAGAAACTGGGCTGGACAACAAAAAGTCTAAACCCAAGCAGGTTCAAGGCACTCCAGCCCTCTCCTGCTATAACATGCCACGTTTAAATGGAATCAAGTTTTTATGCTTCAATCCAGGGAGGATTTCCTTTTCTAGGATGGAGTAGCATACTATTTTCTTCCCTCAAATACAGGCAGCAAAACTAGGTCTTCTGAACTTAACTTGATCCAGCAATGCTGGCATTGAGTGCTGGTCAAACAACAAGAGAGAAATTAAAAAAAAAAAAGTAACATAATAGTTCACTCAGAGACTACCTTTACACTAAGACTCAGGAAATGGATGGCAGAAGTTTTATTATAACTAGAGGGGGAACATTTTTCTTTAATAATCTCCACAACTGAAGTTACTCAGGTGTGTCTCCAGCAGAGCTAGTCTCAGACACATTGCATAGTCAAAAGGTGAAGTCATCATCAGTGCAAAAACCAGTCTAGCCACCAAAGACAGAGGCTTTCCTCCCGCTCAGCTACTTCACAGCAAACATCTGATGTACCTGAACAGAGCAGAGCATGGCCAATCACCACTGCAAACTGCAAGCTCCTAAGAGGCAGCCCTCCGTTACTGAGAGCCCTGCGAAAAACTGAGTCCCAAGTTGCTGAGCTGTGCACCTGCATCATGTCACCAACACCCCCAAGGGTTTAAGGAACACTGACACATGTCCACCTCAGAGCTTCAAAACAAGACGACTAGCAAGTCTTTAACACATCATCCTCTCCTGTGTCAGGAGTACATCCCAACCACACAGACACAGAGCAATTTATGGCTAGTTAATGGTCAGAATTGCTTCCCGAGCTGGCTAAAGCCAAACATACAGCATGATGAGTTTATGTGAGGCATGTGCCATTTAGGACACAGCATCCTTAACTCAGATTAGGTTTTATTTATTGACTATTAACATCAGTCAATAATGTGCCCTCCTCTCCCATCTTAGACAATTTCAAATGCTGGGGGGCAGGGGAGAATAAAGAGGAAGCAATATGCTCTTTCTTCCGTTCTCCTAAATAACTAACTTGTAGCTTTGGGGAGTTCAGTTTTAACAGTAAGAAAGTAGTCATATAGATGGTGTTGGGAATTGCAGTGGTGAGATCATAATCCAAGGACAACAGCATTGCACAAGTTTACTTGCAATTTCCAACCTGCCAGTCATTTGTTACAAGGCAAACAGGAGACCTGGACTTCAGAGGGTCAGAATAACACACCTCTTGAGATCAAGCACATTTGAAAACAAAGTCATCCAGACACATCGAGGGCAAAGGGCGAGGAGATCCATCTCCAAGAACACAGCAGACTACACCATGGGATCTCCAGCATACATCTATACTATGTTGTTTTGGAACAAAAACTACCAGTGGGATTTAGGAGGCAACAGAGAAGCTGACTTGTCATTTGTTCCACCTGCTCATATACAGGTAAGAAATTTGCTCAGCCAGAAACTGGCTGCAGGCAAATTACAGCACACACAGAGCATACAGCACCAAATCCTCCTGCACCTTGCCAATGCAAAATAAGCAGTACCCATGAGGGGAAAAAAAAAGCTAGTACTTCACTTCTGGTGGGTTTAATCTTTCTCAATGCTACCTGTTCTTACCCTGTTCTAGAGAAGAGCACACCTCTTCTTCCCCCACTTTATGTCTGATTTTCTCTTATTCACCTTCCTAGCTATTTGAATCTGTGTAAAATACTCCAAGACTGCAACAGAGCATACACTTAAGGTGAAAGTGTTTCTAGATAGCTCAGTGGGATCACACAGCAGCTGAGGAAAACTCCTACCATGTACCACTTGCGCATGAGATTGATATGCAGGGACTGGGAAAGCACCTCAAGAGACCATTCAGTGAATCCTCTACAGCAGACAAAAGTCATTTATCTCCCAGAAACGGAGAGCCAGCAAGATGATGAGAAAAGGACAACTTTCAATGACAGTGTGAAAGGCAGTTATAAAAATCTAACAAAAAACAACCCCACCAAATCCACTGGAAGGGAGCACAAGTCTGCCACACATATCCACTGTCATGTGGGGATCTGCATATTGGGTCTGCAGGCAGAGAAGGATGAGATTCACCATTTCCAGCCTTCTGTCTGGGCAGTCTGTCCTGCTATACCTCCACACGACCAAGTAGCTTGGCCCACTTGAAGCAATCTATAAGACAATGATAAAGAAGGTCCTGACATCCAGACTGAAGGTTTACAAGACTTTTACTGCAGACCAGGTCTCCTGTCACAGACCAAACACCCAGCACATCAGGTGAGCTGGGTAGGCTTTGGGAATGCAGCCTCTGGTTTTATTTTAAGTAGAAGGAACCCAGCTTGCACACCCTGACAGTGCTTTGCAATACCAGCCAGCACACAGGGCAGGGAGGGGTGGAAAATCAGGAGGTTTACATCACAAGTGCCCTCCCGATCCAAATCAAACCATGAAACGCAGACATAGCTGTCTTCCAATGCCTTTACCACACACCAGTGTTGGACCTATATTCTCCTCCCTCAGTTAATCTGTTTAATTTGAAGAAAAACAGAAGGAAAAGTTTCCTAAGCCTCTTCACCTTCTCATTGCTCACCTCTGGACCGTTCTTTCCTGAGATGAAGGGTTAACAGCCAAAAAACAGGACACAGCACATTACAGGCTCCCTCTGGGACAAATTCTTTTTTAGATGCCAGTGTGCTAGCTTTATTGATGAATACATGCTGCTACATTTGTCATTGCAGCACGTTTTTCTGAGGTGTTCTCTAATTTGCCATTGACCACACTGGATGAAACTATTGACTTTAAAAGCAGCTTTTACAGCTACTTTTGAAGTGGCCTTGCCTGCTTA
Source organism: Phalacrocorax carbo (assembly GCF_963921805.1). Lineage (NCBI taxonomy): Eukaryota > Metazoa > Chordata > Aves > Suliformes > Phalacrocoracidae > Phalacrocorax > Phalacrocorax carbo. The sequence goes on along the minus strand of NC_087514.1, from coordinate 66,554,930 downwards.
CAGTGCTGCTTACAAAGTAGTTCAAGCCTGGGAGTGGTGAGGGAAGAGAAAGACACTGCACAGAGACCTCCATCATACCAGCTAGGTGCTGGGCAGCTGCTGGAGCAGGGAGTGAATCACTGGCTGGGGAGCAGCAGCCAGGGCAAGGACACTGGCACAGGGGGTCCAGTAAGGCCACTTACTGGTGAAGTGGGAAAGGCAGCAGCTGCCCAGCTGATCTGCTAATTCAGAGCTCCCCACCTGAAGAACCTCCCCCCCAAGAAATGGGCCTTGTCACCAGCTTCCACCAGGCTTTCAGGACATTGCTATGCAGGGCCATAGGACAAGAAAAGTTGGATGCTTTGCTAGACTGCAGGGTCTGAAAGCACAATCTGGCCCTTTATTATAAACTCTTTTAAAAAGAGATTGTAACTTGTGGGAAGCTTTGGCAAAGAATGTAAATTCCTCCCCCCCTCCCCTTTATATGCCTCTAAGAGCTTCAAGCAATAGTCAAAACACTCCCAAGACTTTCAGTTGCTATCTCAGCTCAGTACAGGACTGTATACTTTTCCCCCTCCCACATGCACGTCCTCCCCAGTTTTCCAAAGAACCACCTTTGCCAGCATGAAGACAGGCATGGGTTACACTTCTGGCAGCAGGAGGAATAAGCTGCACAAACTACACAGCAGATCTGCAGCAACTCCTCACTGCACAAAGGAGTGCTTGGGAAAGGGGAGAGGACAGCACAAGGGGAACAGTGTACTTTTCTCCAGCTCGAAGATCCTGAGTGGGAGAGTTTTTGTTCATTTCAAGGGCAAAAACCAATAAATTCTTATTAGTATGCATACTAAAATTCAAAGTCTTACAAGCCTCAGTGCAATAGCAATACGAAAGGCGTTGCCAAGCAAAGAACTGCTGTGCTGCAGAAAACCGGGTATAAGTGGAAAAACTTCAGCAAGTAAGTTTTCCCCCCCTTCAGAAGGAGTTTTACCTTAACACAGTGGCAATTTCATTTCCTCCCTCTAACACCCCAGTCACTGATGCTCTCAAGGCTAACGGCAATTGCCTGCATCATTCTCCCCAGCTGGTTTAGGAAGCAACCATGAGGGTAACTCACTGCATGCAAAGGGGGATTGAAATCAAGTTAGGAAAACAGCATGAGCAACAAATTCAGACCCCTGTGCTTTCGAGGGGGTTTGCTTCTCTGCCCTCAAACAGCAGCCTCCTGCAGTCCTACTCCTCACATAAAGACACTCAGTTTTCAGTGAAGCCACCTTCCCTTTTAGCCCCATGGTTGTAAGTCATCATCGAAGGACTGAGGTTAGCCTCTGGAAACCACAGAATCACAGAATCACAGAATCACAGAATCACAGAATCACAGAATCACAGAATCACAGAATCACAGAATCACAGAATCACAGAATCACAGAATCACAGAATCACAGAATCACAGAATCACAGAATCACAGAATCACAGAATCACAGAATCACAGAATCACAGAATCACAGAATCACAGAATCACAGAAAGGCAGGGGTTGGAAGGGACCTCTGGAGATCATCTTCTCCAAACCCCCTGCTTGAGCAGGCACACCCAGAGCAGGGGGCACAGGGACGCATACAGGCGGGTTTTGAATGTCTCCAGGGAAGGAGACTCCACAACCTCCCTGGGCAGCCTGTTCCACTGCTCTGGCACCCTCACAGGAAAGAAGATTTTCCTCATATTGAGGTGGAACTTCCTGTGTTCCAACTTGTGCCCATTGCCCCTTGGCCTGTCATTGGGCACCACTGAAAAGAGCCTCATCCCATCATCCTGACACCCACCCTTTAGATACTTACAGGTATTGATGAAATCCCCCCTAAGTCTTCTCCAGGCTAAACAAACCCAAGTCTCTCAGCCTTTCCTCATAAGGGAGATGCTCCCATCCCCTGATCATCTTGGTAGCTCTCCGCTGGACTTGCTCAAGCAGTTCCCTGTCCTTCTTAAATTGGGGGGCCCAAACTGGACACAGTACTCCAAATGTGGTCTCACCAGGGCAGAGTAGAGGGGGAGGATAACCTCTCTCGATCTGCTGGCCACACTCCTTTTAATGCACCCCACGATACCGTTGGCCGCCTTGGCCACAAGGGCACAGTGCTGGCTCAGGGTCAGCTTGCTGCCCACCAGCGCTCCCAGGTCCTTGTCAGCAGAGCAGCTTTCCAGCAGTTCAGCCCCCAGCCTGTACTGGTGCATGGGGTTGTTCCTCCCCAGGTGCAGGACCTTGCACTTGCTGTTGTTGAATTTCATCAGGTTCCCCTGGGCGCAGCTCTCCAGCCTGTCCAGGTCTCACTGGATGGCAGCACAGCCTGCTGGTGTATCAGCCACTCCTCCCAGCTTGGTATCATCAGCACACTTGCTGAGATTACACTCGATCCCATCATCCAGGTCATCAATGAATATATTGAACAGGACTGGGCCCAGTACAGAGCCCTGGGGCACACCACTAGTGACAGGCCTCCATCCAGACTCTGTTCCGTTGATCACGACCCTCTGAGTTCTGTTGTTGAACCAGTTCTCTATCCACATCACTGTCCACTCATCCAACCCACACTTCCTTAGCTTGCCTGTGAGGATGCTATGGGAGAGAGTGACAAATGTCTTACTGAAGTCAAGATAGACAACATGCACTGCTCTTCCTTCATCAACCCAGCCAGTCATGCTATCGTAGAAGACTATCAGGCTGGTCAAGTGTGATCTTCCCTTGGTGAATCCATGTTGAATACTTCTGATGACCTTCTTTTCCTCTACATGCCTGGAGATGACCTCCAGGATGAACTGCACCATCATCTTTCTGGGGATGGAGGTGAGGCTGACTGGCCTATAGTTCCCCAGGTCCTCCCTTCTTGCCCTTTTTGAAGATTGGAGTGACGTTTCCTGTCCTCCAGTCCTTGGGCACCTCTCCTATCCTCCACAACCTTTCAAAGATGATGGAGAGTGGCTCAGCAAGAACATCTGCCAGCTCCCTCAGCACTCACAGGTGCATCCCATCAGGGCCCATGGATTTGCAAGGATCCAGTTTGCATAGGTGATCTCTGACCCAGTTTTTCTCAACCAATGGTAAGTCTTCCTTTCTTCTGAGTTGTCCTCTCTCCTCTGGGGGCTGGGATGCCTGAGGGCCAGCCTTAGCAGTAAAGACCGAGGCAAAGAAGGCATTCAGCAACTCCGCCTTCTCTGCATCCTGCGTTACCAGGGCCCCTTCCTTGTTCAGCAGTGGGCCCACTGTATCCCCAGTCTTCCTTTTACTGCTGATGTATTTAAAGAAGCCCTTCTTGTTATCCTTGACATTCCTTGCAGATTTAATTCCAAGTGGGCCTTGGCCTTCATCACATCTCTGTACACCCTGACAACATTCCTATATTTGTCCCACATGGCCAGTCCCTTTTTCCACATACCGTGAACCTCCTTCTTCCATTTCAGTTTCTCCAGAAGTTCTTTGCTCATCCATGCAGGTCTCCTGGCTCCTCTGCCTGACTTCTTCCTCCTGGGGATGCACCGATCTTGAGCCTGGAGGAAGCAGTCGTTGAACACTGTCCAGCTTTCTTGGGCTCCTCTGCTTTCCAGAGCCCTAGCCCATGGGATTCCTCCTAGCAGGTCTTTGAAGAGGCCAAAGTCAGCCCTCTTGAAGTCCAAGGTTGTAACCCAACTCATAGCCCTGCTTCTATCTCACAGTATCCTAAACTCAACCATCTCGTGGTCACTGCAGCCAAGGGTACCCCCAACTCTCCCATCCTCAGCCAGCCCTTCCTTGTTTGTTAGGATAAGGTCAAGCAGCACATTGGCTCCTCTACCACTTGCATCAAAAAGTTGTCCTTGATGCTCTGCAGGAACCTTCTGGGTGGTGCATGGCTCGCCGTGTTGCTTTTCTAGCAAATATCAGGGAGGTGGAAGTCCCTCATGAGGACCAGGGCCTGCGATTGCAAGGCTACTTCCAGCTGTCTGTAGAAGGCTTCATCAACTTCCTCTTGGTGATCAGGTGGCCTGTAGCAAACGCCCACAACAGTGCCACCCATATTTGGCTGTCCCTTAATTTTTACCCACAAGCTCTCAACTTACTCTCCTTCCACTCCAAGGCAGAGCTCGATGCATTCCAGTTGTTCCCTCACATAAAGAGCAACTCCCCCACCTTGCCTTACTGGCCTGTCTTTCCTGAAAAGCCTGTAGCCATCCATGATCTCATTCCAGTCATGTGAGCTATCCCACCATGTCTCTGTGACTGCAATGAGATCACGGCCCTGTGACCACACACAGACCTCTAGCTCCTCCTGTTTATTCCCCATGCTGCATGCACTGGTGTACAGGTATTTCAGAAAGGTACTTGAGCACACAGGTTTTCCCAGAGGGGTGTACGAGGACCCACTACAGCCATGCAAACCCTTGAGGTGGTTGGTCTCTTGGTTGCCATCACATCCTTCCTGTAACACTTAGCGACAGAGCCCATACAAAGTTTTGAAGAAAAATCTGACCTCAGAGCGCATGCATTTGTTGCCTGTCACCTAGCAACCCTTTTTGGTGCACAGATACTTGTATTAACACTGCTAAATAACTGTTCACACCATATATGCTAGGAAAACCTAGGTGCAGTAGAGCCAATATCTGTTTATAGTATAGTGAATATCTTGTGCTAGCCACACACTAATTCCCTTCCTCCACATCCTCCCCCAAAAAGAGGGCATAGCACAGGGGGGAAAAAAAAATAAACACACATAGTTCTGTTAGTTTACCCCTGAAACGCCAAGGCCAAGGGCACTGCTCTCCCGTCCACAGCAGACGGCTGCTCTCCCAGCCCGCTCTGGACACCGGGCACAGGAATCTGAGCTTGGCACCATGCTAACCCAACTATGTGGCTTCTGGAGCAAAACCAGATTATGTCCGGCCAAGAGAGCACAGAAGCAGCCAAAATGCAACTGCCTGTACCACTCACTGTCTGTGCAACCAGGCCCTTAGATACTCATTCTGCTTGTGTTTTCAGGTCAAAGCTTTTTCCTTGGTAACTACAAAAACTAGACAACTTGCAGAAGTGCCTCAGAAGTCAACCACAGGCTCTGGAAGCAAGGACTTTGCAAATAAAGACACCCAGCATTGCCAGAGCTAAATAAAGCAGTAGAAGTTTACCTAACTAGGAGTATGTTAACTATAACATACTTTCTGGGGAATCACTGTTTTGTTCTTTGAAGCTACGAGCAACATGTGTCACAGCGCTGTCTCCCCAGCCTGGACAGAGGATATATCCTCTGCTACTTTAATTTTCTACTCCTTGAGTTTTTCCTTGAAAGTCTCCACCCCCAACACTGCATTCCCATCTATCCGCCTCCAAGCACTTGGACTAAATTAAGCCAAAAATCAAAGCCAGCTGATTGTTTATTAAACAAACAGGATACATTTTGTCTTTGGTAGAATCGTGCACTCCTGGTAGCTGTAGACTTTAAACTTTACTTGGGGGGGGGGGCGGGGGGGGTGGTGAGGAAGGAAGCAGTGTTTCACTTTAGGAGAGCACACTGAGAAGTCATTATTTTACTTAAAAGCCATCTGCCTATAAAATGAAACTGTGCACGCATGTAAGACTTAACAAGCTATAAACAAGCATCAATAGCAACACTCATATTTCAGTGATAATAGCTGGCTTTGATCGTGTTTCTTTAGACTACCCTCCCCTTCAAACCATTTTCAACTCTCTCAACTCCTGTCAAGCCCATCTCCCACATCTGCCTATTAAAGGAAGAAGCAGAAATTGGAATTAATGGGGATGCAGGGAGGGAGCTAGTGCGCTTTGTTTCTGTGCCAAAAGCTTTACCAGGATGCAGAGAGGTCCCTAACAAACAGGGGCCAGCATCACGTACAAATGAGAAAAGCCACAGTTATATACACAGAAAGGCATTCCTAAATTTTTCCAGAGAAATTCTGAATACTTTGTTTCCTGTGAGAATATGAGCATTTGACTAGAGAGCTCCTAATCAGGAAATAGACATATCAGGTATTTCTAGAACGCTAATGAACGTACAGAACAGAGCAGGTATTATCTGCTGCCTGCCTCAGCTGACACCAAGGACTCCCAGCATCTGAACTCCCTCCTGATTTTATTCAAGTCACAGTTTGCAGAAAGATCTTTTGCATGAAAGCAAAACAATACACAAAGTCAGTTCCCAAATGGATACAGAAAGCAGCTACATGTGGAGCTACAGGAAGACGGAGCTTAGAAGCCACTTGCATCAGGGATTGTTTTCTTCTTCTGGTTGAGGAAAAAAGAAAAAACATATCCAAGACAAGAATGTGCAGTAAAATCAGATTAAGGAATGTTAGTCACTCCTGGCTTCCCCTCAAAACAGAAGTCAAAGACTTTCCGCCATTCATTCACAAGATGTCTAAACAGTGAGTCTTGCTGAAAGAAGAAAAAAAAAAAAAGGCAAAAAGTGAAAGGAGGCAAAGAAGGTTGCTCTTTAACTACTAATAAGCTCCCAAAAGTGCTTTTCCTTCATCCATGTGCTAAAAGCCAAAGCAATCCCTGCAGCATCAGCAGGCGCTGTGGTCAGGGCTGGGACCCAGCCAGCCAAGAGTGCAAATACAGTATTAAATGCATTCATACTTTCCCACTGAGACAAAGCCTGAAAAGCCTAACCACTGCTCCATCCTCTGTGCTGCCTCTTCCCAGCTAAGCCTCCCAATATTGCTCCTAAACAAAAATGTCCCTGACTGCTTCCATCCATGTTTACACAAGGAAGAGGCTGAGGATCATGGGCTGGAACAGCTGAGAAGAGCCCACACATTGCTGCAAACGTGTCCACTCTTCTTAGGATTTGGCTTAGGTACTCAGTGGCTTTGCTGTTGCGATTCGGCATCCATTTACACAAACACCAGTGCGGTTCTCAGAGAAAGGAGAATTGTAATTGAAACCACCAAAAATAACCATTGGCATACAACACTTGTTATTTAGCACAGACCCCCTTCAGCAGTTTTCATGGTCGTGATTCAGCAGACATGGTGGCAACACTCCAAAATAAGGTCTCTTTCTCCTTTTTCTGCAAAGGGACCACAGGGCTGCACAGAAAAGTCTAGGAGAGGATCTCATGCCCCAAGCTTAACCAATTTACCACCACACTGCATCCCAACCACAAGAAAAAAATACAGACTAATGCAGCTGCAGACAGAGAATTGTGCTAAGCCTTCACAAAGCCTCTCCCAGGGAGCCCTCTCACCACAAGTAAAATGGACCTGGGCTGCTATTCCCAGCAACTGATGAGTCAAATAACTTTGTTATGAAATGCTTGCTGAAGACTAGAGTTGTTATTTAAGGAGCCAGTATCTCACCTGCCTCACAAAGATAATACAGGTACACAAGACAACACACCCAGAACATAGCTCCTCCCTCTACCTACAGAAGCAATGTGCTCTGAAGCAGCTTTTCTTTGACTCTTAAGTGTGTCACGCTAGCACAGGAGTTGTTTACCCAGCTTCTGCTGAGATAATAAAGCTGGACATATAACACCTCCCAGCAGCTGCAGAAGCTAGTGAACGTACAAAAAAACCTGTTGGTTTTGGTTGGGTTTTGTGGTGTGGGTTTTTTTTTTTGTTTGGTTTGAGTTTTTTGTTTGTTTTTAAATGAATTAACATAATTTAAAATGAAAATGCTTTATCTCAAAGAAGGCCTGGCTGAAAAAGTTACCTGAATGGCTTTATAAGGTGACGTTTCTCTCCAAATTTTGCCACACAGAGAGCAGCAGGGAGTAACACATGCCCTAGACTTCTTGTAAATATATCTCATTAAAAAAAAGGTTGTAAGCCACAGTTTTGAAACAGTCAGAGTAAAAACTCTCTTCCTTCCTATAAATCTATGCTTAAACTTCAGGCACAAGGTACCATATTTACCATTTCCAGAGGGATGCACACAATGATGACCACGAGGAAGATGGTTGCAGTTGTAGACTTCCCATTAAACATCTTTTGCTTTGAAAACAGACAAGCACACTATGTCTGAAGAGAAGCAGCTGTTTACCAGCTCCCAGTTTACACAACCATTAGGCAAGTGAGGTCCCACAGACACAAGGGTTTTTGTCCTGCACTGGTCATGTCAGATCCTCTGAGCTGTCAGACATGAACACCTTCGTTGGAACAGGCTGCCCAGAGAGGTGGTGGTGTCACCATCCCTGGAGGTATTTAGAAGATGTGTAGACATGGCACTTCAGGGCATGGTTTAAGAGGCATGGTGGTGCTGGGTTGATGGTTGGACTTTACGATCCTTGAGGTCTTTTCCAACCTCAGTAATTCTATGATTCTATATATGAGGACTCAGAATCTTCTAAACCAATTTAGAGGAACAATTCTGCTCCTTGGAGTCTTTATGGAGTTTGAATTAAACCTGGCACCTCAGCTTTTAATCTCATTGTTCTCCAAAGGTCCCGGGCTGCTGCATATTCAGATTGTTACTGGTCATTGCCCCCTTGGGAGGGCTAGGAATCAGGGTACAAGTAATAAGCAGCAGAGCACAACCAGCTGTATCACACTGGCGCGTGGAGAAGCAGAGAGAGAAAATGACAGACAAGAAACAACTTCAGAAGAAAAAAAAAAAAAAGGTGGAACAGTGCATTTGACAATTTTGTTTAATCAAAGTAATCCACTGACAAATGTATACATGTGCTGAGCAGATTATTTATTGTAACTATTTTAAAGCCATTAGCTGGCAACTATTTCCCAGCTGATGTAGATTCCCAGTTGAAGGTGCACTAGACAACATACCCGAACTCTTTTAGTTCTTTTTTTCCCCTCATTTTATCATTAAAAATAACTAAGTGGCATGGGATATAAGTATCATGAACACACTTGATTTTTTTCATCAATAAAATCTTATCAGGCCAGTGCAAAAGCTGTTCACCCAGCTCTTAGTGGGATGATACAGAGTTAGGCATATAACTTGCCCATCACAAAAGAAAAAAATAAAAAAAAAAAAGAAAGCTTACCCACCTTCAGCTGTTGGGAAAGGAGAATTCTGCAAGCTGCAAAAGCTCACGTGCTTTATCGTGGAAATGATTACATTATTCAGGAGTGGCTAGTGGCAATGACTGTGCCACCGCACTGGCAGACACACCACTTGTGTGACTGGCTTAGTAATCATCAGCCTCCCACCCTCTGTTCCCAAAAGAAACACCATTCTGAACAGTGAAAAGAAAAGCTCCTCATAGAAGCACTAAAATGCAAACAAATTCAGGGGCTGTTATTTCAGTAGCTCTATTCTTCCACACCTTACAGCAGAACTTGTCTTATTTTACCGACATCCAAGCTGTCAAGAATTGATGTTGAGATTTATATATACATATCAAGCATAGATATATATTACATGCAACCACTCAGTTTCTTCTAAGTGCCAATATTCTCAGTGCCATATGCACAGATGAAAAGCTTGAACCATATTCTGTTCTTTACTACCCAAATTCAACATCAGCCTCCTTGTAATGGCCTCCCCAGTAGGGTGTCTCCAAAAGCTATTCTAGCCAGATAGTGAGATATCAGCTCCTTAGGCCTCTCAAATTGCTGTCCACAACAGCTACTGTTTCTGTACATGCATTTTCAAGCCAGCTGTTTGCAAATGTATGTTTCTATAAAGAAATAGTTAAGCTGATTGTTTTTAAACTATTCATGTTTTAACTACATTTAAAAAGTCTTGAGGCAAAATATCTAGGAAGCGAGGTTTTGTAGACAGTATGTGAATTGAAAACCCAACTCCTTCCTGGGTTCCTTTTTGCCAGGTTTTTTTCGGTTCTTTCCCCATCTTTCCCATAAATGTTTATGACTTCCTCTACATTCTCTCTTCCTCTGCTTTTGAATTGTACTAAAATTTTGTGTTTGTGGGTAGGCAGGTTCTGGAAGCAACTTCGGCAATATGAAGACTACAATCTCAGAACCATAAGACCCCCTCCTGCATGCTAACGTATTTGCCGAGTGCACAGCTGCAAGTTGTGTGCAATGTGAGCCCAAAAAGACCCAGACTGCATCTGCATAGGGACAAGGCTTCCCCTTCGACCCTGAACTCTGCCTTAGTGCTCTGCACCAGAGTGCACCGCTTCTAGTATTTGCGCATTGGACCAGCTTGCAAAGCCCATCCACGTGCACTGTAGCCAAGCACCACATTCAAGAGGAGAGGGATTCATTCACTGCGTTGAGTAACATGCATTCCAGATTTATTTCAGGCTGCGTGAAAGCTAGTAACATAAGCAAATCTTAGGTTTTTCCTTGAAACAGCACAAACATCAAGAGTCAGGAACCATGTCTCAGCAAGACAGCGGGAACCATATCTGAGTAACAGACTCCACAACTGCACGTCACAGAGCATGATCACGCTGTGCTCTGTAAGGCACGCCAGTCCACATGAGCTGACAGAGCCCCATCATGCAAGAGGGATGTGAGGCCATGCCAGTGCCTTTGTGTACCTTACAGACACAAGACTGCAGCAGGCTGCCTTTACGAACCTTCGGACCTCAGCACAACCCCAGAAATACTTCTAGCAGCATTCCCTCCACAGTGACCCCTCCTCAGCAAGGATGCAACTTCTTTTTATTTCTATGTGCAAACAGCTATCCAGCAATACATGTTGCTGATACTGACATGCCTTGTAGTGCCAGGACGTCTAAGGCAGGGAGACCTGGTTTGCTGGAATTGCTCAGTCCATACCAGTTGGAAGAGAGCCACCACAGAAGGTGGGTAGCGGCACATTCAGCAAGTGCTAGTGAGCAACCTAGAACACCAGATTTACACTAGCAGGGAAACAATTTCCTCTCATGGTTGCTGCTGACGCACATACAGAAGTATCTTCTTCACTTCTCTCTTTCAGCTCTCATGGGACATCCACATGAAATTGAAGTGGTCCGAGACAAAGGCAGTAACATTTCTGAAGACAGATGGAGCTAGTGACTCTGATTTTCCAAGATAAGCACAAAACACCCATAAATCAGACCAACAATACTCAAGAGCATCCGACCCACACACTGAATGACACCCATTACTGTAGAAAGGCACCCGCACTCCACACTGCAGCTCCGGTACTTCCTCATGATGCAATATGACTCTGGGAACTCAGGATGCAAATGGTGAGAGGAAGGGTGTGGAACATAGCCACCACTTACCAACTGAACTGGGACCAACTGAGGTACAGCACTAAAAAACTGCTCAGGGAAATACTGCTGTCCAGCCTTACTCCAAGGCATCCAAAGTTAGGACAAGTTAATTGCAGGGATGGTCTCCACATGGTCTGGGGTTCAACACTGGTGAAGCCTGCTGTAAGACAAGGCTTTGTGCATACCTCCAACTACACCCTTCCTCTTGCTCGTCACCACCATGCACTTCCCAGAGCTGGTGCAGATGGCACGTACCCTTGCTGAGTGAGGGTCACCTGAGCAGAGGAAGTTTGTTGCAGCAAGCTGTTTCCTGTGATCTGCAACCCATGAGCTGGCTCCTGTGGCCAGCTGCTTCTGGGAATGTTTCAGGGAGGGAAGATGGGTTTTGAGGTACTGCCAAGCCACTTCACCCACAGCAGCACTTGTTAAATCACAACAGATATCTAGTCTGCAGCTTCTCCCATGCTCTCCCTTCTCCTCTCCATCCCCTCTGGATGACATGGCATGCCTGAGATGAGCTTAAATACCTCCCCCTACCCCAGAGTGCCCTGCAGTGCTTGTACAACACAGATCAGCACACAGCAATGAACAACATCTAACACCAAACCTGTACTACAACCCACACGTACCATAATTCTTCATTACACCCTGTGTCCTCTGTAAGGTGACTGGTAAACTGTTCATGTGGCAGCAGGTGGTGTGCTATGGTATGGTAGCCAAATAGATCAAAGAAGGAGAAATTAAATCCCACTTAAATGAATTACAGCACAGGCCAGTGCTTTTCTAGGGGGCAGGCTAGAACCCACCGGGCAGCCCGCAGACAGCTATTCAATTCCCCTCTCTCAGTGCAAACGTTAATGCACCAAACTCCACACTGTGACAAGAGCTGCCAGGTAATGCTGTCACATGTCCTTTGAAGTCAGCCAAAAAAACAGGGAAGGGGAAATTCTGCAATGTCCTCACCAGCACCTTTGCATCCACAAGCAAAAGGCAAGAGACCCAAACAGAAGACTGAAGTTAAAAAAGTTTCCTGTTTTCATAGTCATGGCCCAGTTCAGGCACAGATGCTTTGAAGAGGTCAGAAAGGCACCAGCCACACAATTACTGAAATCAACTAAAGCAAAAAAGAACCTGATGTGCCTCTGGGCTTGGCCTGTTTACACAAGAAGAGGTGTTAGCCAGATCTAGTGAAAATCATGACCAGAATCAGCATTTTCAGTCACTCTTGCAAGTGTAAAGCTCCCTAGCAAATCAGCAGCAGCACTGTCTGCGCCACAATTATTGTCTGTCCAGGGGAAACCCTTGGGATACCACCTTTCAGGTACAACAAGCTGATAAATGAAGACATGTGGTTACCCACATGGAAAAGTAACTCCCTTATGAAGCAACCTAACAGAAGAGGCAACTTGTCAACCAAGGCACTGGAGGATCCCAGTTCAGCAGACGTTGCCACTCCTCCTGCTATTGATAATCTTTGTCTCAGCTAAGAGCTGCTCTGAAACAAAATTGTTAAAATGTCTTGTTTAACATACATACATGAAGTATGTATGAAGTACAGCAACATATACTTCAATTGTACTAAACTTTTATATTTTCCTTCTACAAAGTCTAAGTCATATTAGAATTATGCAGCTTCAAGGAATGCAAACTTGGGGAACTCCATTTTTTGTTCTTGCTAGCCACAAAGAGACTACTGCTGGACTTAGTTATGGGCTCTGTTATAAAGCTTTCATTCATTCAGATTCCTGCAGGTTGGGGGGAATTCTTCCTGAAATTTTATGATTTTCTGGTTAACACAGTTTTTTCCTCCCCTTTACTCATGCCTGCTGCATTTAAAACTAGACTTTAAGAAGTAAGTGCAAGCAAAAATGTAAAGATTACATTATTTTGTAAACAAAAATCACTGCACCTGCTGGATACATACGACTAAAACTACCAAACTGCTTGGCAGAATGAAAATGAAGCAGCAATAAAGCAGGCTAATAAAGTGAACAAACTGGTTGCCACTAATGTCCAACCCGAGGTCATACTTGGACCTCCTCTTATCACACCTCAGTGGCATTGACGGATGCGGAAAACAGCTTTAGGCCTTTTCAAAGCCTCAGCTGGTACCTCAGTTTTAAAGGAAACAGTTGTGTTCACCTACTGTGGCTGAAGAGGCAGAAACACTGTCTCAAAGCCCACCGCTGCCAGTGGCTGGGTAGCCTCACAGAGCCCTCACCGTGCCAAGATGGTGCCTTCCACCAGCTCTGATGGATTCCAGCAGTCCAACTTCCACAGACACCAGGCAAGACAACTTCTTATTCATATGTAAATTCAAATGAAATAAATGTTCTCCTTCAAAATTTCACAATGTTTATTTTTAAAAAATTCTCAACTCTTCTATTATTTCTAGTGCAGAATGATAATCAGAAAAGAAAACTAATTGGTCTAAGACCCACAGTTTTTCCTCACTAATTGCTATTTCCATACCTGCTCTGTCACTGCCGTTCCACCCCACTGATGCCAGTGTTCTCCAAGCCTTCTTCTAGCACCTGGAGTTAAACAGGCACCAGCACCCATGCGCTTTCACCCAACACACACTCTCCTGCCCAGTGAGTGACTGCCTTGAAGAGCAATTAAAAAACTATGGCAAGGAGTAGAAAGCCGAGAGCCAAAAGGAAGAAAAAGCAATAAATGGGAAAAAGAAGCAGAATAGAAAAAATACCAGAAAATTAAGGGGGGGGGAGGGGAAGATGAGCAGTGCAGAAGTTTTTAGAGGTTACTTAATGTCAGCATATGGCAGGAGACTGAAGAGCAAGAACAACAGTGAAATTTTCTAGGTTAATAGTTTCCTTAATATTCCCACAGGACTCTTAGCTACTCTAAACATAGCACAGAGGAAAAAATAAGATTCAAGTAGATCATCATCAGGGGCAGGTTCAAGAAAGAGTTCTTTCAACCTCCCCCAAACCACTTTCTCTCTTGCAGCTGAAAAACATCCAGAGTTCTTATACAATATCAATGCTGACACACTTAAATTTGGAGCGTCCAATCCTGACAACACAGGCAGTCTGAAGACAAAAGAGGAGCTTTCAGTCACTTAAAAAATAGTTTCAGTTGAGTTATATTTGGAGTTATTTTTTCAATTCCCACTACAAACACCTTGCAGAAACATTCTTCACTGCATGCTTGCTTTCAGCGCAAGAGTCTACCAACTAAGTTGTCGTAAGACCTTTAATGTACTTAAGTTTAGAGTACTTCAGAAATTTAGCAGAAAGCCTATTCCTGAAGGCCTGAATCTTGAGTTGATGTTTGTGCTATCTACCCTCCCTCACTATATGAAAGCTACTTTAAGCTTGTGAGGTCTCTTCAGGCAAAATCTGGTATCAAAGAAGAGACTGTTAAGTGCATTTCCTTATTATCTGAACACTGTGCTTGTTTCCATCACTTACAGGAGGGAAATGACAGCTAGGCACAACAGGAAAAAACCTGAGCCACGAGCAGGAAACAGAATCTCTTGTTTTGACTACTAAGGTAAGGAAAGACAAATAGTGGAAAATTCCCTCATAGGGACCTTAACAGAAGTGGATCGTTTGACAAGTCTTCCTCACCACTGTTCTTATACAGTCAAGTCACCTGTTAGAGCAGCTTCACTATATTAAACAAAAAGGGTCAGACCCAAGGAAAAAAAATAAGAAATAGTTTTACATGAGACTACCTTTAAGTAGACATAATTGTGGGGTTCTTCTATTTTGCCTTTTTAAGTACTGTGAGAGCCACAATCTGCAACTGTAAGACAACAAACATGAGTTTGTAGGGACCAAAAGGAGTGGCTATTTGCTTGTTCTTATGTGGGTTACCAGCTAAAGCAAAGCATGGAGTTAAGTAGAGGTTCCTATTAAGGGCTGCACAAGTCCCCATGGTAAACAAGTCTCCAGTCTAAATTCAGCAGAACATATGGTGCTGGTGCCAGCTTGATGCAATTTTTAAGAAGCATCAACTGTTAAAGTCTATTTTTATTATTAATATATTTGATTATGTGTTTTTATTGTTAATAAACTCTGAAACTGAAACCAAATCCCATGTAGCTTTAACACAGAAATGCAACAAACTGTTGCTGCCAATGACAGAACAGCAGCAGCAGCATTTTTGCCAGGCGTCTGCTCCATGCTTACTGTACACTGCAACTACTAATATTTACGCAGCACGTATTTCTGCAACAGTTCCCGCTACCAGTTATCGACCAACTCTGCAAAGCCCATCTGTAGGCTATGCTATTTCCACATGCTTTCCTCTCCTTTCACTGAAAATTCTTGCTCACCAGGTGTTCTGGCTGCAGTTAAAGTAACCAGTGATAAAAATCAAATATCCTCATACTCTAAAAATGGTGTTTTCAAGGAGAATGAAAGAAGCAGCCTCGTGCTGGCTCTGCTCAGCCATCAGGTATCACTAACCATGCAAGCAACAAAATCCAAGGCTGTTTTGTGTTTATGTCTGACAAGCCAGATAAAACATAATGTTTTAAAGATGCTTAATAAAGTAGTTGAATGATAATGATTACCCAGTCCCATCATTTGCACATGAAAGGTGGAACAGGGAAGTTAACAGTGATTTGTTGCCAGACTTCACTGGAACAAACAGCTGCATTTTACTTATCTGAAGATATCAAAGGACCTGAGTGGGACACAGATTACTTGGCCTGACAAGCATTCAAAGACCCCTCCAGCTCAAAACCAGAGATGATTCTGAGGAAAATCATGAAAGGATTTCATTTAAGCCTAGCAGCAACTCCTTTTATACTGGCATGAAATCTACCACCATCCCCTAATCTTGTCAAAGCTAAGACAAGATGCTTTGCCTTCTTTCCAAGTACAGTGACGTTGCACATTTCCAAAGGCTACAAGCAGACATGCTCTTTCTACCAGGAAGCAGAAACTTCATGGTGGTGTTAAGTCTCTAAATCTACTGTGGTCCTGCTCATCCCATGCTAGCTCCTCACTGAAAACAACTACTTTTCTGCCAAAGAGCTGGCTCAGAGAGCTCCGTGCCTGGGTCACACCAGCGCCAGGGCAGAGGAGACAGGGTAGCAGCCCCAGGAGTCTGACCAACAGCTCAGCCACATCCTCCCGTGCACCGATGAGCCACACCAAGTGTCAGAAGAGTTTCTTCTCACCTCCCTCCCCCAACCCCCCCCCCCCCCCCCCCCATACAGGAGCAGATAAACTGAAGACCTTGAGTCACCTTCTCTGCACTCTTAACTTTATCTTATTCCCTCGAACTCATTAGACCATTGTGAAACTCTACACAGCTCAACCAAGAGCAAGACCAGAAGCAGTTTGGTATTTTTCCCTCAACATGTGCTGCAACCTGCTTTATTATTTAATATATCAGATACCTTTAACAAGAGCAGTAAAATCACATTGTTCTTATTCAGGAATACAAGATAATGAGAAGGTGAAGTTGATGCCTGTGCCGTAAAATAAACAGGAAAGTTACTAAGAACCAAGAAGATGTGCAAGTCTTCAACTCACTTTTCCAACTGTACCCACTCTAGAAGGCTGAGCAGAGAGTTAAAGCTTTTAGGTAGCTGGAAATAGGTTTCATTTTAGTTGCTGCCTCAAAGCCAGGTTTTGTGTTTAACACATGTGGTTAGACAGCCAACCACCATTCCTGGGGATTATCTGCTTAGAGTATGAAAGACAATAAAACAACCCACCATTAGTTTTTCAGTCAGACCTGGGCATGATTCCCATTAGCATATTTTTATTTTAAAACTCAGTGTGATTGCTATGATCTTATAATACAAGAAAGCTAAGCACAGATGTTGGTACTTCAAGCAGAACAGAACTTTGCCAGGTAAATAACAGATTCCAGTGTTACGAACTGCTTCTGAACATACAGAAAACATCGCATGGCACTGCAGTTGAAATACATTAGTTGCTGCATGGAGTAGAAGAAAACCAGCATCTTCCAATCTTTAATTTATTGTAAGTTAAAACGAGCCAAATCCAAAATGCAACCAGGTAAATGCACATTTTTGCCTGTTGATTTTGGATCAAGCTTTAAGTGAGAACTGATGGTAGACAGCAGGTCTTACCACTCAAGGAGGAAAGCAAGAATTGGTGTTCAGTACTGGTTTACTGTTACAGTAATGGATTATTAAAATGTAACTACAAAAGAAAAGACACTTATAGCAAGTTTCTGAAGATGGTACTTAATGGCTTTTTACACACTATCAGTTTTCCAGACAGGTACCAAAAGACATGAGCATTCTCCAACTTCAGGCCACCTCAGTTGACAGCTACAGTTCATTTGTGGCATTTGCTAGATTATTACGTAAGGGCCTGTTCCAGTCAGCTGTAGAGTGTGTTTTAGGATTATTTGCTGTTAGAATGCTCTTCAGCTTCTTTACCTTTTACGTTCCTGCAAGAAGTGTGATATTTGACAAAGATATGCTGAAATACAGATCCAGCATCTGACACTCCAGCATTTCACCTGTCTCCTACTTGTAGGACACTTACCATGAAACCTTTTAAACCTTTAGAAAGCTTTAAAATTAATTTTATTGATGGAAAGATTGTGAATTTGATCTGGAATCTGCTTTAGGATTTTTAGTGCTCCCACATTCATTAATTTACTGTTATGTTTATGGAAGTTGCTTAAGAGCAATAGTAGCATACCTGCTGATTCACAGGATCAGCAACTGTACTCACACAACAGCCACATGCACAATCACGGTCCCTACTAACACTCTATATGTCTTGTCAAGACTGCCTGAATATTTAAGTACGTTTGTTATTTCTCCAAACCCCAACTCCTTCAAGTTTTGCTGGTGAGATGTTCTGCTGAGGGATACATTTTCATCGACACACAGATTTATAGGAACAAAGCCACTTGCTGAAACTCAGGCAAAGCAAGCAGAGCTCCAAAACCTCAAACCACCATCAGGACACACCTCCAGTTGTGAAGGGGACAAAACAAAAAGCCTTCCCCCAAGAACAGTTCATCTGACCTCAGTCTGGCGTCAAGATGAGGCCTGACAGGCTGCTTACTACCTCTCTCATCTCCTTTGCTACTTGAGCTACAGCATATCTTCTGTAACTGACCATTATTCTACAAATCCTGAAGAGCAGCATCCTCCATCACTTCTCCTAGAATCAGAATCATTAGTCTGGATTTACAGTGGTGTGCTCAGTTACAGTAGAGCAAATATCACTCCATTCACTGTGCTTGCTGTACTTCAACATCTTGGTCCTGGATCTGCCTCTTTTTCTTGTAAAAAAGTGCTGCACAGAGTACCTGCAAGGTGATGATCAGCATGTTCATTTCACAACAATTTCCTGAGTTTCTGAACTTCCTAGGTTAAACACACCATAATAGGTAGGCCAAGCAGAAGAGGAGAAATCTTGAAAACTCTGTTATCTGGTAGGCCTCCACTTAGATCCTTATGCTCCACTTGCAAAGTTCAAGGAGTCATTTCAGGCAGGTTTACAATGAAGAAGTCATCATAATTCTGCTATTTATTCCATTTTATTTAAGAGCCTCCAAAATGCCTGGTTTGAATACTCTGCCTCTGCGAGATAGGCATTAAAGCAAGATTCGGTATTAACATCATTCCGTTGAATGGCACAAGGAAAAGTGTAATGCATTCACAATATGTAGTGCTAACTCCTTTCAGTTTTTCTGTCCTTTGTTTCTGCTTGAATTCACAGCTTACACTTAAATATTTTTGCAGTATTCAAAAGACTGTCTCAAGCACTGTAGTTTAAATCAAACACAGAACAAATGAAGTCTTGAAAAAATGATGACCGGATGCATCATCAGATAAGCTCTTCCTTCAAAAACCTCTTGGCTAGAGTACAAGAGTTCAGTTATTATGGAGCAAGCCAAACACATCATAATTCCTTGCATTGTTCTAAGGTCTTTGGGACATCTGTCCCTTCCCCAGCAGCAGGCACCTTCGATAGAGAGTTCTGGATGTGTCTGATATCAGTTACAGCCAAGTGAAGAAGTTCTTGGGCTCAAAGCATCAGCTGATATAAATCACTACTGTGCGAATGAAGTCAAAAGAGCCACATCAGTTTACAACACAGGACACAACCCGTACTTGCCTGGGAAAGCAAGTCAAGGGAAAACTGCCTTTTCTTTTTATAGCCTGGTTCTCTAATTAGGATTTTTGTCTGCACTGTAATTTGGCATTGGAGAGAAAAAGAAAAGAGCACCACATCCTTTCAGCAGATGGATCACTATAAGCTATAAAAAACTTGTTATAGCTGAGTTTCCTCAAACATAACCTGCAAATGTCCCAGAAACTTCAAGATCCCAGAAAGTATGAGCGGTACTTGTTGTAGGCACACTGGGAAAGGCAATTCAGGTCCTTAGTAAGAAGGCTGGCTAACAAGCACTGACATCCTCTGCCTGGGGAGGGAACAGCTACTGTGATCCTGAAAAAGCTGGGGCTTGGGAGACTTGACCAAAAAGGAGGAAGTGAAATAAAACAGGCATCCCATCCCCGGTCACCAACCTAGCACGTAAGAGTCCAGGCATGTGCACGTGGCTTGCCTCTGGGGACAAGTGAGGGAAGCGCTTTTGAACTGAAAAGGTGCAAGACTTAGCTTAGATAAAAACAACTAGGCAAACAAAACTCAAACTAGCAAATTGTTGCCTGATTATTGTGCAAAGAGTAAGTTACCTATTTTACAACTCTGGGAACAAGTAGGTAAGCTGTTTTAACATGATGTATAATTCACTTGACAAAGAGAAAGGATAACCCAGCTATAAACTGGGAAAACAGATAAGATCACTAATCATGCAGTTGATAAACAGTTTGCTCTGCTAGAAAAAGACCTGAACTTCAACTATGCAGTCCTTCCATGCCTGCATACTTCTGCCTAATTCTCTCAAACCCTCCCTACTCCGCAACACTGAGAACAACCTTTTGGCAGCCACCTCCCAGGACTTCTCCCACTGAAGAGCAGTGATCCCTGACCCGACAGGCTAGAGAACCCATGCTCTGCAGTCTCCTTCAAAGTCACAGAAGAGGACTAGCCTCATATTTTACTAGCATCCCTGTCAGCTTCGTTTCCTGCCTCTAAAGTCAGAGTTTAGGGTGTGAGCTGAAGCACTGCAGGCACATCACATTCCCCTGGATGGGGCAATGATTTCTCAGTGCTAGTCACCTTGTGACTTGTGATACAGTCACCTGCACTTCTCTAGTGCAGGTTCCAGCAGAAGGATCAGCATTGCTTCATCACACCAGTCTGAAGACAGGGGAAAAGGGGGTTGTATGATGGAGGAAAGGAAGAGAGACAAACAAGATTTCAGTAACTCCTATTACTGTTGAAGGGTAAAATTTCTAAAGGTTTCTTCTCAGGAAAGGAGATAGACATGATTGTTTGGGAGCATTCACAAGTCTGAAACTCAAATGTTAACCCCCAGGAGTCCCTTATTAAAGGTGCCATTAATCAAAGCGACAGGCCAAAATTTACTGTTCCCTTCAGCTTTATAGAGGAAGCAAAAGAGGATGTGTGTTTTGAAAGCTTTCAGGCTTTGCCACACATGAGGAGGCACGGGCCTGTCTTCCCTCTTGCATGAGCTTCCTTACTTGTCAGCGTGATTCTTTCCACTGAGCAACAGGTAAAAAGAGCAGCTTTTTTAAAAGGAAATACTGCACTTTTCCATTAAGGTTACTAGTAGTAAGGCTCCACAACTAGCATATTTCTTCTATTGAAGAAGAGGAGGGAGCATTTTTCCCACATGTAGTCAACAGTTCTCTCTCATTTGCCTACTTCTGCGATCAGCAATTCAGTGGCAGCCCCCCCCAGTACAGAGTTAGAGATACTCAGTGGCTTCAGCAGTCTGCCCAAGCAGGGCAAGGATAGCTGCCTTTTGAACAGGATTGATAGAGAGACATGAATAAACTCAAACTGATGCAGGCATGACAGTCATGCAAGCAATTCCTCACACACACAACGACCTGACACACCATGAACATTCATAAGCCCTAACAGGCATCGCAGGAAGGAGGACTTGCCATCCACCTTTGCATGTTCAGCACAAGAAGGCAGAGCTAGCCACCCAAGTCATCTCCCACAGACATTTCCACTCATTTGACACACACACCCACACACACACACCCCCACACCAAACTGCTCTAGACCCTTTTCTCCATTGCCTCCCTGCGTGCTTATTCCCATCTAAAAGGTGGCGGCAGACAACATGCTCTGAATTGAACCACACACTATATCAGCTCATACCAGCAAGCAGGCTGGAGCCTCCTGCTAAATCCTTATCAGTACAAACGCCCACAGAGCAGAGTCCAGGCCAGGAGAGCTACATGACTGCTCAAAGTCTCAGATCAAGTCTCATTTCTGACTATGCTACTGACAAGATTTTAATTCCAAAAGCCCTGTGCTATAAATCACTACATGACTTTAAAAGCTATGGAGGTAGTGTTAACACAGTGTTAGGTTTCCCTGGGATTTAAGGAGCTCTGTGGGGAAGACACCTTGTTATAAAAAGCAAACCTCATCTGAAGCAACTGCCAAACATGGTCTTTAAGGGGAAGGTTTCAGATATCTGCAATAAAAGCTTGACAAGAACACACGCCATCTTAACATTTGGGCAACTCTGCCCAAAGTTTTTTTGATGATTCAAAATGGGAAGATTCAATACTCTTTAGTAAGGACAGAGGCAAGAATCATTATTTGTCTGCCTGCCAGGTCAACACAGTCAAACAAGGTCTCATTTGTGAGAGACATTTTTTGTTTTATAACTACACATCTATGAGCATTCACACGCTATACAGGCATGAATCATTTGGGTATGACACTGACTATCAAGATGGATAGATAAGATTTCTAAATGTGAAGGAGTAGTATAACACTAGGATCCCCTCCCACCTCACAGCTCCCTCAAACAAGTGGAGTGGTGCAGCTGACATGCTCAAGCGATGACACTACCAGTAGCGCAAGGTATGCCCTCCTTGGAGAAGAAGGGGCTCATGGCAATTCTCAGTATGTTATCCTTCAAACGTCTCACAGGCAGCAACCCAGTGTCTCTACCTGCCCTGAAGTCACACCATTACTGCAAGCTGTAACGAAGCACCTGAGAGGAGGAGTCAGATGGCTCCTACGTCCCTCTTACATCATTTCAGCCTCTAAATGGGGGCCACAAATCCACTCTTCACCTTGCCCCAGCACACTTCAAGGCACCAAAATGAAACTGCATCTTACCTTGCCTTTGAATAAAAACCCTGAGCAGTGGATGAGCACTTGAAACAGCTTTGAAGAAGTTGTCATCGTTATTAATAGGGAGAAGGTCTCCATGCACATCAGCATACCCAATCATCACTTCCAGGTTGGCTATGTGATGAATGTGTAGAATTAGTTTGTAGAAGTCTTCAAACTTTCCTGGCTTGTAGCGATCCAGGGAGAACCTTCTGAACTCTGCCCCAAACTGCAAGAGAAAACAGAGTGTCTGCTGTCAAACGTCACCACAGCCCAATGCTCTAGCTTGGCATTTGAACATGGTATATGCCGCCTCTGTCTTTCTATGATGAATACAGTCAAATATCGATGCTTTCAAGACTACAATTGACCTTTTATGTCCTCACATTAAAATATAACCATGGCTACCAAGACATGACCCTGCTTGACAAGAGATATACTCAAGTGTGCCACCTTAAAAGAAAGTGTATTTTTTAAATATGAAGTTTTCATTAAATCCTCTAGAGGATAATTGCATTTGCAGGATTTAACTTTGGAGCTCCATCATTCATTATCATCATCTCCGGCATCCACAGAACCATTCTTCTCTGAAGCAGTAAAGCAGAAGTGTTCACTCTACTGCTTTCAAAAGAAGTTACTCAACTATTCAAATAACCTTATAAAAATTCTTTGCACATTTCCTATCAATACCACTGGGATCACAACCACAAGACCTTTAAAGTGTGGTATGTGAGCACACAGCTTGTTATTAGGAAATATGCTCACTCTGTATGTCCCCTTAATTTCCTGGTATCCATAGAGGAGGAGGAAAGTTCTTATTCTAAGTTAGTTTTCATAGGTTTACTTTTTCTGTCACTCCACTGGTTTTTATTTTTGACGATTACAGACCAGTAAGTGGCTATTTAAAAAAAAAAAAAAAAAAAGAGGGTGTGATTTGGCACAAGACAATTGAAAATATTATAAATCCATGAGGTTAATTAAGTCAGAAAGTGATTGAGGAAAATATTTCAATGGACCTTATTTCTGATATTAGAAACCAAATATGCTATTAAGAACAGGCGTAAAAAAAAGATTTTCTAATCAAGGAAATGAACACAGGCATCTAGTTAAACTAAGAAGCTTAAATCACCTTTCTGGTAGATTTAATCTTATAACTCAGATTGTGTAGTACTAATAAACTACTGTTCATCAATGGATCCTCTAAATCATGCTAACTCACTCCTGAAAGCATGGAACCACATCCACAAATCTGAGAACAAGGAAGGCTGTGACTAGGATCTCATGGAAGTTCTTATTGTCAGTCAATACCAGGGCAAGAAACCAAAGACAAAAAACCTAACAAGCAAAGAAAAAAAAAAGATAACTTTCTGTAAATTCTTCCTCAAAATGGAGAATGACATGCTTTGAGGTCTCAGATGTTAAATCAATGTACATATGCAAGCCATTCTTTTGCCGAGACTAACAAGAGTATGAATCATCACCATAATCATCCTCAAGAAAAAAAAAACCAAAACAAAAAAAACCCAAACAAACTCAACCCTACTGCTTTGGGTGCAAGCATGTTCTCAAATTACTTCCGCAGTTATGAAAATCCCACTCTTCAGCATCAAAGCCTAGTTGTGAACATCTGAAAGCTTGTTTAGTCAAATTATGCTGCTTGTTTGTAATATCAACTGCTAGTTCCAGTTTGAATTTCAATTCAGAGTGCCCATCCAAATGCATTTAAGTTGAACAAACCACAGCTGGTTCCAATGGAAGAAAAACAGTCCTCCTTTGTCCTCCACCCCCTGCTCCTCTCCAGAAAAATCCAAGTGGCAACTTACTTCGTTGACACATTTCAAACTGAAGAAAAGCTTAAGCCTTTTTATTTGAAAAGTATCTTAAAAGTTTTCTTTTTCCTAGATTCAAACAAGAAGCAACCACCTCAAAGTCACAAGTTTAACATCTACGTGGTAAACTGAAGGAGCAGGAACAAGATCTTTGTAATCTTTGTTTAGGGCTGCATCTCCTGCTCCACACACCAGAACAGGAACAAAGGATTCCTTTAGCCAAAAAAGTGCCAGGCCAGGGTATTCGGATGCCAATCCCAGTAACCACTTGTTTACTGGACAGACAACTTGTTCAGGACCATTAGCATGCACAGTACTTGCAAGGAAGTGGATGCTGTGCAGTCTCACCCCAGCCAGTACAACACCCATCCCACACAACCACCCGCCCCGCACGGTGTGCCGGGGGAGCCCATCGGCCCCGCTCTGCCTGACACACGCGCCAAGGAACAGACCAGCTCCCATGCTGGGGCACCACACTCAGCGGGGAAGTGACATGGGAAAGGAGAGAGGAAAGAAGCAAGGATGGTTATTTACATGTTGGTATGACCCAAAGTTCAGCTTAAGCTGCCACATGAGAGGACAGCTGGCGAAAGGGCCAGGCCTCCCAGCCTAACCCTTATGGGCCCATGAGACACAATTGTGCCAGTGGAGCGTGACACGTGGGTACCAGCCCACCCACAGGGATGCAACTGCAGACTTGGGGTGCTGAGGCCTGGTGCGAGCACTGTATAGTCAAATGAACTCGCTCACACGTTGAGCCCCAGGAAAGCCCAAGACACAACTTCCTTCACCTAGGAACGGGACAACGATAAACCAATAAAAGCGATTTCTCTTGTGATTTTTGCATGACGCTGCCCTTTAAGGCAAGAGAGCTAGAAGGTGATTCTGCAGAGAGAAGTAGGAAAATTGTCTTCAAAAGAGATTTAAGCAGGTAATGTGGATTATGTTTTGTTGTTTAAAGGTATTACTGTAGTAGTAGTTTAGCTGATTAATTCACCCCGTGCATATACACAGGCAGCAACCATTGTCAACAGGTCTTTTCAGAAGAGGGGAAAAAAAACCGCTTCAGCAGTGACCGTTCATTCATCACCCCTAATGAGGTCAATAGAGAGTACTGCAGTTTGGAGACTGGGTGCTCTGCATTGTATTCGGCCAGGATTTCAAGATAACATCCACCGTGAATTTTCCAGAAACTACAAATTCTGAGGGCTTTGCACAGATAGCCAGGATGACTATCTGCTTTCCTAAGCTACAAAGTTCATCTTCATTATATCCCTCCACAGAGAGAGACACAAGGACTGGAGTCTGCCAGCAGTCTCTGCCAGAACAATACTGCATTACTCTGTTGGATAAACTAACAATTTTAACAAGCAGATTAGTTTTCCATAATGAAGTAAATTATTCTGACCTGTTTATCTAATGCAAATACTGCATCTATTATTGCAGAAGTCAGAGGACAGAAGGGTCCAAGGGAACTTAAAAGAATTTAGTCTGACAGAGCTAATTATGACTGAAAAAAAAACTCTAGAAAGAACTGTACATTTTGTTTCACAAAGAATAAGCTCTGTCCCAAGATCCTTCAAAGTATCAGCCAGCCACTATACTTGCTGTCTGCAGACAGATGATAAAAAGCACCCAATAAAATGCCATACATCAAGCAGGAACCCTGAGCAAAAACAGAAGTAAAGAAAAAGAGCAAAAAAGAAAAAAGTGTTATGATGAAAGTTGTATTAAAGAAGCAAGTCACAGCTAGCTGACCAAAACCTACACAGGCTGACCAAGAGCAATCAACTGCTTTTGCTTTTTTTCTTCTGGCTAGGGGGGACCAGAGGTCAGAGGAGAAGAAGGAACAGGATTTTGAGCTCTGTTTACTTAGAGAGTTGCTATTTTATGAAGTGAAATGGAAGATTTATTTGCAAGCAAGAGACACCAATTTTTTAATCTTTAAATATTAAGTTTCAAAAACCTTACAGGGTCAAAAATGAAGCCCTATGTTTATGAGGTGCCATCCTTCTAGTTTATTGCTGGCTTTGAGTTCAGGCTATTGTAATAAGAAAACATCAAAGAGCAACATTTAGCAATAAACATGAATTACATTAACCACCTACTTCTCCCATGAAGTAAGCATCAGGAACAGAAAGAAAAACAAACACTTTCATCCTTGCATAGACTATAATTTCTGCTTACCTGTGAGGTTTTCAAAATGGGTAAGACCTGATCAGGGCTGCTTTATCAGGGAGAAGGCACAGGGGCCAAGACAGAGGAGGGGGGAAGACCGAACGTAAATGGTTTTGTGCTGGCTGACTTCATCCGGGACTTCAGGGCTCTGCTGTCACATTCATGTCTGTGTTTCTCTGCTCCCCGGTTCTGCCTCAGCCATGTCTCCCCCAGCTCACCCAGCACTCTCTTGCTCTGCTCCCAGTCTCACAGTGGTTGTCACTAGTGGCAAAATGCCACCAAGCCAGCAGATGTCCTCTGCAACAAGTTCACTCTTCTCCCCTTCAACCGCCTGCCCCAAAGCAGCTGTGCACCACCCTGATGACCAAGCTGGTGGGAACTGTGGGATTTCGTGTTCTGCTCAACTCTTGCTATTTCTTCCAAGAGACAGTCACAAGAGCAAGACAGCCTCTCTTCTATTTGCCCTTCATAGGAACCCCATCACAGAGATAATTTCACACTACCTTCTCCCTCAAACTTTTTTCCTGATTGGCACAGTGCCATACTCCTACCCTTCTCCCTTATATTTTCCCCTTTCACTCCCCCATAAAAATACAGCCATGCTCAATATCTTCAATTCTTAGAATAGTTTCTGCCCCCAAAGAAACCTAGTGGTTTCCCTTCTTTTTCATGCTTCTTGGACACAATGCTTCATGTCTCTGCTTTTCATCTGAAGAACAGCCTTTGCAACCACCCCAACAGCCTGTGAGGCTCAGTTCACGACAACACTTCTTCTCTCTTCTGCTCAGAATACAAATTCAGCTTCCTTCTCTGTTCCCATCACTCTCAGACCAACTTCTGTTCATGAGACACACCTCCCATACAAGTTCTTATTGATCTCTTCACAGATGCTCAGCTACCAGCTCAAGGGCAACTTGAGCTTAGCTTACCCTTTTCCCTGCTTCACCTACCTTCTTTCGTGATTACTGGGCACAAGACCATTACACTGCCTTCCCCAGCACCTCTACTCCAGTACCACCCCTGTATCCAGGCAGTTGCAGATATCTATATGTTAATTGCCCAGATCTTTTCTACCCAGTATTTTAAATCCATGGACACCATTCAGCTACTCATCGGCACAGCTGGACTTTGCCTTGACTGCTGCTCTGTACTTTTCCCTAGCTTTCCTAAACACTATTTTGCCTCACTATCACCCAACTATTTCTTAGTTGGTGGTAGTTTGTAAAAGTAGCTACCAACAGAAGCTATTTTCCCAGCCTGTTCTTCTGAATTCATCATCCCTTTCTTTGCAGTCCCTGCTCTAGTAGCTCCTCTCCCATCAGGTCACCTGTGTAGCTGCTTTCTCCCTACCATCTCTCTCAGTCAGTACTGCCTCCAAGCAGCACACAGCGCCAGCCTTCCTCACTGCCTCAACTCTTGATATTTAAACCCACAGTGCTGTTCTTCAAGAAGCAGTCACTCTCAGCAAAGCCTTTAAAATATATCTTTGCCTTAAGTGATTGGTCTACCTTTCCAAAAGCAAATCTCTTCCAGGCACCTACACATCTGGGAGCAAAACAAAGTCTGTTTGCAAAGGATGTAGACCAAGGTCATCCTGTATTTTCACAAGAACACCGAGCACCACACGCACCTTCACACCAGACAGCTTTAGCACAAATGCAGCACGGGATGCATACATCCATGGCATGTCACCATCAGCACAAGGAGGAAAGAACGCTTGGCATCTTACCACCCAGAGGGAAAACTGACCACTGAATCAGGAGGTCTGGTAAACACTGCCAAGAGCAGACAAACCCATGAGCCTAGCTTCCTACAGAAAGGGAGCCCTACATTTGTACAGGTCTCTAGCAAGAGCAAACCATTTTCTGAACATTCACGAAGAGAGGTATCTGCATGGTTACAAGACACCCGTAACCAGTAAGGGCTCTGGCTGGTCGCAAACTTACTTAAGACCCTTTTAGTTTCTGCCAGAGGTTTCCCCATGAGCTCTGAGCCAACAGCTGCAGAGAGGTAATTTGATGCACAGGCGTGCGCGCACACACACACATCCCGACCAGACCTGATGGGGGACCAGGAACAGCTGTGCAGGACGGAAGCAGGAGGAATGGCCCCAGGCCAGGTGGCCCTGGGGCTGGTGCACCACACCCTGCCCCAGACATTTCTGCCTCAATTAACTTCAGGAATTTCCAATGGGAACTGGACTACCTCTGTACTGGGAGACTCTGCCTCCACTTACAGGGAGGGAATGTCTCCAAAGGTATATTTCATCTTTAACTTCTGACCTGCATTGTAAAGGTAATTAGGGGCAAGCAAGCAATCCTGGGAAGAGCATTTCTTAGTTACTAAAACCTCAGATTAAGGGTATGCAAAGTCTCTTACAAAGGGAATGATAAGGGACTACCGAGGAAAGCACTATTAATTGCACCCCTGAAGAACTCCTTGGAAGTGGCTAGTCCTGCAGCCTGCCAGACAGAGCCTCCACAGGTATTTTAACCTCACATGGAAGGCATTCCTTTCTGACCTGGCTGTAAACAACTTTTCAACTTTAAAGAGCACCTCAGCAAATTAAAGGTCCATCATTCAGTGTCCTTCAGGACTGTTTCAGTGTGGCAAGACTAAAATTCAGAAGACTACTTACGTGAGACAGACTGGCTGGACCAAGTTTTAAGCAGATCAGAAATTTCCAAGTTACTAGGCTAAAAATGATTATGAAAGCAAAGGTGAGCACCTGGAGGCAGGATCAGGAATAGGAGAGTAGGGGAGGTGCTGAAACACAAGGTAACAGCCCTGGCCTTCTAGTCAATGCATCACAGGGGTATCACTAACCATCCAGTTAGCACAGCTAGCACCCAAGCCTATAACAGATTACTAACTTCAGGAACATTGTCAGTGGAACTACCACCTTCCAGTAACTAGATTTTGACTTTTTTGTTGTTCTGCAGGACCTGAGACTATAACCCTAGTACTAGAGCATATCCTTCTCCATCCCATGCTCTGTGAAGCCCAGTCTTCCCTGTATCTCCTACAGGCCCTACTGCTCACATAGTGCCAGAGCATCAGTCAGAGAAGATAGTTAGATTGTGCTAGTGCTTACTGCAGCTGCAATCTGAACAGATCTATCTCAAAATGACTTGTCTGTGCAACACCTTTTCAGGTGAAGAGTTTGGCCTCTCACCTGTGAAGGGCAGCAAGCATGCACAGGATGTTGTGGCTCAGCTGCTGCATGGTAACTTGTTAAGCTGTGGTCACTTTCTCTCAAGTCACATAACCATTTAAAGACAGACCTAAGTTTATTAGGTATGACCACTTCAGAAAGTCATCCTACTACGAAAAACAAAGATTTGTAATCACAGAGGAACTAGGAGTTTAGTAGATGCTATTTAACACATCAGAATAAATACAACACCTGCTGTCAGAAGCTCAGCAAACTGGGAGGGAAAGGAACAGAGGCAAGATTTCTTAAGAGATTAACAGTTACAATCTCTTTCTCTTAACACATTTTGCAACAACCCAGACCATCTCAAGTTGCTATTCCCGTGGCATACTGTCTTCATCTGAAAGGGGGAAGCACTGCGGTTTTCTGAGTCCGTGCCACATTTGGTTTGCATATAATCAAGTATGTTTTGAAGCTCAAAACCAGAAGTTGAATCAGCTGGTTACAGGGCTTTTCACTGCACTTATTTTAGTTTTATTCTAGCTGTAACAAGTATGACCCCAACTTGGAAGAACCTAAAGTACTGCTTAAAAAGTTAAAGCAGACTTAAAGTCTGTTTTAACATCCTGTAAGTTTAAAAAGGGTGATGATTTTTGATCCATTTTGAAGTGTGCTACACATGGAAAACATTTCTTAAAACTTCAGAAGGCCTGTAAGGCTTCAGGGTTAGAGTGAAATCAAAGTACAAAAGGCTGGAAAACACAATTTGTAGACCTCTCTCACTTAGTTAACACCAGACAGAGAAGAATCAGACCTTTAAAATCTCTTTACAGGGGACTGGTAAAAGCACGCTTACTCTTACGCTATTGGTACAGTTACAACACTGCTTGATATTATACTTTACACCTTTCAAATACAGAATGTGTGTACATATATTGTAACAGCTGAACAGTCATGTGAACATGCATTACTGCTGAGGTGTACCAGCAACTTTTGCAGGGGGTGGGAAGGATGTGAAAGGTTTAAAACAGCTATCTGAATTTACAAGCACAGGTACGCTCCTCCTAAGAGGAGAAGGATGACACATGAGCAGGATGAACCACCCACAAGCTGTTTGGGTATTACATCAATCTAGCATTTGGGCAGGCTTGCTGAAGCGCAGACTTCTATGCTTGCCCAGGACCAAAGCACATCATTTTATCTGCTAGCAACTTCATAAGAGCACAGAGCATAGCCGATCCCAAATATGCTCTCTGTCTTCAGGGTCCTGAACTGTATCATGTCTATACTCTGCATACATCAAAATATGATTGAAACTTTATTAAAAATACATTTGTGGCATCCATCTGACACCAACGTCTACTGGCACAAAGTCAAAACACGATGGGAGAAGAGGAAAATAAATATGGTTATAGTTAACTGAATATATTTATCTTAATGGGTTTGTTTATAGTAGTAGGGTGTTATTCAAATTATTGTTAATTTGTAAGTCAATTTGTAACGCAAGAAAACATGACACTGTTAATAAAGGCAGAAATGTCACAGTCAGCACTTCAGTCAGGTAGCTGCGTTTTATTAATCCTCAGCCATCATCAAAAGCTCCTATTGTTCAGCAACAAAAAGGGTTGGTTTTTTTCCTTCCAAAGGACTGTTTTTCAGGGAACCACAAGTGCATTTACACACCACGAGTGGTGTGTGCTTTTTTATACCATGAGTGCAGTACTTTTGAAAACATGAAAATTAATTCTTACTCATACATGCAGCTTGCAGGAAATAATATAGTAGAAGAGAAATATTTTTCTGCTGCTTTTAAGCCAAAAAAGCATAAAACTGTCAAAGTGCAAAAAACCACACTTTCACAAACAATTCAAAGGGTTGCCATTTAAAGGTCTGAGGCAATCTTATACCTCAGAATATACTACCTTACACTTCCAGAACATCCAAGTGACTGGAAAAGAAATACACACTTGGGCTGATACCTATCCTCCTATTTGAAAAGCTGTATATACAATTCAAGGAAAAAAAAAAAAAAAAAAACACACACAAAAAAACCCAACCACCTTTTCACTCAGAGCAGGATGAGAGAAGATTGGCTACATGGAGCTATAACTAAAGAGAAGTCTCATCATTAATGTAGGAATTCCTATTTTAAAAGTATTTGTTCTTCTGTAGACTTACACTCATGGGAAAAGAGGCCTGCAACCTCTCTGTAAAGCTAAGGAGAAAATGAAAAAATAGGTTTGGGATCTTGTGGCCACAGGCAGTGTTCTTAACAAAACAAACAAAAAAAGGCCCACACATCGCATGCGCTGGAGCTCTTGGTAAAAGGGAAAAGAGAGAGAGAAAGGGTCATCTGGAAACCTTTTTCAGAGATTAGAGGCAATTTCTTCAGAGGGGACAGACACTTCACTTGTCACCCGATGGGAGAAAGGAGCCAGTGAGTACTAGACACATGAGAATACACAGTCGTCTTAAGCAACCAAGATAACATGATCTCAGATCCTGTCTAAAAGGGCTGAAACATTAATCCTGGACTACACAGACAACACCTAGATAAGAACTGTGCTTCTAATGTATTCTGTCCTGAAAGATGTGAGAAAGAGGGATAAGGTGCAATTACAATTCAATTAATATTTTCCTACGACATGAGCCAATTTCTAAGCAGGTTTCTCTTTGTCCTTCCGCTTTCCTATCTAGCAATAAGCTTTTAAGTGTTTTGATTATAAGGCCAGTCAGGGGAGGATACAGAGGAAGGGAACAAGCCTGGAGGAGGAAGACTACTATAGTCTTCTACTTCAAGAAATTTCCATCACTGACATGTCTGAAAACAGAGGGGCACACAGATGGCCAATGCTCTTGTTTTTCCCTTCAGTATTTGCTGCAACACAGTGATCCAAGGCGGCTTCTGCAGCACCTTACAGTCACCCAGAGTAAAACCAACGTGACACACACCAAAAAGTATTACACAGCACCACAAAGCTCATCCTTCTCCAAAGACATGTAGCCAAAGAACGTGTCACTGCGAAAAAAAAAAAAAAATGTTCCCACTGGGTAGTCACAAGGCATTAAAATATCCATGGACATCAGCGTTGGGAGCTGAAGCATGCCTGCGGGCCACGTTCCCAGCGGGGGAGACGGGTCAGACTGGGTCCAGGGAAGGTACAGGCTGATTTAGACCAGCTGAAATCCGATCATCCACAAAGCTCACATGTCTACTGGACAAGGAAAGAGAAATACCGCCTGCAGGTTTTGGACCTTCAGCACAAGAAGGATGTTGAAAAACTGAAGTGAGTTCAGTCAACAGGTGCTCCCTCACTCCTCCCGCCACTTTTTTTTTTTAAATAATCCTCTGACACACATCAAGAATCTTAAAACTTAAGAAGGAGACTTGGGGATTGTCAGAGAAGTGTCTTACCCAG
Organism: Phalacrocorax carbo; assembly: GCF_963921805.1. Lineage (NCBI taxonomy): Eukaryota > Metazoa > Chordata > Aves > Suliformes > Phalacrocoracidae > Phalacrocorax > Phalacrocorax carbo. The sequence goes on along the minus strand of NC_087514.1, from coordinate 66,522,024 downwards.
TATCATACTACGGATCTGACAAATTCTCCCCTTCCAATAATCCAGAGCACAAACCAACTTTCAAAAACTTTCTTTTGGAAAAAAGGAAAGAAACTCAGGAAATCCTGGAAAATCTTGCTCAGTTTTCACATGAGCCATTTCTGAATCCTGACTAATGCAACACACCAGCTAGATGGTGGTTTATCCTGAAGGAAGGAACCACCTGGTTATCATAACAGAGGCAGGGATATCAAACACCCAGTGTTTGCAGACTATCACCCATCCAACTCCCCACAGCTATTTTTTTCCAGAGCTCCTTCACATCCAACTCAATCTTTGGAGAAGGAGAAAAAGCAGTTTCACACTGTTGTGTAAAAGCAGCACGCTCTCACACCCAGCTCCTCCGCTAAAAGGGATTCCACCTGCCCACGGCCTGCCACTTCCCCAGCCTTTGAAAAGCCACCCGCGAATCCCTTGATCCCTGGCCAGCAGCATGCCCTGGCGCAGAGGCTGAGCTGCACCCACCTCCGCTCACCTGGCAGCCTGCGCTCTCAGGCGATAGCTGCAAAATCATGAGTTCTCAGACTCAACTTTCGAGTTCTTAGGCAAGTCCAGACAGGCCTCATACTTACAAAACACAGGCAACTAAATGTTCAAAAAGGCTGACTACAGATGGCTACCAAAAGCAGCATTCTTGAATCTTTTTGTTTCTCCAGCCTTAGACAGTCTACCTGATCCAAAAAAAAAACCAAAACAAAACCAAAAAAACCCACCAACCTAATCTGTATTTCTAGATGATTGCAGCAGGACAACCCAGTGATCCACAGGGACAAGACAAACAGCATCGTAACCGACCCTACAAGATTACCATGTTTTAACAGGAGGTGTAAGGTCATTCTTTATACAGTACCTTACCAGGTACCACTGGCCAGAACTTTTCGCTGGATTTACTTCTAACCACTGAAAAGTAACTCTGTGACCGGGAAGCTATAAGCTTTACAAACAAAAGAAAACCATCTTGCAATGTCAGTACCAACCGCTGTTCGCCAACAACCTGCAACAGCCTGCTACATAAACAGTCTAGATGTTATTGCGCACAAGTCACGCTAACAGTGTAACCCCACCAGCACCAGGAAATTCAACAGCACAGCCTCCGCTGACCCATGCTGCTCGTTAATGGATCATCACTGGGTGTAGGCCCTCAGCAGGATATTTTGAACTTAGCCACTATTTTAAGTTTCCTTCCAATGCAGCACAGTTCTCTAAAGTAACTTCTGGGCTGTCAGCAGCGAGAACCCTGAGCTACAGAAGACCTCGGGAAAACCCCTCCCTCCCACACCAGTTTATTTTCCTTCTCTCCGTAAATTTGCAGTAATTCGTACACTTACAACCTCCCTAAATCACTCAGTGTCTATACAACTATGTAGGATTCACTCACAGGATTCCTGCAGCAGTTAAGGAAGCTATGAGGTGTTTGTTATAAGGTTGTTCTATTAACAGTTAAAAAGCAAACTCAAGCTACAGCAATATTAAAGTAGAAGAGAAGAGATGAACTTAAAAAAATTCTTATCTGTGGTCAAGTTTTTTGTTTGAAGTTCATACAGTGCATGGGGTATCACTCAGTAACCAGAAAACAGGATCTGGAGCATTTGGGGACCACAGTGAATGTTGTGAGTGGGTAATACCTTAGAAGGAGTACAAACTGAACCAAAACTTGCCAGCAACAGAAGCAGGATGGAACTTTCCAGGCCAACTGAGCCCCTTCAAGTGGCAACAGGAGGTTAGGAAATAAGGGCCTCAACCTGTATTTAAGGTGCCACGTTTAGAAATGATTGGAGACTCCTTTGGACGTAAAGTAATTCTCCCACTGAGGCCATCCGACCATCCTCTGGTCTGTGTGTTGCTCAAGGCTGTTTGATCTGAATGCAAATGTTAACAGCAGCAAGGGACAAAAATGGGGAGCACCGACCACAAAGTCCCAAAGGCGTTCCCTCCAGTACCACCTCAGCAGGTGATCAGGGCTGTGCACGATTCCAGGACATGCTAATAATGTTACTCCATGCTCTTTTCAACGTATGCATTGCCTATGGCTTTTCTGTTATATGTATATAAAACACAGGCTTCCAGCTTCTAGTTTTAGCTTTTTAGTTTTGAGCTTTACATTCTAAAAGCTACTTATTGTTGCACACAGAGGCGGCACACAAGATTTTGACGTGCTGGTTCAACCAAGAACAACCGGAGCCTCTTGAAGAGAGCTCAGCAAGACCAGGGATAGACACAGCCAACTGATATCATCATTTTAAGAAGGCGAGCCCCAGCAGACAGCTGTTTCTGCACAGACAGCCCTGCGGATCTCAACTCCTTCCCCAACAATACAAGCGTGCAAAAGCTGGCTGGCTCATGGCGGGTGCCGGCACCCCCAGGTAACACCTGGTAAAACAGCCACGGGAGGGTGAAGCTTCCCGCAGGCCTCGCTCTGGCTTCTCCGACTCCGAACTACGGCAGGATTCAGGATTTCGGCACTGCCAGCAGCGGTCGGGACGGGGGGGAGGTGGGGGGGGAGGTGGGGGGGACCCAGCCCTTCTCCCCCCAACCCATCGCTCCTCTTGCCAGACCCCGCCGGGGGACCCGACCCACCACCCGGGAGACGGCCGAAGCTGCCGGGCGGCGTGCTCCCGTGGCTGCGGGGGGCAGGAGCACCCCGGGGGCGTCACCGCCTCCGGCCTCCCCTCCCGCCCACCGGCGGCCCCGGCCCGAGCCCCAGCCCTCCCGCCTGCCGAGGCGACCGGCACTTTCCGAGCTGCCCCACAAAGTTAGTGCCGAAGTCCCCGCGGCGAAACAAAAGATCGAGCGGGAGCTGCGGGCCCGAGGCCCCCGGCGCCCGCCCGCCCGCCGCAGCCCCGCCACCGCCCCGGGGGCGGTCTGGGAAGGGTCGCGCCGCCGCCCCTTCACGCCGCCGCCTCACGCCGGGCAGGGGCGGCTCGCCGGGGGCGAGGCCGGGAGCTGCGCCCGGAGCGGGGATCCCGCCTCTCCGCGGGCTGCCGCCAGCCCGTCACCGCTCCCCGGGATGCGGCTGGGGCACGGCTCCGGCAGCACCGGGCGGGAGGCTGCGGCGTGGGGAGGGGGCGGGATGCCGGGCGCGGGGGGCAGGCTCCATTCATTTTCGGGAGAGCCGCCGGGAGCGGGAGGGGCAGGGGCGCCCCCGGTCGAGGCCGCGCCGCGCTCTCCTCACCTTACTCTTCACTTCCACCGCGCTGCACTCCAGATACCGCAGAGTCTGAGATTTGTTGAAACTCCGGTTCATCTTCCCGGCCCCGCTGCCTTGCCCCCCCACCGCCGCCGCCGCCGCCGCCGCCGCCTCCCCCCTCCCGTCGCGGGCCGCGCGCCCCCAGGACGCCCCCGCGAGCCGATCGCCCCGCGCGCGACAGGCGGCACGCGGCGCCCCGCTACCACTCCGGCCACTTTGTGCCCGGCGCGCCAATGAGAGCGGCCGCTGCGCCGGCCTCGCGCTCCGGCTCCCAACAGCCGCGCGCCCGCGGATCGCGGCGGGCGGGCGGAGGGAGGGGGGGGCGGGGGCCTGGGCCGGCGGGCCACGCCCACGCCCACGTCCACGCCCACCCATCCCGCTCGGCCCCGCCCCTCTCGGCGGCGCCCCGCCCCTCGGCGGCCGCGGGGCTCCGGCGCGTCCTGGCCCCAAGAGTCTGCGCCGTGGGGGGCTGCGGGGGGCCGGGGGGGCCCCCGCGGGGATTGCCCCGCTGAGGTCGCAGCCGAGTGCGGGCAGCCGGGTGGGTGCGGGGCCCCCCCCGCCGTGCGCGCCCCCCCGAGGGCGGGCGGTGGCCGGGGCCGGCGGAGCGCGGGGGCGCCGCTTTAAAGCGTTGCCCCGAAAGGCCGGCAGCGGTGCAGGCGCGAAGCCAAACGGCTTTACTGGGGGGCGGCGTTAGGCCCCAGCGCTTGGCAGGCGTGTGCACCTGCCCGGTTTCACCGGCGGCGAGCGGTCCTGCCGCCGGCATCATTCAGGGTGCAGGAAGTACGCCCGAAGTAGCCGCCGGAGGGTGATGCGGGGGTGCCCCGCGGGCGCAGGGGTGCTCAGAGGTGGCCGCTGTGTGCCGCAGAGACCCGCACGCACTTTCCGGACAGCACTGATTATTCGTAAAGAGCGTTGGGAATCTGGAAACTGCTCCAAGTTGTTATTTTGAGACCACAGATCACCAGGTTTGGGAGGAAAGTTTCCACCACTCCCTCGCTGAAATAAATCAGCGGACTGCCTCCCTCTGCTAGCAGCCCTTATTACTTAGGTGGGTTATTAATTTCAGAATTTTGAAGGAACTTCTTTCCATCTTCTGCCAAGGACCTTTAAAATTCTAACAGGCCTTTTCCCTTCAGTCAATTTCTTTTAGTCACTGAGAGTCTTTGACAGTGGTGTTTTTTCCGACACTGCCCAAAACATCAGCCGTGATGTAAAGAAGCTGAGGACGAGGCGCAACCTGTGCAACCGGTTTTCTACCGCTCGACATCTCCTAGGATCGTCTGACCATCTAAGGAAGGAGCATAAAGTCCCAGCAGACGTGACAGAGCACCCATCTTCCCTTCTCCAGACCCGCTGGGCAGGTGTCAATGGCAGTGACGGGGAGTACCCGTGAATTTAGGGGCAAAAGAAAAGAGCTGAGTTGACTCTTCATGTGACTCCAAGCGGGAGGATCAAAGCAGCTGCCCCAGCTACAAACCAGCTCCAGCTTATTGGAAAATGGAACTGAAATGAACATTTGCCACATGTTCTGGGCCTGCACTGTATTTGGAAGGCTTGCTGTAAGCTAAACTGGAAAAATAAAGTATAGAGAGCTGAGAAACTAAACGTTTGCATGAACTTGATCTTCCTCTCTTTTTATCTTAGTACAAGCAATGCAGCGGCTTTGTCTCCCTGTTGTGATGGCCAAGGCTGAGCTGTGGAGACGCGGTATCCCCAGTGTGCTCGGGGACTGCACATCCTTTTGGGATATTTCCATTTAAAGATCGACCTTGAAATCAACAGCTGGATCCATATGGTTTAGTGGTCCAACATCTGGAGCAACAAGGTCAATTCACTAGAACAAAGTTAAATAGTAGCTAAAGGACCAGTCTAGTCATGTAACCTGCAACGGGGGAAATGCTGGTATTATTCACATCGCTGGGAGCATTAGCAGGGGCTTCAGGTGGGATGTTATTCCAGCCTACCGGTCCTCCAGCTGACCCTTAGAAACAGACCCAGCTGTTTGCATTACCTCCTGGGTCAAGAAAGAGCCCCAGGGGTGCTCTTATACATTTCAGGCACGTGGTGATGTGGCTGAACTCAGAATCACAACCACAGAGAAGGAAAGATCTTTATTAGGTTTTGTTTCAAATTTTTAGGTTTTTTTTTTCTAAGGAAAAATGAGTTCTCAACAGTTGGCAATCAATAAGTGATTTAATTTGAGTCATAACTTTAAATTTGGTCCTTCTTGTATTTGTGATGTTCATTTGAGAAGTACGGTTTAAACTCATTTGTCTTTTATGCTTCCTTCAGGGAGTGCATATGCTTCATTACCATCTCTTTTATATTAATAAAGACTCTTCAAATTAATAATGCCTACCAAGCTGTGTGCAACCAGAATGGGAATTCAATTAGAATGAACAAAAAAATACATATTTTGGCGTGAGATGAAAGCTGGTAAGCCATGCTGGGTTCGTAAAGAATAAAGATACATTTTTCAAAGCGTAAGAAGGGGGTTGATTTACCAGCAGGGCTACGGGGACTTCCACTTTCCCTTCCCTGTCAGCAGCAGCCATTGAAGATCCTGTTCATACTTTCCCCAGCACATGAATACACAATCCTCCTCTTCTCATCTACCCTGGCTTTGAAGCTGACAGGTGTACTGAGGACACAAATGACTGTATTTGGGGAGTGGAGCTGATGTTGCTTCTATTTCTTCTATCCTAAAAGGATTTAGAAGTGGTAGGTCACTGCTTCCCCTTTTTTTTTTTTTAATTCACTCATAAGAAGAGCTGCTTTTCTGCTGTTCTGTTCCTGCCTGCTTTTTCAACCTTGCATTAAACACTTATCACGGTAAACAAGTGAATACACTAATGTAGGGAAATACACTCTTTATACCCCTGAAGAGGCTAGTGCTAGCAAAAAAAGTTCTTTTCAAACTACTTCAACAAAATTTGGTTTCTGCTGCTTTTTCTCAGTCGAACTGTTTGCCTCTTTAAAAAATTCCATCAGTATACCTGAAAAAGATATTTTTATTTCAATTATTTTTATTCAGGTTTTAATATATGTTGCCATGATTTCAAACATAATGATGAACAGACCTTTAAAATACAAGTGTTTTACTTAAATCCAATTTAAGTTAAATATCCACTCTTCTGTAAATTAATATAAACAAATTTTACCCACTCTGATCCAGGGAATGATCAGCCTCTGGATAGCTCATTGATTAGGTTAAAATAGGTGCACACATGGGTATGGGGTCACAGTATGAAAACCTGGCTGTATACTTTAATTTGTAGAAAAATACAATCATATGATACAATTACTTATTTAATAACATACTACATTATTTGTTAAGACTTTTTGTTATTTATTAGTATTATATAAGAATTTATTAAAAGTTAATCTTCTCAATGAAGCTACACTGAAATCTAGTTCAGTCCATTTTTGTAAATTTACTACGATACACCTTTTTTTTTTCCCATTTCCAAATTACTTCCAGGTTTAATCTCTTTCCACCAGAGGAGAGCAGAGGCACGATTAAGACAGCTTGAGAAAAACCCTTCTTCTCTTGCCTCCCCTTCCCATGCCCACGCCGTGCTGTAATGAGCAGTGGCATGAGCTCCATACACCAGCAGGAACCAAAGCACTGCGTGTGCTCCCAGGCTGCCCCCGCCCCAGGTTGCACCACGCGCTGCAGCCCCTACCAGCTGTTTTCCTCCTCAAACTCAGTCGCAAAGATGGTTTTAATTTAACTGCTTTTGCTCAGGCACCTTTCAGTTGCCTTTTTTTTTTTTTTTCTCATCACTTGCCAAGGGCACTGCATTCCTTTGACAATTTCTATAAATCTTCATCTGTTTTAGTAATCCATAGTTAGTTTAACCTGTTTCTGACCTGCAGAGCTTTTAAATCACAGTTTCTTCCTGGGTGCCCATCTCTCAGCCCTTCTTTGCAGCCTTATTCCCAGAAGCATGTGGAGTATGGGGGCACGTTTGCTCTTACCCAGCCACATAGCCTCTTCCTGCGTGCAGCGCTGCACCAAATACCCTTGTTTCTTGCCCTAAACTGGTCAGGGATGTCACAGACCAGGGATCCTAATAGGCCATTAAAAAAATATTCAGGTGTTCCTGTTTTCAAAGCTTTTTATTTACTGGACCAATGAAAGGTGCTGCAACATCTGCCTGACTCTGCAATGCTGCTTTTCAGCATGCAAGGGGCTTCCCTCCGACTAGCTGCATGCCGCATTAGTGTTAACAACTCATCTACATTCTCTGAGAGATGAAAAAATACCCCAGACTCACATCCAAGGATTTATTTTTCTCCCCCACTCCCTATGCTGAATTTGCAAGAGCTACAAATCGCAAATCCCAAGGACTTCGGGGAGCTGCTACAATGACAGGCGGGTTTTGGTTTCTTTAAATGTAAACCAGAATGAAGGGTAGCACAAGGGAGGGAAGAAGGGGGATGACAACTATTGTTTTTCTTGTAGCGAGCAGTGTTCCTGCCACAGCGAGGACGGTTTCCACTTCATCAAGCGCAGAGGACAATGCCAGCGAACATCAGTTGCTCCAGTGCAGGAGCGTACCTAGAGGGGAGCAGGAAGGAAAATGCCACAGCCACAGCAGTAATGGATGCTCCAGGACAAGAGGCCAGCTGCTTCAGTGATTTTCCATTGTCCAGTCCCTCATGGTGATGAAATATCTGCTTTTTCTTTCCTTCTAAGAGCTTTCGCCTTCAGGCCTTCACCAGATGTATGTGCATCTAATAGGAAATAGAGCAAAGCAAGATGGGTGTTTGTTCTCAAGAGGTGGGGAAACCTGATGATGCTTTTTTTTCCAGGATGATGAAGCATCAAGGCAACCTCTTGCATGACTTTACTACAGAATACTCAGAGGAGAGGCCAGAGCTGTAGCTGAGGGAACAGCACCTGGTGAGCTGCACTGCAGAGCGCACAAGCAAGGACAGAGACTGGCATTTGCTATTGCAGCTCCCAGGATTTCTCCAAAGAACTGTTCTGCACTACCAGTGTCCTTTACTTTCTTTGTTTCTCCAGAATACTACTCCCCATGCCACCGCTGGGCTTTGCCATCACAGCTTGGTGGCTGGCCGGGCTCCGAGAGGTCTCAGGAGGGTGCGCGTGGCAGCTCTGCCCAAAAGCAGAGGGAAAAGCACGCCAAAGAAGGCCAGACAAAGCACTGGGGGTGAGAACTTGGCCATGAAAGGATGCTAGGAGCACTATGTTTTAGACCTCAATTTTCTTCTGTTTTGAAACAACGCCGGGAAGGGAGCAGCATGAGTGCTGCCGACGCGCTGGGGAGAGCGGGCAGAGGTTCCCAGACCATCTGCATGCAAGTACCCTGCCTTCAGCAGATCAGGTCAACGTGCTCTTGTGTCAGCTGAAAATTTGCCACTTCGGTTTAACTGACGGATATTATATAACTGGTTACATATTGACATGTATCAACGTGCAAATAATTCAGGAACCAAGGCTGCTGAGGTATCACGATCCCAGCGGCCAAACTCTGAGCATCACTAGATAGGGAGTAGAGTGGGTTATCAGACTGATTGTCATCTTTCCAGATTACACCTAATTGGGGTTAAAAGCAAGAGTGCTTTACAAGGATAGCAAAGGTGAGTTTGATTTGTAGAGGTGAGTTTGGGCGTGGGAGGAAGGAGGACTGCGCTCCTTATTCTGCCGCCAAAGTATGCTCTGGCTATATGAATCACCAGGACATGACATTGCCCACAAAATGTAGAAATATTCAAACTATATTTGTTCTGCACATATATTTGCCGAATTTCCTGATTTTTTTTGTCCATTTCAGTTACTTTGATTCTTGGTTTTCTGATCTTAACTGAGAAAAACATGAAACAGCAGTAATGTTTCCCAGATGTCATTCATTTCAGCAGAAAAATAGATCTCATCCTCCACCAGTTGTCCAGAAGTAGGTCATTCTACTTCCACATGGGGTAAAAATGTAATTTACAGTGTGATTTCTTGCCACGGAGCATCGGAATCAACACAAACTTTACATGTGGTAGCTCATACATCTCACATAGCGCAGCAAGGTTTCCATGTCTGCTGCATGCTTTTATGGCCTGATAGTAAGTGTACCAGATCGTAACAGATAGTAAGATTTTTTTTAATTAAAAAAAAAAAAGTAGGGAGAAGAAAAAGGGAGAAAGCAGAGGTTCTAGCAAACAAGATGGTTTTACTGGTTGGTAGTATGGGTTTGGGACATTCAACAGCTGGTCAAGAAGCACTGAGTTAATTTTTAGAAAGCTCTTTAAGTCTCTAGATGAAAGCTGCTGTGCAGATAGCAGCTACTGATGATGTTAGAATGACAACTGCAAATACTTCTAAAATATAATTGGTTTAAAGGCAGCACTGCTGATCACAGGCCTAGGGTGTAGGAGCATCTGCCTGGTTCTCTTCCCCCAAGAGAAAGCTGTGCTTCACTTTGTCACTTTATTGTTGGTCCTACTACTACAGTAAATTGAAGCATAATTGTAAGTTGGCAAGTGCAGGTTATATCTTCTAATTAGACCAGTACCATCAAATAATTTATGCTGTTGGTGTCATCTTTATTGCCCTAAGCACCTTTCCTGTGTGAAACTGTGAATGGGCTATTGAAACTCACACTGTGTCACTGGAGTAATTTTTCTGCAGTAGTTATCTGATTTTCTAATGGAGTTAAGCTGGCCAGATCTTCCTTAAATTAATAAAATTGAAATAAAAGTAGCACTGTTAATTTTCAATGTCAGTGTCTATGCAAGAAAGCTGCTGTCATGAAGATATAATCATGCCTGCCTTCTGCTTATGGTCCAAGTTCTAATCCAATTTAGTGAACAGAGAAACCTGCCTGGGGCAACCCTCTGCAATTCTTGTCAGTCACAAACTGGGTTTAATCTCGGGCACTTAACTCATATGAATGCCATCTACCATCTTTGTTAGCCCTGGCAGCTGAAGAGTGGGGTTTGGTAACAAGGTAGGAGAGTAGAACTTTTGCCCAGTCTAACTCAGTCCCTCACCAAAAGCACAGAGAAGTTTGTAGTTTGGCATGGGATGAAATTAACTGGAAGGAGCAACCAGAATCTTCATGAAAACACAATTTATTGATAACTTCCATTTGGGAATTGACCAAAGGTCACTTTAACTAAACTACCCCAATATTCCTGAATTTCAGCTTTAATCAATATATAAGGTACTATGCCTAGCTATTAAGTCAAGCCCTATCAGAAGTGGTGATTAGTAATCTCACCTGCTAATAAGGGAAAATAATAAGAAACTGTCCTACCCATGCGAATTGTGCAACGTACGAATCTTTACTGCTCACTTACTAACTAGAATCCCTAAAAAATGTAACACACTGCAGCTGAAAGCTTCTTAGTAAAAAAAAAGAATATTGTCAGATGACTTTTTAAGTCTGCTTTTTGCAAGATATTTTTGGCAGATCTGTTAGACCAGTGGCAGTGTTAAGATAAAGTTAGATTCAAAGATGTAGTTCCTGATTGACAAGAATAATAAAAAATGGTTAGAGGGAAAGGTCACCTATATTAACATAGCAAAATCCATCCGATGTTTGCCGAACCATTGCACATAGCTGTACCAGGCTGAAATCACCTGATCCTGTCAGAACTACTGAAGCAAGCTCCTGTATGGAAAGGCACTGTGAAGCTCTTAATTGTCTGGGACTGGACATAATCTCTTCCTCACCCACCCGATTTGCAAAAAGATTTGCCAAGAAGCAGCTTACTACATTAGACATGTCTTTGAGCATGCCTCTGTGCCCTGCAAACACTGAAGTTTTAAATCGTTCGTGCACAGTCAATCCTTTCCAGAGCTTTCAGCGAGGGCAAACAGTCTCATGTGAGGCTTGAAGGAGTCCTTCAAAGCAGCTGTTCAGAAATTCATGAAGCATGAGGCACATTATATCCTCTTCCCACAGGCTGAGGGCCAGATGTTCAGTGGGTGTAAAGCAGCAGAGCCTCAGTGTGACTTTTTCTGGGGCCACAATGATTTATACCAGCCAAGAATCTGGCCCTAAGTGTTTCAGCCAAGTGACTTCCCCGACCTCTGCTGCTGAAAGGCCCAGTTTTGTAATCTCTGGTCTAAACTCCATCCCGCACTGACATCTTCCATGAGGTGAGAAGGGATGGGATGTGTTCACGATTGATGGCTCAAGGTGCTGAAAAGAGAAATCTCTCAAGAAGATTCCTTACACCGCTTCTCCAGACCAGTTTGCCTGAAGCCATCACAGGTTTTCAGCTGTGGTGCTCTTACATATTTTCCTTCCTGTATTTTTGCTGTTAGCAATGTACATAGGTTCCTTACGTCTGTTTCCTCCCAAAGCAAGTTCCCTTTTGCACCCTCTTAAGATCAGGAAATGAGAATATTTTTACGCAAAGGTGATGTTCCTGTACTTTTTTTTTTGCCTTCATAACTTGTGTCTTCCCAAAGCATGAATGAGGATTACTTGGGGGCGGGGGTATGGATTTCAGAATCAGGCCTTTTGGCCATTTTGATAGTGCCATGGGAGGAAAAACTGTTTCCCAGAACCAAGCAATTTTATTGCATTCCAGAATCATGTGCAAAACAGGGATCCCATCTGTTCGACAGCATTCCTGCTAAGTACGGTTCTGCCTGTAGCTCACCAGCATAAGCAATTCAACAAAGGAGCCTCGGTTTTCAATGGCAAGGTTTTCTTCGAAATACAGGACACCAGTAAAAAGGGCTTCATAAGAGTTTCCATGTTTGTTGAGGTGTATTTTCTTAAAAACTGTTTTGACTGGCAAAGCCACTGCAGAGAAGTGTAGTGCTACAGCAATCACTCCTAAATTAAGCCATGTCTGAGATCACTTTTGCCAATTCCTCTAAATCTGCAACAAATAAATAAATAAATAATAAAAATATGAACCTCAAAACCGATGGGTTAAAACTAGGCTGAAATAGACTTTAATTTTTTTTCCCTGACAGCTTGAAGAGTTTTGAACAAAGGGTGCTTGAATACAGCACTCTAGGTTTAGGCCAGTTTACCAGAGTGATTCTGCAATAAAAAGATTATGAAATAAAAGAGAGATAATTTAATTTATGAGATACCTCTAGCTGAGGGCTGGTTCCTGGGATTTTTATCACCATGAACATCAGCAACTTTTGCTTAGCAAGTAAAAAGAAGAACTTCTGGTAACTCTAGGTAAGTGTTTTATAGTTGCTTAATTCTGTATATCTCAATTTTTAAGTGTCTGTTTTGAGCCCCCTTGAAGTCCTTGTAATGATCTCTCCGTCTGACTGTTCAAGGTTCCCCTACTCTGGAAAACCTAAATTTTCATTCTTGTGCTTTTCCTTTCAGAAGCTGATCTGAAAAATAAAATGCAATTTCAGGGGATGTTTGCCTGTGGAAAGAGATCATTGTTTGGCTGGTAAGTCAGCCTTGCCAGTGCGCATGGTTTGCCTGCAGGCAACAGGGAGTGATGCCCCAGCCTCCCTGTGTCCATCCCTTTCCCTGTGGTTAGAGGAACCAAGGAATATTTGTATGGCTCTCAAAAGACCCAGCTCATGCATAGTGGCAAGAGGGCTGGAAAGGAGATGTCTTCCAAGACAAGGGCTGAAGTTGTTTTCTCCTTTCCTATGAAGGTTTGGAGGGAGGATGGGATATCTAGGGAGCCTTATTCTACCCTTTCCTGCCCAAAATCCATCTGAGCACCTCTGGTGCTCTAGCACAGCTCTGCAGCCGTGCCAGCTCTTTCCTGTAGTCCTCCTATACACGTCGCTCTTGGATGCATCACTGGAGGGTGTCAGCAACTTCCCTCATCTCCCAGGATGTCTCTCACAGGTATTACAGCTGTTACCCATTGCCTAGATTTTCACACTGTCTGGGATCTACCATGATGCAGGCAGTTCAGTGTGAGTAGCCTGTAGGTTCACTCCTTGGGTTCGTCTGTGGCTGCAAGCATCACGAGGGCCAAGTGATGGGCAATGACGGAGAGATACAACTCATGGGCAATTAAGAGTCACCCCTTGCCTGACTAATGACTCATATGGGTATGGTCCATGGCTGGCCCTCGGGTTTTTAAAGGGGATAGCCAAGGCTGGAGGTGCTTCCAGGCTACCAAGGTTGGGAGAAGTAATGAATGTTGAAACTCCTCATTACTTTCATCTTTGTAAGAAGACTTAGAATTTTGCAGGGGCACAGTATGTGATCTGTTAATTTTACTGGCAACAGCTCAAAACATGTTGATCTTCTGGCAGGTAAGAAGTCACCTAGTGGCTTAGGAGGAGAGGCCAGGGGAAGGCTTGGGCTTCAGAACCGAGTAGCAGGTATAAGCTGGCCCCTCAGCTTCTTCGTTTGTAAATCAGAATGTAAAAAAATAGCTGTACATCTACATCATGGGGTTAGCCCGAGGCTTAATTAACTTGTGTTTATGATACCCTGCTGGAAAGGTGTTAAGATAATTAGAAACGTAACTCTTACCATCTGTTCATGCCTACTCCACTGGGGCCACAACTGATGATTAAGATTTCTAGCAGATGTCAAAATGCAAGTGGTGACGACTAGTAAGTGGGAGTACAATAACGAGGAGCATGAGCAGCTTTCCTCCTTCGTAGAACAGGCATGCTCAAGTCGTCAGGCTGTCCATATGGGTGAGGTCCCTACACTGTGGTACCACTCGGCTCGGTGTCAGGGGGGGAAGGGAGTCTATCCTGAAACATGATGTTTTATGATAAATATCAGGCCTCTAAAAAGCAGACTAATCCATTCCATGTCTCTACCCTCACTGCAGGGAACTGCATAGTGAGGCACTTGCATTGGAAGGGATGTTTTATTGACGCCGTTAAGGAGTAGGATGACATCATTTGAATTTTTTGGAACAATGGCCTTTTCCCCACAACTGCCTTGGCTTCTATTCACTTTGCCCTGGCGCCATACGACTGACTGGGATCTGACATCATTTGTGATACTGGGTGCCAGGAGAAAGCAGTCTCTGGGGAGTGGGTGATCAGGAGGAGTCAGCAAAGTGCTGACAGGTCCGAGTTGGTTTTCTTTCTATTGGGGGGAGTGATGGTGTTTGGTTTTGGCCTGCTCCATATTTCAGACTTGTAACTTGTTAGGAAAATGCTTGCTTGCAGAGCAGGTATCCAGCTTGCTGGTATTTGAGGTGCTGGATGTACCGACACACGTGGATGGGAGGGAGCCGAAGTCAGGGACTCTAGGTAAGGGCTGGAAGCTCACTGGACTGGAGTTAGGCTGAAGGACAGAAATAAAACAGGATCCTATAAATAACTATTTCCCTCATTACTCTCTTTCCCTTCCAAAGCAGGTCAGTCCTTTGCATCAAGGTGAATCTTGGTTCTCCTGCACTTGCCCTGCTGCTTCCTTTAAGTTCCTCAGCCTCCTGTGCTTCACTTTGTTCCTTTTCCTCAGCCTGACACTTGTTTCTTCTGGTGCACCCTGGATCAGTTTCCCATCAAGCCTGGGGTTTCTGCTTTTCACAGGGGTGATGGGCCTCCTGCCCCATTTGGGTGTCTGGGCCCAGCGTGACCTGCAGGAGCAAAGCGTGACTAACTCAGGGAGGGTTTTCTGCAAATTTAGCTATTCAAATCTAAGAAGGTTGTACAAATGAGGACTCCTCACAGGCTAAGGGTTTTGAAAATATAAGATGCATGTCGGTGGCAATGTTGGAAGTCTCCTACTCAACAGAATGCTGAGCAAATTTCATCTGCACGAATACAATCTTTTTCTCAAACCCTGCTAACATTAGTAATTTTCAATGAAAAATCACACAATTTATTTCTTTTAAGTATTGTTAAGACATACATTCCCTAGCATCTTCCTTGGCAGTGGTGGAGCTGTTTTGCCCGAAACAAACAATATAAAATAATCCTGAACAACCCCCCTCAAACCACAAAAATCCCAAACCGAAATCAACTCCCAACAAGACTAAACTAGCCTGAGGTAGGCACCCAGGGAAGATTTCAGCCCGCTCGCTTTTGGCAATGCTATAAGAAAGCGAAGGCAGGATCTTTTGCCAGAAAACACCAGGCAACCTGAACCCGAGGCGTGCTGTCCGTCTTGCCTGCTGCAGCTGGCCTGGGCACTCAGCACCCCATTTTGGGTGCATTGGCTGTGTATGACAGGTAGTCTCTATTAGGAATTCCTGCTAGCAACCTTGCACTTGAAAAGCAGCTCCAGCAACTTTTTTTTTTTTTAATTATTTAATTCAGAGCAGTACAAAATATGTGAGGCAGTAAGGATAACATGAGGCTGTTTGGGTAATCACTGTGCAGAGACTTAGTACTGGTTTCTAAAACAACAGCCTCCTGGGACATTGGCTCAGCACTCAGTAGTAGTTGAAAAGACAAATTGACTCTTGGGTTTATGAGAAGGGGAGGGGCAAAGCTTCACCAATGTCCTTATAATGTACCCGTGAGCATTTCTTTTGAGTATCTGATGTGTGGTTCTAGTCCCACCTCTCAAAGATGGCATAGCAGAATTAGAAAAGGTGCAGAAAGAGGCAACAAAGCTGGCTGGAGGTGTGATACAGCATCTGTACTACAGATGATGAACTGAAGCTCCACAGTCTGAAAAAAAAGAGGACTGAGAGGAGAAACTAGAGAGGTTATAAAATCACTAAGTGAATGAAGAGGGTGAATAAGTAGTTATTAACACTTTACCATAGCACAAGAATTAGGAATCTTCAGGTGGAGTTATCAGCAGATTTAAAGCAAAGAAGATAAAGCATTTTTCTCCACATCATTAAACAGTGGGATGCCATAGGATGCTGTGAAGGATAAAAGATTAAATCAGTTCAAAAGCACTTAGATTCATGGAAGAAAGTCTAGCAGGGCTAATAACAGAATAATAACAGAACTGCAGATACATCCTGTGACTCTAGAAACCTCTGTGCTGCCAGCTGCTAGAAGCCAGAAGAGCACACCAGGAGAAGCATCTGGTCCTAGCCCTTGATTTCTTTTTTGTTCCTTTTGTGTTCATTCCTAGCTTTTTTGAGAGACTACAGGCTGAGTGGCATTACATGTATGGTTGTTCTTCTACTTACAGTGCAGCAACTGTGGAAATGCACCACCTATCATTTGAAGCAATTGGCAAAGCAACATGACCGAGATGAGGTTCTCTGGGCTGGAAGTTCATTAACACAGCACCAGCAGAGCTACATCAGGGATCAATTTTTACTGTTTGTTTTTAACTACAAATAACTGCTTGGAACACTAGTCCTTTCCAGCTAGGTTTGGTGGATCTTGCTTCCTTAGGAAGGTTACAGTCTGTAAAATAGCCATAAGCAAGACAAGTACAAAGTGTGCTTTCGTTAGACATTAGTCTTCTTTTTTCATAAAAAGTATGAAATCTGGAGTAATGTGCAGCATGTTTTAAGTTATATTGTAAAGCTGCATCAAAACTGCTTCTTAGGGAAACAATGATTCTTGGGAAAAAGTGCCATCTAATACTGATAAAACCTACATTTTCCCTCCTGGGGATTCTCATGGGAAATGTCTAGGTTTGCTATTTCAAATTATTTCAGAAAATGTGCTACCAGGTGTAGGTGTTTTGGAAATTGATTAAGAGAAGGAGTAGGTGACAGGCATAAATATAAAACAAGAATAGTGAACCCTGTGTCACTGAGCTTGTCACGTGTGATTTGAATACTCCTGAGAAGATATCTTGCAACCTGTTGGTTTTTAAGCCAGCCGCCAGATTGCAGGAGCAGATCTCCCAGTTTAAATCAGCTTCAAGGTGGATGAGCGAAGAATGTTTCTGGAAAAAAAAGGATAAAAAAAATCTCCAGAGGTATCTCTTCCCTTTAATACACTGCCAAGGGTTTTCTTACAACAGGAAGAGTTAGTTCATAAGGACAGGTAAGCCAGGATTTGGGCCTCAGACATAGTAGCAGGAAAGTTAAAACATGTGAAATTACGTTGCTAATGAGCCTAAGACAATTGGCAAGTCATTATCTCCTGTCAGAGAAGATGGAAAAGCAGTGTGAGGAACAAGAGCCTGCACTGCCCGCAGGACAATTTTGGCTGCTAATGAACCTGTATGAATGAAAGAACATCAAATTCAGGCTAGGAGTCCTTCTCGTTTGTTTATTTCTTCCTGTAGGAATCTGTCTGAAGCTGCTTAGTACACTGCTGTCTGATGCCTTCATGTTTCATCCAGTATCATCCCACCTTTGAATAAAGGACCTCAAATCTGTTGCTGATGGAAATGGGTAGCTTTAGACAACTGCATCTTTCAGATCCCCCATGTTCTGCCTCCTCTGCTGTCCACAGTTGCTTCATTGTGGAGTTGCTGGGGGCACTGAGGTGACCTCCATGGCTGGGCACAGCTCCTTGCTTTTACCTCAGCGTTCCCCACAGTCACTCTTCTCTGCATGGCAGCCTGGGCAATTTTGATTCACTTCCTTGTTTCCTTAGCTGGGGATAACCTGGTGGCTTTGTGATATGAGTATGCTTCATCCTAGAAAAGAAAGCCGTGAGGATTTTTTTCCCCACCTTTTCACCAACAATGTTTGTTCGCAACTTTCAGATTAACAGCATTTTCCAATTTAGGACTGAGTTTTTCTGTTTTAGTAGTATGTCTGTGTTGGTACTTTGTACATGACCGACTGCAACCTGTTTTTCAGCTCTTTCTTGTCTTCCTTAGCATCAGTGGTAGGGCATCAAGACTGGACTGTATTCATACTGTCACATTTCAGACTGAGCCTTCAACACAAGGCCCCACACCATGGTAAGATTTTCCTCTGGCCTTTAAGAACATAATGCCCCAAACTTCATCATCTCTTCTCCATCTGCACTTACACATCATCTTGCCATTGCCTGATACAGTATTTTCCTTCCTTCAGGTCATAGACTCTTCAAATGCCTTGTGTTCATTTCAGCAAGTCCTAATAATTTCTGACTATTTTTTCCCATTTCCCTACCTATTTGGGCAATCTGGTATAAAGCATTCCCAATTCTGTTTTTAAGAGGTAGGCAAAGCTCTCCTGCAGTTAAGATATTACCTTGTTTTAGCACTTTTACATTAACCTACATTAGGTCCACCATGGAGTGATTAACTGTCACTCCAGCTTCCCTAACCCTTAGAAGATGGCTAGCCTGTATTTCCCAGTGGGGAACAGGAAATACATCCAGGGCTCTCAGTGAGGATGAGGGATCTCTTGATAGGCAGTGAAGCCTGCCCTGGCATTATGCTGGGTTTTACATACAACAGGATTATAAATTTCACTGACTTTTGTCAGGTGTTTCACCATTGGTTCCACCCCTGACAGGACAGAGAAAGCACCTTTGCGTCCAAGACACCCAGCATTCAGTATTCAGTATGTAGAGGAAGAGTAGGTTCAACTTTTCAGCTTTGCTTCCTGAAGCACAAGCTCACGTGGAATAGCTGTTTGTTTCCAGTGACAAAGAGGGAAGAACTCTTCATTTCTCAGAGCTCATGGAAAAAAAGAAGTTGACAAGCGAGGGAAGAAATAATGGAGATGAATCAGTCAAAAAAACTTGTTTCCCACCCAAATAAAATATGCAGAGATAGTGTATTTTTACTAAAAGAACCTGAAAAGAAAAATCTTATCATTGCTGGGCTATGGGAAAGGAAGCACTTTGCCTTCTCATCTCAGCTTGGTTTCTGCAGATAAGCAGAGCTAAAGATGCCTTGCACAGCTCACAGGAGATGAATTTGCTTATCTTAGAACTGATGTTTTCCAACTGGAGCCTGAATCCTGACCATATGAAGGCACCTGTTTATCCAGGGAAGGCAGAGCATCCACAGAGCTGTGATGCTAGCTGTGTACCATTACAGTCAATTGAACTCTGGTTCCTGAGTTCACGAAAAGGTTTTATGGGTTGCCTGGCTACTTCATAAAAAGGGCTTATTTTTTAAGGATGTTCAAAGTAGAGTCTCATGATGGGCTGAGTGACTGAAAGACAGAGCAAGGGGGTGACACCAAGTTTGTGCTGCCTGGCTATGAACACCTAGCTCTGGGAGCAAAGAGCACGAGCCTGGGACTTGCAAGCCAAGCTTCAGCAAGCAGCAGGAAGAGGGCTCACGTGCAGACCCTTACTAGCCTAGGTGCACCATCACTAACGATGCCAGGGACCATTCCCAGGAGACAGGACTTGCTTGTCCTGCTGTTAAACGATTTTTTTCAAGTTGCTGATCAATTACAAAGTATTGTTAAATTGTTAGCTTCGCTCCTGCCAAAGAGCTCCTGGCCCAGGGACCGTTCCCAGAAGGCAGCTTGGGTTTAGGCACACTTTTTGGTGTGTAGGAGAGCTTAAATATATGGTATTGTGGCACTCAGTGCCACAGAATGGTGCTGGGCACAATGAATTTACTTGTACAGACATAGCTACAACTTGTACAGAGGAGAAG
Organism: Phalacrocorax carbo; assembly: GCF_963921805.1. Classification (NCBI taxonomy): domain Eukaryota; kingdom Metazoa; phylum Chordata; class Aves; order Suliformes; family Phalacrocoracidae; genus Phalacrocorax; species Phalacrocorax carbo. Next base: position 66,502,434 of record NC_087514.1, on the reverse strand, counting down.
ATAACAGAGCTTGATCTGAGTGTTCCTGCACAACCTATTTGGGAACCGGCAATGATTTTAAAAAGGGGCTTTACCAAGCCAAAACAAATGCCTGCAGCCATGCTCTGGATGACACCAGCCAACGAAGGGTTGCAGGCATTCTCTCTGCTGCTCTGTCAAAAACTCCCACGAATAAGCGAGCAGCTATCAGCAGGGGGACAGCCCTCCAAAGCGGTACTCGCTCTGTGCCTGGGAGTTTGGATACCAAGTGCTGGCTTTGTGAAAGAGAAGGAAGTGAAATAACATGCTACAAACCCTGTTTTTAATAAAGATTTTTTTTGCTATTGAGTTAAAACATCCACGCAGACAATTCTTTTGGGTTGTAAATGCTTGCTTCTGGTAGATTAACTTGGTTGTTGCCTTATTTGTTGTGCTGGTACTTGGGAAACTGAAAGCGGAAATAAGTAGAAAACAAAGGGAAACAGCTGAGCTTGTGTTCACCCTCCGAAATAAGTAAATCAAAAGCAAACGAATAGCACAGATAACGTAACTGATGATTATAAGACTACATAGGATCCTTCCAAAATGTGGAATGAAATGAACTACTCTTTCAGTCTGTCTGTTGCTTATGTTGTTCTTGTTTAAATGTTGAAATAACAGTGTGCCAAGAAATATAAACTGCAAACACAGCATTTTAATAAACACAAAGTGAAATAAAACAAGCCAGAACAGATCTGTTGGTTCTGGCAGGTTTTTTTTTTTGCAAGATGGGGAGGTTGGAGGTGGGGGGCATGCAGGGAGGGTATTGTTCTTGCACATGTTTGCCTGGTGCTGATTAACAGGGGTGATGTTAAGAACTTTCTGTAACTTGTTACAGGCTATAATGTTCAAATTTAGGGCCTTGTACTGCTCTCAATCTAGTCACATGGTCCACATTGAGGAGTGTAGAAAGCCCTGAGGAGTTTGTGTAATAGGCTCTAACAGTGTCTAAGAAACAAAAATCTTCTTAATTGTGCCCAAACTGTCTTTTCTCACATTTTGCAGAAGGACCTTGGCTACTAATGTACTTTGCAACCATATAATCTGTTGTTCTTGAAGAGTGTTCATATAAATATAGGCTTGAAGCAGACCTAATTAATAGATCTTAGTAGTTGACTGGTCAGATATAGTGTAGAAATGTTAAGAACCTCCCGAACGTGAAGAAAGCTGAGTGACACCCTTCCCTTCCCCCAAAATTAGCCATACGCCCATCATTTTCCCTGCCACATGCTCCACTGTTTGTCAGTGCCTTGGTTAGCAGCATCATCTCTGAACTTGAATTGCTCGGTTTTACTTCTGCTGAAATCCCCATGAACTTCTGAGCTGAAGCTCCTGCTTTGAATCCCAAAGGATAGAGTCTTTTCCAATGTGTAGGCAAATTGCTGCAGCCGTGGTGCCTACCCTTTCCCTAATCACAAATGTCATGAGCGTGACCATCCTGTACTGATATGGATATAAGTGCCTCATGCTTGGAAGGAAGGGGAGCAGCTTGGGGAGCAGCTCGGGGAGCATCTCTCTAGGCAAAAGCACGGCCAGCCCAAGGCTGGGGGTGGTGGGGGCTGAGGGACCACAGCTCCATTCCCTGCCCTGCACAGGATGGTAGCCCCTGAGGCCACACCATCCCAGCCCCATTCTCTGCCACTGCCTCCCTCCTCCCCTCTGAGCAAGCTCCCGCTCAACATTTTAGAAAATTAATGCTAAGTAGAAAATGATGAAAGCATATTACCTGTAAATTACCTGACTAATCATATTCTCTCTCTTGGGACCTATTACGCTTCTGAGCCTGCAACTTAGTCATCCTTGCAGGCAAGCTCTCCCCATTTCCTAATTTTGTTCATCAGGTTCATCCAGAATATTTGCTCATTTCTTTGTTTTCCTCCAAGCTAGCAGTTCAGTCCTGCCAGGCACTCAGCTCTCCAGTCTCTCTCCAGGAAAGTAATTAAGCACATGCCTGACTTTACGCCTGTGAAGCTGATGGCAATTAGGAAAAGAGAAGGCTCTATAGCACTCTCTTTTTTCGCTGGCAATGCCTTAGGTAGGTGGGTGGGATGAGCTGTTCTCTAAAGATGCTTCCCTATCTCCATTGACTTATGAGGAAATCCTGACAACCTGTACACCAGTAAGAGCAGTCTGAATACACCAGCCAAGACATAGCATGTGCGTCCTTTGAGTAGGGTATTTGGACTCATGGAAGGTAAGTCAAACACTATTTTTAGTGTCCTTTATTGATTCCTGTATAATTTCCCTTGCTCTTCCTGTGGAAGTTCCTTCCTTTCCAGTAACACTAGCATTTGAAGTAGGACATCAATCCCCATTATGTGTCAAACCAGACTTTTTTTTCCAAGCCTCAGCATGATGCGGAAACTCTTAAACACAAAGTCTTCCTGTAATTTAAACACCCAACTGTATGTGTAATTCAAACAAGATGTGGTGAGTACTAATGAAGTTGCCCCCAGGCTCAGCAGATAGTACAACTTTCTGGATTATTCGTGGGGGGGTCGATATAGAGCCACAAGATACTTTATCTTGCCAGAGGAAAGAAGGAACAGCTGAATGAAGGCTAAACTCTAAGTGACTTTGGCTCTGCTGACTCTGTAACATCCCTTTTGTGGCTCTGATTTATTCTGCCCTTCTGAAAATTGCAGAAGAAAAGTGGTTATTCATAATTTTATTAAATTTGCTCTCAAGCAGGCTGCCTCTCTAGCCCCCAGAAACCTCTTGGAGGAGTTGTTCCTTTTAAAACACTTCCATCACCACAAAGAATTTGTGTTTGAAACTAGCCAAAGTAATGGAAGTTGTCTGGCCACTAGTTATGAAAGTCAGAAGATTTAAAGGTGAAAGCTATGCATCAAGTACCAGCACCTACGGTATTTTGATAAACAAAGCAGGCCATATGAGATGAAGAGTACACAAGTATTTTCAGCCTCAGCAGCGATGTCTGTTGCATCAGAGCTCTTTAGACTAAGATCTGTCTATGCACGTTTATCCATAAAGGAGAGACTGAAGCAAGTGCTATGTGGTTTGCTCATTAACTATTTTTTCCTCATGCATTTGGTATTGGTATTGCAGCCTTTGTCTCAGGAGGTAGCAAATGCCATTGATTTTGCATGGGACAACAGCAGACAGAAAGGACCTTGATAATTTTCACATCTTAAGCACAAACAGCAGGAATCTGTATTGCTTCCGCCAAAGGTTTTAGGGCCACATTTTTAAGAAGCATCCAGCCCTATAAAAATGCCAAGGGACACCAACGGGACTGAAAAAAAGCAAAGCTGGTTTCTTTGCTTATACTAAATATAAAATATTCAGCCCTCATCCGTTAGAGCTACACACTAAGCTCTCATTGCAGAAACTGTGAGCAAAAGCATTGAACACAACTACACTGAAGCGCAGAGACCCACCACCTCCTCAAGATTCACAGCCTACCATGCAGGTGTGCACCAGAGGGAGATAGGTGAGCAGAGGAAAGTTTAGCTATTTATGCTACATATGTATATCAGGGGAGCCAGCTATGGGGTATGAGGCTCTGAATTCATGGTTCGTTCACAGCAGGCAAAATCCTCCCATGCACTGCCATCTTTGGGAAATGAAGGGGTAACCAATGCAATGATGCTTGTGATCCTGCCATGCTTCCCAGCAAATTGTGCTTTTTGGCCACCCCCTAGGTAAGGGCACCCCAGGTCCCTGCTGAGCTGCTCAGTAAAACAAAGGACTTCTTTTGGCCTCCCACTGCCCAGATTTGGTGGGACAAGCATGGAGCCGATACACACCAAAGAAAGCAAAGCAAAGGGGCCATTTTTTCCCCCCTGAGGATATCATGACAGCCAACAAAGTATGGGAACGCTGGGTAAGATTTTCATTAAAGCTGTTTTCTGTCCTCATACCTGGGTGACCAGTTTGGGTTTTGAATGCCAAGACTAGGTGCTTAATAAATAATCCACAGGCTGTGATATTTGTATAATTTTCTTCTAAACTTTGAAGAGTTTTAAATGCCTCATGAAACTCAAGTAAAAGCTAAACTCAACAACTGCTAAGCAGCTTGCTCAAAGATTTAGCTTTCTACCTTGTTTTGCAGTTCTGAAATGCTTTAGGTGAACATTCTTGCACAACACTAGCCCTGGCTTCCACGGTGTGCATGAGGACTGTTATAAATAAGTTGTAAGTTACATGGACCTGACATGGTATTTATGAAAAGATCATATTTGCTCCTTTGAAATAGCCACCCAGTAGAAAGTCTGGCTCTTGTACAAAGGCATTTATTCAGTGCATCCCCTTTAAAGGTCAGGAAAGAAAACTTAGAAGATGGGTAATTGCAAAACTGGTTCTGGATATGTGCTCTTATCTCCTCGACAAGAGGGGAATGCCAAGAAGGCAGTGAGGTGAGCTAAAGCAGGCTGGGGAAGATGCAAATTCCAGGACCCTCACGTAGGCAGATGTTACGAAAAGAATTCCTCCTGCCTTTGCCAGCTCCGAGGAGTGCTGCGCTGTCTCCATCCAGCAGTGGAGGCATCCAAGGGAGGAAAGAGCCATACACCATTTACCCCACCTACCAATTTTTTGCAAGAGTGGGAACAGGGAGGAAAAAATAAATTTTAATGTGGCATTTAGACTACCCTGTTTTGGTATGGACTATCCTCTTAAATCCCAAATCAACCTTCCTATTCAGATATGAAAACTGATCTGGCAGACATTTGAATCCCAGACCATCTTTTCTGTTGACTCCAGTGGATTTAAGGAGATTTTTTTGACCAATATTGCTGTTAATTTCAAATAGACACTTGGCCTATCTGGTAAATAATAACTTAAAAAAAATAACCTAGTGTTATTCTACTCCCTCTTGCTTAGGATTTTTTTTCTCTGAGATTGATATTACCCTGTTTTTCCTACTCCAGTACTTTCTATCCACATTCTCACTGATCCCCAAGTTATGTCCGTGAAGCACTTGCTGCATTCTGTACATGGTGTTTCACTCTGTAATGTTGGAAGGACCTAACATCTCTCCCTGACTTTGTTGGGACTTACAGCCTCTGCTGAGTGGAGCGTTATTGCACACCTGAGGTACAAGTCTTAGTCCTTTGCCCTGCGGCTGGGCACATACCATTGTGTTGAAGGGCTCAGAGTGGTCCATCATCAGGAAGCCTCTGCGTCCCCACTGCTGTTATTCCTTTTCTTGCCCTCATGAAGGCGTTAATTGCTTCACGCTTCCAAGGGCTGTTCTTTTAACAAGCTGCTGCTTCATCCACTGTATGCCCAGCCAGCTAGAAATGTTGGGTTTCGCTGGTGTTTGCGCCAATGCAGCGGGAGAAGAGAGCCAGCCACAAATCACACAGCAAAACATGTAAGCACTTGATGAGCTGGGATATACAGCCGTTTCCAAGTGAATGAAACATTAGCATTCTGCTTTCCATCCAACGTCCACTATCACTAGGGTAAGAACAAAATATGAACTTAAAGCATTTGCCTGGATGCGTTCCTGTGCCCCCTGCTCTGGGTGTCCCTGCTCAAGCAGGGGGGGTTGAATGAGATGATCTCCAGAGGTCCCTTCCAACCCCTGCCATTCTGTGATTCTGTGGACAGCAGCCATCAGGCTGTAATGAGGTTTCTATCCTGTGGTCTCTTGGATATTTTAGACTGTCAGGTCCAGCGGTTCACAGCATATGGTTTACGTTTATGTTTTACACATATCAGACTTAGGGCATGCATCTGGAAGAATGCATTTGTAGTGGATAAAGGTGGGCCATTGTGGAAAAATCTTCAGGGTCTCAAACCTGGGCTTCGCTTCACTTCACTTCTATTCCTGTGTCCCACCTAAAAGCACACATGTAGGATCATACCTCATCTCTCTCCCTGGAAAGGTTACAGTACTTACTAAATTACAAACCTTCTCTCCTCAGTGTTCCTAAACCAACCCACAGGAAAAATACTGGAATTCAGCATAAGGAAACCTAAATGATGAGATGGCTACTTCAAACACAAGTGCCAGAAAAGTGTTTGTTTGTGGATAAAAAGCCAAGTACTCCCATTACACCCCTGCATTTGGCATAATAATGTAATCATAATTTCCAGCAGCTATACAGATTTGAAAAGCAGAGCTCTAATGTAAACTACCTGTCCCATGTAACAAAAATGTGAATAACAAAGGGGAAGCTGGAGCTGATGCATGGGGAACCCTTTTCCTGACTTAACTTTGGGCCTCTGCAGGAGCACAGGCTGGTGCTTCGCTGGAGAGCAAATCTCGTAATGCTGTGATGGCACAACGTTCATCCCTCACAGCTCTGACAGTGGTGGTATGTCCACGTTGTTTCAAGCCAAATGCACAGCTCTCGAGACATAGGTCTGAGATCCACCAAATGGGCACTAGCAACTGCTGTGGTACATCCTGACATTGTCCTTGCACTTGCTTTCCTTATTTTATGAGTAACACTCATTTGGGAAAGACAAGAGGGAGGGAAGACATGCAGCGTGTGCTGCTCAGAGGAGTCTCCCCGTGGCTATCCCTGGAGCTCCTTGTGCAGCTATGTGATGAGGAGGAGCACTGGCACTCATTTTAATAGAGCTTGCAACTATCATTTCATTCTTTTGCATTTTTAATTTGCAAGCAGTGGACATCCACAGTCCTCTGAATGGCTCTGCCCAGCACTGAAGATCTTCAAAAGTGCTATCTGTATCTGGAAAGGGAGACCAGATCCTTAATTCACTTAAGAAAGGGTGTTGCAAATGCAAGTGTCTGATGCTGTTCAGGCGTGGGAGCCATGGTAGGGATGCAAAGAAACTAATATGAGCCTAAAGGAGAGCTTTCAGCTGACTAGGAGACTAAAGAAAGCTGACTATTTGGATATGCATATAAGCTAAGAAAGAAGCTGTGCAGAATGTTGGCATGATTTAGACACTGACAGCATCTGAGGATGTGAAAGGAGAGAGTAGCAGGACAAAGATAAGGGATAAGCTGTAGGTATACGAGAGGAACCTGGTGACAGTGGTGTCTGTGGCAAGAAAGGGAGCAGGTACCAAGGGTGACTTCAGGAGAATCAATATCACACTTTGCTGATGAACATGTTTCTTCAGAAACAATTAAACAAAAGTGCAAAGCGTCTCTTTCCTACACCTTTAAAACCTTCTCCTTTCAGCCTTGTCCTTCTCTTTAGTGAGTATAATGGACTTGGTCAGTATTTCTCAAGCCCACTAATCCCAAGACAGCATCACTAGGAGGGATAACTGAGAACCACCTGGAGGCTGTCTGAGGAAGACATCTGGGCTTTGCATCACCTCTGCTCTGAGGGAGCACCCAGTGAGCCACACCAGCATGTCAATGAAAGTGAGCCTTAGTCAAGAAGGTGGCATCAGATTTAATTCAGAGGTTGCTTATGCCTGTGGCATGAGCAGGTGTAGTGTCTCTGGCCCAGGGACCCTTCGTTTACTTATTCTTGGTGTCTTGTGTCCATTGTAAAGTGTCTGCTAGTGGCTACCTCTTGACTAGGTTGCACATTCCACTGCGTGCCTTTGTAATATTTTTTAGGAAATAGTTTCTGAGCATTATTGTTCTCCATGAGGTTCTGGGGACTTTTATGTTTGTTTTCATTCTGGAAACAACCTTTCTGGCATCGGGGAACAAACCACATAGGCTTAAGGCAAACTCTAACACAAAGCAACAGGCTCATTCCAGGAAGGACTGTGCTTGACATACTGTTGATAGGCAACCTCTGAGGAGACAGTAACAGCTGTCCTCTTCAACTTGAATGCCTAGAATATTTAAAAACCTAAGTAAGTTGCTTTCTCATGAGAGCTGCTGGATAGACGATGTCCCTTCATTAGTCAAAAGATACTAAATATAGATCTCAGGGCCTGCACCAAGGACTCCAAATTTGAAAGCGATGGCTGGTATTCTTGCTGACTCACTAGGTCAGTTCCTGGTGGTCATAACATAAACTGGGACAGGAACCACTTTCTGCTGATCTCAGTCCATGAGGTGTCTGTTTTACTGAGGGCAGAATTTGGGCCACAGGATGGTGTGGGCAAGTGCAGGCCCAGAGATGTTAAGAGCTGACCACAGATCATGCCTGTACATAATTAATGTCCCTGTGTATGTTCTAAGCTCAGGACAAATTTCAAGAGGTTTGAGTTGATCAGCTAACTATCTCTCATTGAGGGTTTCCTCAAATTACCATGGACTAAAAGCATGCACATAGGTAATTACCCCAAATCATGTGGAGCACTACTTTGCATGCCTGAAATCCTCTGTTCTCCTCTGGATTGTCACTGAAGAGCACACTATGCATCAAAGCTGGATTCTGGCTCTGCTGATCCTTGGGCCGCTCCAGCGTGAAAGGCAGTGAATCCAGCCTCGTGAATAAGAATATGTCTGTCCCCTCCTTAATACCTCTTACTGCCGCTGAGGTTTGGTAACATACAGTTACTGAGATTGTTGTGCTGTGCACTTACAGGGAAAGCTTTCTTTGCACAGACCCGTTAGCTGTATCTGAGGTCTTCATCTTGCAGCCTTTTATTGGACGAAACACTGTTTTGCTTAAAAAGGTGCTGGCAGACGAATGAGCCGTGTTTAACCCTGAACATGACTTTGAGAGGGGTAACAGAAAGTTCCAACTCTGGTCTTAGGCAAGCAGCCAGGACTTCGGTAGGAGCCGTGTGAAGCCAGCTGTAAATCCCTATGAACAACATATTAATACTTTAGCAAAAAAAGAAACAGGCAAGTTTTTTTTTCCCCTGCTCTTCTTCTGTATCCCCAGAGTAAAGTGCTATTGAATAGGACACAATCAATATTTGCTTCTTAACAGGAAATACTTGTGTGGCCATGCAGGTTTTTATTTAGAATGGGAGTGGTTTAAGACAAGGGCTGGGAGTTCCTCCAAACATTGCCATTACTTCTTTAATGAAATATAGAGTTTGCCTCCCTCTTTAAATAGCAGAACAGCCTTGTATAACCAATTATTAAAGCTTGCAAGCCTTCCTCAGGCCCATAGATGGCATATTCCAACTATTTCTGTTCTGTGAAACCAGCAGTGGGATGGAGAGCAGAACAACCTAAAAGGCAAGATTAAAACTGAAATGTTTCTTTATAGGCACAAGGGAATGGGAGGGATTCTTTTCCCAAAATTCGACGGCAGGGAAGTGAGGAGATTGGAGGAGGCTCAGTGAATGCCCACAATGGATTCTCACCAGTTACCCCGTGTCTAATGACAGACAAGAAAAACAATGTGGTGGCACAACGGCATTTATATTTTCTGGAAAACAAAAGCAGACGGGAAAATGAGGCACAAAATGTAATGCAGATAGGGATTACAAAAAAGCACACCACCGATGAATCCTGGAAGAACCACAGACTCTCCTCCATTCCAGCTTTACAGTGGCCTCAGCCCTGCAATGGTCCTTGTCACAGTGGCTAAGCTGTTGAAGGCTGATCAAGTGCTAAACTGGTGAGTGGCCTTCCTGGACAAGAAAGGCAACAGAAGGGAAAGAAAAAGGACCAGGGCTCAAGTCTGTTTTCTGAGAGACCTAGCTGTTAAAAAGCCTGAAGAGGATAAAAGATGGGCAAGATGAAGTAGGACCCAGCTGACCTTTCTGGGCCTTTGGTCTTGAACTTCCTATGGCCAAAGTCTAATCCAAGAGCTTGTGTAAAACTAAAATTGTGTCTTCTCTTGTCTCAAATTTATGTAAATTATGCATGCAGAATCTGTATAAGGGATAAGGGAGCTGGGGACAAATAGTGAAGGCACTTGGGAATTAGTTACGGATGAGCAAGCTCGTTTGTGTGAAGAGAAGAAAAAGATCTTATGCTCTCAGAGCATTTTACAAGCAGACCTAATTACTGGCCTGCTGTGACCATCAGTGTTGCGTTCTGGTACAGAAAGACTCATTGGAAATACAGGGAGCAAACCAATCCAGCACACTGCAACCTTCAGCAGGGGTAACTTGTTAGGGAGGATGTTCAGAGCTTTTCTGATTACCTGTGCGCCCGCCACAGGAGCCAAGTTTACTCATAACTCAGCAAAATTGATGCTCAGGGCTGTTACGTATTTCACTGTGCAACAGGAAGGAATAATGCTGCCTGGTGTCACTGGTGGGGCAGTTTTCAATATCTACAAATATATGTCTGCAGCCACAACAGCATCTACAGCAGGATGTGATCCCCAGTGCCCAGGCCAAGTGGCACAGAGAAGGACTTATCCATGCCACTCATGGTAGCAATCCTCAGTGCAGCCTGGTGACACCTGCCCTGCAAAGTACATGGTTGGCTCTATTGTGCCCAATGAGGCATGCCAAAAATGCCTTTATTTTTCTGTTCAGCACACCTGAAATGGATGTATTACAACCAGAGTGGTGGTTTTAAAAGCACTATGCTGAAGTTCTGCATTGCACACTCTAACATGTGTCATGAAGAGCAGCCTGAGTGTACAAAGTGCTGTGGTGGTGAGAGGGACTAGAACTTAGTACAGTCCCAGTGTTGTTCCCCATGGGGGTAAGCCCTTTAGCAGATGAGCTACAGACATTGTCCTGGGGGAAATCAGAGAGCTTGTTCCAAAAGGGACACTGGGATCTCAATATCCCCCACGCAGTGCAGATGGTCAGAGGACCACAACCCAGGAGCAGACCAGGCAACAAATTTATCTGGCATTTCAAATGTACTCTGACCACTTGCTGCTTCATGGGTTAGTTAAGCTAGAGTCAAATAACGCTTTGGCTCCATCCCTGCAAGAAAAATACTGCGAGATCTGCCCATATGCTGCTTCTATGAGGAACACACTACGCTAGCGGGGAGCTCAGCAGCATGTCATTTTAGTAAACGTGTGCTATGCTGATGAATTAACCTTTATGAAGGTTTGTCACACTTTTTTGTGGATTTTGGCACCTTCTGCACTGTAAACAAAAGAAAAACTTATGTTTTACAGAGCAAAGTTTGCTGTTGCAGGGTTGAAGGTACCTTTGTAATCTAAACTGCAATCCATCTGGAGATCTGCAGCAAAGCTCATCAAAACTTAGTAAAATAAACAGTGGATGGAGAGAGTTTATATTGGAAATTATATTAATAACAGCATTAGTAAACCAGGCCACATGCAAGGGTGCTGAGAATTCATCAGAAATTGTTCTGATGATCCTCAAATAACAAAGACTTATTCTTCTTTGTTTTTGTAACACATGCGATGGTGAAGTTTCCAGTGTCCTTGAAGCTTGCCAAGAATGGAAAAAAGGAAAGGAAAATTAAGTAAAGAGAGGAGAATGTACTGCAAATACAGGATGACAGAGGGCAGAGAAATGTGGAATGAGCTTTGATGTGGAGCAGATGTACCCCTGCATTCCACAGGCAAAACCGATGCCGAGGCCGCTCCAAACACGAGGAGGGAAATGTCTCCTGTCTCCCTTTAGCTTTAACACATGAACCATTTCAGAAACTATGATGGGTAGCAGAAAAGTTTCTAATGAAACCCCCAAACTGTTCGCATCGAAGGAGGGGAGCAAAAAGCAGGCAGAGAGAGAATGACACTCTTCGGTACACAGCAGCGCTTTTCCAAATAACTTCTGGATTCAGACACTTTGTGAAGTGCCCTGTGTTACCCTCAATCTAGCGATATTTGCTCTGTAAAGCTAGAGAGTCATATTTAATGCATTGTATAGAAGTGTTCAAGTGACATAATATGCAAATAAGGAAATGTATCTTTTTATATATATATATTGCAATTGCAGTAAATACAAGACAAAGGCAATGGCAAATTATTAGTTCAAATATTTTCTCTCTTTCTAGTAACATTAGAGACGATCCTTTCAAGCTGTTAATAGTATTCAGAAAGGGATGGGGGCGTGTTCATGTATTATTTGGTATCAGCACTGAATTCAAACCCACATGGAAAGCTTGTGACGTTAACATTTCTGCTCATTTGGTCTGGGCAGGGTTTGGAGTACAGTTCTGGCCTTACAAGAACTTAATGGCAGAAGCTACGCTGACTCCATCAGAACTGGTATTTAACCCTTTGCATAGTTTTGCTTTATTAGAAACATGTGTCAAAGACACAAAGAGCTGACAAGAAGATGAGAGGATTTTTCCCCATGGTTTTGCATCTAGAAGCATACTGAAGTGTATAAATATACAAGTGTATTATAATGTATGCACTTACTGGGTATATGAGTATAAGTGTGTATACACACATATGTAAAGATACGATGCTTTGAGGTGCATTTTTTCCATCAGTCAGAATGAGTATATTTTAAAACTTCCAAAATTTTTTAATAAAAGAAAAAAACCACTGAAATAGATCAACAGAAAAACTAAGTAATAACCCCAAACAATGCAGCATCAGTTGTTTTTTCAAACAAAAGTGACTTTTTTAGAGAATGAGTTGTGTATCATATATTATTCCCTTTCTACCATTTCTGTGGTTGAAAGTTAGAAGTGTTTGCAATCTTTTAAATGAAAATACTCTTCCCTTTGTCTAGCCTAGTCTGTTCAATAGGAAGAAATTACATGTTTCAGCAATAATCTCTCAGCAATTTTACATAAATTTTCCTCCTGAATTATTTAATCGTTTCTATTGGATGCATTAAGTAACAGTAAAAATAAAAACCAAAATGTAGAGAATTATAAAGATGAGAATAGTTACTGAGGACACATACAGGTGTCAAAAATGCTCCCTGCAGCATTTGGGGCTCCAGTGTAATGTGCTGTTAGCTTTCCATGCCAGCCCTGGTGCACAAGGAGTCATGCAGGACCAGAGGTTTTGCAAGCAGGGTATGTTGGCCAGGCTGGGCTCACGCAAGAGGATGTTTGATAGGTCTGTTGGCCAGGCCATTTGATGAATCAGGCAGCCATGGACAGGGAGTCATGTGAGAAGGGCTACAAGCGCTCCTGTATTAGGATACAACCCAAAGCACTCAGCGCCTTCAGAAACTTCCTCTCATGGGCAGCAGTGGCATGTCCTCCACTTTCATCTGAAACTCCTGATGGTGGCTATGGCCTGGAAAAGAAGCATGGGACCTTGCACTGACTGGATTGTTTTGGTACCCAGGACCCCCAGACAATGAGCTTGGAGTAACTCATTCTCTGAGCGTGCAAACAGCTGGTGTCATTTTCCCCCTTGGGGGTTATTAGCACCAGGTCCTGGAAATCAGGAGAGAAGTTATGGGTGACCTGCACAGATGCAGCTGAAAATACCCCCTTATTGATTCAACAGGAGATGTCATGCTGGGAGAGGGGGCTATAATGAAGATGTCCCCAGAAGACCTGTGGGACAGGTCCCCACAGAAGCCACAGAGCAACCTCCCTGGCAGGAGGTCTGAAGAAAATAGTGAATTAATAAAATCCTTTTTGGTTCAGGACTCACAGGTCTTGTTGGACAAGTACACAGAGGTCCACCAGGCTTTCACAGCCTGCCCTGGCCAATACTCCCCGTACAGGAGCCCATGGGGGAGGCAGAATTAGGCCTGAGAATGTCAGTTAAGGTTTAAGCTAAAATAAAGCCTGCCCTATGGCAACAAGCAAAGTCTGATGTTTTATTTCACCCGTGCTGGGGTATACACAGCAAGGGGTTCTTCGGAGTCCCTGGTGCCTAAATGAAATTGATTGAAGTGCAAAAAAAAGTCAGGTATAAAAAAACCCTGAAAGAAAGGTAATTGCTTCCAGATGTTTTAAAATTGCTTTCAGAAATGAATAATCAAATCCTGCATGAGCAAGACACAATAGAAGAGGCAAGAAGAGTCAGGAATATTTATGAAGAACGCCAGGGAGGGCACCTCTTCTTTCAGCAGGGGCATAAAAGACTTAACAGCCAACAGCATCCAAAAATCTGTGTTTTGGATGGTAGCTTGCTATAGACTTTCAGACTGGCAGCCAGTTAAGCAGAAAGGATTGACGTGCTAATTACAAATGAGCACAGACATGACAAGTGTTATTTTTCAGGCCTTAATTAAATGTGATAAGACGCACAATGACTTGGTTTATTGAACCGACAGCATGGGGCCGCTGCCTGTCGCTCATCTTTGCATATGGTCTTAAAATAAACAGAAAGGTAAACTTAGAGCCTTATTTCCCTTTCGACTGATTTAGTACATGGAGTATTTGGGCTCATTTAACTTTATTTCAGAATTAGGATTTTCTTATTAGGTCAGCCTGCATATTTAAAAAAAACAAAACTAAAAAAAGACATCTGCATTGCACTTTAAACTGTTACAGACAGGTTACTGCAGAGACCTGGGTCCGATGCCTTTGGAGCAGATCCCCGGCTCAGGTACCACAGTGATCCACGGTGTCTTGAGTTGCGCAGTTAGTGTAAAGAACTGAATTGCCCAACATCATGTATGAAAAAGCCCTAGAAGGCTTTCAACTTAATAAATATTATTTTTGAGGGACAGTACCCCTACTCACACAATACTTGAGCCTGAACTGAGTACCAGAGAGTACTGTCTTAACATCCACTGTCCAAAAGAAATTCAGTGGGACTGTTTTTCAAGCAAGCTGCACCCGCTATGAATGAGCAGTTTAAAACATAATCCATATCCGTATCAGCAGGTAGATTGATAGACTTAAACATGGTATGTAAATAATTGAATGGAGTATTGAAGGAAATGAGAGAAAAGATATGGCCACAGGAAAAATATCAAATATAGATTTTCAATAATATTTACACAATCAGTTTTGTTGTGCTGTGGGTTGTTTTTTTTTTTTAAATGAACATCTGTATTTATGTATTCTTCAGTTTAAAAGGCAAGCAGCAAACAGAAGGCAACACAGCTGAATGTGGTTCCCATAGAGGGATCAATGTGGTTGGAAGCACACGCTTCCATGCCAAAATGGGGCTGGAGAGGTAATCTGTCTGCCTCCAGGGTAGATGTTTGTAATTAAGACACAATTCTTCATCAGCTCCTAGCAAAAATAAAAGGTGCTTTGTTCCCTGTGGTTCCAACAGGCAGCTGAGGAAATGATTAAAGAGGTTAAACTGAGCTGAACTGCAGGAGTAATTGTTTCTGGGGATGGACCACGCGCTCGCCCACCTTGGACCTCAGCAGCAGGTCTGTCCTGGGCAGTGGGGAGCTCCCTAAGCATGTGTGCCTGTGCTTCATGCACCGGCAAGGGGAAGGGGAGTGCGGGCAATGCTCAGTGTCTCCAAGGCCATGCTCTTCATCTTCACGGAACTCTTCCCCTTGAACGCCACGCCACAGTTGGCTCGAGGCTGTTTCCTGGTACTGCACTGAAGTGTTGGTGGCGTGGTGCAGCCACACCTCTGGAAGCAGCAACACAGCAGATCTGTGGAGAGCGGACAAACAGAATAGAGGGGCCAAACGCTTCTTTCTTGCACTCACAGGCCCAGCTCTCTACCATTTTGTCCACTTTAGGGTCATTTCCACTGATGCAGATTAAGTATAAGGTCTGGCTTTGTAGCACACTGCTTCTCTTATAATGACACGAATGACCAGCTATTGCAAGTGATGAAGGTGAAAATGTAGAGCCTAGTTCTGTCAGGCAATATTGTTCCAAAAACTCAGAAATTAAGTGGTTTCTCCACCTGCCAATTCAGTCTCTGCTCTGAAGGGAGAAAAAGAGCTTCCTAAACACAGCTTTTGGCCACAAAGAGTTTAAGCAAGCTGTGTTTCTGTAGAATATTTTAAGCAGAAGAAAGAAATTTTTTTAAGTGTCTTTATGACAAAGGTACTGTAAGTTATTTTTAATAAAAGGTAAGATTATGGACCAGCTTCTTTTTCAATGATTACAAAAATATTGACAAGTTATGTTGGGGACTAAATTTGTTGATGAGTTCTGTGTCACTTTGTAAAGGTTCCTTACATCTGACATAGAAAGGTACATTCAGGACATGCCCATCACACCATATTTGCAGCTATATTGTGGCTGCCTTCTCCTGGGTATAGTAATTTCTGACAAAGCTGGTAGGTGACTAAGCTCCATGGGAGTTGCCCCCATGGTTTGATAATGATGCTTCTAGTGCTCTACAAAAGCTCTACAAAAAAGTCCTCCAGGGAAAGAGATTCCTGACGCCAAGAAGGCATCTGTGTCTGCATGGGGCAAATAATGCAGCCTGGGAGGAGCAGCTCTACAGCACCATGCCCATGTCAAGGATGGAGTGCCTTTTTTTTGGGCAGCCCTAGATTGATCACCACTTGAAGAGCATCCCAACACTCTCTTTTTGGCAGTCCGATGAAGCTGGCATTACATCCCCCCACCGAGCAAGGGGGACCAAGGCCAGACATCAATTGTCCCTCTCCAGCTTTTGGTGTTTCTTGTCTTTATGTCACCACATACCTCCCTGCACCTTCCTCTGACCCTCACCAGGAGGACACAGGCCTCAGGCTCGCAGCCTGGCTCTGGCTCCCAAGCAGAGGCAGGCAGCTCCCAGCTCCACACCCAGCCCTTTACAACTGTTCCTCATCCTGGTACAAAGCACTCCATGCACTCACTTGGCCTGGGATTTGTGGTCACTCACGATGGGGAGAAGGGCAGCAACTCAGCCCCCTTGACCCAAGAAGGAAGACTTCTGCTACAGGGAGACCTAGGCTGACTAAATAAGTAAAACCTCCAAGTGAGAGAAGCCCACTGCATTACCTGATTTAGCAGAACAGCCAACATAAAAAAAAACCAAGAGGCCCCCAAAGATTAAGTGACACCAGCTTCCTTAGAGGAATTAGGGCTAATTCCAGGTTTATCCCTAAACCTCACCCTCCAACAGTCTGCCAATATGCCTGAGACAAAGCAAAGTCAGCTCCATCATGATCTGCTGTCAGACATGCACAGGGATACCTTGATGGTCAACAGCCTCCATGACTTTCTTATTCCCCCCACATGTATTAACATGGCCTGTGACTGTGTCATGTGTTTTCTAAGTTTCTGTTATATCAAATAAACCATGCCAGAAGCAACCACTTCAGCGGCCTTTGCCTCCCTGTTCTGCTGCAGGCAGTGAGCCTGGGAGCCTTCCCTCTGGAGCCAAAGGTTTTGACCTTCTCCCATCAGCAGCTGGCATCAAAGTGTTTGTCTCTCTGCAGCAGTTGTGCCCCAGGAGGAAGGGCAGAATGAAAACCTCCTGTAAGCAAGCTTGCTTGTGCCTCTTTGCTGAGTGATTTAATCTTTCTGACACAAATCCTCCCTCTTGTAAAAAAAAAACTTTTGCTTTTTTAAACAGTTCTAGCTACACTGTTAAAAGCAGCATTTGAAAGCAGAGGCCATGGATACATAGTTGGGCTTCCCTTTAACTGTTCAGAACTTATTTCATGGATCATCTATGCTTGGACAGTCTCCTGCCTTCACAGGCACTCTGGAGAGCCAGGACTGATAGCAAAAGCAAGGGCAAAACATAGTATTGCTACAGTGCACATAAATTCTTCATTTTCCCTGTCCAGCTCTCCTGACAGCAATGGGATGGGGAACCAGAGCACAGATAAATAAAAGCTTAGATGTTTGCAGGACTTAGACCTTAAGCAAGCAATGAGTTGTTCCACCTAGAAGGAATTATTTGTGTTAGTCTTTCAGGGAAGGCGGGCAGAATTGAGCAACAGTTCAATACAAGATTAAGTTTTTGTGCAGTGAGACACAAGCCATTATCAGCACAGAATTAACTGGGAAAGTGGTAAAGATCACAGTGATTTTCTGGACTCAGGATTGACTACATTTCTACTCATCTTGCACAGCAAGCCTTTTGACAGGTAAGCGTGAAGACGTCTGTGCAAACAAGAAAATATTAATAAAATGAAGACATTCTCCATGCAAGAAGTTGAATGGAATTCATTCTTTCCCTTTTGGATCATTTTTCTCTCTCTCAGGTGCAGAGGCCCCTGTGCATGGATCCTGTTGGTCCTTTTATTGTGATCTAGGTTTATTTTGCCTTCCACATTCTCCTCTTCTACTGCCCAGTCTCTGCAGGGGGTACAGCATACGAGGGTAGAAAGAATTCCCACCAGCACTGGTTGATCAAAATGTTTTTCCAGTTTAAACAACCTAAAAGAAGAACCATGGGGAAAGTTATATGGGAAAAAAATATTCACTTCCCATAGGGATAATTCCACTGTTTGGAATTTGTCAGATTGGCAGAGGCTTTGGTGCAAACATAGTTTCTGCAACTAGCGCTATAAGTTACCACAACCACTCCCTTTGAGAAGATATTTTTTCCAGAACTTTTCTGCTCTAGAACTGTGGCCTAATGCTTCCCTAAAATATCTTATTACACAGTGTAGAGGAAGTATGAAAGACCACAGAAGCATATACTGTGTGATATAAGCCTCCTTTCTTTCAAATACCTACTATTTACTCAATTAGATGATTCCAGTTAGCTTTCTGGAAGAGAGGTGAGTTCACAAAGGAGGTATATAGCCAAGGAAAGGGAAAAGGTCTGCAACAAAATTTTTTTTCTCAGCCTTGCAATGAACACACGCAACACTGAGGAGATGATAGTAAAGCGTAACTCTGCAAAAAAAAAAAAAAAAAGAAAAGAAACAACCCAACCAAAAAAACAGGGAGACAGACAACATGACTTTCAGCTGTTCAGTGCCTTCACCAACCCTTGAGAAAGTTGTAAAGACAGAAAAGTTTTTTTGCCAAGACAGCAGAACAGGGTCACTTTTTCTTTAACCTAGGAGAATAGTTGCTCTCCCTATAACAGTAAATCAAGAATAAAAAAGAGTAATCAGAAGGGGCATTCCTGGAAGCTTTGCCACCTGATCAAACCTTCAAGCAAAGATCACCACCATCACTGCCCAAATTTTTCATATGATATAGCTGATGGCCTCCTGATACTTTGAGGTCATCAGCCTTCAATAATCAGCAGATGCATCTAGACCTGTTCTGATGGCTAATCTCCTAACTCCTTGAGAGGTCCATGTTGTTCAGTTAACCCATGTTGAACTTCATCTCTTGCATACCAGTGGAAGACCTGCTTTGGTAGAAAAAGCTCTTATCTATAACCATTTTTTCTCTTTATGAATCATTTTCCTGTCCCTCAGGTGCAGAGGACCCTGTTCCTGGCTCCTGCTAGCCCTTTATTAGTCTGGTTTATTGTGCTCTTCATATGCTTCAGTTGTACTGCATATTGTCAGCTGTTTCATGCTAGTGACTATATTTCTTATTTACATCGGGTGTGCTTTGTGGTTTGAAATGTCTGGGTTTCAGTGTACACAACATAAGAACATGAGAATCAAATAGCACTAATATAGCATTGTCAGCAGTTAGACTATGGCATCCAAGGTATGATTAAGGGATATCCCTAGGCTAAGATACTGGTTGGAAAAGGCTGGGTTCAGTCAACCTAAATCTTATATACTAAGCAAAACTGCACTGTCCATGTGCCACTGGAAGGCTAATTATGCATCTCCTATGCACTTGTCACAGCAGAAACCTTATCTCTAGGTTACAGGCAAGAAAGCAATTGGAGAGGTTTAGTGACTTCTAGGCCAGCAATGTCCAGCCAATATCCCCATGGGGTGCTTGCAGCCTCATTAGGGGCTCCTCAGGAAGCAGCACGCTCCAGGCTGCTCTCCTTCCCAGGAGTGCCTCGAGACCAGGCTGCCTTTCCAAGCGGCTGTCCTGGCCATGAGTGCAAGCAGTCAGTCAAGCCAGTCTTACTGCCTCTAGTACTTATAATCTGGTTTGAAGTCTTTGTCTTTAAAAGGGATACTGGAAGTTCCTTCACCCAGTTGCCACCAGTTATTTACACTTAAGTGAGTTAGTTAAACATTCACATTGGCATTATGTTAACAGCAACATTAGCATCTGCTTATTTATCAGGAAGTGTCATTAAAAGTAAGCAAATAATTATTTCCAAGAGTGTATTGCAGCCATTTACATACAAGGTGTGTTAATGCTACCAGAGAGGGCTTACATGGACTAGAGACAGAAATTGTCTAGAAGGCACACTGAGCCTCCATAAAGTAACTATGTTACACAGCAAGCCTGTGCTTATCAGCAAGGATGCATTTGCTTCTGCTCAGGTGCCAGGGCAAATAGCCCCAGGAAAGCAAATGCCTCACATGCGTCTGCCTCATTTGCTGCAATGACCTTTCCTGGTTTGCTAAGTGAGTTTTACCATGTGTGCGCTGTTCTCGATGGCTGCCCAGCAGAGAAGCATCTAAATAGCTCTGAAGGCAAACTGTGTCCTTTAATTGCCATTCTGGTTGCTCTGCCTTGAGAGGACTCAGCTAACTGAACTAGCCTATTAAGTCTGTGATACTGCGGCTAAGCAACATTTACCCTGAAGAGCTGGAGTTTATAGTTAGAAAAGCAGTGTTGGCTTAGTTAGCCTTTTCTGTGAATTCATAGCTAAGCAAATGTACGGAGCCCAGGGAATTGGTACCCTGCCCTACAGAAGTCCATGTGAAACTAAGCAGTCTAGGAGCAAAGCTATGGACAAGTATGGAGACCTTCTGTTTCCATCTTATCAGAATAGCAACTTCTTGCTATGAACACCATAGGTAGCCTTGGCATGGACGTTTGAGAGCAGATGGTCTGAGAAGCTCATCACTGGTTTGGCTTTAGGTGCTAGAGCTGGTACATCAGGGTGAAGCACTTCTTGCAGGAGACATGGACACAGCCCTACAGGTGAAAGGCGGTGGCCAAAGACTTTGAAGTAGCCTGAGTTTCCCCATATGCCTTCACCCCTACTTTTGTACAGCTAAATAAGTTACTTACAGCAGGGCAGTTTTACAGGGCAGATTAACTCAGAGATGTGAGTAACTGAAGCCTGAGATACCCTGGCTCCTCAGCTAGTGCCACACAGCAGCAAGAGCACCTCAGCTCCTCTAAGAATGAAGAGAAGGTACATTCATGAATCTCCAAATTAATTAAAAGTAACAGAATAGAAATGAGTAATAAATAGTTTTAGATTGTTACCACAACCTGGGATTTAAGATAGGGTACTAATATTATCAAATGTTATGAAAGGCTAGCTCACACTGTCGAAAAGTCTGGCTTAGGACCAGTGAGCATTGTTAACTGGAAAAATGGTAACTGCTGTTAGTATCTGACACCTGTTTTGCCTCTGAGCTTTCTGCTCAGTGCAACTTTACTGAAGAGAGGAAACAAATTTTGTCAACTAAACTTTGGCCCTTCAGAGCCACTTACCTGCCACAAACTACCTTGATCCAGGGCATCCTTTAGGGGCAATTTTAAGGTAGAACAATTTTGTCTGCCTAGCTCTCTCCTTCCCCTATATGGTCTCTGCAGGAGGTGGAGTGTCATGGCTGATTCTCCAGGCACACCTCTGCAGGGATTGAACAACACAGCTGTGTATGATCAGTGAGGAGTGTCATCTGTCCCCAGTCCCCAACCATTACACTATAAGGATTAATAGCAGTCAAAGGATATTCAAAGTCACAGTGAACCTGTGGCCTTTAGAATCCTTTTAGCACAGAGAGGGCTCAGATGAAGTGGGAGAGATTTTGTATTTTGGCTTTTGTATGCTGCAGTGGGTATGCCTTTATATCATCATAGTGCAAGGTGAAGGAAGCAGGTCAACTTGTTTCCACTAACCCTACTCCCAGTAACAGGTAATAGACCGGTCTGTGGATGCTGTAGAAACTATGCCTGCCTATGTCCTTGGTGCCTCCTCTTGCCAATTCAGGAATAAGTCCTCCATAATACTGTGAAAAAAGACCTTGGTTCATTAACCGCTTCCCTAGTGTGAAGGAGAGAAGCATAAGAAAAGAGCAAAAAAGGTGTTTGCTCAGAGAAGAAAAGTGTTGTGTGGTTAGAGGGACAGAGGTTACTTCCACTGGCCAAATGAATTTCCCCTTTATATTTTATAAAGAGCAGTTGCATCATAACAGATTGAATTTCAGGTGCTGTGGCTGGAGCTGTCACAGCTCAAGTGCTTCACTCTGGAACCATCTTCTCACCCCAGCAGACAGGGTTCTCCATGGTGCTTTAGTTGTGCCCTTGAAATGCATTTACTTGACCTTCCTGGCTGTAGCTTTGGCCAGGCTGAGGCTGAATGTTTAAAGCAACGTGCCATGGGCTCTATGAGTCTGCAAGGGAGTTTCCGCCTCCTCACAGCTGTATGCAATTTTTACCCCACTGTGGTCAGCCAGATGCTGACAGTACCTACCACAGTCGCCATCAGTCTTCAACAAGTGTCTGAAGGTCTGGTAGGAATAGGTTAAGAGGAAAAGAGTCTGAAGTCCTCCCAGCCAGGCAGCTATCTCTGCGCACATACAGTGCCTGGCACAGCAGTGACCCTGATCTAATTTGGCATCCCTGGGGCAATACCTTTTAAATGCCATTACTTCGACAATAATGATGTTGATGTTTAATGGACAAACGATCTCAGGCAAAATAACATAGTAGATTTCATAAACTAAGGCAAAGCTTTAAGGGAGCAACCCAGACATCATGAGTGTTTCTTCAGAGCAGAAGGTAAATGGATTTTCTGACTGAGCAGGCCTGCAAAATGACCTCACAACGGCGTCTTTCCAGGATTCATACTGGGACCCCATGTGTCTGGTTTGCTCCTGCTCAGGTGGGTTTTCACAACTGGCCAACAAACACACACCTCAAGGGGATTTGCCATTTTATGATCTTCGCTTGAAACGCAGGTATCAGAGGAGAAGGAGATCCTGACCCCAAAAGGAAAGGGCCACTCACTCTGCAAATGGCCATCATTGTAGGTGCCTAAGTAGAGTGTGGACCAATCCAGCCCCCAAAAGAATCCTAAGTGGGGTTATCCCCCTCAGGCTGACTTTCCAAGCCCTTATATGTGCCACACTAAACCATCATGCAAAATGGTTTAGCCCTTCTTAGCCTGTCAATAGCCTTTAATAATAGCCCAAGAAAAAGCTGCTGTCTATCCCAGTGGTAGTGGGAGACTTTGTTTACTTAGAAATTTCAGTGGTGATTTCTGTGATGGGGAAACCTATCCAGACAGAAATGGATTGAAATCCTTTTCTTGTTTTACACTGTACACTGCAATGATTATATGAAGATAACTTTGAACAAGTAGTCCCCTGGGACTGCAATGCTATGTAATCCAAACCCCCTCCTTAATCCACCCTGTGACTGCAAAGAAACAATTCCAATCAGGCTGGATGCAGTGAAAGGATACTTTTCACCTAATTGTCATCACCTAGTCTCGCAGTATTTTGCAGTAATGCTTTACACACTTTCTTTCAAAACATTGGATGTGCTTATCTCCCTGCAGGGATAGTAATGGAGGATGGCTCAGCAATCTGCTGGTTGCAGGGAGCAAGCAGGAACCTAAAGCTGAGATTAAACTGTTCATGTCAGGTTGCTTTTGGAACCCCTGCATTGTTTTAAGTCTGTTACAAGGTGGGATGCCTTCCCAAAATTTGTTTGCAAGGCTTTTTGCAAACTTACCCTCCACCAGCTCACCTTTGTAAGCCATGGTACCCAATGGCTGTGGGACACATGGGTTTTGCAACTGCTTATTACAGAATTTCCCCTGAACTATAAAGCTTGAAACATATTTTGTGTTCTTCTGGCCACACCCTGGGAGCAGTCACCAAACAAGGCTGTAAGAACTTGGGGCAGGGACACCTTTCCTCGGGTGTATTGATTCGGGAGCTGGCACAACAAGGTTTTCAAGCCTAATTTAATAATTACTTGCTACTAATAATTACCACCTGTGCACTAATAATTATGTGGGAAAGCTTAACAATCAGTTGGTCCAAAAGGTGTTGTTGATGCCAGGTACCCTGTTTGCTCAGGGACTCTACCTGGCAGCGCTGCGGAGCTCCCTAGCCACGTGGCCTGTGGATGTGTGCTGCCTAGTCCTGCAGCTGGGGAGAAGGGATGTCGGAGTCTTCATCCCCTGCCAACAGCAGAAATTGGCTGCTGGAGCAGGCTGGACCAGACTTGGTGGCAGCCAGCAATTCCCAGCTCTGCAGTGGCTCCACGGTTCCAAACCATCGAAATTAAATGTCGGTCTGACTGAGTTGCTTACACCAGAAATGCTAAATTACAGTGTAAAGCAAACCTCCAGAAGACTTGAATTGCTTAGAAGGTAATTTTACTCTGTCTCTGGCATCCTGTGTGTGCTTCCATCATGGTTCTCCCAATAAGGCATCCCTGTTGGTTTTTGTTTGATTGAAGAGTGCGTGCAACCTCAAAATAAAATATGCGCATGCTTAGATAATATATATAAATTCTGGCATTTAATCTGTGCGCACATGCGTTAACATATTTGCATATACACAGACACTACATGTAGTAATGTGTGACTGGTGTAAGTTGCCCCCAGAAATTTGGGGTTGTCTAATTCAAGTTACAGCCAAATTTTGGATTCCTGCCCGTGAAGCCCAGTCGCACACCCCAGGTGTTACCAGCGCTAGTGCCTCCTTGGTACACAGAACTGCAAAAGCCAGAGGCAGGCACTCTCAGCCCAAACTGCACCCACCGGGAAGCGTTCCCGAGCCAGGAAATTCTGACAAACCTGTAGGTTGTGGCTTTGTCCTCATACAGATGTAAGCAGAAATATTAATCTGTTTTAGCAAAACAGGCTAAATAAGATAGATAAGAAACCAGGAAAAATTCTGGAACACATGATTTATTTTGACATCAGGGAAGGAGTAAAGCACATCTCTCATTACTGCTAACCATCAGCCTTTAAGAGTCTCTGTGCCGACTTTTCCACATACATTCCTGGACTACAGATTAGGAGCTCGCTTACAGTGATGCTCAAGTGCGTTCTGTAAAATATTTACTCCAAGTTTGATCAGTTATGAGCAACTGGAAGGTATTAACATGGCATTTGTAGCATTAACCACCCTAGCCCCAGTCCAGAAAGAAGCTTAAAGCTCATGCCACTGACCTGCAATCTCTGGCCAGCAAGATAAAAGGGTTTTTTTACTTCTATTGTGCCAAACAGCAGCTGAACAGCCTCCAAGCCAGAGATGCAGCACTAATGCTGCCACCGTGCCCGGTTGCTTCCCAGCCACCTGCAACCCCAGTGAGCCCCTGTGCAACTCCCTTCCCTGCCGGGCAAGGGTTGTTTAGGAGGACCCTGGAGAAGAGCTTTGTGGAGAGCTGGGAAAGCAGGTGAAAATAGTAAACCTTGCTCATTCTTCACAAGCTCTTCTGTCAGTTCAACACCGGCTCCCAGTGTTCATACAAGGTGGGACAAAAGCAATGAAAGCCTTGTGATTAAGAGCCAATTCCTCACCCACTGTAATTACCTGAACTCGTCTCCCAGCTTTCACTGCTCCTTCGTCTCCAGTTAGGAAAAACACAGCCCATCATTATGGCTGCTCAGCATAGCTGCCATAAATGCAGCTTTATTATGCTTCAGCATAATTTACAAATAGTAAACAGAAGAAACGAATTGTCTATTCTTAAAGGAGAGAAGAACAGGAGAGGGATGCGAAGGGACCAGTCGCCTTCTGGGGAATTAAGCTGAGGATGGTGTGTGTGTGGGTTCCCTCTCCAGTGGGAGACTGGCATGTTAGACTGACATGAGGGAAGAGCCTGGCTTTGCACAGGTTAGGCTCTGCAAGATGCTACCTTTGTGCTACCATCAGGTCTGGCTGGGAGGCATTCAGCCACATGCCATGGGGTGGAGGTGGAAGTGGCAGCTTGTACTGTAGTCAAAATTATACAAACATCACCCCTGGCTCTGCCGTGTTGGAGAATCTAGAAATCGTCCTAGGCTGCTATTAGCAAACAAATGCATACCTTGTGAAATAAAGGCTAAGACAAGCTTAAGCTGATACCTAAAAAGTGTTATTGGGCATATCCTCCTTGGAAAAGGCTGCATTCCAATGGATGTAGATCTAGCTGACCCAATGCAGCACAATAATGCTGCTTTTCTGTATTCAAAGAGAAACATAGAAAAAAGTCCTTGCAAAGCTATTAAAAGCTCCATGAGCCCCACAGGCCAGTGTAGAAACCTGACTATGGCACATGGTCATTTAAATATACCGCATTTAACTGCAATTGCAGATCATGCAATTGCTATGCAGCCCAGGCACAGCAATATATTCCAGCCAGGAGAAAATGTCCCAGAATCTGCCCCCACCAATGTGGGTGTATGTTCTGCAGGTGGCATTTTCAGCACATCTCGCTCCATGTTAGTCCATGTGTTCACCTTTGCAAAACCTCGAATTCATGCATGAAATGGCCATTTCCTTGACTGCCATGAAGCAATCGCATCTAATTTTCTAATTTGTAGTTTCAAATGCTTGTCTGCACAAGGAGTGATGTCTGCAGGCAAGGGGAATTGACCACGCAGGCAGAGACTGTTACGCATGTAGACTGTCGGATTTGAAAAGCAATGGCAAAATAACAAACCTCATGAAAAGGCTTCAAAAAATATTGTGACCTTTAAGTGGCAACATTACCAATAGAAAACATAAAGGGAAGGAAATGGGAAGTCATTTAATTTGAATTATTTCTCAAATATAATGTAGTTCATTTCAAGTTAATTTCATTTACTGTTAATTTTAATTAGCTCACATCTGTTGCACAGATCCACAGGTCCAATTTAACCCGTGAACTTTGGCTGCTTTTCCTGGCAGTCCTTTATATCAGTTACAAAATCCCACCACACTGAAATGCTACACATCTAATTGCTCCCTTGGGAAACGAGCAGGTAGAGGGTGAGCTATGCAGGATGGACACTGGTTGCATTGCATAATGTACAGCTACAAGACCTACAGATTCTGTGCTGACAAGAAGGAAACAGCTCGACATATATGAGACAGGGCCTACCCAGAGCAATAATTTGTCTTAATATTGGCTTGTGCACATTTTTCTGTGGAAATGAAGATGTGAAAGTACTTCTATGAGTACTGGCCGAAATTTAAAAGAGCTTTGGCTGCTGGACTCAGTTCTTTCTTTTCTTGTATGCTTACAACTGGCTGAAGTCTGCTTTTCACACTTGCTCATGGTAAGTGAATTTTAAGACTCTAAAATAGTCCACACTGGAAAATTGCACTGGGGACTCAAGTAAGCCAGATGAAGATGATTTTTTGAAGCCAGATTAGATTTTTCAAAGCTGATGTTATGCCTTGTGATGATTTTATATGGATGTAGTATTGCAGTTTACGGGAATGTTAGCAGAATTGAGATCTGGTTGCTCTGAGTACCCTTAAGGTAACTCTCAAATGAAATGTGCAGGAATTTAAGCTAACTAATTTCCCTCTCTTTCAAAGAACTCCCTTTACTGTAATAATAATTCATAAAACACATGTACACATGCCTGCTTATTTAGTGGCTGGGCCTAAAAGTCTCAAACAGGATCGTTAAACTAGACAAGAACAAATATGTGATGCAGTTGCACTCATGATGGCCTTTGTTATTTCTGCACCCAAGGACTGCATTTTATAGCGCACTTATTTTTCTAAGGGGGGTACCTATGGCAGGATTACATGACCCTTAAAGGGAAGGCTTCGACATTTAAAAAAAATTCCATTTCTTCCTAGACTGAAATCTAAGCCTGACAGACTCATGGGCTGAACTAATTCCTTAAGCCCTTTGCCCAGTGATAAAGCTTATCTGAAGCAGAAAATGGAAATGTACAGTATGCTTTACAAAGCTGATCAAAGATCCCCTGGAAAGCATTGAAGCAATCAGAATGAACAATCTTCTCCCATGGGTAGGAAAAGTGGATATTTTAATTGCATCAATTATTCACCACCAATTATTTGTGAGAAGTCTTTTATGTCCAGGAGATTGAGAGGCCTATCTATGTCCGTTAAAATAAGCTGAATTTTCTATTATTTTTCTGTGGACACCAAGTTAGCTGTGGTGATGGTTCAAATACAGAGATGGAGGAGCTCGCCAAAGTTTGGAGCTGATGGTTACTGTGTGGATCCTTCCCTACTAAAGCTTAAAAGAAATTAACAGCATGGTAGGAAACTGCTCCTTACTGAGCTGGCCTTTAAAAAAATGGAAAAACAGACTACCTCCTGAAGAAGAAAACCATGTACTGTATTTTAACATACTAATATGTTATTATCCAGCAGAGGATAACACACGCAGAGGATGTTAACACAAGTAATTTCTTTCTGTTATTCTTCCAGCTGGGTATGAAACAACTTTGCCACTAATTCATCGCTCTTTTCACATCCATTCCTACCCACACATGATGCAGTCTTGGGGACTTCTGCTTTCCTGTGTTTTTGTCAAACCATTTGTTGTTGCTGAGGAAGAGCAGTGCCCACCTGGTTAATGGGAAGGGAGCTCCTCCCTCCTCAGTGCTTCTCCATGCTGTGGGGACCCCCATCTGTCTCCCCTTGCACAGGCTGTGGGCTCCTCAAAGGCAGGTGTAGCACCTGTGCTGCTGGCTGGCTTTAAACAGCTCAGCAGGGGATTTTATAGCCCAGGCTATTGCATTTGTCGTGCCCCTTATGGATTTGAGGTTGAACAACTTCTCAGTTAACACTAACGGGCTTGCGTGGATTGACATGAGGACAGAATTTGACCTGGGAAATGTCCAGCTGTGCAGCCTGAAAGGGTGAATGCGGGCGTGGGTAAATCAGCCAGCTTGCTCACACCACTGGCCATAGATGAATTTGAGCTATTTCTGTGACATGTGGCAACAGCCCCTGCTTGATGGCTGCTGTGCCTGGCAGGGATCACCCATGGCATTTCATATGGAGCAGATACATTCAGCATATCCTACCTTGTGAAACAGCCTATATAGACCCAGCATCTCTAGAAATGACAAGATGTTCTCTTCCCAAGCTGTTTCCTGAACCAACATGTATTTTCTGTGATGCTGCTGTTGGCCAACTGTGGTTGGCATGAGCAACAGTTATCAGGCGTAATCCATGGCTGAACCCCAAATCCCCCAGAGACAGTAGTTACTATGGCGTGATTTAAGACTCCTTAAGCAGAGCAGCAAGAGGTCAGAAAAGCGGAGGAAAGTCCATTTGCAAAGCTAAGGAAAGGCTTCTTATAGCTGGGGTGGGAAGGGCAACAGCTGAGAGGTAACTGGAGGCGTTGCCAGGCACAGGCGCAGGACTGGTGAAGTGTTTACAAGTCCCAAGAACAGAGGAGCTCTGAACCTGCAAACACTTTGGGTCTTGTGACAGCTTGGACACAAAGTTGTCAGCCCTGCCAGGCACCCCTGACCATGAGATGTCCCACCAACACAGTGGGGAGATCCGGGGAGAGGGACCGTGTATCACAGCATTGCCTTGCTGCTGCCTGTGGTCACTAAAGCTTCTCTGTAAGATTATGGGACTTTGTAGCACTTGCTGCCTGCTTCCCAAATTTATCACTTTGGGAAGATTCCCATTATCTATTCAATAGGTGTCCTATGTTAAAGTGATATATATTTGTGTGTGTTTATTATGGCATTAGAGCTGAATTTTAATGGGGTTTTTTTCTGATGAAAAACTGATGAGGTGGCAAAAGTCAGCATCAACAAATAAATCCACTGTGAATGAATTTTTATTGTATTTTATATGGACAAAATTAATTGCAGGAAAAAGTTTGACGTTCAAGCGAGCACAAAAATCACCCCACTGGTGTGAGCAAACCCCTCCCTTGGGAAGGGGGTTCAGTGCTGAGCCATCAGTCGTGCACTGCTGGTGCTCATCTCTAAGTGCTTGACAGAAAATGGATTAGGGAAAAGCCACGTGGCAGATGCCAGGGACTTCTGGCTCCTCAGCTACCTACTGCCACTGTGGCTGCAGCACCTCTCTGGCTGGTCCTTAAGGGCTCTGTGCTGGGGGAAGAGGCATTTTGCAGCTTCCTTTGCAAATTCCCTCCAGTTGAGAGGGAATGTCCTTGACACCCTTGGGGCACTTTCCCCAGGCTGCTTTGAAATGCCAGAGGTACAAGGAATTTCCTCAGCCCTGCTGCTGCAATCCCTCACACACAGCTTTTGGGGGGCTCATGCAGTCAGGAAGGGCCTCAGCAATGTGGTTTCCCCTGCTCAAGCCCAAACAGCATCCACCCCTGACTCCAAAAACCCAGCAGGATCATGAGGACTCTTAAAAACTAGGAGTGTCCTTACAAAGTCTGTATTTAAGGTTGCAGCAGAGGACACCCCCAGCACCAGAAACCTCAGAGGCAGTGGAAAGAAGAGGTTGCAGGGAAAGCCTCAGACATCCCTCAGGGCCATGCCCTTCGCCATGCCTCACAGCACCCCTCTGCATGGACTGAAAAGCCATACACCTCCCCGCTTCGTCGAGATGATGGGAGTCTGGTGAGATTTTAACCAGCACCCCAGAGGCATCTCCCAGTTGCAGAGGAAGGAGAGCTGCACTGCCAGCAGAGTTGACAGAGGCGCCTAAAGGTGTGAATTTAGGTAAGGATGCATGTTTGGTGATGGCATGGCATATACTACTGCCATCTGGCAGCAGGCTGGCAAGTACAGCTTCTGTTTTTACTTCTTCCCACTTTCTCATCAGTCTCATGATGCAGGGAGTCACCCCGGAGCCTGAAACAGGGATGCTGGAGGAGTGTCTCAGCTTCATGGAAAAATAATAACAGTAATAAGCAGACTTAGTGCTTTGCATTGCAGAGCAAAGCTCACAGATGTGGCAGCCTAGAGGCTCCGGACCCAGAAGGCATGAAAGAAAGAACCCCACAGGTTCTCTTAGAAAAGAACAGCAAGGAAAAGGTTGTGGGAGGCAGGGAGAGGAGAGGGAAAAAACAGAGATTTCATAGGTTTTAAGACCAGCTGCTGATCTTGTGTGGCCTAATTCATAACTGTTGCGTGCCAGGTGTTGGCAGTAGCACTCCGGGAGCCCACCAGCAGGAGAGTGGAGGCAGTGGCCAGGGAGAGCACATGCTAAATTGCATAGGCATCAAGCAGGGAGGAGAAGGATTATACGGAGATGGTTAAAGACATTCTAGAGTGAGTGTCTAAATGTCATCCTGTCATTGTATCAATCTTTTAAGGTCCATGTAATATGCCATGCTTATTAGCATTTTGTGCCTTGTGACAAAAATGAAAGTATCTATTGATTTGTTTATGAGCTTTTACATAGCCCAAAACCAAGCAGATCGTTCTCAGCTTAATGACCAGGAAATGTCCCGGACTCATGCCCATGCTCCTGTGCACATTTACTCATCAGGAAGGAGGAAACAGTTGCCTTTGAAGATCTCATTAAGTAGGTCTTAGGCAAACAATCAAGTTATTGTGGCGCCTTGGCAAGCACCACATGTCATCTCAGCCATCGCATGCATGCTTTCTGCTTGCAGGAAGAACTGAAAAAAATGGATTGGCCTGAACTTCATGTACATTTATGTGTTTCCCAATGATCTGGTTAGTGTGTCTGAAGAAGTCACTGCTCTCCCCCTAAGCCACAGCAACTGGTTGCCCTCGCTCCGGTTGCCAGCTGAAGCAGGGCTCATCTAAGCCACAGGTGCTATGTTCCTTCAGGCTCTGCCACCCAACTCCTGCCTGCACCCTCATCTGAAAACAAGATTTCTCCAGGCACATCCTCACCCCTGCTGGCATGAAAAGCCCTGGGAGTCTGCTGGCTCCTAATTTTTATGTGCCAGAGAAATTAATTCTTTTCCTGAGGATTAACAATGGTAAATAAAAACTGTGTTTGGCCACACCATCAAAGTTAGAGACATGTTGGCCAAAGTTACAGTTGACAGCAATCTAGCAATCTGTTCAAACAGCCACCCAAGTGGGGTTTCTAAGTGCACCTCTCTTCTCCATCTTCCTCTCTATGAGGCATTGGGAGTGATATCTTACATGAGACTTTTCAGGGAATCAAAAAATGAGAACATGTTGTCCTTAGCTCTGGCAGCCTCAGGAAAACCCTCGACAACTACATTACAGCCCTTTACTCACATAAAGCAGACACAGTCTTAATAACAGCCTCCCTCAGAGCTAGAGGTATTTATCTGTGGTATCAACTTGAACAAGCCTTTAGGTTGCCACTTTCTAGCACTGGCACTACTTAATTTAGAAACCCCCTGCTTTAAAAGCTTTAAAATATGTCTGGTAATGGAGCCATAGACACATCTCCTGCTGTCCTGACCTGGCTTGGCTCCATGGGAGCCAAGGGGTCTCTACGAGCTGGCAGCAGCTTGAGGGCAGAGGACAGCCTCATGGCTGCCTCGTGCAGCTTCTGCCTGCACAGCAGCATTAAAGCCCGCCTCCCACCTCACAGCACAATGCAGGAAGGGTGATTTCTTCAGACCACAGCAGCAGTAACCCATTTCTCTCTCTTTACACTCTGGTGTTGATTACTTTACAAACCAGAACAATGGAGCATTGGTACAAATATTACTGTACATGGATGCAGGCTGCAGATGGATTTAAAATTCATTTAGGGCTTAAATTCCCTGTATTCCCCCATAACACCTGGAGATCCTTCCCTGGGCTTTGTTAAGAGGGTCTCGTGCACCAGGAGGACCTCAAAGGGGTGACCAGGTTCACCATAAGGTGCATTCCATGCCATCCCCCACACTGCATGTGGGCACTGGTGCCTTTAGCTCTCCTTTATTTGGGAACGTGATGGTCATTATTGTTAATATATCCCTTGAAAGTACACTTCCAATTCAAGACGGCTAATCTTCAACATGTGCTCTCATCATCCACAACAGAAACCTTCCCCTGGTAAGACTGAGTGGGTTGAAATCATTTGAGCTTCACAGCTGCGTTGCGGGGCAGAGCAGGGACCCCAAACCAGATCTCTCCAAGCCTGGGGCAGATGCCTGTTCTCCAGCCATGTTGCCTAATAATAATAGCTGTTACCGTGTGTGGTGTCTCCATCAAATCCAACCAAATTAATTTTTTCCTGAAACAGCTCATCTAAAGAGATGCCAGATCATGCCAGAGATGCAGCCTGAGCATTTGTCCACACAGTGCATGCCATCGTGCCAGCCATTTTTCCTGGCCAGAGATATCTGCTCCAGTTCTCCCATCACCCATGCAAAGTTCCCAGCACAACAGCAGGGCACGGAAAAGCCTTTTTTTTGGAGAACAGCAAATGTGGAGGAACAAATCCAAGAGGAAGGACAATGCCTGAAGCTGGCATAAAGGCTGAGCACAAGGCAGATGGGCAGCAGGAGCATCACTGTGGGATGAGCTCATGAAATTTGGTGCTGCCCAGCTAAGCAAGAGAGGGCAGGGAAATGATTTTACCTCGGGGACCCAGTGGGCACTCCCTGTTGGTGTCTCTTGGCATTAGGCAGGTTGTCTCCTTATTTTTCTCTCATAATGGTAGTAACTGGCACTCTTCTCCCCACCCCTTTTCCCATGTACAGTTGTTCCTTAAAATGAGATGCAATTCTCCATGGAATTACTGAAAATACAGGTGCAAAGAAGAGCCAGAAAATGAGAGCTTTTCATTAGCAGTCAGTGCAGCCCTCATACAAAAATGACTTTCATAGTTACTTTACCCCATGTAATTACACAGCAAAGCCCCATTTAACATCTCACTACGTAATGGCAACTTTCTGTTTCAGATCAGATTAATGTAAGAGTTAACCAGCCATTTTAAGAGATAATAGCTGTAATTAAGGTGTTTCTCATGATGGGTTCCTATTATAATGTGGCAGATGATTCTCTGATAGTCTTGTTGGGTGCATTAGTCACAATTTTTTTCATTAATATTGACACTATTCTTTTGCCACACAAACAGAAAAGCAGATTAATCAAAATACTGTGCCGGTTTCTTATGATCTGATCCCTTCTTTGGGGCTGATGCTCAATTCTCAGCTTTCAGTAGAAATAAAAAGCGGTCTTCATAAGACATGCAGGCCGGTTAATCTGTGTTGTTTAAAGCAGTTTTGGGAGAATAAATGGAGAAAAGTCTTTTACTGAAAATCTGAAAATGAAGCACCAATGAAACGTAAATGTTATGCTTTGTAAACATCTCATCTGGTTCCAGTTTGGGCATCAGCGATGTGAGGCTGGTGGAGTGTGTTCAGGATGGGGAATTAGCTGAGTGTTTCTATTTGACTTCATTATTCTGGGGAAAAAATTGCACAGATCAAGGGACAAGCTGGCACGTGAGCAGTCTGGGATTGTGAGGCTGGTTCAGGAAATTGGGGGTCTCCAGTGGCAGATCACCATGGTGATGGCTTGGGATGAGTAAGCAGCTTGCTGAGGTTCAAAATGATGGGAGAAAAGATTGTGTCCCTATACCATCCTTTCCAGTGAAACCAATGAAGTTAAACGAGGGATGAATTTGAGTTTAAAAGCCCTAAAAATGTTCATTTTTCATGGGTGTCAGTTCTACACAGTCAAGTGAAGCTGTCAGAGGCAGCTTCTCCTGAACAAAGTTGTCATGCCAAGTCATCCAGAAAACACCTGTGTCAAGTGCCAAAAATGAGAAGGGCTGAGACGAGCAGGGAGCATGACGGGAGAGCAGAGCATGATCTCATGTGTGCTGGTTTTGGCTGGGATAGAGTTAGTTTCCTTCATAGCAGCTAGTATGGGGCTATGTTTTGGATTTGTGCTGAAAACAGTGTTAACCATACAGTCAAGGCCTTTTCTGCCTCTCCCCCCACCCCACCAGCGAGCAGGCTTGGGGGGAACAAGAATCTGTGAAGGGGCACAGCCGGGACAGCTGACCCCAGCTGACCAAAGGGGTATCCCGTACCATGTGACGTCATGCTCAGCATATGAAGCTGGGGGAAGCAGAAGGAGGAGGGGGATGTTCGGAGCAATGGTGTTTGTCTTCCCAAGTAACGGTTACACGTGATGGAGCCCTGCTTTCCTGGAGATGGCTGAACACCTGCCTGCCCGTGGGAAGCAACAAATGAATTCTTTGTGTTGCTTTGCTTGTGTGCATGGCTTGCACTTCACCTCTTAAATTGTCTTTATCTCAACACATGAGATTTCTCAATTTTACTCTTTCTCCCCATCCCACCCCAGGAGGAGTGAGTGAGCGGCTGGGTGGTGCTAAGTTGCTGGCTGGGGTTAAACCACGACAGCAAAAAGGGAGGCAAATGAACAGCTTTGCTTTGAGGAAATTCACACATTGATTTCCAGATCCAGAATTTTGCCAGTTAAACAATGGGAAAAAAACAGCCTTAAAATGACACATTTAGGGGCACTGTGCATATTGACCACTACACTTGTGGTAGCTAAATGTCTTCTGGAAATATGCGTGTTAAATATGATAAGTCAGTTAAAATTTATTTCAATAAATTTGCATGCTATGAAGAAATAGAAAACTGTGAATCCTTTAACCCAGTTTTCCAGAGAAAAACATGAAAATACCAAGGGAAAATAACTTGGCAAATATTATCATTCACTTTCTGTGTTCAAATTCTAGTTACCAAGATGCAGTCTCCTGAATAATGTGATATCCACAGAACTCTGTTGGCAGAAGATGCAGTGATCAAACAGGCCCAAACCTTCCTTGCGTATCTTCAATGTATTTACAGCACAGAAGGCATCATGGTGTATAAATGGTTTTGGTTTTGTAGGCAAGATGTTTTCATATAATTATTGCAAAAGAGGTATTTTCATGTAACATTCAAATGTGAAATAGTATCTCATGTTTAGATACATAAGAGACTCCACACTGCACATTAAAGTACTCTTTGAATTTGTAAAATGGCCAATAGCTATGTTTCATCAAAATGTGTTGTCTATCCATGTATCTATTGCAGCTTAAAGGGATGAAATCAACAGAGCATGAGTCCAAAGGGCCTTACAGATCATTCATTATTGAAGTGAAAATAATAATTAAAAAAATTAAATTGCTGCAAGCAAGGAGCACGTTTTCTCCATGGGAAGTCTCAAAATGCCTGCCTCCTCCAATTACTTTGATTTTTAGAGCCTAGAGAGTTATAAGACCATAGCTTGTTAATAATTGCCTTGCTGACCTTTGTAACGTGGGCTCAAATCCCACTGCATCTCCTGACATTTTGCTTTGTTTATAGGGGACCTGCAGCTCACTTGGGCTGGAGTCCCACTGGGATGCGACTCTCTCCTATGGTCCCTGCAAACAAGGCAGTGTGCATGCTTGTTTTCCTGCTCTCTAGTTGCTGCTCTGGACACAAATAACATCCTCATGGGAATACAGAACTAAATAATAATAATAATAATAGAAACAAACAAAAAAACCCTCTTCTGAGTTCTGTATGTAAACTTTTCATTTACTATCCCCAATTACTTTTTGCTAATGTTTGTAAAATCCTCTCGCAAACTTACTTACTGAAGGTTATGCACTCACTTATTTCAAGTTAATAAATCTAGTTTTATGAACTTGCAGAGAGGAAGGCTTCAGCAAATGCAGCATTACAAAAACCTGACAAATTTATACAAAAGAAGCAAAATACATTGTGACACTGACATTTGAAATTGATTATTGCTCAGTGTCTGTTAAAAAAAACCCTGTTGTATGTAGAGGATGTGAAAAGCATAAGGTTTCAATAAAGAAGGATGAAGTGTTGTATAATCCTTTAAATAAGAGCTCTGGCTATATAGAGTCTTTAAAATATTATTTGCATTTTAGGTTAAAAGTTGATGCATTTTTGGTGAGGCAGGGCAGGATATTCTTGAATTTATACTTCAATAAATGAGAAAAAGTTCTGCTTATATCAATAGACTTAAACAGGATTGAAACAGAATGGGCCTGTTATTGAAAAATACAAATAGCATAAATAATATATATCTACTTTATTCTGTATTTTACTATACTATATTCTACTAGAAATATATTGTAGGGGATGGTACAGAAATTGCTTCCATGTTCAAAGTAATGGAAACTGTAGTTTAGGAAAGTAATAATAACAATGAGAACAATATAAAGGCTGAAAGAAGAGAAAGAAACAGAAGAATAAACTTAAAGGCATAATTATGTAGGCTGATAAGTCACATCCTATTGGACATATGATTAAAAGATGGTTAGTGATGTGCCCCACTATATTTGTTGCAAATTCTTCAGGGTGGAGGTAAAGGATGTCTGATAAACAGCAGTGCATGGGATTTCTCTGCTGGCTTCCTAGCTGTTGTCATGCTCTCCTGACCACAGCTCTCCCCTCAGATGGGAGCAAACGTCCATTAGTAAAAGTGCATCCCTGGTGGCTTGGGGAGCTGCTGCTAAGGCCTGATTCCTTGTTTATAGTTTTTATGAACCGTTGCAAAGCCCTGTTATTGTGGTTATGATTTATGTTGCTGCCAGGGTGATAAAAAGCAGGTTTGAAATTTAAAGCCCTAGTTCCGTGCTGGGGCAAAACATGCACTTAGCACTTGTTTGGTCTGTGAGCTTATCACCAGTGAAAATAGAAAATGAGCCT
This sequence comes from Phalacrocorax carbo, assembly GCF_963921805.1. Lineage (NCBI taxonomy): Eukaryota > Metazoa > Chordata > Aves > Suliformes > Phalacrocoracidae > Phalacrocorax > Phalacrocorax carbo. The sequence goes on along the minus strand of NC_087514.1, from coordinate 66,465,296 downwards.
ATCTCTAAAGTTCTCTATGTTTTTAAGTGCTTTATTGAACCAGCATCTCCATCTCTATTTGTGTTGACTGAAGGTAATTTCTGATTAATATTTATAAAACAGAGTATAAAGGGAGTGTTTCATTGTACTGCCTTGTGCAAAGAACATAACTAGAAAGACACTGGCAGTGTCAAATCTGGGTCTCTCCTCTGTAGGAGACAGAAATGCTGAGATGTGCAGGAGTTTTGCTAGCAATCCTTTCTCAATTTTCTTGTCCGAAATTAAGAATTATTTGGGGATGATAGTGTAGGTGTGGTGCTTTCTGAATATGCAGTCAAAGCCTTTGGAACAGGGAAATATGTGGCACAAATGATGCTGCTGCCATTAGGGTCCAGGATTACACCCATGGCCTGGGAGTGATGGGAAGCTTTAAGTTCAATAAAGTTTACAAATATTTATTAATTCTTACAGTTTAAAAAAAATAATCATGTTAGGCTTAAGTCCTTCCAGTTTTTCTGTTTATGGAAACCTTGTATATTATTTCAGTTTGGGTCGGAAGAAAGGCTTCCTCCAGAAGAGATTTTACTTCGTGGCTTCATCCTGGAGGTGATATGATTTCCTGGTATGTGTGGTTTCCCCATGAGAAGGATCTACCATGTTTCATTTCCTGGCAGATTTAAACACCACAGCTGATAGACATCACAAAACCTCTTGCCGTTTGATACATTTTACATAAAATGGCTACTACGTATGGCCTGCCAGCCTGCGGCAGATGGCTTTCTGCACATAACACATAAACTCCAATCTTACTGAATTTCTGTAACTGCCATTTTTTATTTCTGCACAAATACACTGTCATCCATCTAATATTTTAAATGCATAAACAAAGCGCGATGCTTACCAAAGTAATGACTTCACACATAAGGCGACCATCAGAAACACCTAGTAGCTGCACTCTGAGACCACTGACAGGATGTTTTTAAGGACATGCTTGTCCCTATCCTATGGGACAGGCAGGGCAGTGTTTCGTGGGGGCAGGAGAAGAACAGCAACCCCTTATATGGGCTGCTGGTGTGCTCATGGGCAGAGACATTGCTAAGGGGACCCACAAGTGGTGGCAGCGCGCGAAGACCACAAAGGGAGTGGCGGAGCAGGGAGGCCCTCCATGCAGAGCCCACTCTGCTGTGTCTTCGTGCAGCTGGTCTCCAGCCCGGCAGCGTGGTGCCCCTGCTCCCCACCACTCACATGGCAGCACAGACACACTTCTACGAGGAGCAGCAGGCAAATCTCACAAGGGAAACACAGCCATGGGCGCTTTCCTGGCTACTGGTTCATTTTAAGCCCAAGACATAAAGCCAATTCAGATTTCTGGATTTTCCCGTCCTTGTTCACGTCACAGTGGTTGAGCAGGATCTGGCGGAACTTGTCCAGGTCCACCCCACTAATGCTGGGCTGCAGGCAAAAGAGAAAAACAGTGCTGAGAGAGAAAACAGCTCTGGATTTTCCCAACTCTGTAAAGCAGCAGGCTGTGCAGCAGCAGGGAAATCTACCCAAGGACGAATGACGCCACATCAGCTCATATGAGGTGGGGAAGTGACCAGAGAATGGGGAAAGGATGCCCTGCAAGAACATAAGAGGTATGGGACTGTGAGTAACTGTAAGGAAATGCAACATGATTTTTGTGCTTAGACAAGGCCATCAGTATCTGATCCATATCAAACAAAAGTCTGCAGAAAGTTGCGCAACGCAGATTGCTGCACTGCTGGACCTCTGCTTTCATCTGGTTTCCTCTCTCAAACCTGCTACATAAAGAGTGATGCGGCATTTCTGTTGGCAGGCTACTATTTTTACAGCCTAGCCAGCAATTTAAAAATACCTTTAATGGATCAAATAAATGCTAAAGGCATACTTTACAGGCTACACTGTCTCTGTATGCTCCTAAAGCTGTACCGCTTCCTCTGCTTCCCACTTGCTCAGGAGATCAAATTCACACGCACAGCTTATGGTGCCCAAGGCTGATGCTGATGAAGGCCCTTAGGGAAAGTACAACCTTCACTCTTTTGGGCATACAGGCACAGAGCACAAATCCAACATCCCACCGGTCCTCACACCGTTCCCTACACAGCACATGGCTAAAATGTCCATACACATGCAGCCATCATCATGCAGCTGCAGTCTCTGCTAAACGGGCATGGGAGCACGGTCACATTGTGTGGAAATGCAACAGCTCAGGCTCAGAGGGAGCCAAAGATAAGACTATATTTGAATCAAAAACTGTATCTTGGACGGCGTCTGGAAACTCAAAGTAATCCAATGCAGATGGACTCTGTTGTCTGTGGGAAACTGGTGACGCACTGGGCATGGCATTCTTGATTAGAGGTAGAGCTCAAGTCATTTTCAAGTGTAGCCCTGTGATGAGCTAACGAACCATGAAGTCGTGCTGGTGAGGACCATATTCACAGCGAAACAGAAGAAAGAACTTCTGGTGACTGATCCATGTCAACCAGCTTGTGATGCTGTAACAACTGCCTAATTCAGGGTATGAGCTAGAATGGAGCTTTCTTAAATACAGTTGCTGAGTGAAGGTGTATAAATTTATCAGGCAGAATTTCTGTGATATGGTGAAATGCTCTACAGTGTTTATGCTGAGATCATGACATTAATTTCTGCTGCTCATCAAAGTGAAATTTGACTCTACCTTCTCAGTAACCTCTCTATTTATATAACTTTACCAAAACAATCACCTTCCTCTTGGAAATATAGGGTATTAATAAATAGAAAGAGCCAGGAAGCTACCTTGACCAGTTCCATCATGTCTTTGACAAACCCATCCACTTCTGGGCCTTCAAGTGCTCCCGTTTTACTCTGAAAGATGGAAGAAACATCAAAATGCTCCAGTAAGTCAAAAACACAACCTTTACTGGTCAGTAGGTATACCCGGTCACCGAGCGAAAGATCATAGAATAATGATCATAGAATAAAGATCAAAGCATAAAGATCATAGAATCATAGAATGGTTTGGGTTGGAAGAGACCCTTAAAGACCATCTAGCGCCACTGCCCCTACCATGGGCAGGAATAGCTTCCACTAGATCAGGTTTCTCAAAGCTCTGTCAACTTGGCCTTGAACACTTCCAGGGAGAGTGCATTCATAATTTCTCTAGGCAGCCTGTTCCAGTGTCTCACCACCCTCACAGTGAACAAGTTCTTTATATCTAATATTTAAGATCCCTTCCTTTTTCCCAAACCACCTCTTCCCCTCAAACAGGAGCAACATCTCCCACCATTTTGTGATGCTTGCTGGCTACCACTCTGAGGGAGTTGTGTGATTGTCAGAAGCAGAACTGAATTGCAGATTTCTAACAGACAGTTAGGTGGTCATGTCTGTCCTGGGCCAGACTCCCTAAATAACCCTTGGTTCAGTGCTGGAAGGCATTTTGTTTTTCAAGCTGGTGGCAACGCATGTCCCAAACTGTGAAAGACTGTGAGAGCTAAAGCTACCACCTCCTCTACATCCCTTGCATCTCCTGCAGGAAGATACAGCTAATGCAGCAGCACTAGCTGTGGCAATGGAGAAAGTCAAAATGGGTCCTTTGCCTGGAGGTGTCTGAGCATGGCTCCCCTCTGTCCCCACCTTACCCCTAGCCTGGCACCTGGGCCCCTCTGGCCCATGGACTCAGGCACAGCTGCAGCTCCTGAGTGACCCCCACAGCACCCACTGGGAGGAAGAAGTCTGAGCAGCATATGTTAAATCTGTGTCATTTAAAGACCACAAGAGAACGGCCTCTGGGACTCACAACGTCGTAGTGTGCAAAGATCTTCTCAAAATCTCTCCTCCTTTCTTCTGTGCTGCAGGCCTGTATGTGGAGAGGACAAGCAAATGAAAAAGAAAAAATAAAAAGATTCGAGTTTGGGCTCAGGTTATCTTAGCTGAGAGAGACAGGATCAATGCATCAAAAAATAGTGCTACTTACATCCATTCTGAATTGAAGAAGGAAATTTTCCTGCAGCGCCAAAATCCTGAATGGAGAGATTTAAATTACGATCTTTCCACTTTATCATCTGCACACAAACTATTCCGAACTCTTCTGGTTTGTAAAGCAAAGCTATTTTAGATTATAGGCCTTTAAAAAAGAAAATCGCCTGCAGGATTATTTACAGAGGGCTGTTACATAAGCACATGCCTCTCTCCCTGTCTGATGGGGAATGACAAGCACCCTTTGGCTCACTGCAAATGTGTATCTTAGCACCATTGCTTCTCCCACAGCATTTCTGGTGGTCCAGCGCAATGGAGGTGGTCAGCGTCCAAAGTGAGAGTTACCAGATACTCATTCCTCGTAACTGGATTGCTGTGATACATTAAAGGAAAGTAATTTATTGTTCTCTCTGGAGGGAGAATTGGTGGTTGTAAAAGTAAGGGACAAAGTAATATTAGCCTGAGCACTGAGACTGGCTAAATTCCTCTCCTTTCCTCTCCTCCCTCCTAAAGCCCCTCACAGGACTGAAAAAAGCTTTTCTCTCTCTAGCTGCCCTGCTAACCCTGAGGTTTTTAGAGCCTGTGACACTGGGTGTTGAGCTACCAAGATGATCAGGGGACTGGAGTATCTCCCTCATGAGGAAAGGCTGAGAGACTGGGTGTTTTCAGCCTGGAGAAGGCTGAGGGGGAATCTTATCAATGCTTATACATATCTAAAGGACAGGTGTCAGGAGGATGGGGCTGGACTCCTTTCAGTGGTGCCCAACGACAGGACAAGGGGCAATGGGCACAAGTTGGAACATGGAAATTCCACTTAAGTATGAGGAAAAACTTCTTTCCTGTGAGGGTGCCAGAGCAGTGGCACAGGCTGCCCAGGGAGGCTGTGGAGTCTCCTTCCCTGGAGACATTCAAAACCCGCCTGGATGCGTTCCTGTGCCCCCTGCTCTGGGTGTGCCTGCTCAAGCAGGGGGGCTGGATGAGATGATCTCCAGAGGTCCCTTCCAACCCCTGCCATTCTGTGATTCTGTGTGCTGAGCTGTGTCTGCATGTTGAAGGGTTTGAGATGTGAGAAATTTGCTCAGACCAGAGGGTAGCCTCAGCTGACATGGGGCAAGAGGGCAGTGAGGGAACCATATTTAAGAGGAAAATGCAACAGCAACCCCCTTGAGATATTGTCCATTCTGCCTCTGTTTTATTTCATATATTCAGTGGTCAAAGCGAACTGCCACATGCACTGCAGTTATTTGTGCTGGCATTCATCGTGATCCCAAGCAGAAAATAACAGTGGCAAACCAGCACCTTTCTCCTCTCATCCCCCAAACCAGTGTTTTAAGACTGAACCTGCACATTTAAACTCTCACCCAGTCACTGCACATACATTTACAGACAGACGCATGCTCTCTATCTGTATGCAGTGAAAAATCATATAAAAGCTCCTGAGGTACCAAGGACAGAAAAGAGACAGAGGCCCATGACTGAGTCCCCAGCTTCATTCACAAGCATCTTCACCTTGTCTCTCCAAATCCTTTCTTACTGCCATTGGCAAGTTCCTTTGCAGTGGCACCTTTATTCCTCAAACAAGCAGCAAATATTCTTTGCAATCCCTGGTGCACATAATGATGTGAAATAAATGCACATCTGTGACCCTGCTGAAGGGGATCGCCATCCTTTTTTTGGAGAAATGGTGCCACTGGCTGCTTCATCATCTCCTGAGGAGCATCACAGAGGTAGCATGGATCATGCCAGAGTGTGTTGGTGATGCACAAACAGGACCTGGCATTGCTCAGTGTCACCAGCTCTAGGTTCTCAGACTATTGCAATGGGGACCATGCATCAGAGTACCTGATTTAATTTTAAAGGAGGCAAGATTCAAATGCATGTCCCCAGAGGGAGATCAGCACCTTGCCTGGATCTGCCATTGCAAGTTGAAAAACCCCGCCAGTATTATTAAAGCGTACCTTGCCAGGTCATTCAGGTCCAGCCGTCCATCTTTGTTTTTGTCAAAGATTTTCATCTAAAAATCAAGAAGACAGAGATAAAATAGACAGGCCGTGTAGAGAACACACATACAAAAAGGCCAATATACATTTTGCTCTGCCCTGTGCCCTCACCTCTGCTTGCTTGGGGTGCTTGCCCAAGCCCCAGGCAGCACGGCATCCTCTGCTAGCACCAAGCCTAAGGGTGGCACAAAAGCACAGCAAACCCCTCCTGCTTTCTGACAGCAACAACCCAAGCAATCAAATATGAGCACCACCGCTCCCTTTCTGCCTTACACAGGGATAAAGACAGGTCTCCACCAAACACCTTAAGAATATAAATACTGGCCTTGCCATGGTCCCTGGAAAATAATGCCAAAAAAAGGAGGGAACTTCTAAACGCTTTCAGCCTGACTCCTTCCTTATCTTTGTTGCTGTGGCTACCAAGTGGCCGAAGTGCAGATGTCATCTTCTGATAGACACTCAAGGTGGGGTTTTACGCCACTAAAGCCAGTGGGATTTGCTTGGCTCAAAGCCTGCTGTCAGAAAGTGCTGAGACTGGGAAGGAGACTCAGGCTGCCAATGTCAAGAGGTTAATCTGTGTGAACAAAACAGTAAGCCTTTCCTTAATATTATCTTTTCCTTAATACGATCTTTTTGATGAGTCACCACCAGATATTATTTATTTATTTATTGTATGTGGTACTGTGTTTCTCTGCAAGGCACAAATAAGAGTCTGTTACAGGGAAAGATGGGGAGATGTTTAATGAGTTGAAAACCTGGATAACTAACGGCTCGAAGTTCTAGAAAGAATATATTCCACATTGTGTGTGTGGGGAAAGATTAATATTTTACTACAATGGGTTGTCATTCTTTGTCAGATACTCAGTGATGAAATATGCTTTAATCTTACCTTCATGAATCTCATTTGCTTATTTAGTAACCAGGTCACTACAAATCTTTGGTGTAATTAATTGCACATCTGCTGGAGAAGGCCCATACCAGTCCCCATCTCAGGAGGCTTAGAGGGAGAGGATCATCCTCTATGACACTGCCTGACCATGCAGGAGCTCTGAGGAGACCCAGCAGCAGGTCCCAAGCACTTCCCAGCAGTGAAACTGGGGCAGAGCCTGACATGTGCATGAGGAGAGCTATTAATTGGAGACCTGCAATTTCACAGGTTTATGCCTCTGCATAAACACAGTGCCTATTTTGTCAGTGCTGCCCCTCCCTGCCCCTTGCTTAAGGGCAGGCATCTACACTGAGGATGGTGAGCCTATGGTAACCCTTCATTGCACTGGGTTTAGATAAGATTCTGCAACAAGATTTTACTCCATTAATTATTCTGCATGATTTACACTACTGATGTTTGGATAGGATTTTTGAAGAGCACTCGGTGTGGGCTCGCTTTTCCTCCCACTGAAAAAACAGTCTAAAATTCCTATGAATGATTGAAGGCTCATATTGAGACCTTTGGAAAAATCACATCCTGGGAGCCATGCAGGTGTTCAGTGGCACAAGGAAAGCCATTTTCCTGTGTCACTGGCCTCTGCTGAGTATACGCTCTATGCAAAGCCACTAAATGACAGAAGAAAGACTTCTGAATCTTCCTTCACCTTAGAGCTGGAGGGATGAATAAAGCTGCCAAGCCCTCCTGAGGACTTCTCTCATGCTGCATCAGTCCAAGTTGTCCGTGTCCGGCTTATCTACCTTCTTCCATCCTGCCTTCTGCCCCATCAGTTATCCCACTGCAATATGGGACTTCTCCCTGGTCTCTGCTGGGGCCACAACAGGACAAGGCTGGAGGCAGGGACGGGAGTGGGAGCTGGTGCCAAGAACACAAATGTCCCTGCAACGACAGCCTCCCACTGCCATCAGAGATTAAAACCTGGACTTTCAGTTCTTGGCTGATAAAGGAGTTATACTGCAGGTAATAGAAAATGGCTAGTGTTCCTTCTAGAAATAAATCATCCCAGTTAAGATTTTGAAAGCCTCTCTCCAAATGGGACATTGGTGCCTAACCTGATTTTGTTTGTTATGTAAAGAGAGAGGGAGATACCCTCACTGGCTCACTTTTGCAGACTGTCCAGGGCAGGTGGCTTTACAACATCCAGCTTATGCTATTACTCTGAAAAAAACTCCATAAAGGAAACTTAGGGAGACAGCCCCTGTTTAGCCAGATAGAGAAAGTACAGTGGGAATACCGTAGTCCATAGGCTCTAAAGTAATTTAAGCACTTTTGAAAATGTCACTCTAAATCCTGCTGTTTAGGCCATGGAGGAGCATTAGTTGCCCACACGGTCTGTAAGAAGTCACCATACAGTGGTGTGCCTGGCGTGGTGGGAGAGGGCAGCGTTTGGTGGGAAGCACAGCGTGAAGCTCTCAGGGACAGACTCTGCTGCCCGGGGCAGGACAGCTCTGGCTGAAGGCACTGCACTAGTCTTCTTCACGCAAAAATACAAACTCCTTACCAAAACACACTAAAATTTACTGCCTTTAGCACTCTTTGAACTTCACCTGGATTCTCCTATACATTTCTGAGTTCCTGAATGTGTTTTCTATCTTCTCCCATTCTCTGTGCATCTCTGTGCATCTCAGAATTACTCTCTTGAGACTAAAAGCCAGGGTTTCAGCCTCAACTTCAGAGTCAGATATGCTTTTCCCTCTGTGATGCCTCAGGAAAGCAAACACACAGAGTTTTTGGGAGAAGTTCATCTCCGTGTCCACAAGGTCTTGACCTCCGTACAAGCTCTCTGGTAAGCACCTATAAATGCTGACTGTGGTGGCAGCTTCTGGGACCAGGACAGACCCGGTGGTTCCCAATGCAAAAGGCAGACTTAGGTCCCATTTTTCATTTCACATAGGGCTGTCTGAGACAAGCCACAAGACTCTTTTTCAGTGAAACATCTCTAGTCTTTTTTCCACAGAATAAATAAATAAGCACCCTAGCGTTCTTGTCTTGGGACATTGGGCATCCCGCCTGCCCTGCATCTACTCTACTTTGTGGATGCAGTGGTTTTTCACAGTTTCAGAAGTCGGAGATAGCCAGGAGGATGAAGAGCTTTGTGCTCCCTTAATGAAACAGGCTAGATTAGAGGTGGTGGTTTAGATGTGAAAGTCTTTCTGCTTCATTATCAATTTTCTGAGCTGGTGGTTTTCAACTCTATCCATTTCTGAACCCTTTACAATACCCCAGCAGTAGTGCAGATCCCATTAAAACACATTTAACTGCAGAGATAATACTTTCCTTAGTGGAACGCTTAATGAAAACAACATCCTCAGTCAATTTGCTTTGTTTGCACCATATCTTTGAGCTTAACATTAAACTTTCAGTCATGTCTTCAGTTTTGCGTCTAACCAGCTCCCCTCTGTGACCTCCTTCACTCAGCTCTGCTTTTGCAATACCAAGGGAGAATCTTTGTGTTTTTAAATTGTTTCACCTTTTCTGCAACAAGTATCCTGAATAACATTTTCAAACATATGCAATATTTTGATTGCCCATACCAGTCAACAGAAAGAAAAGTCTGGCTGGAAGAGCTAGGCTGAGCTAATTCTTGGCTGGTGACTTCCACATGAAAGATGGAAAAATGTGTAGGGAAGATGGAATAGTGTTCACTGAATTAGTTCAGGTACCACAGCTAATAAGATAGACCTAATCCTATTATCTGGACAACTGGAGCTCATGCATACCCACTACGTGGCAATCTTGGGCTGTATTACTTGGGAAAAGCCTGGGGAAATGTTTATTAATTAAACTTTCAAATTTCAAGCATTGATCTGATCTGCTAATTGTGTAGATAAGTACACAAAGAATGACAGAGGGTACCCACTCCATATGACAAAGCGTACATCATGGGAGTAGATATTTGGAATCGTTATGAGATCGTTTCTAATTTAAACTTTTGTCTTTACACACCATCTTGAAATGTTAAACTTGATGGATGTTCAGTTTACACACTTGAAAGGTATATTTATGCTGCTGGGCTGATATGAAACATCTCAATGTAGTTAAGGATAAGGTCTGGCATGTTTAAATAGCACTCAGTTTTACTAACAGCTTTGTTGCATCCAGCAGTATGCTTTATAAAATGATGCATATATTTTACTGTCAAGCTACCCCGTGTTTTAAAGTGTTTGCACAAATTAATTCACTGACATTTTAATGGCAGTGCACCAGGGAAGTCTTAGTTCTGTTTGTTTGAATGTGGTCCATGCACTCTGAGGCAGACAGAGCATAAGTAAGAGCTGGGTTTGCAAAATAAGAATTGTTACATCCCATTTTTTTAAGTGCAAAATCAGAACTGCCATTGGCTTTGAATTCAGCAAAGGAAATATCTCTGCTTTCACGGTCTGGTGTGTAAAGAAGGACACTGAAACACCAGGATATGACAAACACGCGCGTGCTTTGAAGAGCAATATAAGATTATAAATCTGAATTATTTTCCGCAACAGAGATAAGGAGAGAAGTAAGCAACCAAAATAAATAGTTCTGTGATCAGTGGAGTCACTAAAGCCTGCTTTTAAACCTTCTCTGATTCAGGTTCTCTGTGTGTAATAAAGTGTTTTATCCCTCAGGTGGGACACGGGAAGAGTTGGCTCTTGCCTGACCCCCTTCTCTCACAAACATATACCTTGGGGACATCTATACCTGACAGCTGTAACTAAAATTGGCCAGTGAGTACAAAAGTTATTGAGGATGTATAAAGACATGCATGTGCCTGAGCTGCAGGCTTCTTTCCTCAGGGAAGGATAGGAGCATGACAGGAGGGCCCTGTGGTCAGCAAGTTACCCTCAGGACAAAAGCTCAATGCTCTGCCAGACCAGATTGCCTGTGTAATTTAGATGAGTCATTTAGCTCAGGATTTCTAAGAGTGTTTTGGTTCCTAAAAGACCAAGGCGTTATCTGCTGGGGTTTTCAAAAGACTGCAGGCTCCCGAGTTCTGTTGGTTTTGATCTTCAGAAATGAAGTTTGAGCTTAAATGGGATTTTCTGCTTCCCCTGGCTTATGCTACAGCAAGTGTTGTGCAAAACTGGACGTGACAGCACCACTGGGATTAAGCCTAGGAGGGACATAGGAGGCAGATTTCCCTCCATTGTCTTCAGCTGTGTGGGTCCTCTCTTTATCACACACAGCAAAGCAACGAGAGGAATCGCACCCACCCAAAGCCAGAAGGAAGCTCTCTGGGGATGGCAGGGCTCCTATAGTGGTGGCTGGAGTTAGAAGATAGTTGTAGTATCAGTGCATCACTGGAGATGCAGTCTCTTGGGGGGCACAGTATCCTTACAGAGCCACCTGGGAGGGAGGCCAGCATCAACCACTGCCAGGAGAAGGGATGTACAAAGACTGTTCCTTTAGGCAACCAGTCTTTTAGGCTATACTCCACTCCTACTATATTTCTAGGGCTTTGGGAAATTTGCTCAGCATGTTAACAAACATAACAAACTCTGCTTAGGCTTTTGTCAATACAACAAATATTTCTCTTTCCATTATTACACCATTTCCTTGGTGTTTATAAGAGACTTCATTAACACGGATAAGCTAGCTTGGCCAGTAAGGTGTTAGGGGGCTAAATCACCTGGGTTTTCTGTGCTCTGGCTTTTCTCTCCCTACTTAAGTGCACTGGCATTGGCACTGAGCACAGCATTGTCCTCGCAGAGGGGACAGGCAGCAGCCACAAAAGCATCAGAAACCCCTGCAATGTACAATAAAGGTAGTCCACAATACATACTCATGGACACAGATCATCTTCAAGGAGAGGTCAACCTGTTCCCCTTTGCACTGAGAAGACAAGAAGCCGTCAGCTGCAGGCTCGCATGCTCAGGGTTCGCACCTCAGTCCCCAGGAGAACACTTGCAGATAAGCACAGCAAAATCCTGGCATCATTACAGTTGGGATGATTTCCATATTGACTTCTCTGGGACTAAGATTTCCGCCTCAGCCATCTCCATCTACTAACTGTCAAACGCTGTAGTTCAGGACCAATGCTTATTGAATTATTAGTCACTGCACTTACATTATCGTCCCTCTAGAATTTTAGCTTGTGGTGGGCAAAGATGGTATGCTGGCTTGGGGAAGGTTCTAGTTACATTTTGCTAAAATATAATAATGCTCAAATTAAAGGACATTTTTACGCTCAGTCTGACATTATCAGCATAAGGCAACGCAAAAAGTGAATGTCAGCATTCCATGTGTGACTGTTTCAGCAATATACATAACTTAATTTGCTGAAGTTTGCCTCAGTAATGAGCTTTCCCTGCACATGGCTTGCAGACAGTAGGATTAAAAACTAGAAGTAGCATGCTGCTATCTGGGAAGATAGGAACTACCAGTGTTTCTACGGACAAGGTAATAACATATGCCAAGATGGAAAAGCTGAGTGAGAATTTTGTTCTTACAGAAGAAAAAGGGTTGAATACTTAATTTCATCAGAAACTATATCTTAGATATGATTCATGTTCATTTGCAATATTTTGCTTAAGTACACAGCTATGTGCATACACAGGTATGTAAGCTGTCACCCTTGGCAAAATATTGTCAAATGCACATGTGAACTGGGTGTTCATGGGCTGAAACTTCACCAGGACCCAGAAGCCTAATAACAGCTTGACTCTGGGGGCTGAGGGGAGATGGGGAGTGATTGGGAAAGGTTGTTAGTACTGCTGTCATCCTCCACAGCCTCCTTCTCACCATGAAGTACTAAGGGGGCAAGATTTCATTTCTCCAGCTTGTATTACTTCAGGAAGGCAGAATATTCTCACCGTGCTCTTACAAACCTCAATTTTCAGCTATGCCCACCCTGTCTCCCAGAGCACGCACTGCAGGACCCCTGGGACACCTTCTCATTGCCCAGAGAGGCTCAGAGCAATACAAGACTTTGCTTCTGCCTACAAGCACCTGCTCCCTGCCAACAGCTCTTGGTCTACACCCATGGGAAGACGACAAACCCACAGACTGTTTTCAAGGGTTCAGAACTGCACGTGACTATGTATCTTCTCATGCAAGCGGGTGCATGTAAATAAATATTAATACACACTTAAGGACTATTAATACAAACATATTTATACATAGGCATGAAAACTAACAAGAACTCTGCCTGCAAAAGGGCTTCCTCAGCACAGGGTTGCTACTTTAATTCCCTCATGAAAAGTCTTGAAAATTCAAATGTTCTTCTTCTGTGACTTTCCTCAGTGGCTTTAGTGCTCTTTAAGACTTGATTTAGCACACTCATGGGGCTTGTGCAATGCCAACACATTCACTACGTGTTTTCTTTCCAAGGGTTCACCACTCGTTCATCAGATCCCTGATCTAGATTAGTGTTCTCTGAAGAGAGGCTGTCAAGGTCACAAGGAAACAGAATAGCTTCTTAAGAAATGGCTTCCAAGCAAACCAGTAAAGTGATGTTCCTTTCTGGAGACAACCAATCTCTTCCAGAATAAAAACTTTCTACCTCTTCCCAGCTTTCTTGAATGTGGTGTAAGATCATTCATAGCAGCATAATTAAGTGGCAAATATTTAGCATGCCCTGGTCAGTATGATATCTGCTCACACCTCTCACAAGCTAAAGCTGCAAATACCCAGCACAGAATCATAAATTGCTTTTTTTTGTCTTCTTTTTATTTTTTTCCCTATGCCTGGTCCAGCTTATTTAAAATTATAGTTTCTAGCTTTTCCCCTTTATCCCTGTCACCAGAAGGCTCTAGAATCCACTCTGTCAGTAACTGCTTCAGACGTGTGCAGCCAGCTGTGGATATACAGAAAAGAGGGTAGAGATCTGTAAAGTCCTATGGAGACAGATGGGTTTACAGCTCCCTGGGACACGGATTATTTCACCTGAATGTTGTTACAGTGGCACTTGAAAGCCCTGAGTAGGATAGATGGGCCACCCTGACAGACCCTGTAGCTGTGTGCAGCAGAAACAGGTCCTTGTCCTGAAGACCTTGTGCTCTAAACCAAGAACAGGGTGGGAGCAAAGTAATAGGGGAGAGAAATCCAAGCTTTTCCACTCTGCAGTGAAGGGATTAGTACGGCTGGTTACTAACAGAAAGTCTGTGAAATCCTCAGGAATTAAATGTAAGGGCCACTGTTCCCCTCTTTCCCCAGGCAGCCGTGAGGGTGACAGAGCTCCATCGGGACTCTGCACTTCAGTGTCTCCCCACTCCACGTGGAAAGCAGAGAAAGCAAGCAAAGAGCTCTCCTTGTCCTGGGCCTTGACATCATACCTTTGCTCTTGGCTCCTTGAGTCCCTTTTCCCTTTTTAATTCAGCACTGCAAGTGTAAGACCGAATCTTTATTCCCTCCTTGTAATTTTGCCCTCCTACTTCAGATAAATTCCCATGCAAACATTCCATGCAGCTATCATAGAGATGCTGTCCATGTGGATGCTTTGCTGTAACACACAGAATTCACATCTTCTATTTTACTACAGGATATCACAGGGTAAGATTACGTGTGTTGTAATTTCACACCCTGCCTTAGCTCTTGGGATCAGCTGTGTTTGTAAACATCCTTGATCTTCAGTTTATAGCAAAGAATCGCAAAGAAAAAAAAATCACCTGCCATATCCTCATTTCCTCATTCCTCATTTTCTAGTAACGATTAACATTCCTGATTCTTTTGGCATTGTGGCTTTGTAAACTTTTGTCCTCATGAACCAGATTTGCATTTCAGATCATAGATTTATGATCTGAAATGCAAATCTGGTTCATGAGGACCGAAGTTTGAGGACCATGAGGACCCTGGATATACAAAGCATCCCTTTTCCTAGATCAAATCTTATCCTGTAATGTAGAGACCAAACTGCATCTCCAAAGATACAAAGCCAATCTATAAAAAACCATGGGAATAGAAACCAGACCTCCTGGCTGTCAGCCTCGGGCTGCATTGATATCTAGCTGCCTTGGGGCAGCAGAAATTGCAGACCTTTCTTGGAAAATTATTGGAAGGGGAAAGAAATTGGAGGAAATGAACTGCCCAATGTCTAGAAGCTTCAGATTGCCTACTCCCCAGCACCTGATCAGAGATTAGCCACTGGGGATGGAAGCCTTAACAGAGCAGCATAAAAGCTATTTGCTTCCTGCAAGCACTACCAGGAAGGTTTTGTTCTAGCTGTAGTTTATGGGATTTTACTGTTTTCAGGTTCTGCCAGTTGGAAAATAATTTCTGTAGCTTGCATTCTTCTCCCTTCACGGTCCCATAAATATGCAAAAAACCTACACTCTTCTGTGATGGTGGTACAGTTTTTCACTTTGCTCTAAAGGAGTGCATTTCTAGGCACAGATGCATCATGCATACATAACATGGTATTGCAAAATACGTGGGCAGCTCTTTGTTTGCTAGCATACCAAACTGTTCTTCAGGTACAAACACAGATTTTGTGCCAAGAATCAAGGCAGTCCCACTCAAAATCATTTAGAAAATTAAAATGTAGATGTCTGCTAGTGGAACTCAAACAATGCCCTTGAGAATGATATCAGAAATGAGCTTTTTTTTTATTATTTTCTTGGTTTTAGATGGTTAGATATAATAAGTTGCTCTGAAATCCAGGTGACAGATGCTAAACTTACATGAAATATTATGTTGCTATTGCAGGCAGGATAAAAGCTACCTTGTGATAAGGTAGGGGAAGTGTTGACGCTTTCAACCTCCCAGCCTTTCAGGGAAGCAGCAGGGAGCCAGCAAGGCTTGCTGAGCTTTGTGGAGCAGAAGAGCCAGATACCTGCATATCTTGGGAGCAAAACAATTTGCTAGGAGGGAGAGAAGGAGCTGGAGATCTGTCTGAGGCTGAACGTACCCTGAAGAAAGATGCATCTCAACTACTTTTTTGAAATGGATTTAGGGCTCAGTTTTCTTTGGTGTAAAATTGAGCTATTTTCTCATAATAAACAGTTCAACTCAAAGGAAAAATATATGAAATGCTGTTCACAGCTGATGCCCAGTGCAGTGCAAAGAAACAGCTGCAGCATGTGCTAACTTTCCACAGGGATTTCTTGAAGAAAATACACCTTTTAAGAGGGCATTTATGGCCCTATAGACATTGACCCTGAAGGAGAATTTAGGCAGTACTATAGTCTAAACAATATTAACATATCTTTTCTTACCATGGTATCAGTATATTCTTCCAGCTTTACTTCAGCAACCATCTTGTTATGCTGCAAAAAGAGATCTCGGAGGAAATCCTGTAGTAAGGAAAGAGACAAAGTTTACTCTTTAGAGTAGATTCAAGAAATAACAGTACGAAATCTGATTCAAAATCAGCAGGGTTGCATGAATCTAATTTCACATTCCTGATTAGTACTAGTGTCTTCAGTTTCACATAAAGTTCACATATTCTTAGCTGAAACATTCTTTTTTTCAAATAAATTAGAAAATAACCAAATTTCCCCAGGCAGAGCAGGCATACTGGAATAAGTCATAATTAAAGCACAAAATAAGCAAAAGATAACATAAGTCCTGCCATATTTGCTAAATGTTCTCAAATCAAAATATTTGCCATTCAGCAAAACACTTAAGCATCCACTTATGTCTCTGGTGGGGCTCAGGCTGGAGCCACATGCTGAGAGGTCAGCTGAGGGTCTGCAGACCACGGATGGACTTCTGTTCCTGGCCAGTTTCTGAATAGGCTTCTGCCTCAATAGCCTGAGCTTTAAAAAGAAATCAGTGTTCAGAAGATCTGCAGGCTCAGGAAGAGGTTATGAAGAAATTCCATTAAAAAAACAAAATGGCTTTGGCTCTGTTTAGCTGGGAGAGGCACATGTGCAAAGCCAAGTTGAGGCATGCTTAGGAGGCTTCTTGGGGGGCACAAGATGAGGAAAGCCAGGGCAACAACAGATTTGAAGGGGGAAAGGGATAAAACCAGACTGCCTAGATAAGCCTGGGGTTGACACACCAATGTTTGAGGGATGGTCTGCCATGTCAGTGGAGGTAGGGAATGGAGATCCACATGGCAGTGAAGTCACAGGGGTTACTAATGTACTAGAAACCATGGAAGTGCCTTAGAACGGTCACTTAGGAATTAGGGCTTCTCGCCCTAAAAAAGTGGTGGGATCAGTAGCCCAGCTGAAGTGCATCTACACCAGTACACGCAGCATGGGCAACAAACAGGGGGAGCCGGAAGCCATTGTGCAGTTGGAAAACTGCATGTAGTTGCCATCCTGGAAACATGGTGGGATGGCTCGCACAACTGGAGTGCTGCAATGGATGGGTATAAACCCTTCAGAAGGGATAGGCAAGGAGGGCGAGGCGGTGGGGAAGTCCTGTATGTTAGGGAGAGTTTTGACTGTCTAGAGCTTGACAGTGGTGATGAAAGGGTCAAGTGTTTATGGGTAAGAATTGGGGGAAGGCCAACAGGGCAGAAATCATGGTGGGGGTCTGTTACAGACCAGCCAACTAGGAAGAAAAAACAGTTGAAATATTCTATAAGAAGCTGGGAGAAGCCTCACAATCGCTAGCCCTTGTTCTTGTGGGGGACTTCAACTTCCCAGATGTCTGCTGGAAGTACAATACAGCAGAGAGGAAACAGTCCAGGAGGTTCCTGGAGTGTGTGGAAGACAATTTCCTGACACAGCTGGGGAGTGAGCCAGCTAGGGAAGGTGCCCCGCTGGACCTCTTGTTTGTGAACAGAGAAGGACTTGTGGGTGATGTGATGGCTGGAGGCTGTCTTGGGCAGAGCGATTGTAAATGATAAGACTTTTTGAAACTTGGGGAAGTAAGGAGTGGGGTTAGCAGAACAGTTGCCTTGGACTTCTGGAGGGCAGACTTTGGCCTGTTTAGGAGCCTGGTTGACAGAGTCCCCTGGGAGGCAGTCCTGAAGGGCAAAGGAGTCCAGGAAGGCTGGGCATTCTTCAAGAAGGAAATCTTAAAGGCGCAGGGACAGGCTGTCCCCATGTACCAAAGGATGAGCCAGCAGGGAAGAACAACAGCCTGGATGAACAGAGCTCTCTGGGTGGAACTCATGAAAAAAAAAGAGAATTTATGATTGTTGGAAGAAGGGGCCGGCAGCTCAGGAGGACTACAAGGATGTTGTGAGGTTATGCAGAGAGAAAATCAGAAGGGCCAAAGCCCAGCTGGAACTTAATCTGGCTACTGCTGTAAAAGACAATAAAAAATGTTTCAATAACTACATTAGCACCAAAAGGAGAGCTAAGGAGAATCTCCATCCTTTATTGGATGTGGGGGGAAACATAGTGACAAAGGCTGAGGAAAAGTCTGAGGTACTTAATGCCTTTTTTGCCTCAGTCTTTAACAATAAGACCAGTTGTTCTTCGGGTACCCAGCCCCTGAGCTGGAAGATAGGGCAGGGGAGTAGAATGAAGCCCTGTAAGACTTGGGGGAAGAGTGGCTGGAGAGCTGCCTGGCAGAGAAGGACCTGGGGGTGTTGGTTGGCAGCCGGCTGAACATGAGCCAGCAGTGTGCCCAGGTGGGAAAGAAGGCCAAGAGCATCCTGGCTTGTGTCAGGAATAGTGTGGCCAGCAGGAGGAGGGAGGTGATCGTGCCCCTGTACTCGGCACTGGTGAGGCCGCACCTTGAGTACTGTGTTCAGTTTTGGGCCCCTCAGTACAAGCAGGACATTGAGGTGCTGGAGCATGTCCAGAGAAGGGCAATGAAGCTGGTGAAGGGTCTGGAGAGCAGGTCTTGTGAGGAGCGGCTGAGGGAGCTGGAGTTGTTTAGCCTGGAGAAGAGGAGGCTGAGGGGAGGAGATCTTATCGGTCTCTGCAACTTCCTGAAAGGAGGTTGTAGCGAGGTGGGTGTTGGTCTCTTCTCCCAAGTGAGAATTGATAGGACGAGAGGAAATGGCCTCAAGCTGTGCCAGGGGAGGTTTAGTTTGGATATTAGGAAAAATTTCTTCACTGAAAGAGTGGTCAGGCATCGGAACAGGCCACCCAGAGAGGTGGTTGAGTCACCATCCCTGGAGGTATTTAAAAGACATGTAGTCATGGTGCTTAGGGACATGATTTAGTGGTGGACTTGGCAGTGTTAGGTTAATGATTGGACCTGATGATCTTAAAGGTCTTTTCCTACCTTAATGATTCTATTATTCTGTGATTCTATCCCTCCCAGCAGGGTCCCTGCTGCTGTACCACAAGCTGGAGGTTCCCCAGTCCTTAAACTCACTGTGAACAACCTAGAAACGCCATTAGTCAATCACACAAAAAGGCAGCAAATTGGTAAAACTGATGGAAAGTTTCCTGTTGATATCAATGACTTGTAGATCAACCCTAAACAGACTTGTTAAAATAACTTACTTTGAGCTCGCCAGCTGAAATAAATCCACTGCTATCAGCATCATAACTGCGCCAGATCTGAATGGAGACAGATTGATATGACCACGTAAATATTATAGTTAATCATCTGCTTGGGTGATAGACTATAATGATTCAAATCAGGACTTCCATAATGAGAAAGCTGTTGCATTATCCACTATTTAATTAATTGTAGACAAAATAAAACAAACTTCCCACACAATAGCTTTTACGCACATTTGGATACCGTACATGTGACATGCTGCTATCACATATTTTCTGCAGACAGACTGTCTATAAAAGATAAAAAGGACTAAGAATCTGCTCCATGTTTCTTACCTAATTTGTACATGCAGCTTCTCTTATTGCCCTGAGTAAAAGTCAAGGCTGTGCACAACTGGCCATTGATCTGCAGAAGTCCCCAGTTTGGGTGTGAAATAAAATGAACTCCAAGCAGTCTTAGATAAATTGAAATTCTGTGCTGGGATACTTAGGGACAGAGGGTGGAGGTAGTTTGGGCATGGTTAAGGAAACTTATGGGTTTGTTCTCCTGAGTTGGCCCAGCTTATGGAGACTTCCACCCCACACCCTGCCAGGATAATGCATCAGGGTAAAATGGTATAACCTTCTCTACCTGAACGAGTCAGAATGTGTTTTGTTTCCACAGTAGCCACCTATTTCCCATGCTGTGTTCTACGGAGGGTGGAAGTATACGTATTGAAGAAGCTGTTGGCATGCAAGGGGAAGAGACAATGTGGAGATACAGACCCGCATGAATTCCACGCTATTGTCCAAGGGAGTTTCCCGTCGGAAAAGCAGCAGAAAGTTCTCATCATCTGGCAAGATCATATTTGCAAGCTGGAAAAGAACCATATAAAATACCCCCAAAACAAACACAAACCATGAAAGTAAAGATATTAAAAACTTGGGGGGCTGTTGACCCAGTATAGGTAATATAAGCTGGTCATGTTGTTGCTTCGAAATAAACCCCAAACCCAGAGATGTGACTAATGTAGTACTCCATGACACTCATCCTCCTCCACACCCAGGCTCTATCTCCCCTATCTCCCAAGTTTGCTCTAGGTCC
This sequence comes from Phalacrocorax carbo, assembly GCF_963921805.1. Taxonomy (NCBI): domain Eukaryota; kingdom Metazoa; phylum Chordata; class Aves; order Suliformes; family Phalacrocoracidae; genus Phalacrocorax; species Phalacrocorax carbo. The sequence continues at coordinate 66,445,040 of NC_087514.1, read as the reverse complement.
TAATTCTCCCTCACTCTGTAACAGAAATCCTGGGCTGGGCCAGGGGAGAGATACCTCTTGGATTTGAAAGCGTCCATCTGTGCTGACATTGTAGGCAGACAAGAATTGCTCCTTCATCCTCTGAACTTTTTCTTCTGTGATGGTGTTCTGCCATGGGGAAAACAACATGCGCATGAAATCTCTCCTCTCTCCTCACTCACAGATAACCACCATGATTATTGCATCCTTACAGTCAGGAGCTAATGCTTCTAAAAGCCCACAAACATACCACCTTAGATTAGTTTTTGGAAATTAGTGCTATGTATAGCTTTGTAGCAATTAAGCTTTCAGTTGGAAGACCAGTGTTCGGAGACTCCAAAATATTTCAGTGACACCTGCTTCTTTAACCAGCTGTTCCCACTATATCACTGGGATTTGGTTTTGCAGGGGTTTCCATGTTGCTCATTTTCACCTTGTTCCATTCAGGAAGATGTCCTTATCCTTGAACTACAACCCTGTACTTCTTTAGATCATCAGCCTTGAAAGGTGTCAGTGGAGCTAGAGTGTTGCTTATTATTGCCTGGTTTAAGACCTGGCATCAAGCCCTGTCAGTGTTTCTGCATTAATAGTCTAGGATTTCAAGCAATTTGCATTCCCTTGCATCTGCTCAACCCCATGATCAATTTATACATAGTGAGGAGTTTTCAGGACTTCTCAGGTTTTATGTTTTGACAGGCATTGCTGTGACAGGTGAAATACAATGCTTAGGTTCACCAGTCATGATTTCTTTTTCTTAGCAGTAACCTTTAGGGTATCTGGTCTGACTGGGCTACACAAAGTACAATTTTCCTATCCTGGGGTCAAGCTTCTGGTCAGATGACCTTTGTGGCTGGGCTGGGAAGCTCACCTAGTTACTATCTCCCAAGCAATAATGAAGTCCATCTTTACCCTCCACACCTGCACTGAGCAGGTCCTGGATCCTCCCCCCATCCCATGAGAGGCGGCCCTCTCTGGGAGGGCAGGGAGGAAGGAGGATAACCCAGATTGGCTTTTGGCATATTTTTGTAGCATTTTTTGCAAGAGAATAAATTAAGTTCTTCCCTACCCCAAAGAAAAACATTTCAAAGGTTTTATCATTTCTATGTCCAGACAGAGTTGGGACTATAGCTGTGTCTTCCTGGGTCTTCTAACCCAGTTTCTCGTAATTTCAGCTACTATTACAGGCTTATGAGATTGTACAATTCCTTTCTTAATACTGTGACACAAGACCACGAGTGACTTTCTCCGTGTTACTCAGCGCATACGTCAGTGCAGCCTGCCTGGATGTTCAGAAGCTAAGCAAATAGAAATCTCTCAGGGAAGGACACTCTCTGTTGCCCTGTCCTGGCAGAGTGATCAGTGGGCGTGCACGCTCTGCATGATGCCCTGGATGTAGCATGTCCAGGCTTCAGATTATTCATTGCCTTATGTGGTCCTTTAGGCCCTGATTCTGCAGAGCGTGAACTGGAGCAGCAACTGTGCTGCTCTGCAAAAAGTTGCATGGGGTGGAAGGAGAATTGCCTGCAAGGTTTGTCACCTCTGAGCAGAGTAACATGGCTGGGCTGCACACACAGCAACTGCAGCTCACGTTCTCACTTCAGAGAGGTATTTGAAACCACCACACTGGAAACTGAACATGCCTTACACCCCAAAACTTCCTCGGCCATACCCACATTCAGTAGTAGCCAGGTGATGACAGCAATTTCCAGCTGCTCTCAGGCAGTACTGCTACACAGCGTTTGCTCAGCAGCAGCTGCCACAGTCGGTGACAGAGCTGTAGAGGCATACTCTGATGTCACAGATGAGGTAATCAAAAAGAAAATGAAGTATCTTCTGCTTAGGCTTATTATGCCACTTTGCACCCACTTTGTCACTAGCTTTCCCCACATATTTAGATGGGACTGGTGTTTGCAGCCTTAATCTGCTGCTAGTAATAACAGAAAAAAGATATCTATAGGTAGATGGATATACAGATAGTATGACTGGTCAGTTATGGTATACTTAAATTTGCCTTCACCTTATTTCAGAGGAGGCTCAGAGTTAATGTGCAGTTGCCTGCACAAAGTCATTATAGGCTTATACAGAAATCTTTAATAGCATTGTCAGTGCAGAGCATCCTACATTGAAATCAGGGGACAAAGGGTTAATTGGCTTTGGATTGTAAATGTCACATCAAAATAACCAAGAGAGAGCTCTATTTAGAACAAGTGAAACTCCTCCACCAAGAGTAATACAGGAGTAGGATGTGCCAGGTGCTGGAAAATTTGGGAATCTGGGAGCAGGAATGGGACGATAGGGGCACACATGTAGCTCTTTGCAGGGCAGGTGGAACTGTCCCAGCATTGATCTTGCAAAGACATGCCCAAGGTAGCGGTCCCCCTCCTGGGGCCTGCCTGGTGGTGGCCCTGAGTAGGTCTCAGGGCGTGGCTGCAGGATGCTCCATCCCTGTGGTGGTGGCCAGCAAGCCCCGTGGGCTGCATGGCCCAGCGCCCGCACCACTGCCCCGGGTGGTGCTCGCTGCCGGCCCTGCTGCCTGCAGGCATCAGGGGCGCAGCACGCCACTGACCGCGCACATGCAGTTTTCTTTCCCCTCAGCATTACAACTCAACCTCATGCTATTTAAATTGCCTTCTGATGGCACCTTGATGCTTTGAGACACCTCCCCGGCATTAGGCAAGCCTATCAGTTGCTGACTTCAATCGGCTTGCAAAGTACTCTGAAATTATCCTCCTCCGTGCCCAGTAGGATACGTTATTTCTGAAACTATAATCATAGCTGATAGTTGAAAAGTGTGCTGTGGGGTTCAGAGTAGTCATTTGTTAAGAAAGCCTATCGCTCAACTTCGCGTCAGCTATTAACCACCACTCATTGAGCTTTTTGTGGCAGGAACATTATTATCTGCATAAAAATAGGACTGCCTCCTTTTTTATATATATTTTTAACTGATTTAAACTATGGGGTGCATCAAGTAAATACTCAAAATACAATATTTACATAGCTCCAATAGCTTTTAGTCCAAGGGGTTACACTACAGTGGATTTTTCAAATTGGACAATCTCTCCCTGTTCATAAATATTCTACTTACAAAACACAAGTGGTAATGGATCTACTAAACCCCAACCTTTACTCCCAAAGAATAAAAGTGAAGTAAAAGATTCTGTGCAAACTGGCTCTCCCAAGATGCATGCTCAAGGCAGAATTATTTGCGTGTTACAAATTTTTACACTGAGAATGATACATCTTGGTTTATGACCATTAAGATTCAAAGGTGACCTTTATGTTTACTAAAAAAACCCCATCCTAGAAGATTTTTTAAAAAATCAAATAAGCCATGTCACTTCCAAGCAGAAACTAAGGCTGGGTGACCTCGTCTCCAAGATTGTCCTACTGGTGCTGCAGACCAGTAGCTTGCTCTGATTGTCTTTCCATTCAAAAAAAAAACATTTAAAAGGTCAGAAAAAACCCTCCCACATAATCTGCATGATTTGTTCCCCTTGCCCAAGCAAGGACACAAACTGCAGACTCCTGCTGTATTTGCTGTCTCTGTAATCTGATTTTGGAGGTCTGCAGCCTCTGGAGGGGCAGCCTGGGCAGGCTGCAGGACAGAGCCAGGACAGTGGGGCAGGTGGCTGGAGCTGCCGATCCCTCCCTGAAGGTTTAGGGAGCAGGTTCAATGCTCTGGCTTGTTTAGATTTTGTTCATGTATGATTTTGCCTCCAACTCAGGGCTGTGGAGTTGCTACAGTGAGGCAGCAACACTGGGAAGCTTCTGAGTGGTTCAGCAGAAGCCTCACGCCTAGACAAGAGCACGCTCCAGAAACAGAAGGAGGAAAGTATTTGGACAAAAGTACTGTCTGTGTAATATTCCAGGATTTATGGAGCTGAGGTAGGTTTTTACTAGCCAAACATCGTGCCCTTGGTCTTATTTTTACTGGTGCAAGTCCTGGGAGCCCTAGGAGGGGACAGCTTAGCTGGGACTCCAAGCTCTGCTGAGAAGAAAGGAGATGGACAGAGACAAATAGCAAGTAAAGCCAGTCAGCAGGGAAATAGAGACAATATGGGAGCTATTAAAGTTTTTAAAAGCCTTGTAGATGTAGCAACCAATTACAGACATGTAAATATAGTAAGCAGATTTTTTTTTCAGTAGTATTGTTGGTTTGTACAGACAAGATTTAGGTATCCCTACAAGGGATACAATTAATATTGCCAGGTTAGAAATTACAGTTGAGGCAGTTTCTGCAGGCACGGCCTGGGCAGGGATCCAACAACCAGCCCGCGGTGTGAGAGGGCATTCCTCACCCAGCACTGGGGATGGGGCTGAGCTGGGATGCCGGAGCAGGCCGGAGCAGTGAGAGGCTGCACAGGGGTACTGGTTGGCCTGGGGGCCTACAGGGACCCCCTTGCTGCCTCGGCCACCCTGCAATGAGGGGAGGCCAAAGGTAAAGGCTTGGCAGCTTGCTGTTCAAGAGGCCAGATTTTTTTATTCTCTGCCTTCGGGCTCACACAAATATTTCCTTGCCTCCCAGATCAGGGAAAGACCTATGATAGAGGAAGAAAGATCTGGAGCAGAAGAGGAAGAAGGGGAGACCTTCAGGCAGGCACATGCAGGGATGAATGGCGTTTACACAGAAACACAGGTGCTGCACCAAGTGCTATGGCCACTGGCTTCCCCAGGAAGTTTGTTTTTCCTTGCTTCCCTTTAATTATTAACTCTCTGTTGAACTACAGATTGCAACAAGCAGGAAAGCGTAAAAACCAAATGCCTCAGGCTCACACTCCATTTATTCAAGCTCTATGAATTACAGGGGGAGCAATAAAAAAAAAAAAAACCCACCACCTTTCTTCTCTGGACAGCAACTGTACAAATAGCATGATACACATTCGTGCCTCTTGTCTCTATGAGCTGGGTGAGGGGGAAATGGCTTTGCAGGAAGAAAACAGCTGTAGTTGAACACAGCTTTCTTCATCAGAGCTAGTGCCAACTTGACTATGTTGCCTGTCTCAAGCAGAGCCCCCCCCCCCCCAGTTTCAAAGGTTTGCAAAGCTTTCTCAAGTGTTCACTCCTTGGGCTAAAATTCTGCAGACTTGTTAGCAGCTAGGTAAAATTTTCCTTTTGTGAACACTTAAGTGAACGCTGTTCCTTCCTTTCTGGTAGCTGTTTGCATGGGGAGGCATTTCTTGTCGTTCCTTGCTTTCCCTGCTGCATGCAGGGAAATTCTCCTCCCTGCATTTCTGGAGGAGAATTTAATCAAGAGGTAATAGCCCTAATTGACAGAGGAGCACATTTTCCCCTGAATTGCTGCCTACTTAAGGCAGAAACATCTATAAAGATCTTCATGCTTAGCATCAGTCAATGCTGTAATGAAGAGGATTCTCTGCCAGAGTCTGGAAAACATACCTGAACTAGGACCTGCCTCCAATTTGCTCAGGGTTGGGCTGAGGAAGAGTGTGGTTGCTGGTAGAGCAAATGCTTGGCAAGAAAGGGTCCTGCAGCAGAAGTAAACCCCCAACAATGTATTTCTGATGCTCATTTAAGGGAAAAAAATCCCAACCCTCTGTTAATTTCCATGAAATATGATCTCCATTGGACTATAATGACGATGGGAGCTAGCCTGGAATGGAGAGATGCTTTAACGCCTTTTCAGGCTGCTTCATATAAGTTGTAGATCTTCAGCTGCCCTGGTCCCTCACAGGTCAGATGCCCTGTGGTTTCCAAGAGCTGCTGCATGTTCTCACTGTCCAGTCAAGAAAGAAATCCTTATTACGTACCGCAAGGAGAAGGCCATGTCATTTTTGTCCCCATAAAAGCACACAGTTTAAAATATTGCTGTGGCTTTGTTCATACATTTCTCAGGGTTAAGGAGTAAATTTCTTACTATGGATGCTTTTCCACAGAGTTTTGTAGAGAAAAGCTTCTATGCTTCAAGTTGCTAAAACAAATCAATTTTCTGCTTTCTCCTTTCCATGTTCAGTCTTAGTCTTCCCTTGTGTGAAAACCCTTTAGAAATATTTTGCATCACAAAGGTAATCTGGTTTTTAATGCTGTTTGTAATAATGGAAAGGCCATGCTCACTTTTTTTTTTTTTTTTAATCTCCACAGCATTTAATTTTTTTGTCATAGTTGGTTATGACTCTTTGGAAACCTGGCTGAAATCTGTCTTCTTTGTAACCCATGCCTTTTACATTGTCACACTCTTTGCCTCATGCTGTCAAATTAAATTTCTGCTCCTTAAGGGATCCATGAGCTTGGCAGCAGCTTGCCATGATGAAAACACAACTATGAGTCATTTGTTTTGGGGTGTAAAAAAGTGAATGTATGGAGCAGTCTGGAGCCTTTCCTACTTGATGAAAGGGGATGTCTCATTTAATTCCTGCTGATCAAGACAGTCTTGTCATAAATTGATTTTTTTTTCCTTCTTGACACGATTTTTGGAAGCCGCTATATTGACGAGGATATAAAAAGCAGGAGGAAACTAAATGTAAGTGACTATTATAGCCTGATTCTTGAAAAAACCTGAGGCTTATCTGAAAATGCTGGCTTGAGCACATGTTTCTCCTAACAACGGTTTCAGCCAAATATGATAGAAGGGCAAAGGGTCCCAGAGATATCAAGTTCCTACGAGATGTATGAAAGTAAATTATGTCAGCCAAGAAGGCTAGTTGGAAAACGAACTCAACAACTATTACCATGCCAAAAAACACACAATACAGACAGGAGGCCAGCAAAGACAGGATGAGACATCACCTTGACTGAGACACTTTGACCTTAGAAGAACCCTTTTTTTGCCAAACATTTCTGCTGTAAATCCCATAGCATTAAAAAAAAACTTAATCACATGAATTACTTCATTTCATCCATGTAGTTGTACATTGGATTGCCTGCATTAATGTGGGATTTCACCCTGCAGCTCCTGGGCCAACTTCTTATTTGGGTCAAACTGCAGTGCTATCACCCGAGAATTTGGCCCTGTATTTTGGTTAGGATTTACTGTAATCCTGCATTCTACAATAGATGAGCACTTATCCTGTCATCCCACGCTGTGTTTTGGTTCCTTTTTTAGCTCTCATCAGCACATATGTGGAAAATATTTCTTCATGTAGAAGACAGCAGCAACAAAGGCTATTACAGCCTTCCCTGTGCCATCGCGGTTTTGTGGTTAGGCTTTGGACAGGTTCTTTGTTCTGCCCTTTCCACTAGGCTGAAAGTTTTTTGATACGCCTTCAGGCAATGAGAACACATCATGCCTGTTTTTTCCCATAGGTATGTTGAGTTTTCATTTAGAGATACTTCCAGGCACTTGCAGTGCCCTGCCTTAATGTGCAGGAACAGGAATAGCAACTGGTCAGGCTAATCAAGGCTGACAAAAGTCACACCTAAAGAAATAACTGTATTTGGCAATAATCAGAATCATAGAACAGTTTGGATTGGAAGGGACCTTAAAGATCATCTAGTTCCACCTTCCCCTGCCATGGGCAGGGACACCTTCCACTAAATCAGGTTTCTCAACACCCCACCCAGCCTGGCCTTGAACACTTCCAGGAAGGGGACATCCATCCACAACTTCTCTGGGCAACCTGTTCCAGTGTCTCATGACCCTCACAGTAAAGAATTTCTTCCTTATGTCTAAATAATCAGGAACAACACAGGGTTTAGATTTCTGAATTAGTCTGGAGGAAGACGCAAGATTAATGCTTTCTGCTAGAGATCTTCCTGCTGTTGACCTGCTGGTCACCGAAGACCTGGTCTGTGATCCTCAGTCTTTTGGGGTGGTAAAACATAAGGGAAATTTGCTTTGGATGGCTTTGAGGCTGACTGATATTTTGGCCATTAAACTTTGTTTGAATGGCAAGCAGCTGCATTCCTGATCATGCTAAGTTAAACACATAATTTAGATAGACAATACACTCTGCAAGGCAAGGATGAAGTGCTAGAGTAGCTGGAAGCTGTTCATCTTTGGAAGTAAAAGATGGAGGTAAAGACTTTGGAAGTAAAGACAAATCCATTATGGCTGTTCAGGGTGAGCTCCTGAAGATTAACTTCAGTCCCTTCCAGTCATAACTATCCAGGTGGTTTGGGGGCAGGACAATTACAACAAGGCTAATACCTGTCCTGCCTGATCAAATTTACACTTCAAAAATGTTACACGTCGTCCTTTACACACTTACAGTTAGGTGAGGGCAACTGTCTTCTATCTGAAAATCTTCTGCCTAATTTTAGTATAATTTAAGCAAAGTGAAATACTTTTCTGTGAAAGCCCTGCAAGCATAATGGCAATGCACATTTCCCTCTGTGTCTGCCCAGACATCATTGGTTTTATGGAAACTGTCAGTAATCCAAACCCAAAATCTATAGCCATTCACCTATAAGACTCTTCTTGTCTAATTATTATGAGAATATACATAAAGCTTCATTAAAACTATAGCAAAAAGCAAGCAAGGAAGATCTTAAATTATCTCTATACAGAAACAAAGATGTACAGCAATACAGGAGAGAAAGGCAGGGGCTGTAGTTCCTGTTCCAATAAAAGTACTTCTTCAGTGATGAAAGAAACTGTCCTTTCACTAAGTTCTCACCTCAGTATACAAACTTCTAGCAAATGCATGGAATGTGTCCATAATGTAGAGGAAGTTTATGAATGAGCAGAAGAGAGCACAGGCAGCTCACAGCAGCCATGCAGCAGCAGGTTGGAAGCTGGAGGCTCAAATGATTAGAGAAGTCATAGGAGTAACAACGGCAGCAGAAGGATAACACCAGCAGTTCACAAACCTGTGCTGGTGTGTGGCTGAATTATCCTCGCTTCTGCCTTATATCCCCCAAACCACAGAAGCCCTGCCAGCTGATGGAGAATTTATATAAATTTTACTGTTATAAATCCCCTGTATTTCACTGAACCCTTATGGATAGGTAAGATGCACCTGCAAATTGAGACATTTTCTTAGAAAGAGAAGAGAAGAGAAGAGAAAAGACTGAACTATTTCAGTTGGCAGGAACCTACAATGATCATCTAGTCCAACTGCCTGACCACTTCAGGGCTGACCAAAAGTTAAAACATGTTATTAAGGGCATTGTCCAAATGCCTCCAGAAATCACCCATTGCTGGAGCAGGAGACAGAAAGCAGCATCTGGGGTTTGGGTTGCTTTATTGTAGGTCTACCTTTATTGCAAAGTTTCCCCCTGCTCCCCACCCCCCCTAAATTCTTGAAGGTCCAATAAATGATGGTGAATTAGCCTCTCTTGCTGGATGGTATTTCAAGTCTCCTTCCTTGCTCAGAGCCATCAAGAAGAGCTGTGCCTCTCAGCTTCCCAACAGGCTCCCTTTTGCATTGTTTTCCCAGCTGCTCCCATCCCCTGATATTTAGTGTCAGCTGGGGATGCTGCAGAGTAGCTGGGAAGAAAAACAGAGCTGAAGGACTACAGTGGTCATTAAGAAAAATAACAGCTTAGAGAGTGCAGGCTGAAAAAATATAATTATGAAGCTGTTTGCTATTCAAGCAGAGACAACTTCCAGTGCTGATACCGTTATTTATCACTCATATAGCACTTCAGGCACAGTCACTAATTAATCCTTGTGCCACATCTGGAAGTTATGCCAGTGTATTACTGTCTCCCCCTTTTACTGTGCAAGGAAGCAGAGACCTTAAGAGCCCAAAGAAGAAGTAAAGGTCAAAACAAGCACTAAAGCAGAGAGAAGCTCAGTCCCAGCTCACGGCTTGTATCACGAAGGACACTTTTTTCTGTAGGATGGTGAAAACCAGTGCGAAGGGGAGCCTTTACCCCTCCCATTATAACCACGAGCTTTTACAACCTAAATCCCATGAAAAAGCCACAAATGGCTCAATGTTGTCAGACAAACTCATTGTGCAAATGTAGTAGAGACCTTTGTTTGATCCAGGGCTACAGGCAATCTCCATACCTGGGGGAGCGGGGCAGGGGACTGCTCTCAGTATCCCAGGACAAAGCTCCCCTTGGGTTTTCTGCCACCGAGGCAGACCCCTCTGCCTGCCGCCCGCTGGACAGGAGATGGTTTTGTCCCTACACAACCGTGAGAACCGAAACCAGACTGCTGGCAAAGGGGAACAAGGCAACGCATCATCTTATCACGCACTGTGATACTGCTTGAGGGGAAATACTGCCAAAAATAGGCAAGAAAACCAGGGGAGAAAATCAGAAATGCTTGAGAGCCTGTTTGAGCACCCTGGCAGTTAGTGAGCACTGCCTTCCAGAATTAGCACATTTCTTCTATTTAATAGGGTGAGGGGGAGTTGGTTCTTTCTTCACTAAGTTTGTGTTAAGCTTTTTCTTTAAATGGCAAAACCTAGACAGAAGCAGCAAAGGCGGTGCAAGCTAGATGAGGGTGCTTGCTTAAGCTGGAGTCATCTGAGCAGTGACTTTTGGCAATCAGTGAAACTGTTGTTGATTTCTCAAAGGAGAATAGCTCATTGCTAGAACACCCTCATTTTACATGTTCTGTGTGCTGATACCTACCACAGTATAACAGAGTTCACTCTGATGTCAGCAAGACCACAACAACTGCTGTACCGCACTGGGTTTGCATCCCAGCTGGTGTGATGCTGTCTCCAAAATCTCATGTGGGGGATGTGCAAGGCACTATGGGCTAGTGTGGGGCTGGAAGGCTCCTCTTGACCTCTCATCATTAGGAAGCTGCCTGCAGTGTGAGATCCCCAGCTAAACGTCAGTCTTATCACCAGCTATAGCTCACTCTAGAGTGCTCCACTTGGAGGTCCCTTGCTTCAGCCACCCGCTGCAGCACTGAGCTCTGCAGCCTCAGCTTAAGCCTCTCCTTCATCATCTCACGTTTGTTGTCACTGGGTTCATCTGAGCGTGCTTTGCACTGCTGTTTCAAAACCCCAAGACTTGCAGCTCCCAATTTCATCTTTTGCTCCTGGTTAAACGATCATGAGCTTTTCAGTTTCTCTCCAAACCAGTTTTTCTGTGTCCCTAATGATTCTTAGCGCTTATTGTTGAATCTTTTTTGGTTTGCTTTAAAGCCTTTTTATGTGCCTATCTGTTCATTGAACCATCCATACTCTAGAAAGACAATTCTGCAGAAACTGCCAATATTTCAATCCCAATTTACTTGCAAATTAAACAAAAACATGCTTGAAAAATTATTCACTGCTTCTATTTTTTTATTGTAGCCCCAAAGATCCAGGAATCCTAATTGGCTTGTAAGCATAATTCTGATTTTACACTTGATAGTCATGAATTTATGCCTTTTATCAGTTACCTTTTCTCTTTTTGTTAATTACTTTTTGCTTAAAGGAATTGTTTCATCTCTGGTTTCTGGCACACTCTCTCCTTTCATTTGGAAGATGCTTACTCCTTTTCTCTTCCTAGCTGGGCACATGCTGTGTAGCGAAGATGTTAAGCCTGTTAACAGAATATATTCTTTATGTACTTCTGAGCAGCTGACTTGAGTGGCAGGATTTCTCCTTCACTGATGGTGACAGTCAAAGGCAACGTATGACTGGGAGCTGAGGAAACCAGCCCCTGTAAGTTGTTGTGCAACTTCTGGTAGAACTGAGATGCAGAGAGTGAGAGAGGGGAAATGCTGCCGAGAACAGGAAGGGAAACCAGGTGAGAAACCCAGAAACACTTGAGAGCCAGGTCTTGACCTTACAAGCAACAGAATTGACTCCTGTTTGGCTTCTAGCTATTTTTGGCAATACAGACACATGTGTCTTCTTCCTAAACACCATTTAAAATTAATGACAGTATATTTGTTAAAAATTGACCTTGGACAGAAGCCTATAATTTTAGCAAAACTAATCAGCACTCGCTTGAATAAATAATCACCGTTGTCCTCCCCCTTGCTCTGCCAGACTATGTGGTGGTGCTTTTTCGTTTGTTTCTGTTCAACAGCAGTAAATGACTTTCTCTCCAGGCTCCCAACCAGCCCCTTCAGCCAGTGCCAGCTGCAGTCTCACCGTGACAGCAGCTGTTGGACTTGAAAACAAACAATCAAACTTCTCAGGCGATTGCACTTGTTGTCATACCTGCTTAAACGCCACCTTGTTGCCAAGAGAAAAGCTCTTTACCTCAGGGATTGCTAAGGGCGCGGGCAATCAGAGAACAACAAATACAAATCAGCTCTCAGCATAATGACTTCTTTACTTGGACTTGACACACAACTAATACGGCACGGAACTTACTTCTGGTCCCAGTTTCTCCAGGAGATGATGAAAAAAATTGTCCAGCTCCTTCCCTTCTATGTAACCATTGTCTAAATAAAAGTCAAATATATTAATGGTCAGGTAGTACTGACAGGGAACCAGGTCGTGTGTGGCGTGCAGGGGCTCAAGGCTGCATGGTAGGGGTCTCAGCTGGGGGCCCTGCCTGCCCACTTGGGGGGGTTCCTGTTCATTTGGATCAGTTCACATGTATGTGGGTGCTGGGCACAGCATTGTGGGGCTCCCTTAGGAGCTTTCCTTACAGAAAACTTATCAGGAAAACACCCAACAGATTGGGACCACAATAGGGAATAGCAGAAGGATCGGGGAGGTGATGAAAAGGCAAAAATTTGGGGGTGAAAAGCAGGCTTTTCAGACCTGATATTAGGGCATGAGGAGGAGAAATAGGGGGGACCCTGAAAAACCTGCAGGACCCCTTGGGGGTGAAGCCTGGACACACTGGCAAGCACCCACTCGTGCAGGCACCCACAGACACTGCACCCACCTGCATGCACACCCCGACGGGCACCCAGCCAAATGCCCACCCTCCCCTCACAGGGCGCCCACCCGCGTGGGCAACCCCTATGCGACACCCACCCAGACGGACGGTCACCCATCCACCCCAGCACCCACACACAGTACCCGCCCGCGGGGGCACCCTCTAAGCAGCAGCCCCCCCCCAAGGCGGGTGCCCGCCCCGCCGAGCAGACACCCCCGCGTGGGCCCCCCCACGCGTGTCCCTTCGCCCCCCACACCGCGGCCGGCCCCACTTGCCGTCGGCGTCGAAGCGCCTCCAGGCGCCCAGGAAGGCGGCGGCGTCGAGGCGCCCCGCCGCGACGCTCTCCATGGTGCTGCCGGCGGCGGCGCCCGCCCCACGCAGCCCCCACGCAGCCCCCACGCAGCCCCCACGCAGCCCCCACGCAGCCCCCACGCAGCCCCCACGCAGCCCCCACGCAGCCCCCACGCAGCCCCCACGCAGCCTCTGCCCGCGGCCTGCCGGCGGCCCTGGCTTTGAGGGCGGTGGCCCCGCCCCGGGGGCGGAGGGGGGGAAGCCCCCCCCCACGCGTGCCGCACGGCCCCGCGAGGCACGTCCCACCTACCCCTCGCCCGCCCGCCCCCGGAGGCGCCCGCCCGCACGGATCCCGGGTGCCCGGGGCGGCCGCGGAGCCAGGCCCGGGACTAAGCCAGGGTGTGCTTGGGCACGGGTTTTGGCAGGAGGGCTCTCAGCCGTGCCAGCGGGCTGGGGAAACAGCCGAGCCCGCAGCCACCGCCTGGCGAGAGCCGCGCACCGCTCGGCGGGCAAGCTTTAGAGTTTCACAACTCCCCGAGCGAAGGCAGAAGTGCCGGAGGAAAAAGTGAGACCTCAGAGAAAAAGTGGTGTTTCGGGGTTGGGGGGGGGGGGTCAAAGCAAGTTTGCCGAAACTCATAACCCTTCTCCTCAGTTTATGAAAACGAAGCAGCGGCAGGCAGGGATCTCGTGTCACCTCCTCATCCCTCCCAGCCCCCAGGAGGGTTTCCCTCACAGGAATGAAGAGCCACAGCATGAAGGGAGATGGAAATCTGCACCCTCTTCCTCCTGTAGTAGTAACCAAAAGAAGAAACCTTGGGGTTAGAGGTGTCAGTGCGCATAAAGAAAGGCTGATATTTATATTCATGATGGTCCTGCTTGGGACTACGTGTGATCTGAACGTCACCTGTATATTATTCTGCAGTGATTTCAAGTATCTGGGACTGGGCTCTGTGTCCTTTCACGTGCTCCCAGAATCGTTTCTAGACTATTATCTCCTTTGAGATCCCTTACAGAGAGCTTTTTCCAGGTTGCTTTTGATTCAATATATTCATTTCAACTTTATGCAAATGCCGATTCCTTTAGAGACGCTCTCAGAAGCAGAGCAGAAAAGGCTTTTAAAAAGTATTTGATGTTTGCCCTGAACAGGCTCCTATTTGATCTCGGGGGGGGGGGGGGGGACACGACGACACACCAAACCCTGAAGAATTAAAAGTTGCATTTTACTCAGAAAATATCAGGTCAGCAAATTACATTGTCTCAGGGAGACCACAACAGCAATGTCCAGCTTTTCCAGTGCACAAAGGGAAAGGAGCCACTGTGGAGCTGACGCCTTTAAGCAGCAGCGTGCGAGTGGCTCGGTACGGGGGTTCCCTGGCCAGCAGCCCAGCATCACCTTCGATCTCCAGAAAAACGATCGTCAAGATGTTAATGCAACGGCAAGGCTAAAAGCAACCCCCAGGTTTCATGAGCGTGCTCAGACGGACGACCCCAGCACGCGAGAGGAGCGTTACTCAATAGGTAACCACTCACAGGGAAGTGTAAATTTTTAGGGGACACCTGCACAGGTCCTTTGCTGGCATGACCAGCTGCTCCACAGGTTTCTTTTTGACCCGCTCTTGCCTCGCTGCCAAAAGGCATTTCTGGCCCTGGGGTGACGGCTGCCCCACAGAACCACCCCCCTGCAGCCTCTTCTCCCCAGTGCTTCCCACCACGGCTCCCCAGCAGCAGTGGTCTCGTGTGCCCCACGGGAGCTGCCCGAGCTCCTGCGTGGGATGAGGTCACCTGGCGCAGCTCTATGGCATGGTGGGGCATGAAGGCCACGTTTTGGCCCCATCTCTCTTCCCGGGACCCTGAGCCCATCTGACTCAGCCAGGGAATGCCCTGATCCATGTATTTAGCAAAGAGCCACCCATCAGTTTCTAGCATGGTTTGTAACCTGGCTGTGGAAAACATCACCATGGCTGATACCAGCAAGGGTCCTTGGTCCTATGAGCATGACAACTACTTTCATACTGAAAATATTCTTAATAAAATTAACTTAAGGGGAAATACTACCCATGTTTTGAAATACTTGCAAGGGGAAGCACCCTGCCATTCGACAGGGACAGACAGAGAGGTTTTATGGGAACTGATTAAAAACTCAGGGCATTGAGAAGAGCTTGTCACAGCTGGTTCTCCCCCATGCCCTCACAGGAGGAAGAGCAGGAAAGAAGCATCACCTTATTTAAACTGCCAATATTTATTCAGGACCTCACACAACCTCAGTGAAACCAGGTCAAGGTTGGAGACAAAAAAGGACCTTAAGGCTTAATGGGCTGTCACAAAAACTCATTGTTACCTGTGCATGAGGGTGTGGATGATACGTGTCCATCCATCTGAGCATCCCTGTCCCCCCACCCACCTGCAGCGCTGACTGCCTGCCCTGGCAGAGGGAGGCTTTGCTCTCACACAGCAGCAGAGCATGCTTGCAATGGCGGGAGAAAGGAGCAGAGCTGATGGCCTCCTCCTGTTTGCACCAGCTATGCCGTTGCTTCCCCAAAAAAACCCTCCACGAACATACCCCATAGACACATCTCTTAACCACTCTGTCCCCGCCATGTATCGCACAAGATAGATTTAGGGGTCTTAGGGTTGGAATTGCAGAAATTTAGCCCGGATGCGTTCCTGTGCCCCCTGCTCTGGGTGTCCCTGCTCAAGCAGGGGGGTTTGGATGAGATGATCTCCAGAGGTCCCTTCCAACCCCTGCCATTCTGTGATTCTGTGTGATTCTGTGAACCAGGTAAGCTTAGAGAAATCCCAGCATGCAGCAAGGATCCGGCTGCCCCACTGCATAGCTAAAATGGGGTTTGGCTTCTCCAATTGCTTTAGGTGACTCAGTAAAGCATGAATGAAAAAAAAAAACAGCTCAAAGCAACTTTTACTGGTTCAGCAGGGCTTTCTGCAGGGCACCGTAAATTTCAGGAGCGTATTGAACTGTGGATCTATTGCCGTTAGCCTTAAAACACAGACCAAAGATAGCTGCTGTGTGTACAGCTCACCTACCAAACTCAGCAGCGGCTCTGCCTTGGCTTATTTTGTTAAAGGAATAAGTAAGAACTAAAGGCAGGCAGTATTTTAGAAGTAGGGAATGCTTTTTATTAAGGACTCCTGCTTCAGCTCCGGCCTTGCACTGTGCAGTAACACTTGAGGTAGAAGATCTCAAATCCGTGTTTTGAAAAGCTGAAAATAAAAAAAAAAAAAGGCAATTGAATTCTTTTGCTTCAGAGCATTACAGATTTTTAAAGATAACCACACCAGTGTCCCATTATTTTTTCCTTACGTTCAGAAATGGCTTTAATGTAATAATACTTGACAGGATGATTTTTTCCATTAAGGCTTTGTGATGGCAGATCATTAGTTCAGATGTTTCTTTTATTGGTTTATTTTCAGATTATGGCAATTAGACATCAAAGAATAAAAAATGTCCCCTTTTTTAATGTGAATCTGGGTGTGTAAAATAGCTTTGAAAAAGCATAAAAATAGCTTTTTTTTCCTGGAAAACTTGTTTTCTCTGTGATCTGTGAGGCTCCTGAACAATGCAACCAAAAAATTGGGATACAGATAAGTAAGACTCACTAAGAAGCGGAAATGAACAGTAACTCTTCCCTCCTTTCAGCTCAGGCGGTCTCATCTTGGTGGGTACCAGCCCTCGCTCCCCCGCTCAGGGAGCCCATGACCCCACTTCTGCACCTTCCCAGGCTCCCTGACAGGTGCGTCTCTTCCACAGCACCCCTCACCCTTCCCAAAATCCCACCTTGAGAAGTCCCACAAAGACGTTCTTGTCTTCAAAGAGGAGAAAATACCCCAGATATGCCCTGACTTCTGTGGCATTTGGCTCTTAAATGAATGTGCTTCAGCAGGTGCCTTCATGCTGGAAGCATTCGCACGGCCATTTTGCGGCCCCGCTGTGGGTTGGGGAGCCACAAGCAACGCCGCATTATTTACCTGATAATAAATTTTAAAATGGCAATTTTTCCCAAGTAGGGAGCAGAGTAAGGAGCACGTGGCCAAACCCCAGGCTGGCTAGCTTCGTAGAAAGGCTTAATCAAGCAACTGGAAATGGGAAAACCCGCATAAAAGTGCAGATTGATGATTTGGAAACAGAAAAAGGAGCAGCCAACAAATGCCTTTTTCTTTGGGCCAGACTCGAAGTAATGATGTCACACATCTGGGTTTCCATGACCAGAATAGGGAACCAAAAAAAAAACCAGCATCTGGATTTCTGGCACGACTTTGTCCCTCACCTTTTCAGAAGATAATTCAAGTAGACCCAGACATGGATTTATAAATGGAAATAATCTTCCTCATCAAATGGCTTCAGCTACCCTCAGCTTTGCACTGACCGGAGATGCCGAGGAAGCCACCGCTGGCACCCAGCAGTGTTTCCTCCTGCACTGAGCGTGTGTTTTGTAGGTAGTTTGGGTCCTGCAGGAAGCCCAAGCCGGGATTCTGGGTGCAACCCATTTTCCCCAGTACCTGGTTTGCGTCAGCGGGGTGGGAGGCGAGGGTGCCGCTGAGCTGCTGCGCACAGCTGGGGCTGCAGAGGGTGGGGAGGATGTGTTGCTGCCTGGCAAGGGGTCTGTGAGCATTCCAGCAAAGGAAAATGCTGGAGAAGCAGATGAAAGACAAACTGAAAGGGAAACAAAGTGGAAATAATAGAGTCCGTGAACCCCACTACCATTTGCATGGAAATCATCAGAGATAAAGCTGTCTGCTGCAGAAAAGAAATAGACTCTTATTTTTTCCAGCCCCACCCTCAGATGGGTACAAGCTGCTTATTAGCAGCAGACCCAACTCCCACCTTCCAAGGCAGATGCCCTCTTCCCTCCCCATCCTGCTCCCTCCCTCCCTCTGCCCAGCAAATCCCGCATCCCTGTGCCTGGCTGGATGCTGGCTCCATCCTCTCTGGCTGAGCGGGTGCAGGGTGTGGGTGTGCGGGTGTGCACAGCCAGTTCAGGTCCCGGTACTGGCGCTGTGATGTGGCATGAGGATGACCATCCCACAGATGTTCCCATCCACAGATTCCCTCCAAGGCCAGGTTTTTCCAGCCTTCCCCGTGCAACCCCCCCCAAACTAAGAGGTATCAGTCCTCTGTCCTCTTCTCCGTTTTGGACTGGCAATGCTGATCCTATGAGTGTTACGGGGCAGCAGCCAACCCCTTCCCACTGGGATGCTGCTGGAAAGGACTCAGGCCATCAGATGGGATCTAAGAAAAGATTTCCCAAAGGAAAAGCTGACATTTCCCCAGCTACACGCTGCCCGATGCTACTCAGCCAGGGGCTGCAGTCTCAGTTATGGTTAATGACTTTCAATATTTTGGTCTTCTGCTAGTATTTAATGTTGTCTAAATAAAGCGGAGGCTGTTCAGCCTCCATGGGGCTCTCCTCTGCCCACCTAAGGAAACAGGAAGGGAAGGACACACCCCCCGAGCAATGCTGAGCAGAGATTACAGAGTTAACTTCACTCCTCCATTCAGTTAAACCAAATTGGATTTACCAAGCTGGCAGCCCCTCTACTGCCTTCTCTGGCCAGTATCAATCTAATTAAAATGCTCATTCTCCCACGCAGCTTTTCTTCTCAATTCAACTTACTGGAAAAGCAGAAAAACACAGGATCTGAAGGGCCGGGTCTGGGGTCAGCTGGCAGAGCACATCACAAGTTGCCAAAGCAGCATCAGCACCGTGGCATGGGAGAGAGGGGTCCACCACAGGGCTGGGAGGGACCGTGGTAGCATCTCTGCTTTTCCATGCAGGCTCCTCAAACATGGGCACTTGAAACCTGCATCTAATTATGCCCCAGGACAGCTGATGTAGGGGTGTCAAAGGCAGAGTGGCTTTCATGTCAGGAAGAGACTCTTCTCGTATCGGCAGGAGCCTCTTCAGTTTGCTGTGGGATATGGCATAAGAAATGAAGTTTTGCAATAGCACACCTCTTGCAAAGACACCTCTAAAAATGCATCCCCCCCCGCCTTTGCCTGCTGCAAAGAGACTCACACTTTGTTTTCTCTCTCTTTTTGAAAATACAGGGTCTCACTTTCCAGCTTCTCAGGGCTGACAAGCATCACTGCCCTTACAGCAGTTTCTCTGCAGTACTTGGCACTGGGACAATTTGCACTCCCAGGGCAGCAGCAGCCCCTGCCCCTGTGGGGTCTCTCTGAAGTAGCAGGAGCAGCCACGGGTGGGGTGTCCTGGGGAGGGGGTGAGCCGGCAGCCCCAGGTATGGCGAGGCGAAAGGCCTTGCCACAGGCTGCCCTGGGCAGGGCAAGGACAGCAGTCCCAGTTTCTGCCCAGGCAAGCACATCGTCCCAAGCACCAGTTTGTGCCTGGCTGTGTGCTGATGGAGAACTGACAGCTCTGTCCTGAACGCAGCGGAAAACAGTGTTTTTAAGAGATTTATTTTAAGCAGGCAGAGACAGAGAAGCCGATCCCTTCCCTCTTTTCCTCCAAGCCACACACAAGAGGCAGGAGCTCTGCCCTTGCTCTGCACCAGCCTCTTTCTACCAGCTGGGATTTCCCGTCCCCTCACCATATGTGAGCCTGGTGCCACTGGGATGTCTCACATCCCTGAGGGGTGCTTGGATGCAGCTCACCCCCCACCCCCCAACCCCAACCTGGTTGTTTTCCAGGGACTTGCCATCAGCTTTTACGCCACTCGATATTTCAGTGCTCTGCAACTCACCGTGAGACCTCACTTTTGCATTTCTTCACCTCCTTCAGATGCCTGTTCCTGGGTCCCTAAATAGACAAACTGTGCCAGGGAGCTCATGATGGCACATCACACGTGGCTTCACAGCCTTTGCCAGGTATGACTGGGTTTCAGCACAGGAGCCCCTGCTGAAGCTGGCCCCACTTAGCTCCCCCTCTCAGAGCCTCAGAGGGACAACCTGGACACATTAGCCTTTCAGCACATCTCAGAATAACCCCAAATAAATAAATAAATGACGGAAATAAATGACCAAACCAAACCACTGCCTCTAAGATGAAGTATTGCCTTTGACACCCCATAGCCCTTCTGCCCTTGATACAGCCCAGCCCTGTACCAGGACAAGGAGCAGCCCTGTGAGGACAAGCCTGCAGCCGCAGTCCCTTCAGCCAAGGTGTTCTGGACAGTTTTCCACCCATTTCTTAGTGTCTCAGGGGATCAGGATGGGGCACAGGAGGGGAGCATGAGATGGCGGGAGTCCCATGGCCAAATCCACTGAAACCTCGATGCTGCCAGAAGATCCTCGAGGATGGAAGACTGCCCTTCAGAGCTGGGGAAATCTCAGTTTTACAAAAGGAAAAGAAGAATTCCATGTGCAATGATCAGAGCACCATTTTAAGCTGCCAGCTGTTGGCAGTGCCTGCTGAAGTGAGGCACAGTTGTGGCCTGAGGGCCAGGGAGCCCTGGCTATTTGGTGAAGCTGGTTGCTCTCAACCAAAAGTGACTGTACCCCTCTCTGCCACCCCAGGGATGTCACCCTGGCCACTGCAGGGCCCTATCCTGCCTGTGGTCACAATGGAGTTGGAAATGCTGGACTCTGGTGGAGGCTCAGGTGAAGAGTCACTTGCTGTGGCACTGGTGAGACGCTCACATTGGGAAGAGGCATGAGGGACTGCAGGAGGATGGGCACAGGGGTGAGGAGCAAAGCTGGGAAGGTGCCTGGCAGATCTTCCTATGATCTCTTATATCCAGGATGGGGAGGTGGAGGCCAACCCATGGCAGCGCTTTTCTCTCTTTAGCAGGACACAATGCTTATGCAAGAAATTGAAGGCATTTTAATTATCCATTGAGCAGTTTGTAACCTTTGAGGGACTCGCTGGCAATGCCACTGAACTGACCAAATAATATCCAAAGGAGTTTAGGAGGGTTTTGCTTGGGCACAGGCAGGGAAACAAGGCCCTGGGCACCAGCTCACCGGCTGCCTGCCCAGAGCTACGGAAAGGGCTCGCAGGGAAGGGGTGAGGGCTGATGGCACTGAGAGAGAATGATTCAGACAACTGCAGTTTGTTATCTCTATTTGGAGGAAAGAGAAGGTCATCACCATGTGTTTATGTAGCTATTTTCATCCTTCCTCTTTACAGACTCTTTCTTAGGACAGGGAAAGACTGTTCTGCTTCCCAGGTCTGACCAGGGAGAGCCTGCCATCAAATTATAATCTCTGGTACTCACCTGTGCTGTATTCGTTAGAGATCATCTGGGCCACAGCTCCAGGAGAAGCAAAGGACAGTGTCGCTACCTGAAACCTCCCCCCAGCTTCAGCACAAGCACAGGATAATCTCCAGAGGTGGGATTCGGGCACAGCCCACCCAGCATTAGCATCCCTGGGTGTGGGGAAAGCAACACAGCTCGCTCATGACCACAAGAAAGCAGCATTTCAAAGAGGAGCAGAGCTTTCTGGTATTTTCCTAGAAAATGTTTCTCATTAGCTTTTTTCTTTGCAACAGGAGAGAGAAATCATCCCCCCTTCCCCCCCCCCCCCCCCATTAATCAATTAATAAGCAGCAGCAGCAAGAGCTCGCGCCGATGGCAGCTCTCAGTTAAGTGCAGTGGGTCGCACAGGTTTGTGACCACATTAATTCCCAAATTGTCTCAGCGTGGTTGGATGGCTCTGGTGGAGGGGGAGGATTTAAGACGATTGCTGTTCCCATCTTAGGAAGCAGCTATTTACAGTTGTTACTGCACGTCAGGGAATACTTTAAAATGCTCCAAATCTATCAGCCAGATTTCAACCTCCTTCAGTAGGGAGTGGGAAGTAGGTCCTGTAGATGTGGTGTAGAGCTGTCTGAGTTCACGCTGGACACCGGCAGGCAGCCACAGCCCTTCTCCAGTCTCAGATGGGGGGGGTGCTCCCACTATGTACATCATGGGTGAGATTCTTCAATGGCAAAACCCGAAAACTAGCTTTAGGAGCAAAAAAGGACAGGGCAGCTCCCTCCAAGAGAGCTTTTCACCCCTTTTCCCACGGCTGGATCAGGCAGGTGAAGCTGTGACCGGAGATGCTGGTGGTAGGACCCCTTCCAGGGCAGCATTTCTAACCGAGTGACCAGAGCTGCCAGGTCCTTCACTCTTAGTCGTGCATTACACATGCTTGTGTGCATGGAGGGATGCAGAGGACCTTGCTGTCACCTCCGATGCTGCCAGCCTCTCACCATCACCTCCAAACACAGCAAACACAACATGCTGCTGTCTTGCTCGAGATCAGCCATGGTCCAGGGACCAAACCATCACGTCGGACATAACCCCAGGCTGGACCCTGTGAGACCTTTCCAAGCCGCCAGACCGCACAGCATGGCATTGCAGAGTCACCCTCAGCTGCAGAGGAAGGCCGGCAGCCTGCCCAGGGGTAAGCAACCTCTCCTTCCACGCCTACCTCTGCCCCTGCTGCTGCCGGCACAGCTGGAGGTGCCCAGGCAGCGCCTGGTGTGGGACGGGGAGGAACGCAGAGCATCGGTGGTACTCAAAGATGCTATGGATGCCCTGGCAGAACAAGCAACAACTCTTTTCTTCAGTGGTGCCACTAGCTGATCTCCGTTCAGCCTCCCAGGATCTCTAGGGATCTCTGCCACTGGCATCTCACCAAAGCAGCCGAATATGGCTTCTGGGCTTGGCCCCTCGCCCTCCCAGGGCAGCGCACGGCCCGGGACAGGCAGGGAGCATGGGCGACTGACCACAGAGCATCTGCAGGGCGGCTCAGGCAGCAGGGAGGCAACAAGAGGAATGAGGAAGGTTGTCCAAGCTGCACATCTGGTTTGGAGAGCCTGCAGCTCTCCAAAGCTCTGGAAAGACAGCACCTCCCCTGGCCCCCAGAGCCACGACCCCCTGGCTTGGCACCAAGGTACGGTGGTTGTTACTTTCCCGAAACACCCTGGCACTAACCCGAGGCATCTACAGGCTCAAGATACTGAAAATAAAAGTTGGTATTTCTTAAATATAGAAGAGGTACAATAGGGGTGCTCCGAACACAACGTGAATTCTGTGTGATCAGGCTGACAGTGCTGGGCTCGCCAGGAAGATAGATGGTGAAGAAAATCAGATAATTGCTCCTGCCCACACCCAAAACCACACAGGCACCCAAAACCAAACCCCAGGTCTCCAAGAGCTCACACTAGCACTCCTCTAAAGTCGTTTCTCCACCACTCAGCCTACCCACAACACACTGATGGGTGGAATACAGGCTGGACTTCCCATAACTAATATGGAAAAAAATTGCTGTTTAATAAAATCTTTGTACTCCAGCAGACACCTATCACAGCACTACAGCTTTTCTTCTTGTGTTTATCAGCACAAACACATACTTCCTCTACAGCATTTCAGACATCCCTGTCTTCAGTTTACTGATACCAGGGTGAGGGGCGCACCCTATCGCCGTGACTTCTCACAGTGGGACCAGTACAATTATCTCAGAAGGCTGGTGGGAAGGACATCAAGCACAAGTAAGAGAAATTCTCAGCACTTGGAAGTTAGAGTTTACTTTTTTTAATTAATACCACAAATCTTGCCGTTCATGTTCTTAAATTCACAAAACCAACAAAGCAGGCAACCCTTCTTGTACACTTACACTTCTCAGACAGTTGTCTTTTCCATGTCATATGGGAATAAAAGTTGTGGTTTATTTATGACTGGATTATTATTCCTTTCTAATAGAAGCATCTCAGGTTTTCCTTTGCCACGTGTCTTTTGTTCTCACTGATGCCCAATAAATCAAGAATATACGTATGTGAAAATGAAGAACTTTCTCTTAATCATTTTAGACAAATGCATAATTTCAAGACAGCGCAAACCCCAGGTACGAACCCCCAGCCTTCAGGACCTCTTTCCCACAGCCTTGTAGCCTGCTTTTGAGATGTAAAACTCTGTAGTTGTTTCTTAGACGCTCTGGTATAAAAGGCTACTGTTTCGACTCAGCAGCCCTTTATACTGCAATAGGAGAAGTGGCCATAGCAGATACGTGCACAGGTATCCTGGTTTCAGCTGGGATATTTTTTTTCATAGTAGCAAGTACGGGGCTGTGTTTTGGATTTGTGCTGGAAACAGTGTTGACAATGCGGAGATGTTTTAGTTGTTGCTAAGTAGTGCAACAACTAGTCAAGGACTGGTGAAGGACTTCTTCAGCTCTCCATGCTCTGCCAGGTGCACAAGAAGCTGGGAGGGGACACAGCTGGGACAGCTGACCCCAACTGACCCAAGGGATGTCCCATACCATGTGACATCATGCCCAGCACATAGGGCTGGGGAAAGAAGGAAGGAAGGGGGGGACGTTTGGAGTGATGGTGTTTGTCTTCCCAAGGAACCAGTACGCGTGATGGAGCCCTGCTTTCCTGGAGATGGCTGAGCACCTGCCTGCCCATGGGAAGCAGTGAATGCAAACACATGGCTTGTGCTTTACCTATTAAACTCTCTTTATCTCCACCCATGAGTTTTCTCACTTTCACCCTTCCGATTCTCTCCCCCGTCCCACCGTGGGGGAGTGAGCGAGCGGTTGCGTGGGGCTGAGTTGCCGGCTGGGGTTAAACCACAGCAATAGGATCAGACAGAAGGTCATTTGACAGACAGGTATCTGAGCATCTCTACCCAGGCAAGAAGCCACAGGAGGGCCAGGGAAATTGCTCCTGGGAGAGAGTTCCCAAAACAATTTGTTTCTGTCCTTTGGAACCAGAACAGAGAATTCAGGTAGCAGGTGTTTCTGGCTCATGTGAAGGCTGCTTTGCTGAAGATCCTGAGAGATCAGCAGAGATCTTCTTTCAGCAGTTTTATGAAGATGACGTGTACATGTCCCTTTCAGCAGGAACAGGCTTTTTACTAGAAGCAGGAAAAGATTATGTGGGTTCTGTCTTAACTGCGCGCTTTGCCTACCTGACACAACGCCATTGTTCAAAGAGCAGAGACTGTCAGACCACAAATAATGCTGTAAGAACAGAGACTGGTGTTTCAGTTGTAAAATCATTTTTTATTGTTACAAATATACATATGAATAAAATCCCTTGGACCTGCAATGTAAGTGGGTAGCTGTGAAATTTGCACCCTCTCCCTCAAAAGCTGAAATGTTTTTACAGATGTCAAACTATTTCCTCGTAGAATTACACATTGAAAGGAAGCTAATATGCAGACAGAACTGAGGGAGGCCTCTAGAAAACACCAATATTAATAAAATTTCAATTGCCCTCATTCCAATCAACTATATACATTAATATATGAATGTGGAAGCATACCATGATTATACGTCATCCAAATCCTTCTCTGTTGTGCTTTTTGACAGTACACAAATGTAAGCGTTGGAGTTTTATGTACAGTACGAGAACAGGAAGAAAGAAGCTCCCTGTGGGAGAATGTAAAAACCATACCCAGGCATTTAATATATATAATCTATACAAATTATTTTATTAGTGTGCTCTTTTAATATAATTACAATGTGCAATTGCATACCGCAAGAATATATTTATAGGTAAGTCACGTGCAGATTTGACACATTTACATTCAGCAGTACAACACATTACCTGCTGTACAGTGTAGTAGTGTAAGACAGTGTCCAGTTATTTTGCTTTGCTTTCTAAATGCCCAAACACAGGGCACTCTTTGTAGCTGCTTCAGAGAAATTCAAGTAGAATACATGAAAGAATCGCTGGCTTTAGCAAAGGCATGGAAAGGAACGCCTGCACGTCGTACAGAACAGAAATTAAGGACTGAATCAATGCCGAGTGAGCGTACTGTAAATTACGATTGGAAGATCAGGTTTTCTGCATGGAAACTATCTGGTGAAAGAGCAGTTGGCTAGAAGGGCTGTTGATTGCTGTACCCTGATTGTTATAAAAAGCTCTTGCGCTACGAAGCACTTGTACTGACTGCTAAACAAAAATAAAATCTTTATCTGCTGCTTCGCCAAAGTCACTGGACTTGCTTCCCTGATGGCCATCTTCATTTAAGGACCTCTACTTCAGTTCCTGGAACTCATGAGACTGCTGCCCAGGGCTTCTTTTTGCAGCTGAATAAAAGAGAAATAGGTCTTACTATTGATCACAGAAGAGAAAGGAAGAAAAATAATAATAAAAAACCCCAGTCATTCATGCACACACAGGACCTGCTCCTGCTCCCACTGAACTCATTTGCACTAGTGGGAGTAGCACAGGCACATTAACTCGTCAACCCAGAAAAAGGTGAGAGAGAAGAGAGAGGGTTTGAGCAAACTTTATTCCACCGTTGGTTGGCAAGCAGCCAAACGTGAAATATGTAACTCAGTACTTCACTGTGACACAGATAAACATTACAGTTAGAAACAGCCTGGAGACTTTCTTCTCATCACACCACTTCAAAACCAGAAAAGCATTCTTTTTTCTAGCTGGGCTGCATCTCAGACAATGCACTCCTGACTGCGCAGGTGGATATCCCTCAGACCAGTGGCGCACGTCCCAGGCAGGACACATCTATGTTCTCCTTTTGACTCAGCAGCCTTAATCAGGACGGACATTCACCCTGGCACCCAAGTAACCTGAACTGCTGCTCCCTGCCCCACCAGCACTGCCAGGTCCTGACGCCCTCCCTGTTCCTTGGATGGGGGGACGCCCATGGCTCTGAGCCCAACCTACATCTCCTCCAGCTGAGACTCCGGCCTCTGCACCCTGCTGTGCTCAGCAGTGGAGAAAGCAGGAGGACATACCCACTTCCCATGATCTAAATGCAAACACTACCCATTGTGTTTGCCCAGCACTCTCAAATCTCAGTGAGGCCAGGGTTTTCCCCAAACCTATAAGCTTTGAGATAAATGGGAAAGAAGGTTGTAAAACCTTGTTAAGATTTCTGATCTAATCAGTGGTCTACAATTGCTATGGTAACAACTGAGTTCTTATACACATCAATGGGGGTAACGTTACACAAGGATTGATAGCCTTAGAAATCTCGTATTTCCAATTAAAATGAACCTTTAAACACACAGTGGCCCTTAAATGTGATTTGGTTGCAAGTCATCTCACTTCGCCCCCATAAAATTAAATGTTACAGTTATGAGACCTTCTTTGTTCCACCATTTCAGTTAAGGACATCTGCCTTTGGTTTGCCTTGATCCTCGTGCCTGTTCATGTTTGTGCACGTCTCTCTTAACAAGGCACCAGCAGCTGCGGTGGCCATGAAGCACCACCTCTCCTTCCCTGTGTATCGCTCACCCAGAGCCTCACCACCGCAAAGGACAGCCTGCCCTGTCACCAGCGCGCAGCTCCAGCCGCAGCAGGGGCACGCAGGCAGCAGGATGCCGCATCTCCGCGGCCATTTCAAATCGTGCCAGGCTGTGTTAGGGTCTGCCAGGAATGTGGAAAATACAGAGAGGAATCCTAAGGGAGCCGATGCTGCTGAGCTGCTGGGGCAGCCTCAGCAGGGATGCTCCCTGTATCCCTGGGGGCCAGCACGACCCCCCAGGCAGCGCTGGTGCGTGCCAACAGGCCGTGCAACAGGACAGAAAGCCCTGGCCTGTTTTTGTTTGGCACAGACATTGTCTAGTCCTGGATCTCTGCCATGATGAAAACAGAATAGACACATCCAGGACACATCTTGTGAAGACCCACCTCCACACACACTATTTGCTAACCAAATAGTTCTCCTGAGTCCAAAATACCCATTTCCTTATTTGTGCTAGCCAAAATATGGGAGGAAATGACAGCCACTAGCTACACGCTCACTGCACTCTTATCCCACCTTTGCAAGCTGGGAAAGAGGAAGAAATGATTTTGAGAAAGGTTTGTAAAGCTATTCAATGGAATTGGAGAGGATTAAGATACCTAAATTCTGTTAAAAAAAAAAAATTCGGCATTTCCACCTTCCCAAACACCACTGGTTCTCAAAGAAATAGGTGCCTGGAAATTTTTGAGTCATTCTTGATACCTGTACTCCTAGTAATTATACAATCATAGAATCATTAAGGTTGGAAAAGACCTCTAGGATCATCAAGTCCAACTGTCAACCCAACACCCCCATGCCTCCTAAACCATGCCCTGAAGTGCCATGTTCTACGTGTCTTTTAAATACCTCCAGGGATGGTGACTCCACCACCTCTCTGGGTGGCCTGTTCCAATGCCTGACCACTCTTTCAGAGAAGCCATTTTTCCTAGTATCCAATCAAACCCCGCCCCGATGTAGCTTGAAGCCATTTCCTCTTGTTCTATCGCTTGTTACTTGGGAGAAGAGACCAACACCCATCTCACTACAACCTCCTTTCAGGTAGTTGTAGAGAGCGATAAGGTCTCCTCCCCTCAGCCTCCTCTTCTCTAGGCTAAACAGCCCCAGCTCCCTTAGCTGCTCCTCACAAGACACGTGCTCCAGACCCTTCACCAGCTTCGTTGCCCTTCTCTGGACACGCTCCAGCAACTCAATGTCCTTCTTGTACTGAGGGGCCCAAAACTGAACACAGTACTCAAGGTGCGGCCTCACCAGTGCCGAGTACAGGGGCACGATCACCTCCCTGCTCCTGCTGGCCACACTATTCCTGATACAAGCCAGGATGCTGTTGGCCTTCTTGCCCACCTGGGCACACTGCTGGCTCATGTTCAGCCGGCTGTTGACCAGCACCCCCAGGTCCTTCTCTGCCAGGCAGCTCTCCAGCCACTCTTCCCCAGGCCTGGAGCGTTGCATGGGGTTGTTGTGACCCAAGTGCAAGACCCGGCACTTGGCCTTGTTAAACCTCACACAATTGGCCTCAGCCCATCGATCCAGCCTGTCCAGGTCCCTCTGCAGAGCCTTCCTACCCTTGAGCAGATCAACACTCCTACGCAACTTGGTGTCACGTGCAAACTTACTGAGGGCGCACTCGATCCCCTCATCCAGATCATTGATAAAGATATTAAACAGAACTGGCCCCAATACTGAGCCCTGGGGAACCCCACCTGTGACCGGCCGCCAACTGGATTTAGCTCCATTCACCACAATTACACGGCCTTTGTTTGGTCTCCATTCACTTTTGAAATAAAACCCAGAACACATCCTGCAGCAGCCATTTTAGTTTATGGCCTGATAAACTAAGGCAGGTAGTTTGCCCCAAAAATGCCTGAAAAATATATGATGCATTTAAGTCCACATACTGCAAGCAGGCTTCTGCCACAAGAGCTTACCCTTGCCCCCGTGAAACCATACACAGGTGAGGTGGGTAGATCTGTGGCAGCACCTCAGCTTTTGAAACTTACCTTAACAGAGAGATATCTTAGAACTAACTAAAATATAATAATTTGACTATGATGGGGAGGAGAGATTGCAAGTTTGGGTGAGCTACGTTTGATTCTACAATGTGAAATCAGTTTATACGTTTTGGGCTGAGGATGTTACAAAAGGGATACATGATGTCTTATAAATAGTAAAACTGTGGGTAAATGTAATTGCATAAGATGTTGAAATACCTCATTAAAATACTTCAGAAAAAAGCTATTTTGAATCATTATTTAAACAAACCAGTTAAGAGGTAAAGAGAAGCATGTAAACACGTACCATGTGAGAACAAGAGCTTTTATATTTTAATAACACATAGATCAACCAAACATTTTTATAGCCTACTGTATGAATTCACTGTAAGTCAAAGCTGCTCTTCAGGAAGCACGGCTTAAGCGTGCAGCACAGTGCTGAGTTTGGGTCCTTTTGGTGGTTTTTTGTTTGTTTATGCAGCTGAAAATCCAAGTACTACATCAAAAAAATCCTATTTATCCTGTTCTCAAATGGTTTTGTGAGTGATGTACTGAAACTGGCACTAACAATATTCAGGCTGAAATGTATTTTGAAATACTTCAGTGCACACATCTTAAAAAGAAAGGTATGTAAGCACACAGAGCAGTGGAGAGTCTACCTGCAGCGTACTTACACAGCAGTGTGCCAGCGTCACTGCAATGAGCAACCACGGCTTGTAACGAGCCCTCTTCCGCAGCGGGGCTGCAGGTGCTACGTGGTACTGGTCACTGGTGTTGCCACAAAGGAAAAATGCACACACATTTCTAATCCGGAAATTTTTTCATGCCACGTAGTTCCCATGGGGATGTAAAGATTTGTAGCATCCCGTAAGATTTTTACCTTTCTCTTAATCCAATGACAAACACACCCCCTTCTGTGATTCTTTGCTATTACCGTTTCTTAACGATTGTTAGTGCCAGTTATCAAGCACCGTCCCAATGAAAAATGAAAACTTCTAACCAGAAGTGGGCTGTGCTTTCCTCTGCCCAAGCCCATTAGCCTCCTCTTCTGCACTGGTAGAGTACTGCCCCGAAGTGGTTTTCACGCTGCCAGGTGGCTTGGCGCAGTCATGAGCTGTATCTCTTTTTTGACAATCTCCTGTTTGCTCTAGCAGGAAAAACGATTCATTTATACCCCTAAGCTGTTCTGTAGGCCCACATATATCCATATAAAGAAATACAAATAATTTCACTTATCCATCCCATTTAATCACTTGTTCAAAGAGTAGTAATCAATATGCTTGCTTAATTTAGTCCAGATATTTGCGCATGTTGGTAACTGCAGCCCAATCTTACAGGTACGCTCTGTAAAGAGGTGTATTCTGAGATTGTCCCACAAAGTACAGTTAAACTCATTAATATAAAGCAATTTCATAATCAAGTATCACGTAATTTGCAGCTTTCTTTTGCAGGAGATATAATTTTGTTTACTAACTTAGGCAGATTTGCAGTGATTTACCAGTTGCAGAAATTAATTGAGCATGCTAGCCTGAAAGGTGGCAGAAAGCAAGGACGTAGGAATGACTGAATGAGGAAGCAGAACAGTAATAGAAAAAAAGAAAAACCTGAAAAAGAATAAAAAAATAAAAAAAATAAAAGAAACAGAATTTACTCTTTCCTGAACAATTTTATGCAAAGCATAGCAGCTCCGTAAGGACCTGGAAATCTAATTTTAGCCATTCTAAACTATTACTGGTAGAATTCGTACAGTGCAATGTAGAGGCAACTAGAAAACCCTGTTTGGCAAGTAGTCTGTTGAGGTCTAAGGGAGCAAGGAGTGAGGAAAGTACAGTGTCTGACCCCTTCTGTGTAAGGAGTTTCAAACAGCAAACACATTTTAAAAATAAAGCGATTGTCCTCCTTCTCCTGTGACAACCACAAACTGCAAAACCTTGTCAAATCTGTCGTGTCAGAGACTGCTGTAACACAAAGGGATTGCACCTACGATCCCATATTCCCTGCTTCTCCAATGTGTCCCCTCTCATGGCAGGGAGATGGAGAAGGCATATCGCACAGAAATGGTGAGGTTAATCTCAAGTTAAAATAAATCTGCAACACGTCCCATTACATTGTGTTTCTCTAGTTATGCAGTAAGAAGCTCTCTCACAGTCTGATGAAAAGCTGGTGAGAAAACAAGGACTCTAGCATAAGCAGTTATCAGACAGCAGCTGAGAGTCTGCTGTGGCAAGAGCCTTTGACTGCAACCATTCTCAACACGACAGCAGCAGTGTAGTGACTCCGATCCCTAAGCTGTAGCCCAGTTCACCTGTCTCAACACAGGCTCTGATGGGACCAAAGGCAGGAACAAAGCCAGACACTGTTCTGCCTTGCAGCCCTCATAACGCCCCAGCCACCGGGGGCACTTCAGACACCCTGGTGTCTTTTCTGGACCCTGAGTTGCAAACTGCTGCAGCTTTTGGTAACATGGACTGTCTGAACCCTCAGCCCTTTCCAGGCATGGCAGAGAACCTTGGGTGTGCCATGTCCTACCAGCTCTACATAACTCAGCAAGACTGTGGTGGTTCTGCTGGGCTACTTTTATGACACAAGGACAACTCAACAGCATCATACAGGTGGCTGAACTGAGAGCCACAGTCTGTAGAGAGATACCTGACATGTGCTGACATGCAGTCACCAAACAGTAGCCACCACAGCAACTATTTTCCAAGCAGAGCAAAACCCAGACTGTGAGATAAGTTGTTTCATAATGGCAATGGTAGTTTCAGGAGAAAGGGAGAAACTTCTCAAAATATACCTCTGGACCATCCTGAGGATGGCTTTGCCCCTCCTCTCACCTAGAGGGTAATGGTGGGCTCCGTGGGCAGCACAACTGCTCAGTCTTCATGACCCATATTACGTATCTGCCTTGACTCATCTGCCCCCACCCTACACTCAGAAAAGCTACTGGCAGAGTGTGAAAAAGCGCCCCTTTGTCTCACAGCTTAAGTGATGGGAATCACCTTGGAATGGAAATGGGGCTCACTGTCTTTCTTGAGTAGAGTCCCAGGAAGTAAGAGGTCTCACCCAGATGTCAAACCTTGTAATCTGTGCCAGCTAACACCACGTTGAGCAATAACTCTGTGACTACTTCTCCACATACCCTATGCTATCAGAGGAAGCCTCACCTCTTCTAAGAGCCAGCTATGGACAAGCAAATGCATCAGCAAACGCAGAGATCCAGTGCACACATGAAAAGCAGCAAAGACAAGGCAGCAGCCTACTGTTGTGCATAAAAGGTGTCAAGCCCTGCGCTGGCACACAGAGACTCATTGCCTGAGGAGGAGGTGAATTCAGTCACATGCAGCAACCCCACAGAAAGCAGGAGTACATGCAGAGCAACAGGCTGGCTGCGAGGAGCAAAGTCACAGCCGCTCCCCTGGTAATGTACTGAACCACAGAGCAGCATTTCACATTGTTGTGTGTGACTAATATCAATCAGCACCAAACTAAACCATAATATACACAAGAGTCCCTTGATTGTTCAGCTCCATAATTAATTCCAAGGGATTAATCTTTCACCTGGTTTGATCAAAGGAAGAAAATACAGAGCACCAACCCATGGGTGGAGAGGGTAAGGAAGAGGTGACCAGATATACTTTCCTTTCTCTTTTTTCCTCCAAATAAATAACCCTCTTTTCTTCCAAGTGAAAACAAATCAGGGGACAATGACACATCGAATTCTAGTAGAAGACAAGCATGCTGGAACAACAGTTATACCAACACTCCTACCTTCTTGAGAAAATGATCTGACTGTGGGGCTGCTCTGACCATCCTTTTCTTTATCAGAAGGAACTTTCTTCAGCACAGGTGGAAGCAGGGCAACTTTTGGGGAACTGGGGCCAGATGGAGACTCCGGAGCATCCTCTGTGGAGTACCATGAACAAAAGGATGAGAAATTATATTTGCGTTGTAGCTCACAGAAATGGTGCTGTTATGATGGGTCAAACCTCAAAACAATACACAAGAAACAGCTAGAATCTGTGTCAGAAAGAAGGATTCAGGAATTTACATTATGTCAAGAGAACACACGATGGCCCTCTGTCCAGGTGAAAGAATTTTAATAGCGAAGATCTCAGTTTCAGGATTTTTAATGTGTAGCACAAATACAAATCTGATGGGACCAACTGAATTTCCTGCAAGACATAAGTATGCAATTTGTAAAGAACAGCTGAAAATTATTTTGGATGGCTCTTTGGAAATATTTGTTCTATTTATATTTTTATTGTCCTGAAACATAATGAACCGATCGATTTAGATGTCCTGTTTCACAGTAACAAGGCATAAAAGTGAACCAGTGAAACAAATATCATAAATAGCCTACAGAACTCTGTACTTCCAGGAATAAACTGCCTGTACTTAACATGATAGCATCTGCAAAGATTTTCTAACTAGAAAAAATTCTTTGTCCTCTAGACTGAGGAAATCTGGAATTTAAATTCAAATCCATAGTTTAAACCATCTGGATGTCTTGTTTCTCTAAAAGGCTGGATATGCGTTATGTATGGCAAGTCGATTACCATCTTTACAGTCCTTAGAGGAAGACTTCTCAGTCTTACACTAGACAGCCTTTATTTGGACAGCAGGGAAGTACAGCCACAATGGATTACTTAAACTGCTTGTATTTTTGCTTCCCAAGGAGTAAACAGTGGCATACGTATGCAACAGAGGAACTAGGAAACACATTCGTATTGATAGAAGGAAAAAGGAACTCAAGAGTATCGCCTGTGTTGCAGACTTGTACAATGAGTTAATTCAGTGGTATACTGAAAATTAATAGGAATTTATCTCACTGTTGAGAAGTCACCACAAAGGAGTCAATCTTTTTACTTTCAGCAAAGGAAAGTGATGACTTTCCAAATGCAACTCGATCTGAACAGATACGCTAATTCTTGGACCTTCTCCATGCTTTTGATGTGCCTGTGAGGCCAGTTGCTTTGGGAAGCTCGGTATCAACATATGGACGAGCACAGCGCTTGGCAAACACAGCTACATATTTCTGAACTGAAGCTGTTATGTGCTTCATTGAGGAACCATTTTCAGTCTTTGATAATTTCTGGACATCCGAGCTGTGCTCCTTTGCCCTCAGATTACTTAGCAAAAATTTCCTACCATTAGTTTGGCCACACCACTGGAAACAACGGCAGGAGCAATAGCATAAATAGGGTTATTGCTCGGCTTCCTCATGACATTGCCTGGGCGTGCTTAGCCAGCAGGTTGCTACAAGGACTAGGATAGAAGTTAGACTGCAGCAGAGACAGTGCTGCTTTTGCTGCCACCTGAGGAGCTGGCCTATTACGAGCAAATATTAATTACTCTCTTTGTTAAGTATGCTCCCTCTGCAGGAAATGGGAGCTGGCAGAAACAGATAGCTCAGGTCTTTCTGATAATTAAGATTTTGAGAAAACACACTGCCTATTTTACAGATTAAGCATCACCAAATAAGCCCTACTTTCCTACTGTATTAATTTTCATGAGCATCTTACCCAGCACCTCGTTTTTATGACCATTTCTAAAATGGCCAATAAAATAAAATTAAAGCCATCTAAAACCTGAAGGTGATTCTGTACTTGAAAAGCACTCTACCCACTAGAGTGCAGACTAAGTAATGCTCAGGTACACATCAAGGGCAGGGAAGAGGCTATGATATCCCTCTACTCCCTCATCTTCACCAAAAATTACATCTTGCTAAGGTCAACAGCGAGTATGGAAAAAGCCTAGAGGTCTGCAAGCCCTTACAGATGGCTAAGCTTACATTTTTCAGTCATTAGCAATAAGCTGTATTTGCCATAGCTGCTGGGGGAGTCAGTAACTAGCATTTAATTCCCTTCAACTGCAGGGGCTGTACTTTGGGAATAGGGGGTTGTGACACTGGCATATTAAATTTCAAACAGACAAATGTACGGGAGATCTGGTGAAATATTTCCCACTACTGGAAACCTTAAGATAATATCTGGGAAAGACGTTAGGACAGAGCAGAAGTTAATAGTCATTCAACTGGCAGTCTTGCAGGGTTATAAAAGCACGATTACAATTATTTCCAGTCAAAAGCAATAAGGAAAGAAACAAAGGCAAAACAAGGAAAAAGAGAGTGAGAGACAATGGGTTTGTGCAAGTTACTAAGAATAACAGGCATTTGCTGGAGGGGCTGAGAGTAGCCTGCCAGAAAACCCCAAGGGCTTTAGTGTTTAGAGCCAGGTGTTTAGAGAAAATACAGTTATTTTTGGTGGTGCTACTACAACAGGATTTTGATGCTGAAGTAGCTTTCTATGCTGTCCTCTTCCGTGAAAGCAGGCTAACTCAAAACAGCTCTGCTACTGCTGCTATTGCTTCTCCTCAGGTTTTATTATTGCAGATCACAGATTAAAACATTTTAATAAGTTTATTCGAATTACGGCAGAGGGAGGTGGAAAAGACGGATGCAGGTGAAGAGCAAGTGACTGAAGAACCTGTCCCTCTACATTTAACTTCTGTTCAGGATGTGGCTACGAGTGTCTCCTCCACAGCCCACACAAACACCACTCAGAAGTACCCAGCTGGGGATAATGAACGCCCAGAAGAGCTCCTCACCAGTACGAATGGCAGAGCGTGGTTTCTGTGGCACCGTGGGTCGTCCTGCCAGGCTGGGCTTTGTTGACTGCAGTGGGGGTTTTGGGCTGGTTGGTGTATTGGAAGAGCTTCTTGCCTTTGCACCAGCTTCTGCCTTTGGTTCAGCTTTTGAATTTTTTTCTGATGATGCTGAGATGGAGTCACCTTTATTCGAGGCAAACCGACTCTCTGGAAGGGTCTGCTGGAGTTTAGGCACTAAAATAAATAGACACATAAAATAAAGTCTCCTGCAACACGGAAGGCTCTGTGCACAGATATGCCTGAGTGGAAAATACCATCATTAGCTCATGTATCACTGCTGCACTGCCATGTGAGTGGTTAAGGGGACCCTCTCTAACATTTCATTCAAAATCACTTTAAGAAAAACATCTAAAACCACTAGAGTTCTTACACGTGCTAAGCTTCATAATTCATTTGCCTCAGAGTTGATGGCATCTTCCCCTTTTTAATATATTTGGGGTGATGGCTGCCTGGACCTCATTCTTCCTTCATATTTCTGGAAGCAGATGGTACAGCCACCTGCTGAGAAGCAGCAATGGATCAGTGGAAGAGGCAGCTTTTGGCTGTTTTGTTCCTCTACAGAGAAAAGGTTGGGTATCCAAGATCAACAGAGAAATCCTGGCCCAGAAAATAAATCCCAAACGTGCGATCAGCAGGCTACATCTTGTTATTTGTTGCCTTTAGCAAACTCTAGAGGAGATTTTGAAACTTCGCCGAGATCAAAGTATTCTTGATATAATATTTTGATTTATCTAATATCACTGTATATGGATTCTGTTTTCCACACATTAGCAAGTTTATCAACATATTTATCCCAAAGACCAAGGTACTTACAGATAAAGCTACACTGACTTCCAAGCAATGAATCAGTCTGATCTAGCTGTGCAAGTTGGTAGAAAGCCTGCTGGATGCTAGGTTGCAAACAAGCAAAATGCCTGCCCTACTTTCCTATTCTGCAGCTTTCAGAAGGTTGAAGGCTTGTATGCAGCAGACATAATGATAATCTTGGAACTTGTATGGTAGCTTGGGACTTTCAACAATTGTCACCTCTTTTTTCTCAGAAGAGAATTACAGACCAACTGAAATGCAGACTAGTAGTTTTGGTACTTGGCAAAGCCAAGTACGTGCTCACAGATGCTGACTTGACCTACCTACCTGCTATTCCCATTCAGAAATCCTACTTGTTACAAAAGTGCTGAGCGCCAATATTTTAATGGCAGTGGGAGGGAGGGGAGTGCTGATATAGTTTGTTGCAAGCCAATCTCCAATATGTTTTTCCAGCTTATGTAGCTGTTTTTCAGCCCAGCTGGAGTTAAACTCTGGCAAACCATAGAGAGCTGTGTGGTGCTTATATATTTGTGTAAGTGCGTGACAGGGAGAGTTTGTGTCTGCATGCACGCAATAGACTTTCATGTTGCACGTGAAACAGCAGGCCACCTTCTCCACTTGTGCGTGTGTGCATACAAAAAAGCAGGCAACATCCAGACGTGAAGCAAGGAATAAAAAAACCCCTTAATCTCCTTCTGCATCACTATCTATAGCTTTCCTGTAGCAACATCCAGCAACTTTCCATTAACTCTCTTCCTTGCCTTCCTAACCCCAGGCCGGCTAATATTGTTAGAACCCAGTAAGTTAAAACAAATTAACCCAAAACAAAGACAAACTGTAGTTGCTGCAGCAAAGAGCAGCCTCGGGGAGCTCTCAAGCAAGAGTGGTAAAGAAAGAACTGACAGCTGGAGGCCAAAAGGAACAGGCATGCACAGTGCAGTGAGGTGGGGGTGAAATGTGTCATATACAGAGACAAGGACCAGAGAAAAATTGGAGTCAGACACTCCCAGCTGCTACCAATGCCCCAGGCACAGACTATTCTTGCTCCTCTGATTTCAGTCTGATGATATCAGGAGACATGTATAGTATACAAGGTCCTCCTCAAAAGACAAGCAGGCTTTAAAAGCTCTGATTTACAGAGTTCAGCATGCTCTGAATATGCTGTCTTTTAGAACTAGCTTTAAAAAGGTATAAAACTTCAAAATTGATTTCTGAAGCGCTCAGCCAAGATGGCCACATTTGCATTTTGATTTCAGCCTTGCTTCTGTATGTTTTGGCAACCCTGTGTGCTGTGCTTGCGGGGTACCTACCACTTGCTGTTGAGAAATGAGACCTGGATTTCCTAGTTCAGCCCACTCTTAAGTCCAGTGAGGGTAGTATGCACAAACCACCAGAGCTGAATCCTTTCTGAACACTTCACTGGCCAGTCCCAAAAATATGAACAAGGACCGTAATTTCATCTTGTCCTGAGATGGCTACATTGTAGGCACTGACAGGGCTACAGCTTGACAAAGGCATGGCAGGAGTAGGTGCAGAGGGAATTGGTGCTGTAAGCACTGCAAGGCTGGACTCCACTTTGTACGTGATGGAGAGTCGTTTAATGCATGTGTTCAGTGCCAGGGGCCTCCACAGCTTTGCAGAGAGCCCTGGCTTCAGTCAAGCTAGGTAAACCCTGGGAAGAGCCAGCTGCCACTGCCTATGAGATGTCTATTCCAACAGCTGGAAGACAGGGCAACTCAGGCTGGTACCTGCGCTGACTACTATAAACCTTACAAACTGGTCATGTTTAGGTGTATTCAGGAGTTTCACTTCTTCATGCACAGATAGTTTTGCTGGCTCCTGGGTTCAGCTTCAGCTTTGCTGATCCCATTACAACTCAGCTCCCTTTTGAAGGTGCCCCAGGCACATGCACCGAGGACCTTCCCTCCTTCGCCATGTGGAGCACAAGAGTAAAAGCTGAGCCGTCAACTCAGCCCTAGAGCTGACTTCATGAAAAGTGCTGTCAAACACAAAACAAAAAGCGAGATTTGTTTCTAATCCTTTCCACTTAGCAGAAGCTCATATTTTGCTTAAGCAGCTGTAGGCATACAATCCGGAGAGGGAAGTGAGATTTTGAGGTTAGGCATTTTGCATTTTCGAGAAAGAGTTTATACCAGGAAAACCAAAACGTACCTGTGCCACTTCCATCCAGTCGTTCTGAGCTCGCTGCCATGTCAAAAGACTCTCTGGTAGTTGTGTCATTCCCAAGTTTCTGAAAGAGTAAGAAAAGCTCTTGTATTAATAATATACCTGTAATTAATACAACTCAGTGGTTCTGTTACGAAAAAAGCTCTAATTTGGAAGCCATAAGGCAGAGAAAGCAGCGATAGTAATAAATGGTAGATTCTGTCTCCTTGTTTCTATTTCAGGTCTTGGAGATCCAAGTAGGAAGAAAATTACACTGATTTCATTTCTAATACTGCCACACATCTAGCAAAGCTGCAATGACACCCTGCCACCGGAGCTGAAACTAAAGTTGCTAGTTGTAAACAGTCTTTTCTCCAAAGCTGGTTCCCTCTAAAAATTCTTTGTTTAGGTTTAAAATGAAAATTCTTTTTCAGAAGATCTAGATTTGGAATATAAGACTGTTGAATGGATTGCATGTTCTTCCACATACAAGAATAACTTATTTTAGGTAAACTTACAACTATAGAAGCAGCAGTGCCCACATATTTACAGGATTTCTTTAAAAACCTTACTTCTTGAAAGGTGTTTAAAGCTATCCACCACAAGGGCTGCTGGATGCTCAGCACCTCTGAAGGAAGGGGGCCTCTTGTTTATGTACTGGTATTTTACCAAGTCTTCTATTCTCAGGAATAGCTTTCCTAACAACCTTGCCTCAAAAGAAAAGGTGCAAAGACTTTGTTGTCAAGCCTAAGTGAGCTTGAAACCTGTGTATTCACCAAGAGAAGTTTAGATACGCAGCCAATGTGCTTGCAAAAGAACTAGCCTCCTTTTACTGTCTTACCTGCTACCAAAGCTTAAGCAAAGGGATAAATGGGAAGATACAGAAAGCGCATAGAAGAAAGAGCAGGATATACTGTGACAGAAAGCCTTATAAAGATAAGACTAGGCAAAATACTGAGTTTTTTTTCTGAAACCAAAAAGGTGCGGATAGACTTTTGTAGGCAGCTTCAGTCTTGATCTTGATTTTCTATTTCAAGACATCTAGTGTGGCAAATGACTCAAAGCAAGCTATTTGTGCTGATGACCATTGCATTTGGTTATATACCCACACGTAAGCCGTGTTAACATGTTCAGGACACTGGACTACTACTCCAACACAAAGTCTATGACTCGTGCTGGGATATGACTGTCCCATAGTGTTCAGAAACCTCCACCACACGCCATGTAGCATACATCAAATATGATCACTGCCTTTTGGAACTTACAATCTGAAAGACTGCTAGGTATAGCACACAAATAAAGACTGGACAACAGGAAATGTAGAAATGTAGGAAGGAAGAGAATGGTTACAAGTAGCAGGAGAGTGAAAATATTATTTTAAATATAAACATGGAGGAATGATCTCTAAATATCCCATGCTGGCCATGTGTCTTTCCCATGGGGTGGTAATTCAACACAGGCTTTTCAAGAGAAGCAGATTCTGGGGTGCAATGCAGAAAACAGTCTGGTTGGCCTTACAGATTTACCGATACCTCAATTTTGCTCATGTAATCTCACAGCTCCTAAAACAAAGCCTCTCTTAAATACAACAAAGAAAAGGATGGAGACGCTGAGTGCCTGCCATTTCTGTATAAGACCCGGCAGGGTAATGCTACCTTCTGACCTCTCCACGAAGTATAGGTGTGCACTTAAAATGGCCATGCCGCATTAAGAATGGTACTATTAGAATTGTCATTGAGCTTCCTGTACTGTAAAACTACCCCAATACAGCTATAACTATCCACTCTGAGGGATGATATTTCTAAAGGTTTTAAGCATAAAGTCATGTTAAAAAACACGTGTAAGCCAAACAACAAAAGTCGTCTGAGCAGAAGCAGTCTAGAAATGCCATGACTTGAAGGGCCAGAATGGTAAGTTACAGTACCCATACAGACAAAACAAAGTCCCCTCCAGGGACGTTATGCTTTGTACCACAGAGTGAGAATTCAGTTTTTATTCCCATTTCTTGACCATCATTGATATTTTGGCTAAATTCTCACCCCTCCATCTCCTAAAGCCATGTCTTTCTTTGTAAGACTGTCTTGGCTATGTATTTTTGAAGGGAATACCACTCTCCACTCACTGGATTTTTCTTCCATACCTTAGAAAAAAAAACTTTTGAGAATGGAATTTACCAACAATTTCTTCACGGAATGTGAATTCCAGTGAACCTTCACTGAAATACTCATTTTCCTATGAAAACATTGAAGATGTATGCATAACACTTTGCTACGGTAAATGACTTGAGATCTGTATGACAATACAAAATCTAATTTCACTATAACTCCTTCCTCCCTCCCTTGTTATGGAACTACTGGGGAAATATGACCATGTACAGAGGCAAGTGCAAAAGCCAGTGCTGGCATCTATTAGCGTCGTACTTAATAATGCAATTAGGACGTTAGCATGTTTGGGTACCTACTGTACACACATCACAAACTGCTTATGGTCCCAAGACAACACTAAATGCTGCAAAAATTTACCGAGAAGCTGTCAATCATGTCAGATAAATGCAGGTGAATTTATCATGTAGATAAATAATGACCAGGCTCTACTTTTAATCGCAATTCAGGCAAGGTTGGGAAATACTGCAGAGTTGGGTGCCATCAAGAGTGAATAAACAAGTTACAGATGATCTTGGTCTGCTCACAGGTCTTGCTCGAGGTATTTAAAAATTCAGTCTGTAAACACTAGATGGAGCTAAAAGTTCTTTCTATGTAGGCCTAGAGGCAACACTAATGCGCAAATACTTGTCTCTACCATTAATGCCAATTTGCACGTTGTATTCTCAGCAAAAGAAAACAAAAATGCCTTTACCATCTTTCCATCTACTGTGCACCTGCTCACCACTTGTATCTGTAACAAGACTGCGGTATGGTATGAATGAAATAGTAAATTCCTTCTGGCTTTGTTTTCACGTAAAATAGCCCAGAATACAAGCAGCCATCTGTACCTTAGAGGAAAATACAATTTTCTATCATACTGGAATTCCGATAAATTTGAAGATATTAGGGAAGTTGATGTCATACCCATCCTAAACAATGTAGCAGCAGTGGGATGCTGTCTTCTGTAGCTCAACAATCAGGATACTGTATGATTTTCACCTTCATGAATATAATGAATAAAAAAAAGCACAATCCTAAATTATGTGATATTGCTATCTAGGATGAAGTATGTGGAAAATTCTTTGGAAGAGCCGTTCGATTTTGTGTGGTCTGGGCAACATTAAGAACGGATAA
Organism: Phalacrocorax carbo; assembly: GCF_963921805.1. Taxonomy (NCBI): domain Eukaryota; kingdom Metazoa; phylum Chordata; class Aves; order Suliformes; family Phalacrocoracidae; genus Phalacrocorax; species Phalacrocorax carbo. The sequence goes on along the minus strand of NC_087514.1, from coordinate 66,402,952 downwards.
CACAGTGCCCTGCTGTGTAGAGATTCCTATATTTCAATTCAGTTTTCTTGTTCCTCTTCAAATAACGAAACAAAAAAAGACCTACTTTTGCATTCCATAAAAATAATTTTTTACAAAATCTAACAAAAAGGAGATCAATAACATTATTTTCTTGAAAATTGAACCTGGAAGAAGAGGGGTAACCTCTCCAACCAGTAAAAAAGTGAAGAGTGGAAAAAACACACTGGGAAAAGGTGACAGCTTTTCATTTTGATAGGTGATATTCAAGTTCTCAGGCAATGTTAGGAAAGCTCATCAATCGAAGGGGACTTTTACTCTCCCCACTTAAAAAATACTGCACATGCTAATATTCTACCTCAGCCACACGATTCCAGATCTGACTAACTTTCGATGGCGTGTTAAGACCTTGAAAAGCACTAAGCATACACAATTTATCCAGTTGTAAGAATTTATATTATCTGGAGTAGCTTAGTATTTTATAAGTTACAGACAAGACCATACCACTCTTATTTAAAATCATATGGCATTTCACTTGAAAACATGGTGTTTTAGAAATCAATGAGACTATCTATGGGCACTACTCAGCACCAATGAGAAAGATGGGAATTGGTCATTTCTTTAGAAAAATCAGTTTTATGCTAAGGATCCCTTTAATGAGCCACAGACTACTACTGTGTTAATTTGAATCTGCTTATTACAAGGCTCCAGTGTCTGCAGGAATGGTTCAGGCACGATGGCAATCAGTGTAAGACTATAAAGAAAGGTAAAAAATGACCTTTGGGTGCCTTGCTGAGTCACAGCAAGACAATTTTGCCATGTGTTAAAGGAAGGAAAACACAGCAAAGCTTGCAGATAAGCTTTGTCATAAGGTAACACCTTCCAAATTACAGGGGATAATGGTGGGGAATGGATAGCATCTGAGTGCCCTGCATGTTTGAGAAGAGAAGAATGAAAAAAAGCTGATCCTTTGGTAACTTTGGAACATGCCAACTGCAGCTGGGAGGAAGCAGGGGATGATGATGAGGAAGGTCAACTGGAAATGGGCATCAGACAAAATAGGTCAAAATAAGGATATTCCACTCTGCACATTTGTGAAGTGAGGGCAGGGCTTCTGCCCAGCATCAGCACTTCACAGAGGAGAAAATTAGAGAGAGTGAAGGGAATCTGGACAGATAATTGGGAACAGGTTAATTTTTTTTTAATGCATGCTTATTTTCTTTGAGTGTTAGTATTTGAAATACAGAAATCAAACGCATAAAAATAGTTAGGTGTGGTACAAAAGGACATAAAAATAAAAAAGTACAACAAGAGAAGTATAAGCTGAATAGATGTAAACAGTGTCTGGAAGCCAGATTTACTTCTCTGCATGGAATATATAATTTAAAATACAGTACATCTCTCGATCTTTCTACATCACCTTCCGAAAGAGAAGAGTACAGATAGCAACCACTGCAGTTCAGTCTGCCAAACACCTGAGGTACCGGTATAGAGGGGGCACAGAATAAGTCTGCCCTACCTTTACCTTTCACAAAGCACACTTCCATTACATGTGAACAAATCACACATCACATAGAGTGGAGACATCCAAGATGTGCTTAGTAGCCACCCAAAAAAATTACTCTGTAATACATGAAAACAATTACATCTCCTCTTCTGTGCTTGTGATGGCCTGACATCAAGCACAAGAGCTGTTGCCACCTCCTCCACAAGAGGGGAGAAAGCGCAGGCTTAAGGATGCACCTCCTGCTCCATGTGTGTGGTCTGGTCCTTGGCCAGGGTATTTGTGTTCACCGCCACAGCAGAGAGAAATCCTCTTGCAGGAACACCATAATCCCTGTTGGAAAGCAGGACTGATGTGTCAAGCCCCAGCCACCAACCCTTGTAGACCCAACCCACTGCCCTTGAAGACACCTAACTCCTGGCTCTTCAACAACTCAAGAGAAATCAAATTGCCTTCACCTTCTGAGCAGAGGCTGCTCTCTTCTCCTGCTTGGCTTTCATTTCTGCGAGAAGTCCACTGCCCATCACCTGCACGCCATACCTCCGGCCTCCTTGTGGGCTTCCTTTGCTGTCACCCCTCTCAGCTTTTGTTGCATCGTCTGGCTGCACCTCCTCGAGTGAGTCTGGCGTCTTTAATTCCTCAGATCGCTCTGTACCACCGTTCTGCTCTGCAGGCTTTACCTCCTTCTTGCTTGTGTCCACAGCTGGACTTTTTGCAGCAGCCTTGGGTGAGGAGGGCTCCTCTGCCACCAACACAGTCTGGGGACGTTCAGATTTGGAGCCTCTTGATTTGATTAAGTTAAGGAAGCCACTCTTCCTTGAGTCCCTTTTCTTCTTCTCATCACCTGCTTCACTGGGCTCACTGCTGTCTAAGCTTTTAGTTGATGGTCTCCTAATAAAAGATAGACACAGACATTTTAAACTCTTCTCCACTCCCCTCCTCTATCTCTCTGAAATAGTACCAAATGACTTCTCCCGGGCAAAGCCAATCTTTCGTATGCTCCATACATTGCCCCAGGCCCAGTCATTTGATGGTGTCTCTAAATTAAAAACTGCACAATTAACATTGATCATACTGTCTTGAAGATTCCTGTGCTGGTCTTGTGCATGGTATAATGAAGAGAGGCAGCTGTTTCATCTGCACTGGGCACCCAGCTGTTTCCAACACCAGACAGCTCTGCCCAAGCTGTCTGTGCACATATGTATTGGGATGGCGTGGCATGGTTTTGGTAGCAGTGGGGCTACAGGGGTGGCTTCTGTGAAGCTAGAAGCTTCCCCCATATTTGATAGAGCCGATGACCAGCTGGCTCCAAGGAGTACCCACCACTCGCCAAGGCCAAGCCAACTCATCAACGGTGGTAGCGCCTCTGGAATAACATATTTAAGAAGGGGGAAACACTGCTGCGCAATAGCAACTGTAGCTGGGGAAAGGAGTTTGAACATGTGAGAAACACAACCCTGCAGACACCAAGGTCAGTGCAGAAGGAGGGGGAGGAGGTGCTCCAGGCACCAGAGCAGAGATTCCCCTGCAGCCCATGGTGAAGACAATGGTGAGGCAGGCTGTGCCCCTGCAGCCCATGGAGGTTAATGGTGGAGCAGATATCCACTTGCAGCCCATGCAGGACCCCATGCCGGAACAGATGGATGCCTAAAGGAGGCTGTGATCCTGTGGGAAGCCTGTGCTGGAGCAGGCTCCTGGCAGGACCTGTGCCCCATGGAGAGAGGAGACCACTCTAGAGCAGGTTTGCTGGCAGGACTTGTGGCCCTGTGTTGGACCCACACTGAAGCAGTCTGTTCCTTAAGGACTGCACCTTGTGGAAGGGACCCACGCTGTAGCAGTTCATGAAGAACTGTCTCCCGTGGATTGGACCCCGTGCTGGAACAGAGGAAGAGAGTGAGGAGGAGGGAGCGGTAGAGACAAGATGCGATGAACTGATCGCAAACCCCATTCCCTGTCCCCCTGTGCCACTGTGGGGGAAGGAGGCAGAGAAAATTGGGAGTGAAGTTGAGCCTGGGAAGAAGGTGTTTTAAGATTTAGTTTTTATTTCTCATTGCCCTGCTCTGATTTGATTGGTAGTAAATTAAACTAACTGCCCCAGGCTGAGTCTGCTTTGCCCATGGTGGTAACTGGTGGGTGATCTCTCCCTGTCCTTATCTCAACCCACGAGTCTTTCCTTATATTTTCTCTCCCCTGTCCAGCTGAGGAGGGGAGTGATAAGAGCAGCTTTGATGGGCACCTGGCATCCAGCCAGGGTCAACCCACCACAACATACAATTTCACTCTGCTCTCTTTCTACAATGTGCTACCTCTGGTTTGTACCTGCCCATTAGTAAAAGGAGAACAACTGATCCAGGCACATAATTCACAGAGCTTTTGGGGTACCTTGTCCCTAAAGGACCCTGCCTGAAATGGAACTAGTTGGTGCAGCCACCTTCTCTCAGCAAGGAACACAGAGAGGTCACCTTTATAGTGCAGCTACTCAATCTCAAAAAAAAAGAAACCCAAACCCAACCCCAAAACAACCCACCTGCCAGTAAGATTTTCTATAGGCATCTTAGAAGCAGAGTATTCACCCTTGAGAGGAAAGCTGGGCACATAACATGTCTGCGTAAGAGCACCCCAGTTGGAGAGAGAGCCACTGGTGCAGCAAATGGAGCCAAGATCCTTAGCAATGGGCACGGCCAGGGACAGGCACACAGGGACACTGCAAGCTCAGAGGGACATCTGAAACAAGCTGCTGGCAGGTGTCCAAGGGAAGCACAGGAGGATGCAGTCGTCTATAAGCGCTCTGAACTTAACCCAGCTAATCCATTTTTCAAAGCCACCATAATTTTACCACTACTCATAGTATATCACACATGGCTTCACATGTCACTATAGATATTTATAACTCACAGTGACTTTGAAACATTTGCTTTTCCTGCCACAGTTATCTACCAGTTAACACCTACCATTTTCCTTAATGGATGTCACACACAGCACAGAAGGGGTCATTTCAAGTTGTATGGAAAATGCCCTAGCTTTCTCATTTATGTACATGTCTCTGTGTGTGTGTGTGTCTGTGTGTATGTGCACAAACATGTATGAATGCAAGAACATCTAGATGCATCATTCTGTAAGTGTACAGCCAGCTACAAAGCAGTTGTATAAGCTGTATAACCCTTATATAAAGCTGAAGGAGACGTATCTTTCAGATTAATGTATTGCCTAAACCTGGAATATTACAAATTGGTCAAACACATCTTTAACATGTTTTTAAAACAACATAAGTCTACTGTCATCTCTCAAAACACTGTGCCCAACAGCAGTCCTTACTAGACAGAGACACCTGTGTGTATGACTAGCACTGGAGGGGACCATCCTCAACCAATACACAGCTCTGCTTCAGCTCTGATGAGCTCCACTGAAGGGTAAAATGAAGTCAACTGAATTATAAAAATACACACTAGTCAATAACCCTCCCCACATGGTATATTAAAGCAATTTATTTCAAAGTAGTCATTTTTAAGGGAGGGTAATTGAATTCACAATGTCTTGACTACTAAGGTATTTTCTGACTTTTACACCAGCAACCCTGGATATTGGGAACAGAAGTAAAATACAACTTAGAAATGTTACTTGCCCAGCTATCAGGATGGATTTTATTTATTTAATTTAAAACAAAAATAAATTTGAACTTACTTTGAATCCATTTTTGTCACTTTCTTAGTGAAAAATTCGTCCACGCCTTCATCCACTCTCCCCATGAGGCCATTCTGATCTCCTTCTAGAGGCACTCCAGCAGACACCTGACAGAAGAAAAAACTCTCTCTGGTATATAATAATCTAAGCATATGTGTTTCAATGATAATAACTAAGAGTTAAGATGTCATAAAAGTTGCGTGTGCCAACCAAACCTCAGTGCAGACAATGGAATCACTACTGGAATTCCCCTTTTGGTCTCTGCCAGCTGACGCATTACATCAAACACAAAGTAACCCAAACACCAGTGACAGACTGGATACTGTAATGTATGAGGCCAGGAATCAAATGCCTTGGGCTGGTGAGAATAAAGCACTAGTTCAGTCAGAAAACAAATAAAGCAGTTAAAGAAAAATTAAATCCTGACCAGGTTGTGATCTGAAGAGAAAGTATTTTCAACAGCTAGTTGTTTCCCTGTTCAGAGAGAAACATATGTTCTGGATTTTGGATTTAGAAATTTAGAAACAGAGCTCCAGCAGGCTAACAGAGCCTTTTATAATTCATTCAGTCCACCACTTCCAAAAGCAGAAACTCTAAATACAGAATCAGGCATTTCACTTTAGGAATGGAACGCATATTTCCGCTGAGTGTCTGAAAATGGAAAACCTGCTCCCTTTCTTTCATTTCAGTGCCCATGTTTTGAATGTGGGTGACTGGAGGCATCTAAACCAGGCTGGCTTAGTAATACCTGCCAGCCACAATGGCTCCGTGAAGATTAGCTGGTGACTCTACAGCCTCCTGAAGATGAAACATGCTGTCCCCTGGGTGGATTTCTCACGTGGTCTACCTCCCATACGTGGCTTTGATGTGGAAAAGCTCTATTACCAGTAGAGAGAGTTCCTTCAATGTGAATGCCACATGGAAACCTTTCAGGCAACTAAAGAGGACTCCACAAGACCCAACCCAGTTGTATTCTTGGTAGTACTAACAACCAGGAATCAGTCTGCCGCAAAATAGCAGGGTTTGTAATTTTAAACAGTTTAAATCAAGGAATCTCCTAGCTGCCACAACTCAGAGTGATCCCAGCTTCCCTTTTCAGCTGGAATACACACTCTTTTCTATGCCTCTAAAAAGAAAAATAATACTCTTAGAAGTTGCTGTTAACATCAAACTCAGCCTCATTAAGCCAGGACAACGAAATGCATATTAACCAATGCTTTGACACATCCATAAATCTTTTTCCTGAACCTTGCTAGAAGCCTAGTATTTACTTTGTTGTCAAAGATAATAGTTAATATTTTATTGGTACCTGCTGTAGCAATGAACACTGATCTGAAAAGAGCCCAGCTGGTAACAACTGCTTTGTTGCCAGTTAAACTGCATATTTTCTATGAACACCAGTTTTGTGCTAAGAAGCACAATGACTTCTCAGACTTCCAGCTTTGGGGTTTTCTGTATAGAACTTGCTTAGCTGGAGCATCTGACGCTAGGCAGCAATGCATATACTAACATCTGGGTTGGTCACACTAGTGCTGGCCGTCTCAATATAAATATTTACCTTCTCAGTCAAAAAATAGCTAAGACTGATGTTTCAACCAAAATGTGTCAAGCAAAAGTGGCTGATGCATTTCCAACAGAATTGAGAAACCATTTAATATTGATACTGGAGTGCTCCAGACATCAGGAAGAAACATGTAAGTATCAAAGGCAAGTGCATCTCCTGAAGGGTAAGTAACGCAAGAATCCAACGATCTACAACAAATGAGGAGATGTACCTCAAGAAAGAAAAAGAGTCAGCATCTGAAAAAGGAGCAAGTTCCTAAAAATGTACTGAAGACATACAGAAATGTTGAGGGCCTAATACGATCCTCAAGGCACAGGATTTTCTTATAGATGTTTGTTGTAATGCCTTTTAGTGATCAATGTTAAAGACTGAACTCTGATTAAGTTTGTGTTTTAGGCTCCTAATGCTAAAAAAGGAAAAAAAAAAAAAGTTACGTTTTCTTCTTTTTTAGCCTAAGTTTAAAAGTGAGCCTTCTATGTTTCTTCATTAAGGAAAAAACTGGCTTGGAAGCACAAATAAATAAGATGAATCACAATCTCTTTCATACATTAGAGATTCACCTCTTTGCTGTACTAAATCTTTACATGTGACGGAAGAACTCCTGAGGTTAAGATCTCACAGAATCTAAATTATAAAGAACTCTTTCATCATATTGCTTCAAAGCTACTTGCGGTTGGGTGGTTCTGAGGTTTGCTTTTTTCCCCTCTTTTTTTTTTTTTCACCTCTGAACACTCATTTCAGTAAAAAATCTGACAAAACTATAAATCTTTCTTCTGCCTGCCCACCCACCCCAAGTTAAAAGTTTATATTTCTCCATTTTCCCTTTTTTTTCTTACATTTTTCAGCTTACAAAGAATAAATCTGTTTTCCAGCAAAACCAGAGAAGTACAGCTATGATCATCCAAGACCCCATAAATTACTAAATGGAGGTATTGGGAACAGCAAACAACCCAACAGACCTGCTTTAAGTGGTAGAAAAGGTCAAGATTTGGCATCTCACATTTCCAGTGCTTTTCCTAACCACTGTCTTCTGTGTTCTCAAAGTAGCAAAACCAGCAGCAAATCAATTCTGCAAACAATGCCACAGTCCACTCGTGACTCTGGCCTTCAAAATTTGGTTCTTTCATTTTCAGAAGCATCAAAGCAAACATCTTAAGTCTTTCAATAATTTGTTTAAACTTGTTATGAGGTCAGAACTAGTAAGGAATTAAATGGTCCATAAAAACAAGACAGGGACAAATGAGTTTAAGTAAAAAGGCTCCTTTCAATTTCTGTGACTAAATAAACCCATAATTTCCTAATTAATTTGATGTGGATGAGCATTCCCACAACATTGCACTACCATGGGAAGTAACACTTCTCTACAAGAAGTAAGCTTTTTGTTTCTGTTGAGCAAGACACTGTATGCCCTAGTTCCATGCCCGGTAGTGAAGCACTTGCCCTCCCGTGTCCCCACTCCTTCCACACCCCTGTGCAGATGGCACAGGATGCGCCGAGTAGGTTTGGAAGAGAGGCAAGTTTAGCAACTGGGCAAACATGTGCATTCTGCAGAACTGGAATTGGAAGAAGTAAACACAGATGTGTTTTCATTAAACAGGGAGACCAGTCCATCCTTCTGCTATCTCTATCCCTCCCTGTGAAGTGCAAGGGAATGGAAAGTTGGCTTGCGAATCCCCTCTGCTTGAAGGTTTCTCCATTTCCAAGTGCTGCAAAAAGCACTCTACTGCCTGATATGATCTTTCCCAGCATTAGGGAAATTTTCAAGGGTCCTGTCTGCCAACAATCCTCAGGGAGCAGAAGAAGCCACAGGCATTCATTACTAGGGAGCACAACTCAGAGAAGCAATGGCTGCCCTTTGATAAGGGCATATCATATCAGCTGCGCTCTGTTGCCATGAGATAGCTCTGTAACTCCTCCAGATCTGTCCTTACATACCCTGAAGATATACCATCACAGAAATAAATCTTTATTGATGTGGTATGCCAAGGAAATGGAACTGTGGGAACGCCGCACACATATACTTGGGTTCACACCAATGCCTTTTGCAGACAGACAGTACTCTTCTGTTTTGCCTTTCTAAGGCAGGCTCCAGCATGAAAAGCAGATCTGTGACTATGCAGATTTGCTGGCCCAAGCACCATCTTCAGTTAAGGAGCTGTGGGAAGCTGGGTGTCACAGAGTAGCTCCTCTGAGAGCTAATAGAAATAAGAATTCATGCCAAGTTACCACGTCTTAATGCAGGCAGAAAAAAGGATTAAGCCTTAACAAACCCTTGCAATATAATTGAAAAGTCTCATGATATTTTGTGTGTTTCCTGTGAAAGCTCCAAGTACCTCCAGAAACTGCTTCCATGAAAAAACAAAAGCACATTAAAAAAGGATAAAACATATCCTGGTTTTCGGCTGTGTCAAACAAGACAAAAAGCTTGTAATAGAGATTGCACACTGAAAGACGTGAATACCAGAAGAAAAATTAAGTAGGTGCTTATGGCTTTTAAAATTTTAACAATTACCCTCATTACATTGCAAGACCCGACTCATGGCAAAAAGGAATCAACAGATGGCATTGCCAGCAATATTTTAACGTAGACTCACTGCTGCTTGGCTGGGCTGCTGCTTTTTATTCCTTTTGGGCCTTAATTTTGTGAAGTGTTCCAGTTTTCTCCCTTCTTCTGATGGCAGCTCTGAAATGAATCCAGAAGTTCGTTTGTCTGGCCTGCTGGAAGGAAATGGTGGGTCTTCTATATGGATAGGTACTTCTTCCAGTGCTTTATCTAGATCAAATTCCATTTCTAAGAGAAATCAAAACTTTCTAATTAGACTTAACATGCTATTTAAAACAAAAGACAATGCCATTCCTCTCTTTTGTGGTAAATAGTTATAAACACATTTAGAGAACTCAGCCACATGTTTGTGAGCAGACAGAGCACTGTGAGCAAATATTTACTACCAAACACACTAGCAGAGTCACAAAACAAAGCAACCAGTGTGGGCCCCAAATGCAATGCAGAGGGAGGGAGAGTCACCTGTGCTTTTCAATCAAGAGCTACCTAGAAGAATCTCAAGCAAGCAAAGCAGCAAAAATGTAGAAATTCTCACTTACCAAAAGCTCTGGACACTGGACGGAGCATTCTACTGTGGATGCTTTTCCTTTTTGATTTAGGAGTCATCTATCAACATAAAATAAAAGAAAAATTACTTTAGCGGGCAAAAGAAATGACAAAGAACACCTTTTCCTTTCTATCCAACAGATCAGTTCTTCAAGCCTATGTATCACTTCAAGATTTGGTTGGGTTTAACACCAGGAGGGAATGTTTTTTTCATCCCCTTCAGAACTTATTCTAAATCGACATTTTGTTCAACTGACTTTGAACAGAACCGGGGAGGTAGTTTATTTTTCCCATTAAAAACATAGGCTGTACATAGGATGGTTATTTGAGCTGTCCAAGCATTAACTTATTGGTCCCCAACTGTAAAATAAGGGAACTATTAAAACTGCACCTCTGCATTTGACATCATGTGGCAGAGAAAACGTAAACTACTGTGTCCAGTACTCCACCGTTAATGACAATACCAGGGATAGTTTCCACCTTGTTCTGGCTTTTATTTTTGATAAAGAATATGATTCCTCAGTTCATTTGTTAGTGACATGCTACTGGGAATGATTATAATTCAGGTATCTGTGCCTCTGGACACCACCACACAGCTCCCCAAACTTCCCTAGGAAAATGCAGTCTTGGAGCACACAGCCCGTCTTCAAAAAGCAAAAATACCATGTCAGTGTTATTAACACCTCCAGCAAACACATGACTTCCAGGGACTTTAGATACGCTGACAATAGGTGGAAAGTTACCTTGGCATACATTCAACACATTTACTGAAAGTTATGCACTATTATTCTCCTCATCTTCAAATTCCCAGAGAAAAGGAATATGTTGTCTTAAGAGCACAAATACCCAGACTTAAGACCTAAGTTTATTATTTTTGGAAGAAAGTTGCCCTAATTTTCTTGCTTGAACTCTTCTGAAAGCTTGCATGGCAAGAAAGACAGTTTTGCACAGGAAACGCATGCGTCACCAATTCCGAACCTCTTAACATAGCTCAGCATTCTAAGACATTTAAACAAAAAGTTGACCTGCAGGTTTTCTAAAGAGTTAATTTAAAATGACTGAGCTTCTGCAAAGATGGGCTTCTTTTGTGGTAGTGTCATACATGCTGGCTTTAGTGACATCCATATACTTCCATTTACTTGCTAGTCTTGAAGCCTAGTGGCCTCAAATCTGGAGTGGCTCACAGCTCATTAACAGAATTGTTAATCAAGGCCAGCAGTGTCAATTTTATATGAGCCAGAAAAGACATAGTTGGCATTAACATTTCAGACAAATCATGAATTGGTTAAAGTAAACATTTTCTAGTTTTTACGTATGAAATGTTCAGTGCACAGACTTACATGTACTGAATTCATATTCCCATCCAAAGCAGTCAGGAGGATTATTATGCCACTATTCACATGCTCAGGGTTATGACAGATTTTTGTAATAGGAAAGTTATTACCCATCTTCTCAAGACCAGAAAAGGACTTGCAGACTACAGAGCAGGCAGTGATAGCACTGTCTGTGCAACAGAGCTCTGTTTTTATTGCCATGCTCATTGCTGGGGAAAAAAACCAGATGCCTTCCTTCAGCTGTTGGAGGTTTCTACTCCCGCATTTGACAAGCATCAGTAAATGACACAATAGTTTCAAGACCAGCCAGGAAATAGCTTGCCACCTGAGCAGACTTACCCTGAAACTAATGAGCAGGCAAAGTGTTACTGCATCAAAAGGTCAGATGTTACTTTCAGAGTTACCAATAAATTAAATGCAATGGATTCGATGGCAAGTGGCTTGAGATGTGCTGAACTTTTTCAGCCAAAATTTCAGTGGATTGTACAACAGGTAGGCAGGTGGGCAGCCTCTGAACCGTACGCCTTGACAGCTGCTGATCCATCACCCAAACCTGAAACACCCGAAGGCATCTGCACCTCACGTAAGGAAGAGTTGAAGCAGCTCAGCATTTGGGGGTCAGCAATTAGGAGTCACTACCAGTAGTCCCCTGGTTTTATTTCCAGCCATAGCCCATTTCTCTTGTTAATGGATATTTACATGCATTTTGGTCTGCTTGCCACTTTTTTTGGTGGTGTAACTGGAAATTACATCTAGTAGGATAATGCAGCAACTCATGCGCAAAAGAAAGGACAGAAAACAAAGCTGATGGGAGAACTCCGATCACTCGGTAACTTCACAGCCACGGCCAGTGTTCAGAGTGCTCCTGGATGAACACAGACAAGCTGAGAGCTGCAGCAGCCCAAGGCACCAATGCAGAACAGCATGGGGCAAGTTCTGAGGCTCCTGTGCAGGGACTTACACACTCCAAGACGTCCCCGACAGCCAGGAACAGAATTATTTTATTTTCCTTCCCAGACAAGAAAATGCCCCCAGATAACCCTGCAGACCTTGTGCTGATGATCATAAGCCAGTCTCTGGATCACTGCTATAACTTACTGTCAGCTTGGCATGATCCATCAGCAGCTTGATTGCTGGGGATAAAGGCAGAGGGATAGAGATGCCTCCCATTTGCTTTAAAAGCATGAATAACAGCCATACATACACTTTTATTTTAAAACCTTCTGTTTTCTAGCCTGTTTAGGGAAGCACACAGATGAAAGGCTTTTTGCCAAATGAACTTTCTAGATCACACACAGAGCAAAATGGGTCAAAACATTAATGTAAATAGGCCAGTGTGCTCTTTTTACAAAATATTAGACTTAATCTCAGCTTAATATCCAGCCACCATGCAGTATGCTACAGAGCATATGTCATTACAAGAGGAAATATCTGAACTCCTAGGAAAAGATCTCCGCCTCTCCCCAGCCTGAGCCCCACTTCCCATAGTTCATGGAAGCAGTTCAGGTTTGGCAGATGCACACTGTCTGCTGTCCCACCACCTTGGGCCACACAAGCACAACATGGCTTTCCTGCCTTATGTTTCACTCGTGGCCTTTACAGGGCAACAGCTGTTAGTATTGACCTCCCCTTCTTCACTTCATCCACATCTTCCAGGGACCTTCTGTTCTAGCAGACCACCTCCTGAACTTCTTGTTTTGCCTACTTTCCCGTGAGCACACTGTAGGCTGCCTGGCAGGACATATAAAAAGATTAACTGCATCTCTGGGTCTTGGAAGGCCCTCTTGGAAGTCTGCGTGCACCTACGCCATTGAGATCTCTGGAGATGGCTCCATGAAGCTACCCCTCTGCAGTAGATGGGAGCCAGCAAATCTCCACCACGCTCCCAAATAAGGGCATGTTTAGAGTTAGACACTCTCATGTGTCCAAGCTAGCTTTAAACTCCCAGGATCTCTTCCATGATCACTTTTCCAGATTCCTCCCTTCTGACTCCCTTCCTTACAAAACTATCTGAGCTCTCTTGAGTTTTCTTAAACTATATTACAAACTGTGGTTGAACACTAGTATCTTGGGAATTAAAAGCAACAACTAAAATCACTTTGAGTTCCAGAAAGTGATGTGATTTTAGCAACAGGGTCTCAGAAACTCTACATTTCTGGATTATAGAGGTAATTGAAATTACTCTCAGTGCTGAGGGATATGCTCATTTCCATGTTTTTCTCCTCCTCCTCCAAAGTAATTTATATTCAGTCCTATTAGATACAAGGATGCTCTGCAACCCTCCTAACACTTCCCTTTCGAAAAATTTAAACAAACTAATGAAGAACTTCCCCCTCCCCTCTTGAAACTCAGCTTCCCAACCAGTCTCCCTTCAACCCTCCCTCCTGCAAAACAACGCATGGGTTTTCAGCTACGAGAACGCATTAAGGGCGACAGCACAAAAAGGTGAGAACAGCACTCAAAAGCTCAAAGTGATGCAACTAGACAAAGAAAACACAGATGACCGAACTGAGATAACCCCTGACATCTCTTCCACCCTAGTGGCAAGAAAGCCCTAGTTTATGCCCATTGTTAAGCCATTCTTTCATGAAGCTGGATGATGCTTGAATATAAAACCAAATCAATCCATTTTCTGAGCAGTAATGTTTGTGCTTGTACCTCCAACATCCACACTCTGCTTTGGTTTGGTCTTAAAGCCAAGGGATGCTTTAAATTCAGATGCTACACTAGCTAAAGCTTTTTGTAAAATCCAATCTCATCCCTGAACCGCTGCCTATTTCATTTGTAGGTGCAGACGGATGACACTACAGTCTCCCAGGAGACTCACAAGGCAGTACAGAGGCAAATGAAACTCAAAAACATAAACAAGTAGGCCAGAAACAGCAGAGCTAAAAAAATACTTACACTTGTACAGCAGAGAGTCTCCATGCAGCAAAAAAGAAAGAAAACAGAATATGAATGGGGAAGACAAAGCAACAGCAGTTCTCAGGAAAGGAGGCAAAACCAGAAGTCACCAAAATAAAGAAAACTAAAGCCAAAACACTTAGAAGTCTTAGCAGGAAAGGTGACATGCAAGAATGAAGTACAAATCCCTTCCATTTGGAGGTGCTATACACTTCATGTTTCCAGAGGATAACCAGAGAAGGATGTAATCTCTCTTGTTTTATCTATACTGGGACAAATTCAGGTTTTCAGATGTTTGTTTCCAATATATGGCACGCGCCAATGGTGCCAACCTACCACCTGCTGTCCCAATGTACTGTGTTTTTTCATTTTGCTGGCACCAGTAGTGAGAAAAAACTGTAATTCTGTTACTTCCTAGTCTGAAGGAAGCTTCTGAATTAAAAATCAGCAGTTTGTTGTGGAAAGCAGGAGAGCAAGGAAAACAAAACAAAGCTTCTCTTGAAAGAATGAAAAGGGATGCAAGCCTGTTCTCCTGAGGTTTAAATAAACCTAATCCAAAGCAAGAGTATTTCTCCTTCCCATAAGGAGGTTTAGAGGCACAGGCTTTCAAGCACTTTTGGCACATTAGAAGAATACTATTCCATTAGTAAAGCATGACCTTTCTTCTCCCCTTCAAAAAATTAAAAGAAAAAAAGGAAGCAGCACAGCCATCATATGAAATGAAGCAATGCCATATCCCATCTCTTGTGTGGCACACGACCAATGACACTCCTTAATTTAGAATAAGAAAAAAAAATTATGGGGAGTGCGGTTTTGTCTTACAGTTGAATGGGAATTGCTGCTATAACAACACTGCAGGTATTAGCAGAGTGTTTGTGGCAGAAGTCAATAGTCATGGTTTGGACTAAACTTCTTGGCAAGGAAGTCCTCCATTTTTAATGGATATTGCACTGGTATTTAATTATCACCAGTGAAAACAGTCTGCATATAACATGAAGTTCATAATTTAATTGTTGAAGGGGTATTAAGGTCAGTTTTTCAATGCTTTGACATTTTCAACAATAATGATCCACTTGTCATAGTCGATACTTCTAAGCTTAACTGTAGCTAAAAGTTTTAAAGATACAATGGGCTATCTTTGAATAGCAAGAACAGTGTTCTTGCACACAGCTCCACTCCTTTATTTTCCTACTGTCCTCAGGGTTTTTCTTTGTTTTGTGCTTTTTTCTTTTTAATGTTTTTTTCTTTTACCTGCATAAAGCCAAAGTTTCTGAAGGAGTTCTCCACTAACAGTGATTCAGGCAAACCTCCTCTTTACTCTCATTTTTGTATGCTGTCTAAACAGACATACACTCTTATTCTATTTCCCTGCCAGAATCCATGTTCTCTCTTTTCTTGCCCATCTTCTACACTACCATTCACTAGGGCTGCTCTGAGATTGCTGGAGAGACTGCAGAATCCATTGAGAAACATCTTGAAAACTGAAACCATCTTAAAAATAAATCTACAGCACACTTCAAAAATCAATCTGCAACATGGCTTCTCTTTCAGACACCATTCATGGTAATACTCCGGTGCGTTCTGTGTATTTAATCCATCGGCAGGAAAGTTATTTGTATTATACAAGCAGCTGGAAATGTGATTAGGACCAAAGTGCAAAGCAATACATATATAAACAGGAAGCAATTCCAGGATTTGGGGGAAGTTTACAATCTGCAGCCCTGATCCAGCAAGGGCTTATGGAAACACCTAACTTCAGTGATTTAGTGACCTAACTTCAGTGATCTCACCTAAGTGAGTGTGACTACTGAGCCACTTAAAAGATAAAAGGTGCTAAACAGCTTGTGGGTGGGGAGTAAGGAGGGAGGAGGAGGAGAGGGAGGCACACAGCAGGAAACAGGTAGGACAAGGAAGCACCATTAAGCAAAGCAAAGGCTAAGGGACTGGTCTGAAGTCACCAAGGAATCTGGCTGCTCTGCAGGTAACCTAATACCAGTCCTCAGACCCCTGAAGCACTACAGACCACAAGGCCACCCAACCCTTCTCTTCGTTTGCTCTCAGCATTAATTGCAAAATGAAGTGCTCTTCTCCCGGTGTACATGAGCCATTGCTGAAGACAAAATGCCAACCCACAACCAAAAATCCCAAACAAATTCAACCCAAAACAAACCAGAAATTGGCTCAGGGAATCATAACAATGTGCCAACTGGGAATGAGCTGTCAGAAAAAAAGTATTTTCAAGGATTCTTCCAGAACATTTTAAACCAGTGCTAAATTGTTTCAGCTATATGTATTTTGTGGGGTATGCCCTTTTAAGAAAGAGGCATAAGAAAACAAGGCATTTTATCACAAGTCCTGCTGTTTTCTTTTGCTGTAAGGAATCCTGACCTGTAAAGCTGCCATGACACCATGTCAGTCAATCGACATTTCCCACGCTTCTTCTAACTACCTTTGACAGAGATATCACGCATCTGTTCTCATTAAAAAAAATAATCTTCAGGTATTCTTTATAAAGCAGAGCAGTAAATTGACCAACTTTGATTTTTTGCGTATGAACCTTTGGACACACACGTGTCTCACCATCTGTACACAAAGCCTTAGAAACTAGAAAGTTGCTATTGCTTACTTCAGCTACTGAAGATTTTATAACATGATTCCCAGGGTAAAACCCTCAGCATGGCTAGCTGAAATTTAGCTACGTACTTCCCACTATCAGCGATGGTAACCTGAATCACCGTCCTTAGAATCTCCCCCTTGAGTGCCATTGTCCTTGGAAAGTTAAATGCAATATTAAAATCCATGACAGCTAATGGAGTATTTTACAGGAGACAGGAGAGCAAAGCCACTAACATCTCTTTTAGAAACCAAGGCCAAGCTGCAACAGGCTGTTTGTTGACACAGCTGTGTCCTTAATGTAGCAGCTATGCATTTTTACACCAGCAGAGGATCTAGTCCTGACCTTATATTTCAGAGTTCTGTCCTCCATATGGAAATGCTACATATAAATATAGGTATTGTAACTAAATATGGCATACAAATAATCCAGATGTGAATTTAAGGAGTATGTTTGTTTATTTTCTTTCCTTCCTCAAGATATGAATTTCTAGAGGATGAGCTACGGTTCAGAATTAATTCAATTAGTTTCATCTAAACCAGTCTGACCTTTAGAATTACTTTGTACAGCAACATTTTCTGAAAGAAAAGGAGTAGCACTGCAGTAAGATAAGCTCAATAGATTTGCCCCCGAGCTCGTTTTATTTTACTAGCCAAGAAACCTTTGCCTTTCCATTTGCTGAGATGCGGCTCATGTGCCCTGTGATATTTTACCAAGTATTTCAATATATTCTTTTAATTATTTAATTCTGCACTTGCACCTTTCAAGTAATGTAAAATTCCCACTAATATTCCTGCATATAAATATCCAAAGCGTTTATTATGAAGAGTAAAAAACAGATGCATAAATTAAACTGAGCAGCTCCTAAAACTATTAAACTGAATCTTTTCTTTCATGTTCTGAATGAGTATCCTGCAAGGAACTCTGCCTGCAACTACCACCTGCAAGAAAAAAAGCAATTCTCCGTATCATCAGTTCTGTTCTCTACTTGCTCGTGAAGTGGCTAGCAGCATCTTCTGCAGCAGCTGGGCTTTAAGATGAGCAAAGAGGATGGTTCCAACTGATTTATTTTAGTTAAAAACTAAGTGTAGAACAGAGAGCTGCTGCAGGTCAGATGGCACAAACCATCTCTTTAAGCCACCACAACCTGCTTGCTTGTGGTTGTTCATTACCTTCAGCTGGCAAACACTGATCCAAAATTACTTTGTTCATGACCTAAACCTCCACATAGTAAGCAGAAAAAGCTCTTAACCTCAGTAAATATGGAGGGGTGGACAGCTGTTTAAGATATTCTTAGGCAATTCTTGGTCTATGGAGTGCCAGCTGCTAAGTGTCATATATAATTTAAATAATGCTGCTTGGTCAGACAGTCATGGAGCAGCATGTGAGCCTAGCGAAGGACAGAAACACTGTGAAAGAGGAGGTCCTGTAAAGCAGGACTGCTCACCAGCAAGTGTGGAATTAAGTGCTGGCTGGCAGCAAGGCACTGGAGTCTGCAGTTACTCAGAGAGTGTGGACACAAACTTCCCCTGGAGTATCTAAATACTATTCCTGGTATTGGAAATGACCCACAGCTAAAATGTACAATATAAACAAAGGTTCTATCAGCCTCGAATGAAACCACCCTGACTTTTTAATCACTTTGTCTTTCTATCCTGCTCATTCCTTTTTGGTTTTCTTCAACATCTGCTTACTTGAAGGTTTTTTCACCAGTTAAGTGCTTTTGGTTTTAGATTAGTATTCCAATCCTGTTACTACTGACCTCAAAAATTCACAGTAATTCCATATTTACTCACATGAAGTAAGATCCTACTGCAGATACACCCACCACTTTGCAATGAGGTTTTAGCTGACCTTAGTAATATCTATTTACCTCTGAGTTCTCCACTAGTGTGAGGGAGAGATGTTTTGAGAGGAAGCCTAATAAATTTATGAATAGGATGGTGTGATGCAGTTATCAGTGACAACAGGGATGAGATCTCTGATGACTCAGTCAGAAGCTGTCTTCTAGCCTTTTGGCACTATGTACTCTTGATTTTATTTATTTATTTGTAAGTTCCTATTCCAGTAACCCAGTTCATCCTAACCTCCTTTTCCTTGACTAAACATAGCAAAATCTAATGGTACTCTATAACCACCTGCCCTAACACAGCACAGATTTCCTGTCCGCTGTTCCTGTGAGCAACTATTCTTTATCCCTGCAATATGAGGTATCCATTTTGCAGAGCAAAAAATCGCAAGCCCCCTGTCCTAGGTGAAGAGAGAAATATGAAGCACTCTTGGTGAGTCAGACTCGTGCATGTGCTATTTTCAGTAGGCTTTTCAGATTTCAGAGTAAACAGGACTTTCCCCATACAACACAGATAAGTAACTTGTGCCAAGTTATTTATTTGAGACGTTTGAAGAATCAAAAAGCAGTAGAAAGGACCATGCAACTTACATAGAAAATTCCTCAACCACTTCAGGTCAACTTGCCAGATATTAATTGAATCAAGAAGCATTATGGCTGCAGACAGATGTGTGCCACAGAAACAGCACTATTAGTGGTTATTCTCATAGTGTTTGCTGTTGTCCCTCTGCCAAAGGTTATAGAGTCTAGATTTTGGCAAGAACTCTTCCAAAGGAGCTCTCACTAACCTGCCATGGGAAATAACGAGCAGGCTCTTAATAAAGAGAGGGTGTGGAAAGATGAATTCTGCTTCTATTTGTGCTGAACTTCAACTGACTTCACAGCTCTGCTGGCAAAAAGGGTCACACAAGTGCCCCCTGATCCAGCCCGTGCAAAGGGCCTTTGTCCTCGGAACCTATTAACTTTACCTGAATAAGGAAAGCGAGCGCTTGGGTGATCCCTGCTGCTGGCTGTATGGGCGCGTGCTGGCTGACAGGGCAAGCGAACCCAGGTAGGGATGGTCACCTCTCTCACCAAGTGGTCGATGGGTGTCCACCAGCAGGCTACAGCCTGCAACAGCTAGCTGGTGCCTGCTGAGATGACTCTGCCTGCAGCCTGGGCATTCAAATTCTTGCTAGCGGAGTGGGGAATAATGGGACTGAGCAGCCAAGCCTGGACTACCTAAGACTCCATAGCTACGTGTTCAAGACCTTACTGTCTACCACAGACTAACTTCTTAGTAGTAAACTCCCTCTTAAAACCACTGCAGGGAAGTTAAACTCTCCAGACCAGTGTTACAGTTAGTGCTTTGTTACTGAACTCCCTTTTCATTATAGCAAAATAAAATGATGGAACTTCATTATCAGTAAAGCAACTACCACCACAAAGGATGTAACTACACACCCTCCCCTCTACTCCCAGTACAAATCTGGGTCTACTAAGGAAAAACAAAGCATCGGTATTATAGGAAGACAAGCTCCTGATACAGAAGTGCCACCCTACAAACAGAATACCCGGCAGCTGCACTCCACCATTCTCATTTTAACCTAAGTGGAATACAGTCTCCAATTTTACACTACTTTTTTTTTTTGTTTTGTTAACCAAGCATGCCGTGCTGTAACTAGAAGCAGTTTATGACATTCTTCACTTACTTCATATTGTGCCAGTAATGTACCCTAGATTATGAGAAACAGTTTTGAACTCTCAGTTGGTTTAAGAAAACCATACTATATATCAATTATCCACCACCTCCTTCCACTCAGACACCAGGAGAAAGACATTGAAAGCCAGGTTTCTTTTAAAGTGTTTCAGCTGGGAACTCGTAACCCCTCCTGAGCCTGAAAGAGACTGTAGCCTGTAGTCTATACATGTAACAGACATTGAATAAACACAGATAAGGACCTCTACAGGCAGTGAGGATGCTGCAAAACTATATATAAAGGAACCCAGGAAAAGATAGGCAACAAATATTCACAATTAAAATTAATGTAATCATAATACTAATGGTGAGGCTATGATAAACACACAACTTGCAAATAAACAAGATATTAATGGGTTCTGCAAAATTATCACACCAGCTCCCTTTGTCTCTCACTTTCTCCAGCCATTGCACTGAACGTGTAGAGAAGGGCTTAGGGAGCACATTGGCACTGTGCTGTGCCCCTCCTGGAAATGTTTTCATAAACTCTCCTAGTCCGGGGTGAGTCAGAAATATTCCTGGACTCCCACTGAAGTAGATTTGCTTGCATGCCTGTGATGGAGCCTTTTCAGAAGTAAGAATACTCTCGCATACCATAATGCCAATTGCTAGCTTCCCACAGACTGCTGTATTTACTACACATCAAAGGCCCATTTCTGCTAATGCATACAAGAGAGAAACTCAAGTGTCACAATCAATTTAATCCGGCATTCATCCAGGCTGCTGCCTTTGCCCTCATCCCTGTCTGCTTGTTCCTGCTGCTCAGGATTTGTTTTGTGAACTCAATCAGAGGACTAGTCAGTCTGTAAACTAACGCGGGAAATAAATCCTCCGTAAAAAGCTTAATTTTCAGCTGAATCAATTCCCACACCCGGTTTGTAGTGAGGCTGCGTGAACATCAGTACAAGCGTGAGGGTGTGGGTAGGGGAGAGCAAGCTGTGTACATGGAAAAGTGGAAATGCTCATTTCAGCTAGAACAATGATCTTTGATGGATTAAGCGAGTCGCAGAGCTAGGATTTATTTGTAGCACAGGAGAATATATGAAGTCCAACAGCAACTGGGGTTTTATTGCAGTAGGTGTTCAGTCTTTCATCTAAAAAGCTGACTATCTATGTCTGAGAGAATTCTGCTGCAGGTAAATAGAGAGCAACAAGAATCAGATGTGGTAGTACATCAGGGCATACCACAGAACCTCTAGTACAATTTTTCTTCCTACAGTATCAGTGCACGTGTACACGAGTCTGTACCATGATTTTCTCCTTCCTCCAGTGAAAGCAACTGAAGGGCTTTCCATTTTAATTCTAACCTGTTTTGGATGTGAGGGTGGGGAGAGAAAAGCTTTCAGGTGGTGCTTTATGAGGGGTTTTTGTTGGTGTTTTTTTTTAATAAATTTAATTCTGGTGCAAACAAGTGCAATTTCTCCCTTTTCTCTGAAAACATTGAGGTCCATACACTCCTTGTCTGTCTTTCAAAACCCATGGGTTCATAAGTCTTCACCCGGACTAATCTGCTAAATCTTTGAAAATGGCTAGATATTAGCCATTTATTTTGGAGCCTTAGAATTAAAGGAATTATATTCCATTCCCAGGAAAAAACATGTATTACCAATCTACAAGTGTTCTGCTACTTCTGCAAATTTTCTTCTCTACTGTAGAGATGAAATCTATTGTTCAGTGAAGACTAAAACATTATTATATTGCTCATGAGATTTTTTTTTTTACAACTTTCCTTCATTAAAGTCATAGAACCACCTCTATGGTTAAAATTAGAAATAGATGAGAAATGGTTAAGGTTCAATATTCATCACAGGCAGTCCTTTTCTATTAGCTACAAGCACTTTGCAAACACATAATTTACCATCCAAGCATTTCAACCTTACACTGAAATGCTTTAAAGAAGATTTATAAGCAGGCTTGTGTATTATTACCTACAGTTTCTTTACATGTTTCAAACAATTTCCTACCGCACCTCTTCATAATGCAAATAACCTCTGCTTTGCTCTAAAAGCAATGCTTATCCTGGCTGTATGCTTGTTACTACCTATAATAATAAAATTCTATTGCTGAAAAGGATATTTTAAAGATGATGAGTACATGGATTTCTAATAGGAAAGCTATTTCTCTCAAAACTTTTCTGTAAATAGTGGCTCAACTCTGGTGATCTCCTTTTATTATTCTGGAAGCCAAACTAATATTCAAAAAGTTAAAAAACCCCAAACAAAACAAACCCCCAAAACTTTAGAACATAACTGTTAAACACAATGTAACGAAGATGTTCCAATACCTTTTGGTGGGGAATTGAGCGCTATTTAATATATCTCACTTCTGCAAAGAACTAATGGCTATGAAAGAATAAAGTACAACTAGAAGCATTATGCAAAATTAAATCAGTTAGTGTCTACCTACACAATTACACATACCGAGATACACGAGAGTATCGACATATTGCACATACCAAGACACATTATAGTCTCAGTGAAAAAGGGTGCTTTAAATAAAGTTAGTTTTAAAATAAGTTTAAAATGTGTCACTTGTCATATATGCACAGAAAAATTTAGAGAAACTGTATTATGTTATGAAGTTAATTCATGACTGAGTCTAAGCTCTGAAAAGCAGGCCATGGTTTTTCCTTTAATCTGAGAACAGTAAGTGATTTTCTGCATAAAGATTTTTCTTTCCATCTTAATTGCACACAACTTTTATCTAATGACTTATTACCGTCAACGCAGCTCTAACTAAATGTAGACAACTAAGGCAGTTGTAGATTAGGGAAGCATCAATTTACTGTACTGCAGCTCAGGGAGATCAGGAACTCTCAGGTCTGTAATGTTCCAGCTATCATATCCTACGCCGGACCACTCAATCGCTCCCAGCGTTCTTCAGAACTCATTTAACAGACTAGCAAATTCTGGTATGACTGACAAATCTTTCATATTATGGGCCCTCAGGCCACTGTTAAAGGCTGGATGAGAATCATATCCTAAGTTGAAGCTAATAAGCTTTAACTGCACAGTTTGGTATTTAGTAAGTCCTAATTCCCACAAAAAAAACCAAACTAGAAATAACATTTTAAGTCTATTTTTCAGTGGTGCATTTCATGGGCCCATTTGTGATATTTCATTCTGTCTTGTCTGTGTTGTGTATACACATCAAACTTCAAAGTGGACAGATGGCAACTCTATTCTGGCAGAGAAATCCTCCCAGCCACAGCCATGCCGCGCCCTGCTTGAGAATAGGCGTGCAGGCTGTGAAACACACCACTGGAGGTTTCAGATCCCTACGCTGCCAGTCCAGGTTTTATAAACAAACTTTCTTGTCTTCCACTTTCAATCCACACGTAAGAACAAAAGGCTCATCAGCATTTTATTACAAATACATCTACCTCACTCATAGTCATTCACTCAGCTTCAGTGCTATATAATTTACCTG
Organism: Phalacrocorax carbo; assembly: GCF_963921805.1. Lineage (NCBI taxonomy): Eukaryota > Metazoa > Chordata > Aves > Suliformes > Phalacrocoracidae > Phalacrocorax > Phalacrocorax carbo. The sequence continues at coordinate 66,379,229 of NC_087514.1, read as the reverse complement.
TAACCATAGAGTCAAAATTGAACCTGGATCCAGTTTTTCCCCAAATTGCTCAAACACAGCTTCCAGGGAGGCTGATGAATAACAACACGCTGTTGTATAGAGCCAGCCTCAGCCAGAATACTGATCCCTCAATAGGCTTGCTGAAGAAAACAAGAATGAAGAGAACAGGCTTGCTGAAGATAATGGGTTTGCAAAATTAATCCAGTTTTGCAAATGGAAAAAAACCAGCTCCCCCAAAATGGTGGTCTGAACTCAGTGCCTCTCCTACAAGACCAAAATCTCTTCTTCCCTGGACATCTTGACAACTAGCTGGAGTGAACTGGTAGACAGGGCTTAGAATAGGCAAGTTTCTCCTGGCATCCCAGCAACATGATCAGCCTCACCCCACATTCCATATTCTTTTGGAAATAGGAGATTAGGCTCCCAAACATACACACCACCAACCTGCTATCCAACGTTTCAGGTCTGAGGCTTGCAGGATACGTAGCAAGGTGCATCATCTACTCACAAAGTTAAGATTTATCATAATAATTTGTAACGCTTAGGGATTTCCAATGGCCAAACAAGGCAGTGTTCTGGACTAATGCCATTTTGGAATTGAGATCTAAATAGCTATTTCTCATTTAAGATTAAAAATAATAAAAGGAAATTAGGTTCATAATTATAGTTCATAAAACCATATGCTTCTTTTTCTAGTAAAAACTTTCAGCAACATATGTTTCCTTCACTGACCAGTTCACAAAGCATTCACTGATGCCCCTTTCAGAAGGTGCCTCATTTCCACGCAAATATCTGTACAACACCTCCAAGCTGCCACAAAGCAGGTTGATTTTTTCAAGACAATATCTGAAATCTGTAGGATTTTTCCATACCTAGAATACATCACTTGGAAAGCGCTATCTTTGAAGTTACTAACTCCACCCAGAAGATGCAAGAAATCCATTAGGATGCTTCTAGTTGCAAAAAACTCAGTAAGACACCAGCTCAGTAAAAATCCCTGTATTACTCAGCCTCTTGGGGCTATCTATTTATGTATACATTTTTACAACAGCAACCAATATCACTTGCACCCAGGATGCAAAAAACAGCTCTTAAAAATGGATTACATTTTTTAATAAATGGATTCTTTAGCACTAAGATTACTGCCTTGTGTTTATTTGATGCTTCATTCTCTCCAGAAATTAGATACTGATGAGAATCTGGGTCACAAAGGTATTTGAATCTCTGTGCAAGATGAGGGTGAATGAAGAGAATGAAGAGAGATATAAACACTTCTGGAGATAAGTACAGTTAGCATCTAATGCATCTTTTAAAGAGTGTAAGCATCATCACATTTCTATTATTTGAATATGACCAAAGTGAAAGATAACAGCATAGCGATATGATCCTTTCATATAACCATGGTGATATGAGATAAAGACAGGAGCTGTTCTTTAAATTTCCAGTATTATTATTCTTAACAGGCTGCAAGAATAAATTTGAAGGGGGATGGTGGGATGTCAAAATGATCACTTTGCCTATTTTTCTACATGTGAAGCCAGCATGCAAAAACTAACTTACAAGTACAGAATTCAGATGTCACATTTTACTAGATGCCTCTCTCCCATAGGATTTAGGGCTCGGAATGATTACTGAACTTTGGCTACAGAAAGCTTCTGGAACTCGATAGTACCAATGCTGAGCCAGATGATGCTATCAACATTACATGCCTCACACGAGTTTGTGATGTTCAGACAAATACTGCATCAAATCAAATCTTGGTGAAGAAAAAGATTTGGAAGGGAGACAGAACTATTTTAAGCTGCCGTTTCCAGTGAAGGCTTGCTTTTGTTTTATAGCTAAGCAAGACCAACAGAGAGCTGCTGCAGAAAGGCGCAACCCTGCTGCTCCTTTTCTTGAGCTGTAGTTGTCTGACTTTGCAGTAGATCTATTCAGGGAGCTGAATAAACAAAACAACTTCTACAAAAAGATGCAAAAAATTTTTCTGCCAGTTTAACTTCCCGTAAAAGCACACAGCCGAGGAACCAGGTAGGAGGGCAGAGGAGAAAACCCATCCCTTGCAGCAGTGACCACCTCTTAGACTAAGTTGTAACAGAGAAGCACTCTCTGAAGTTCCTGTCCACAGTAGAGCTCCTCAACAGACTGAGCTGGGTGGAGGGAGATTTGAGGTTGAAAACTGTTAGCAATTCATTTATTTGTAATTCTGTGGATTTACGTCTTGTAAAGAATCAGGATATGTCATGGAGCTGTCTTTATTATAAAGTCACACATGGGATTTTATAAGGCACTTCAGTGATTTATGTTCAGTATTTTTACTGAACCTCACACTCCTAGCTCAATTACTTTTGAAAAGCTCACCCTCTAGGATCACTTGCAGCCCAGTCTCAAGGTTTTAAGACTCCTTCCATACATTCAAAAGCTAATTAAAAAAAAAAAAATTCTATTCATGGTTAATAATATAAATTCAAGGCAGAAGCATTTTTTGTCATGGCTCAGAGGAATCCGTGTCAAGTAGAATGAAGACAAAGGCAGAAAGAAACATGTTGCCAAAGGATAGCATGGTCCAATTTATTACTGTAACTGAACCTATGTGAAACTCTGACCAATGGAAGAGACATTTCTTATATTCGCTTGATTGTGGCAATGCATGCAAGGGAAAGGCCCTTGAATAGGTACCAGGAAAGAAGCGAAGAAAAGGTGAAAGCTTCTCCTTTGCTGAACAGCAATATGCAACTCAGACAGAATGTTCACAAGCTATTATTTGCTTTTTCTAGAAGTCAGTTCCTAACTTTGGTTTCCTGATACCATGGAAATTGCCAAATGACGTTTTGAAAAATATTTTTCTTCCAGTTATTTGCATGCTTAACCAAATGGGCTGAGGAATGCGTCTTACCATACAAGTGTCCAGATCCTCCAAACGTTCTATCTCTGTCAACTCCTCAACTGTGATAATAGAACGTTTAGTTGGTTTTTCTTCAGCTAACTCAATCTCCAGTGATTCCTGCTGTGGAAGTGGTTTACCACGTCGGGTCAAATGGTCAGCCTAGAGGATAAAGACAGGAACACATCAATTAAACTGTTAAAAAAGGCAAACCAAACCCAACCAGAAAGCTTACAGAACTTAAGTGATCACAGAACCTAGAAGACCAATTACAAAAGCAAAGCTCAGTTGTGTGCACTGATCTTCATACAGGGTTTGTTTAGGTTTGGTTTGGCTTTTTCCCCTCTTTTTTTGGATGGAAAACCCTTTTCATCACACATTCTAAGAAGGAAAGGAGAAAGTCTACCAGGAAAAAAGAAAAAGGGAAAAGATCACCTAAAAAGCCATTCTACTTTTGACTTACAATAGTATTATGGGGCTTTCTCAGCATTTGTCCTGACTTTATTATAAAGAAAAATAAAGGGGTAGCAGTGAAGCTTTGTCCTGGACTTATTTTTTTTTAATTAAATAATACAAAGACATGTATAATTTCAGCTAATATAGTTTCCTTAACTTTTAGATAGCCAAAATATTATCACCTGCTATTCAAGAAACAGGACAGCTTCGTTAAATACCTCAGTTCTGTTTCACTGAAGAAACAGGTAGGTGTTACCATAAAAAGAAAAAAATTCATCGTGGATAGATCTATGGCATAAGATGTATTTTTCTAAAGTGTTAGAGAAGAAAAACTCTAACAGTAATAAAATCTGGTTTTAGACCTGCACAGCAAAGCCTGTTACTAAGAACACAGAGTATGTTACATAAACCATGCTGGACTGTATTTGGAATGGAGGGGGTTCATGTTGTCAGGAAAATGATGAAATATTTTCTAGTTCTGTTGGTAACTAAAGAGAATATTAAGTAACATCTGTTAAAAGCAAGTATTTGAAGATCAGCTGGCCCAAATCAGTTAGTCACAGCAGCCTTCAAAGAGGCAGCTAGGGAGAGGTGTAGTCCACTGCCTAACACCAGCATGACTCCAGACAACCAGGGGATTGTAGTTCTGTTAAACATCAAAAAGGGTAAACAGATGACCTGAGTCAATTATAGCCCACTTAGTCTAGTGCCTATTCGGGAAAAACAACTAGAGAACTGTTATGGATTTACCTTTAATCACACTAAAATGGCTAGAATAGTAATTAATGCTATTCATCAACACATTAGGCAAACTCAGGTCTTGCCAAACAAGGTTTATTTTTCAAATTTGCCTGGAACACTTCTGTGTCATTGCAACATACACAGACATTTGTAGGTGGCTGAATTAGTAGTATGTGACACTCCAATTTAAGGAGCTGGCACAGAACTATATCAGTGCATTTAATCTTTGCTGTATTAAGAACTAGCTGCCAGCTCTCAGACTGCAGCTGTCAGTTGAAGATTAACACTGACAAATTAGACAGGAGTTCTTCCACCAGCATTTTTGAGATCCATACTCTTCAATGTTTTCATCACTCCTATACTATCCAAAATAATCTGCAGCTAACAGAAACATAGGAGAGTTAAACAGTGAAAGGGATGTGTTACTAATGCACAATCACAAAGCAAATCAACTGAAATCAAATGTACAGGCAATCATTCCTTAGGAACTAAGAGCGCTGGCAATTAGCTATAGACACAGTCCTGAAAAGCAGCAAGTGTGTCAAGCAAATGTCCAGAAGTCATTACCGGGAGGAAGATCTAGCAAACTGTGTCCTGAAAACGAGCTACCACTGAAACCCTGACAAAAGGATCAAATTCTTATCTCATTGGCTTATGTAATACGAGGAGTAAAGAATGCCAGAAGTAAAACAATTTCTCTCCTATACAGTGTTGGTTAAAACACTGGGATAGTCTGTCTGGTTCTGGGGACCATAATTTTAAAAGAGACTTTTAAAACAGCTGGAGAAAGCACAGGGGATTGTTACTGAAGTGACTCAAAGGCTGGAGAAAATGACTTACTGTGCAAGAGTCAGGGTATGTCCAAGTTGTGCAATACCACTGGACAGAGACAGCCCACTGCTCACGCCAGCTGAGCCTGCTCCAGGACCAACTGGAGCTAACTAACGTGGCCATTTGCACAGTAGGCTGATGCTGCTGCATAGCTCCTGACACCAGAGGTTGTATCTTTACACAATGCTGCTCTGTGTCACGAAGACACACCCTCAAATAACCCAGTCTCTTAATTGATTAAAAAAAACCCACCCCAAAAAACCAAAAAACAGATAAAAGATAAAAGGGATGGGAGGAGTGATTTGTTTTCTGTGTATGAGGGCTTCCACAGAGAGGAAATAAAGAGAAATATATATAGTTCCTTTACCTTGTGGGGAAAAACATCTGAACAAAATCATGACCACAAGCTGAAGCCAGAGAAATTTCAATTAGAAATTAAGAGCAATTTCAGTTTGAAGAACGACCACCCACTGACTTCTTTAAAAAACTACTGTACTGGAATCTCCTTCTAGAGGCCCACTGCATTAGAAATAAAAATGCTTTTCTGTGGATACGCAGTTGTTTTTCCTTCTACTCTTGATGAAGCAAGTACCTGTATAATAAATAACTGCGCGCCTGACAGCTCTGCACCTTCAAATAACAGTGTTTCCTTTCCTACATTTCTAACCTTTTCTCTTCAAACTTGATACCTACATTTCTGAGGTAGCCTCAGCCCTCATTCAGGGAACAAGGTCTCAGCAGTCCCTCCTCTAAAGATTGAAATGTAACCTCTCATTTCATGAGCAACCAACCCTTATCATCTCACCAGGACAAGTATGGCACTGTTTTTAACTAATGACTCAATGCTGCATCCTAATAGCATTTTTAGTTTTAGATCTGACAAGAATGTAAAAAATAATAGGACAAATATATAATGCAGCCTCTTCCAAGGTTGTATCTTCCATAAAGCAAAGAGGCAAGAGTCAAGAGTCCCATGATCGTATTTCAAATTATGTCAGTGATGCTAATGAAAATAAGTCCAGTTTCAAAATATAGCTGTGCTAAGGAGAAACTGAACAAGATATGAGTGTAAAAGGCATTTTTAAGATACCTCACATATTCAGATATCAACCATGCAAATACTCACCAGTTTGTGATGGCAATTGGAAAGTGCATCCAGGATTTCATCTACAACTCGGTCAGACAGGAAAGAAGCCACTGTCAGCTTTACTTCACTGTGTGAGGATTAAAAACGAGACAGAGAAAATTTTAATTCACGCAGGAGAATTTTGTTTTTATTACGCGTTCAACAGTGCGACGATTATCCACAGTGCTGTCACTTTATTTGAACTAAAACATTAGAGGGTGTCAGGATACATGACTGCAGGTTTCAGAAATAAACTCATGAATCACACAATAAACACAAGAGCCTCTGTACCATATTTAACCTGCTTCTAACATTTTTCTAAGAGCTAAAATGAAAACATCAGGGTAAGAGAGCTGAATAAAAAACACATGCGAAACTCAGTAAGGAACAGTCGCCACTGAAGTCAGTGAAACACGAATCTCAGAAGAATGGGATTAGGACAGTGCTGCCTGTTTAACACTACTACATTGAACAGCTACAATCCACTCATTTCCTCACCTCCTTTTTGTGTTTGTCTGCCAGCTGAAGGTCAACTGTACAATGCTGGTTCTCCAGTCTTTGCCATCACAACTCTGCTGCTTCTTTTTGCTCTGGGTAACCACTTTCTGTCTCAAGAACATCATGTCAGCCACTCCCGTTACACCGACTTATGTGGAACACCAACATACCCTGTACACTAAATTGAGGTTTCACTGGTAACTTCCTATGAAGGAAATGTGTATCCTGAACTGCTCCCTTGGGGTCCCGTCTTTGGCCACAGTACAAAAGGCTCAGGCTGTGGAGGGCAGCTGATTTGCAGCTGATAAGCGCGTACGCCTGAGCTGCAGCCTGAAGCTCCATCTCTCCTGCCTCTACAGTTTAAGGCCAACTGCTTCAACTGACACTTGCCAGCAAGTAACATGATTTTGTTTTAAGGTTTTTGTGTGTGCACTGAGATGCATTGGATTAACAAAGCTATTTCTATCTGGGGCTAGCCCTACTGCTGCAGAAAGCCTGGGGAGAAAGGTAAGAAACTCCTTGGAAAGGCAATTCACAGGGAGACAGAATTCTCTTCCCAAGCCACAGTGAGAAGAGAACAAGAGTGAAGAGATTTCCCTCAGTTACCTACATATTAATTTCAAATAATATAAGGCAGAGAGCGTGACAGTGTGGCACCCTCACCCCACTGACAGCTGCAGCTTCTACAGGTGGAAGGGGCACTATTGTCTCAGGGTCAAGATTTGTCTGATAGGACTGAAGTGAAGAAAATTCACTCCCTGAACCACTTTAAACACTCTGAGGGCATAGCTAATAGTCTTCAACACCTTTTCCTGCCAAATTTGCTGCGCTCTACAAAACTAATTTCTAAGTCTTACTGTTTTCTCCTTCTGCAAAGATATTAGCATCACAACGCAAAATGACATGCTTTTCCATCGAGCAGAAAGGATTCCTTAGCCAAACGATGGCAGCTGAAAAGGTTTAAGTACAGGTCAACCACATGTTACTGCATAAATATATTCTCTGGTATGTATTTTGTATGAAAAGAAAAAAGATGCAATAAAAGGTCAGGTAAAAGCCTCTTTTTTTTTAAAAAAAGTGAACTAGTTGTTGTTCAGGGGAGCTGTTTATGCTCCAGTTTGTGGTTTGAATACCCAACTTTCCATTTTTTTAAGTATGTCTGTCTGCTGTGCACAACTCCCACACAAACAAAAAGTTTTAAAGTGACTGTCATAGCTACAGGACCAGATCAAATGCAGCATAAGACAAAGCGCTGTTAATACTCAAAGAAAAGAATTGCAATTTCCTTCTATTACAGTAATTGAGTGTTACCTGGGAACATAAATAGGTTTAAAAACATGTACCAGTCATGAAAATGTTATTTGTGTACCATAAACTGAAGCTCCTACTAAATAAAGCAGAAACACATGCATTAATGATCAAGTTACAATCCCTGGAGATTCCAAATATTTGGATCTCCTGAACTAAGTTCACCATACCTGTAGGACAATTTCCTGGTCTTTGAATGCCTTAATATAGTTTATTGTGAGTCACGAAAGCATTCCAAAAATCTTCTATTACACAAACACATATACACGCAAACCAAAAATCCGAATTCTATAACCAATTTTATGAGATTAGTCTTTTAAAGTACCTAATTTTATTGAGGATATCAATTCCAGATTGCTCCAAGAGGACATTTTTCACAAAAGTGCACGGAATGGAAATCTTCTCGGTGCTAGCCTCAATCAGGTCTTCACGGATGCGAGCTTTCTTCATTACATTTGGGCAAAGGTTTTCCGCTGCATCCACCATAGATTCGAGGAGCGCCTGCAGCACAGTAAGCAAAAGCTAACATCAGGTATCGAGATTTTCATTAGCTGGAAGATCACAGCATTATTCTGATGCAAAGCAGCATGACACTTCTAGGCTTGCAATTTTTATTCCTAATTTCCAATCCATTTTGCAATCCAGCTGCAACATAAAAGCCTTTTTACAAAATAAAGCTAAGGAGGAACAAATTACTTGTTTCGAAAACGACCCACAACTGTACTTGTTTGACTTTTCTAATATTAAACATTTACATCTCTGTGTGTTTAACTATCAGAACAATAAACTAGCTTCCCTCGTGCACCCACCACTGCTGCCTCTGCCTGTTGCAGAAGCAGTGGATGCTCTCCTGCAGCTGCCTTCACTTTAAACTGTGCCCTGAATCAGCAATTTTCATCAATGCTCCAGACCTGCCGATTTGTGAGAGGCAACAGTATATGAAGAAAGGAGACTCATGAGAACTTGGCATGCTGTACAGGGCTGGAACATACCTACCAAATATTAAGTAGCAGCTACAAGTATGACTTGCAGTGGGCATACAAACCTTTAATATATGGATCTCACTTACATACATGGAAGTCCGCAGTGAACTTAGAATAAAAAGTGTTGACCGCAGCTATTTTTAATATCTGATCAAAACCCCAAACTAGGACAGAAGAAAACTACACACACTCCAGAAGCAGGACTGTGTAAGCCCCCAATCCCCTCAACTTTCTGTTTCTTAAAATAAGGTCTCCCCTGCTGATGGTCTATATCAACTTCTTCCCTCTTAGACTTTCTCTTAGAAAGATCTTTCACATATACCTCAATGCTATGAAGTTATGTTATGAAGCCCCTTTCAATTGCATTAGATTTATTTCCTATCTGTGCCTGTGAGAAAAGGTAATTCTTGTTTAAGTCCTGTTTTATCACCTATCGGTTTCTTTTCTAAACCCCAGCTCTGACTAGAAGGCTACAGAGCCCTCACTACAGGTGCAGGTGAGGGCTCAAAGCCCCTCACATAATCATCCATATATGAACTTGTGTCATGAAAAGTGCAGGAAAGCTCTAATGTACACACAGAGGGATCAGGATGAGACATATAGGGCACTAGCAGTGTTTCTATCACTGAAACATTTTTCCTCTAATTGCTTTCAATTTTCATATCCAAAAATGTTATGTAGGACCACAGAAGGTATAAAACAATCAGCTGGTCATCCAGAAAACTAAATTTTAAACTGTTTTATCTATGTGCTGATATGTACCCTGTGTACAGTAAAACAGATTTGTTTATAAACATAATGCCATATTTTCTGACAAGACTGGAAATTGTTCTTTGTTCAAATTCTCTCCTATATCCACCTTACTCCATCTCCAGTCTCAGCAACTCAGGAAATCTATTTTAGGTATCTTCAGAAGGCTGTTCAACCATCAATTAATTTCCCGTCAAAAGACTTGTTTCAGAGATTGCAAGAGGTCAAGGCTCATCAGCATGTTTGAAAACAAACTCTCTACGTTCATTCCCAGCATGAAGTGCTACTTAGGAAAGATCAGTAAGGAGATGGTTCTCTTCGGCAGCCTGTCCCTCTGCATGCTGGAGCCGTCATACTGCCGCACTCCAGTGACCATGGGGTCTCCTCGGGCTACGGTGCTTCAAAGAGGCATGGAGAATAAAGACACCATCCTTGGTTCACGCTTCAGTGTACATGCAAGACCCATTTCCCCCAACTTTGAAGCCTTTAAACAAGTGGGACAAGCAGCAACTATTTGAAAAACCTGACGTCTTCTACGTATACCATGTCATGTGCAGCTTTTGAGCAGTTTTCTAAAATCCAAAGGAAGGTGGAAAGAAGAGAGGAACAGGACAGAGCCCAGTTTACTGAAATGGGCCAAGTAACATCCAGTAAGACTGAAGGTTGATAACCAAACAGAAAAAGGTACTTACAAATAAAAAAGAAACAAAATCATCGTTTTGTTACAATGCTATACTAGGTAAGCTTGTCTCTAACCTAGGTGCTTCTAAATTGTACAAAAATAATGAACTGCACCCCTTGAAAACCCTACCGATTTCCTTTTTCTTCTCAATCTCACTCGCATAGTTAAGTGACCTCCATCTTATCAGAGCTTTTTTCTCCTTGCATAGCCCTACCATAATTGGCAATTTTCCTATGTAGATACTGAGTAAGAAACAAACCTACCATTAGTGCATAATAATTTTAATGATTCAAAGCAGCATCTTCCAGTCTGTAGCTCTTAATTGACTGCTTTTTAAGTGTAAATTCATGAAGACAACACAGCAGCAGGAAGCGGCCACAGCATACAGGGAAGTCTGATCTTTACCACATTTGATTTACAGGTATAAGAGACAACTGCCATTATAGCTTATATGGAGCTTGTTTCTGGGTTCCCAAGCTCTCTGGACTTTAAGGACTCCCCGCACATTCTCTCCTTCAATCCTCAAGGTGTCTCTGGGGCCATAACGCTAATGAAGAGCCTTTCAAGCCCCTGCAGCCATATCCACATAGAGGATGAAGAACGTCAATGGTAGAGGCAACTGAGTCAGGTAAACTCCTAAGGAGAATTTCTGACACATCCATTTCTTTCCACGGCATTTATTCACAGTTGCAACTGTGTAGTCTACCTTGAAAAATCACACCCAGCCTCCCAAGAGTTACCAATGGTCATAATCATGAAAGTTATGAAGACTCGCTATGTTGAATTACAGTTGCAGTCTAGCATGGTCTTTCAAAATGGATTATTTCAAGAAATGCTGCATGAAGTTGTCAGTGGAAAGTAGGAGGAAAGACCAAAGACATTACCTGAAAATTTCAAAATTAATTTTCACTTAAAATACTCAGAGAACGTGCAATTTAAAAGTTAAAGAAGAGATCCAAATTCCGTTTAAGTGTACAACTGAACATAGTTTCTTCAGTGGTGGATTTCAACTGTTGATTTCACAGGACTATTATCATATCTACAGAAACCTTTCCCCACGCCCTACTTCCATCCCAAAACCTTTCAGTGATACCTTCACAGCTGTCAATATTGACTGTGGAGGGGCAAACGATTCAGTCACAAGGCCACAAGCGCCAGTCAGCAGGCATGCAAAAAGAAGAGAATGAAGTCCTGCCCACAATTAATGTCTCTCAACATTCAGGAGAAAGATATGGTGAGTAAAAGGACTGGAAGATGATGATACCTACAGAAAAAATGGAACAGGTGGTGGAGCCAACAAACACTTTGCACTAGGATGGAATTTAGGAGGAATAGTTCAAGCACGTCTGTCCTTACAAAACAATCTTCTCTTGCCTAAGCACCATTTGTCTTGCCTACAATTTTTCCTTGGGACTTTGCTGACCAAATAAAGCCTCTCCAGGTTCTGTGTGCCCACAGTGACACCAGCAGGAGAAGAGAAATGCAAGAGTTTTGCTATAATTTCTCCTTTAACCAGTTCAAGTCACTCCAAGATGTTGCTTTTCCTTATTCTAACTTCTTCCTTCCCCCTAATTCCCTTCTTTGAGGTTAAAAAAACAAAATCTCATATTTGCCTGAAGAGCATTCATTGACTTTACCCGATTTCCAATCACTTCTTTCTAGAATCAGGCTCTGGTTGCTATGGAAGCTAAAAATCAAAACTCCACTTACAGCACAGAGGATGTTTTTCCCCCAGCAATTACGAAAAGAACTGTACTTATGTAACAGTAACATATCTTCACAAATAATAAACTGCATATGATGCTTTGAATTGACCTAAACAACTGGAAAAAAAAACCTCAATCCATGTTCAATGTTTTCTCCTCCACGCAAAGTACACCACCACAGAACTTAAAGGAAAACCTTTCAGCCTTGAGTGTAAAATTAATAAAAATGAGTGTTACAATACACAAAGAGCATTATGACTTTAGAGTTTCTTTTAAGGTACTTAAATTTCAAAGCCACACAAATCAAAAGTAAATGTAAAAGTTAGAATGCCTGTGCTAAAGTGCCTTTTGCTGTAAACGTGTAAAAGCATAAATGGAAGACACATTAACACAATCTTATGCCAGGAACTATAAATAACATTCCAAAAGCTGAAGAGGCTTTTTTTTTTTTTTTTTTTTTTTTACCCCTTCTGTAAGACTCTCTAAGATGTACAGGACTTACTTAACTGCATAAACCCTCCACAGACTGACCTCACTATTCCCGTCCCAGTAATAGCCTAGAAGCTCTGCTGGGAAAACTCTTGTGGAAAAATCACTTTCATGTGTGTAGAGATTAAAAAAGTGATAAAGAATCTTCACCTAATTTCATATAATGGGGAGAGGGAGGAAAATATTAAAAATTCAGCACCATTTTCCTCCTCATTAACTCTTTAATTTCAAAAAGTAATTAGTAATGTGATATTATTATTGCTCTTCATTATATTCCCACTGACTGAAGCATTTTCATAATGTTTCAACTGAAAGTTCAACCTTCACTTCCAGATTCTTTATAGCAAAACACAGGCAAGGTAGCATAGTCATAAACTATGTTGGTCTGAATTGCCTCAGAACCGTATTCTTAAAATTCATCAGCCTCCATACAGATACCAGCGGTTGCTGAAGTTTCCCCACCTTAACTTCTTCCTGGACCGATACCTTTGCACATGCTGTATGAATGACTCTTCCTTGCTTATTATACAGTGAGATCTAACATAATTGAAGGTAGAAGTTTCTGAGCAACAGCTGGCTGAACATACAGGTGAGAATATTTACAGATCAATGACATCTAGTTCAAGAACTGAAGTTTGACGGGCAACTGGTGAAAAGGTTTCCTGTAAAGCTGCCTGTAGTAATTCTGGGTGCGCTCTCAATACATATGAGTTATCCAAACAAACAGCTGAAGTGGAAATTCTGCATCAGGTTCAAAAGAGGTCACTGGAAAAAAAATTCCACTGCAATAGGAGCCTACAGAAAAGCAGTTTTCACTCCAGTGGAATACCTTAATTAGTGAGTACGCTTCTCCAGGGCATAAGACTTCTTAGGGTGCTTGAGAGATACCTTTTATTAAGGGCTTAAGGAGCAATTGGTGTGTCTTAGCCTTCTAGAAGATAAAATGGTAATAAACAGTATATGTTCCTTCTGCCCACTACAAACTCTAAAGCCATTTTTTTCATTCCACCTGGGTGAGTATCTGCATAATAGCGCATAAAGTTATAAGAAACAAATAATGAAAAGATAGCTTACGTACAAATATAATGAGAAGTAAAAAAATAAAGTGTGCCACATTTGCATTTAGCAACAGACAGGTTTAGTTATTTCTACATGTGAGAGATGGTAACACATCTATCCACAGACCTTAAGTTGCTCATCCACAACCCTTGTGACTTCTCCAGCCATGGATTCAAGTGTCTCTTGGATTGGATTGGATAGTGAACCATTCGCTCCTGCCCAAGAAGCTCCACTGAGGTGATACAGATTTGGTAAGAGCTGTAAGACAGAACGAATAACTTCAGAAAAAAGGCTCATCACTACCAGTCTTCACATCTGGACAAACAGGAGGAAATCTCTCTGGTAAATCAAAGTCTTTCTAAATTAGAATGATTTTGTCACTTTAAATACTACCTACAGCTGATCAGCTGAAGAAAATACTCTTTTGTCACACGTTGTTATTTTAACTCCCCCAAAAGAGAAAAGCTGCAAGCACACGCTGAACTACTCTCAGTATTACTAGCATGCTGGGAAAGACTTACTGTTTTGGAGTTCTTAGCATCCCGCATAAGCCGTTCTGCAGATTTGACATCTTCCTGTACAGCATCCACACCACAGTTTCTTAAAGAGTTCAGATGATCTTGCACTTTTACACATATTCTGTCAATCATCTACTTGAACAAAAGAAATAGAAAAGATGAAACATCAGAGTGTTGGTCAAATGCAAACTGAATTTGGTCCCAGTAGCAAATCAACAGTAGCATGATGAGATTTGTAGTGACAGTGTAACGATCTGGAAATGCATGATCAGAGCTTGGAGGTATATCAATGCTACTGAGGAAAAGCATTATGTCTCATAAAGACACACCTAAACATTGGAAGAACAAATGACACTTTACCATTAAAAAAGATAAATGCTTTGGAATATTTCCCCCACAGTTACTTCCAGGATAACTGCAAATTACCAACAAGTTATCCAGTTCCAAGTGTTGTTCTGGTTTTTTGGAGCAAGTATAATGCTGAAAGTGTTGTCAATATACCTAACACTTAGCTCCAAAGGTCCCTGAATTGTTAAGAAGTTCAGATAGTAAAAGAAAGCTCTGTTACTATCCATTTAACAAACACCAACAGACATTTCTCCTGTCTAAGCAAAATGCAATTGCGCAGGCTTCTGGGGTTTTCTTTCAAAATGTAAATATTCCTAGTAGCAAGGGAACTGTAATGACCAAAGCTGAAGTTTCCATCAGACCTTTCACAGTGGGATAAATTGAACTTAATCTGTATCTGCAACACAATTCATTCAACATGCTGCAAATACGGGGCAGGTGGTACATCTGTATCCTTACAAGACAAGCCAGTAAGAATGCCTGACATATAGTCAGTTTTGATTAAGATGTAAGGGGCAGCAAGATATAATAGTTAAAAGCCTTTATCAGCCCAGACAGCATTAATTAGAACTGGCTATTTGACATTTTGAAGCAACATCTGAGTGCATGTATCATCATCATACAAAGTCTTGAGTTCTAGCATCTTATATCATTAGGAATGAGAACTGAAATAATTTCACAGCATGCTCCTTTTCTGCTCCACATGACTCTTCCTCTTCAAAGGGTTCTGAGTGGTTTTGTGTAAGTACAAAAACCTAATTAATTATTAGACAGTGGAAAAGTCTCATTGGGACATCTGGACTTAAAAAAAAAACAACCAAAAAACACAAACACCTCCCCCCCCTCCAAAAAACCCCCACAAAACACCAAAAAAAACCCAAACAACAAACCAAACCACTCTGGGAATAGTAATGCAATTCCACCACACTAATTAGAGAATCTTTTCCAGCTCTCATTTAAAACTGTTTTAAAAACCCATCCTTATTGCACACAATT
The DNA here is from genome assembly GCF_963921805.1 of Phalacrocorax carbo. Lineage (NCBI taxonomy): Eukaryota > Metazoa > Chordata > Aves > Suliformes > Phalacrocoracidae > Phalacrocorax > Phalacrocorax carbo. The sequence continues at coordinate 66,363,857 of NC_087514.1, read as the reverse complement.
TAGTATAGAAACGAGTAATTTTATTCTTTTTTCAAAATAACAATTAATTACATTTACTGAAACCTGGTATGTGTGGTTGTTGGAGAAAAGCACAACTAAAACCACAAAGCTATAAAAAGAACTAAACTTAATTAATGTGGATATTATTAAGTTGGGAAAAAAAAAGGTGGCATTAGAACAGATAAATTACTAAAATAAAATAAAGTTATGTTGGTCTTGCAGATTTTAGTGCCAGTACATCTCCACATACCATTTTCTCTGTTGAGAGGTTACGGTATAATTTCAGGTTCTACTAATAAAATTCTGTCCCATTAAATTTTAATAACACAGGTAGAAAAAGGCCACTTTGAATTAAGATTCCCCCCCAAAAAATGCAGAGAACAGAGAGAAATTTCATTTCTGGTTTGCTCTTCAGCTGAGTAAATTCCTCTCCTGTTTGCTCGAGCCTCCTATTTACACTGGAACACAAGTAGTGCAAACATGGAAGTAAATTTGAAACGAAGCCCATGACAAGTTTTGTTCCACTTTACACCACCTTGCTTCAGTGGTGGACTGGAGCTGAAAACAGCCCTGACGGGTACTGGCAAGAAATACACTAGAACAGAGAGAATGGTAAACTACCACAGAAAACGCTTGTAGTCGTCTCAAGAAGAAGAAAAAACCAAAACCACCACCACCACCTCCCCACCCCCAAAAAAACCCATAACAAAACACACCACCAAAACAAAACAAAACAAACAAAAAAACAAAACAAAACAAAAAAAAATACCCAAAAACAAACACCCAGAAAAACATGTGTTAGTAGTTGACAAAACACAAGTCTCCCAGCTTCAAGCGGTATTTTGGGCTGTGTTAGACAGGAAGCTTTTGCAGCTGTCCAGGCTATAAAGCACACAGAAGACTTCTACCTTCCTTTGCTCCCTCCCTCCAAGTAAAGCATCCCATAATAACCACAGTTCTGAAGGTGTAAGGTAGATGATGACTTCCTCTCTAAGGCTATTTGCTCCGGTGGTACCTAGGGGCACTTTTACACGGTTGCTCAGTGCCAGGCAGACAGACTGGAACCGACTCAGGCACCAGAACTGGCAGAGCCTTATGATGATGCCTGTCGCCCTGGTGAGAGCCTGCTGAAAAGTCTGACTCCTGAGCACAAATGAATTAAACTGTTCCCGGTTCCAACAGTAGTTCATTCAGAAATAGCTCAGGAACTCTCTACACAGTACTACTATACATAAGACCTCCCTCTCACAAAAGCTTTTTTCTCTCCAAAAATATTATAATTGAAAATTATTATTTCTTGGGAAACAAAGTATATATGAGGCGCATCTTGCTTTAAGCTACTCTGAGAGAATGAGAGAGAACTCTGTTCCCAGGCAGACTTTAGACACCGAGAAGAACCCGTAACGAACAAGTTCTCACCTGCTGAGTGGTACTAGTGACAATGCCTTGCTGCAGCCGGTATGCTTGCTCCTGTAGGTACTTTCTGGTCTCGTGATTACGAAGCAAGTAGTTCTCTATCTAAAAATCAAAGCCAGATTAGAAAACCAATTTGACTCTCCACTTTATAATATGCTTTCAATTTTGTTGCCATATCAGAAATGGGGACTGACAGAAAAAACTGCCTGAGTATTTATCATTTGCAAACGTTATTCTGTGTGTGTCAACGCTTACTAATCACACTGGCAAATATTCATTCACTCAAAGACTCGTGAAACATCATTAAACACTGTGCTTTTGCCAGTGTTTTCTGAATTTTGAAAAATTTAGGAAGTTACACTGACAAAAGGAATAGATCCAGGTTTGAGAAATATTTGAAGACTCTATCCATAAAGTGTTGTAGAGACCATGATGACACAAGATAGTAGATTCATTTCTTTTAGATGTATTTGGCCTACCGCAAAGACACAGATTTAAATAGCAGTATGGTCTGGAGAGAAGATAAAATATCTAAAAGTGCCCAATTGATACAAGACCCTCAGTTAAAAAGTTACTTGAGGCTAAGTAGCACATAAGTGCTCTTCAAAGACAAGTGATTCCGACTGTCCTGGTTTTAGCTGGGATAGGGTTAATTTTCTTCCTAGTAGCTGGTATAGCGCTGTGGTTTGGATTTAGGATGAGAATAATGTTGATAACACACTAACGTTTTAGTTGTTGCTAAGCAGTGCTTATACTAAATCAAGGACTTTTCTGCTTCCCATGCTCGGCCAGGTGCACAAGAAGCTGGGAGGGGGCACAGCCAAGACAGCTGATCCGAACTGGCCAAAGGGATATTCTGTGCCATATGCTGCCATGCCCAGTATATAAGCTGGGGGGAGCTGGCCAGGGGGCAGTGATTGATGCTTGGGAATGGGCTGGGCATCAGTCAGCGGGTGGTGAGAGGTTGCAGCACTTTTTTCCCGGGTTTTGTCTCTCTGCCTGTCTCTCTCTCTCTCTCTCTCTCTCTCTCGTTGTTTTCCTTTTAGTCACAAATTCGTATTCTTAAACTGTTCTTATCTCAACCCATGAGTTTTCTTACTTTTGCCCTTCCAAGGGATGGGGTGGTGAGTGAGCGCTTGTGTGTTGTTTAGCTGCCTGCTGGGTTAAACCACAACAGCTACGCACAGCTGCTGGTCACAGCCCACCACTGTCACCAGCAGCGAACACCTACCACCAGCCAGCTTAACGGCACATAGATCAATCCCCTAATGTGGGGATTCATCAAAGGTGATGAATCTGGTCTGAAAGGAAGAGGAGAAAAGGATGGGTGGAGTGGCCAGCAGGTTGTGAGACAGAGACTAACAGGGACTGATGGTCACCTCTAAACCTGTATCAGCAGCAAGAACTGGAACAGCCTGGCCATGCCCCACAGCAATGCGGGGTTTATCTGGTTTGCCCACACTGTAAGTAAAGCGTGCTGCAAAGATACCGGAGCTTGGGAGGTTAGCTACTATGTCCATCTGGTGCTGGACCAGGGCCAGAAGCACTCTCATTGTACTCAAGCTGTGGTGCGCTGAAGCTTATGGACGCTCCTGATCCATCGGTCAGTGCAGTCCCTGTGCTGGGCATGACAGTTCAGTCTGCGCGGGGAGGTGTTCCTGCGTGCGCGGAGTTAGCTGTGTTCACAGCACCGCTCCAGAGACTTACCTGTTTTTGGACAGCACTTCCTCCTGTTGTGTAAAGAAAGCCTGAACCACACATGTTAAAACAAACTCAGGGGCTCTTCGTACATAATGCCTAATTAACACAGAATTTAAATCCCCATGGCCACAAGCTTCATGATTTTTTTTCAGAGATGCATCTAACATTCTAGATATGAACCTATCTACAATTATATTAAACGAGATGTAAGAAATATGTCCATCCCCCATGAACCAGATTTTTTAAAGCAGAACTTAGATAATTTTCATGCATCAGAAAAGGCAATAACTACCAGCACTTTTCCCTGTGAGAATCACTTTACTGAAAATTTCTTTACTAATAAGGATCACAGACATTTGCTTTTTAATCACAGTTATCTGTAAGAACTATTTATAAAGTCTTTATGACCTTACCCGGGCTGAAGGAATCTACTTACTAAAGAGATGTGAACTGTACGCTTTTTGATTGAGCAGGAGGCTCATTTGGAGCTCACAAGATTTACTATATTAAAACTCAGCTGGGACTTTTATAAGTCATGCAAGTGGAACAGCTACAGATACTGTCAACACCTCTTCATCCAAAAGAACATGTTGGTGCAGTAGTTTATTTAGGGCAACATAGTGTGTGAATTTTTTATGTACAATACAAACCACAGGCAGTAAATGTTTTTGTCCTCCCCCAAATTAGAAAGCATCCTTTGTTGTGTACAGTGCTGACTGCACTTTTTATGCCAAAATAAAAATGCGTACCAGTAATTCTATGCACATGGAGATACACACAACCACATACGTAACAAACATGCCAGTTTCTAACTCTCCCTTCCACAGTTATGTGCACAGCAGTACAAGGTCTAGCTTGCGCTTATGTAGTTATGAAGTTTTGATACTACACCATTGCATTCCATCACCCTTCACTCCAACCATTCTTTGGAAAAAAGTCTTACTTGCTCTTGCAGCACTTGATTACCATGTATATGTCTGCACAACGAATCTAGCCTAGAATTCTTACTCAGCCAAACATGAAATCACAGCTACTTAAAATTATTACTTTATTTTTAGTGGTTTTGTTTCTGTACTTTGGTGGTATACAGAATACCTTTTGCAGTGCCTCTTCTGTTTTCTCAGGGTTTGTTTTGAGTGCTTGGGAAGCATCATTCATCGGTATAGGCATGAATCTCAAGGTGTAATTCCTACCAAAAAATAAAAGAAAATATTTTTTAACAGTAGAGGTTAACCTAATTACTGTATCTCTTTATGAAGAATAAACTACAAGGAAGAAATATGATGCATCTATCTTGTCTGTGGAAAGTACCAATAATGTATTTTTCACATTTGTAAGTGGACTAACTGGTGGCATGCATGCTCATTTTTGCTGCTAATTCTTCTTTGCCACTAGGTAGAGGTGGAGATCAAGGTTGGATTGCTTTTTCCTATACCAAAACAGAACAGGGAGTGTCAGTGCGTGCTGGCAATTCTATCAGATCTAAGTCTAAATGGAAATATTCAGCAACAGACAGATAGCAACTAAGAGACTGAGCTCTGAAAATTTACTATTTATTAACTTCTTGTGTTTACAACAATTTGAAGACACTTGCTGAATTTTGAATAAAAGCTAACAAAACAAGCATATAATCTCCACATTGCTTTATGCAAACAATTGCTCCCTGCATTTCACTTATTTGTCTACAATATATTTCTGTAGCTTTGTCCATCTGCTGTGACGTAAGAATAAAGACAGGGTTTTGGTCTTGAGTCAAAATTGTATTTAAACTCTGAGAACATAAAGTGGCTAGCATGACACAGTTAAACCTAAAATGCTACATGCAGTGGTATGTCCGCACACCTTCAGGTTTGAATAAATGAAAACAAAAAGAGCAGGAAGTTAAAACCTGGAAAGAAAATTATTCTTCCTATTTTTCAATTAGCCTTAATTGCCTGCAAACATCTCTTCCTCCTCTCCTCCTTTGCCTGTCTGCAAACGTCCCACTAACCGTCTGTTCCTATTCCATCCAAAGCTACATAAATATGGTTGGAACCGTCTGTTTTTGAGCACTTTAAACTTGACAATTTCAATTGAGTCAACTGTGTTGACTTCAACGGACGCAGCCCTCACGAAGTGTACTAACTCCAACAGCAGACACCTTAACTGCTGTGAAGCTCCAAGGTTCTTTCACTTCCTCTCCCACCAGTTGCTTAACAACACGCAACACCACTCTCTGAAGGACAGTGATCATCTGAACGGCCAAACACACTGATTCCTCATTGATACTACCCAACATTTTACCTTTACTGATAACGGAAGACTTCTACATTTCTTCCCCAACATAAACATGGTTATAAATAGCTGCCAGTGGCCAGCAGTTACTCACGTGGCATCAGCAAGGTCCCTATCCTTCCACAGAGTCCCACTCTATCACAGCTGGAAAATGAACTTTACTTTCTAGTTGTCTTATCCTTCAGAATTACTGTGCCTACTATATAAGCCCGGTTATATGTCCTCATGTAATACTAAACAGCAAATAATTAGCTGTCCACCAGCATGGGGACAATTTTTAAATGTCGAAGATACCGAGCTCAGTGGCAGGTAATAATTACAGAACTTGCTGATTGCCTCACTACTACCTGACAGGTGGGATATTTATTTAGTTAAAAAAAAACAACCCCAAAGGTAGATTTCCAAGGATCTCTGCAGCTCTTTGTCATTTAATACACATTCATTGAAATTGATAATTGCCAGCTCTCGTGCTAGTAATTATATGCTAAATTCAGTTAAGTCAAAGGCTTAGGGCACTCTCTGTCACACACACAGACACATATGCAGAGGAAGGGGGCAAAATGAAAAGCAAGGAGGTTTCATGGGCACACAGTCAGAGGCAGAACTTTAGAAGACCACTACCCTAAGGAAGGCTCTGTACTTGGTTTCCTTCCAGACAGACAGCATTGTACTGTAACGCTATTTTATTTTCATCTAAGAATTAACCAGCTTTTAGGGGCAAAAAAAAAAACCAACACCAAACCCAATAATTTAAAGCTTGCTTTTCAACTTCATCAGAGCAACATTCACGGCCCACTTCATTTTTCTCTGTTCCCTTTGAAGTCTAAAATATTCCTCCATTCTTCTTTTTATTAACACTCCACTTATCTCTTGTAACGGAGTACGTTCCTCTACCAACTCTACAATCCAGTGATTTCATAACACATTAATAGCCTCGGCAAAATACTTATATTTAAAGGATGATAAATTTTGGAGAGGTGCTCAAAGACTGCAAAGGATGTCTCTCTACCTCTACATACAGCATGTGTGACAACAGCCCTACATTTCATCGTGTGTTATTTCCCTTGTAGTAAATTCTGCTCCCTTTATGACACACAACCTCTGCTGCAGAACAATGATTTTACTGCCTGTTTTTTTGAAAACAGGAATAAGATCATCTGTTTTGCCGGCTTGGGTATGTGAACTTCATGTCACTGCAAACGTCTCTAACAAATCCCAGTATTTCCCATCAGATTTTAGAACTTGTATTATTTCTTCAGACTGTCCATACAGAAAAAAAAATTCTTCTAGAAATGAATATGGGGCAATGCCACCCAGTTCTACAACAGAGCGTGCTCTAGACCACAAAGCCCACAAGCACATGCTTACTTTTGTATCAAAATTACCGAGATAGAAAACCTTGTTTAACGGCCAGGCTGAACAGGATTGCCCACTACTCTCAAATGCTCTCCTGAACTGACACCTGTACCAGACTCTACAGAAGACCCTCTCAGCATCTCACATTGCCTGGTTGGGACACCCTCGGGGTAACTCTGCCAGCAGCCAAGCTCCTGCAATTCCCTTGCAGGAACAACATTTTCACACAACTTTAAGCAGATGAAGAAAAGCTGGGAGGAGGGAAAAAAGCTTCAGATTACTTTGGCCTGTTTTAAAGTCTGTTACAATCCCTCCCAATTCTCCTCAGCCTCCTCATCCTACTACGAAAGCCTAGCATTCCGGTTTTTTGTCTTTTGCTGTATGAGTATTTTCTTAAGAACAAAATCAAAACAACACACACAACACACACAACATACATACCCCCAAGCATCTTCAGTGTATTTCATTCCATTTTGAGCAACAGTTCCTTCCTACAGAATATTGATGGTTTCATGTGGTTTTAGGAAACATATGGTGCAGGATGTTCTCAGAATGTCTTTGAGATGGATTGGTTTAAAGGCTAATTGTTTTCAGCCAGTATTGTTGGTCCATCTCTAGCAAGTTTAATCCTCTATTGCTTGTAGCTTAGTTTGTGATATTATCAATGGCTTTAACAATTTAAAAATGTTAGAGGAGACGTAAAATGATCTTGGCTTTGAAGCTAAATAAATGAGATGTTGCCTCAACAAAGTGCAATGTCACACAATTGTCTGTAGCATTTCTTTTTTTTTCCTACTTAGTTGACTTGCTTTTGCCATAGGATTTCCCCCTCCTTTCTATTTACTTTTCCAAGCACTTCAGAATAGAAAAGTAAAGTTGATGCTAATCAGAAAATAAGTGTATTTACTTTTCTAACAGACTTTCTCATAAATGTACACGCTATTGCTTCCTAAAAAAGAAATGTCTGCAAGCTGACAAATAACCTTTGCAAATTATTATTCACTACTATCAATGGAATCATTCCAAGATGATTTGCTTAATTATACATCGTTTATGTAATTTCCCCCATCAGTGCAACTGAATTCATTTTGAAACCAAGTATATAAACTACCAAGGTTTCATAAAACAAGTAACTTTATACGCTCTAGCAGCATGACCCCTCCGAGGGTTAGGATGCTACCCTAAGTAGTTATACAGTTTTGCAAGACATCTTGTCTAGAAACTAGCAATTGTACATTACCTTCACCTTCTAGACTCTTTGTTCCTCTCCAAGGGATTTAATGATACTAAACAACTGCAACTGCTGCTTAATTTAAATTTGTAATTTTTCCCTCATAAGAAAAGTCATGATAACATATAAAGAAATGTGATAGAGATGGAGAGAGATGAAAGTCATTTAGCATCTATCATTGGTAATGGCTGCAACTGTGAGTAAGCTCAGAGAAGCAAAATGACCCGGACCACAGTGATTATGATGAACAACTGCAGCTCCTGAGATAGTTGCTATTAGTTTCAACTTGCTGGGGGGAAAAAAAAAAAGTCAGACCACAAAGGCATGCTTCAGTAATCTTCTGTTATTATGTACAGCTTCATTCACTGACTAGAATAGAATTTCTGCATGCTATCAACACAAGAGAATGAATAAAAAGGAAATTATTCTCAAAATCAGAATTTTAATGCTAACAGCAGAACTCAATGGCCTTAATGCTGATAGAAGAGTATGGATGAAAGAACTATAAAGCCTTTTCCTATCCTTTTGAAGGATGTGAAGTCACACATTCTTCCTTTACATTAAGCACCCCGATGCTTAAAATTGAGAGCACTCAGCATCTTCAAATCATATTGACTGCAGTGAGAACTGTAGCTGCTCAGATCATTCAGGATCTAGGTCTTTGGCCTCTTCATCATTCATTCAGTTGCTTATGAACTTACTTTTCCAGTGCCACAGCTATGTCCTGGAAGCCCTGCGCAGTGATGTTGTTCTTGTCCCATATTACAGTTCTGAAGGCAGGTGGGGAGGAGGAGAAAGAAAAAAAAGAAGTTAAACAAGAACCACCAAATAAATCTGCATTGAAACGTGGCATATTAAAATAACACAGCGCTGTATGTTCAAAATTGTATAGTAGAAGGCAACATTTTAAAAACGTGCCTTTAGTTAAATGCTAAAACCTTGAAATGACAGAAGTTAGGGACAAAGATAGTACAAAATTCAGTTTCCTTTTCTTTAAAGGCGACTCTGTACTATTTTCTCCATCATTAACATAAAAACATAACTTGTCTAAAATGCAGTTAATAGAAAGATTTGGAGATAAAATTCCAGCTTTTTCCAGGAATACCATCAGAAATAAAGTTCAAATGTCTGCTTTGCAAGCCCACACTGAAAAACAAGAAAATTGCAGTAAGCGAGCAATCTCTGTTCTACATTGGCTATATGGCGACAGTAATAGAAAAAGGTATTTAAACAATTCATGCTGGTTGGTGGTCAAAATTTGCAGGCAATTGTATATTCAATCCCATACTAGCTCATTCAACAGTTCCTGTGATTCCACATGCAACGTAACTAGCTGCCTGCATAAGCCATTAGGTTAGGTGCATAAATTGCAGCCCTTTTGAATACACAATAGTGATAAGAGTGATCAAGCCTTCCCCCTCTTCCCCCAATTTAGACCACTCAAGCAGACTGCCTGGCAATTTGCGAACACATGTTCAGAGATCTCATTAGTAGTCAGAAGAGGCAGGGAAGCAGATAAATCTTGCTTGTGCAAGAGCACTAGTTGTAGCTGTTCTTGAAAAAAAAAAAAAATAAAGGCACAAAACCAAACAAAGATTTCTGGTGTAAGAGGAAAAAAAAATGACAGGGTTTCACAGATATTGACACTCTCTGCTGTTGCAGAATTATCCCTTCATTTTTTACCTGGAAAGATAGAAGTAAGGAAGAGCGGAAGAGAGATTCTACACCCACTTTGCAAAGATCAGGTATGCTTAGAGTCAAATCTTGGATATTTTTGTCATTGGAAAGTGTATATATTTCATATATATTCATGGTCAGTTCAGGTTAATACATTCAATAAACCTAAGCCACCTCTCCGGTGTTTTCTTGACATTTTCAATATTCAGTTTGGGCATAGCAATGCAATGACCAGGATCCCTGCTTCTGAACAAAATAGCCAGGACCATTCTGGGGAATTTCTTATCCTCCAGGGAACAAATGCTTGGAGACCAAGCACAAATTGGTCTCTTCACACAGGCAATACACTGAGGAAGGTTCATCTGCAGAGTCTGACAAGAGGAGGAGTGAGGATTAGCTTTCCTGATGGTGGTGACATGTTTAGAGGTCCCCATCCAGATTCATGCTGATTGAAGGCTTTTCTGTTTGCTAATCATATGCTGGATAGAAAAAAAGTGATATTCTCAAGCCATCAGTGCCAGACATGTGCTAAAAAGCAGTGAAGTTGTCAGGCAGATTAAGATGCAGGGAAGAGATGCCAAGGTCCATCAGCATTGAAAGCAGGGGAGAGGAGAAGGAAGGATGGTCCATGCTGCTACCCATTCTGAATTCCACATGCTCTTAGTTCTCCTGCAAACTGATACTCCAGAAGATAAAGAACAATTTCCTTTAGTTTCCCATCCAAGTACAGGAATTTTCTCTGCTGGGAAGACCTCCAGTAGAAAAGAGAGAGCAGAACAGAAGAGAGTGGCTAAAGCACTGGAACAGGGTTCCCAGAGACACTGTGGAATCCCTGTACTTGGAGATCTTCAAGACCTGCCTGGACAAGGCCCAGAGCAACCTCATATAGCTTTAAAGATGGCCTTGCTTTGAGAAGAACATTGGATTAGATGACATCCAGAGCTCTATAACAAAGTAATTTTTCTTCTATGATTGTAGGAAATTTAGAGCTCTCTTGTTCCAACAAGAGGTCTCACTGTTTAAATTTAGAAAATGTAATTTTCTCCAGTTTCAGTTATGGAATGTTTCTGCAGACACAATTTGCTTCTATTGTTTTTGTTTTGTGGTTTGTTTGGGTTTTTTTTAAAAGATAAAAGGATGAGAATCTTTCCAAATGGAGACACTATAAAGTGGCTGTACCTAGAAGGGTTCTGAAGAAACACAGCTTGAGAATAAGCCAACAACTTCAGTATTATTAAGCCATTCTATCTTTTACTGCAGATACATTTCTCTTACCTGAGCTTGGTGTTTATCTGTAGGGCTTTTGCCAGCATCTTTGCTCCCATATCTCCCATGGCATTTCCACTAATGTCCACTTTTGTAAGAGAAGTATTGCTGCCCAAGGCATTAATAATGATGGCAACCTCAGTCTTCAGCTTGGAATCTGCGAGGGACAGTGACTGCAGAGGCTGCGGAGCACAGAAAAGGCACTGATAACAGCAACTGATAATGCACCCATTCCTCAAACATCAACCAGAAGAAGTTACAAGTTCCCCAAACTCTTGGAGACAGCAGTAAATATCAGAGTTATTTCCCTGTGTGCTGCAGACCACACGATAAATTGGGAGTCAACCACTTACAGCACAGGCAACAAACACATACACACGCACAGATTAAGTTGCAACACCATGAAAAAAAAAACATTTTTAATTGACAGGTGCCTCCAGTTTCCTGTGTCCTGTTAAGTACAGAATAGAGCGGGAACATGAAAAGAGGCAAGAAAGCAACAACCAGCTTCACAAAACAACCTCTGGTGTCCAGTGGGTTTTGCTTAACCAGCACGCTTCCCTGTCAGTGAGAAATAAAAATATCTAGCACTCCCCTCCTCTCCCTCAAACTGAGAGCATTATCCAAGGGCAACTTAGGATCTCAGACATTGTTAAAACAAAAACAATTCTTTAAACTGTTTTATTATTGTTACTTCAACTTCAGGCATGATTTTGAGTATCTGTTCCTTCAGCTAAGGGCATGGACACTTGGGAGGAAAGAGACAGAAAACTGTAGCAGGTCTGAAATTAAAAACAGTAAGAAGAGTATCTGTTAAAATGAGTGAGTCAATGGGTATTGTTCACAGTGGGTTTTTTGACACCTGTGACTGCAATATCTTTATGTAACTTTTTTTTATATACTATGCTAAGCTGAAACTACTTAATTGAGCTCCTGCAAGTCACACTGTAAGCCTGAAGAAAACTTCTTTTAAAAATGCCTGTATCCCCTCCATTCTCAGTGTCCCAACACTCAGCCGTAGGAGCTCTAGAACTACAGTCTATCCATCGCCATGCCTTGCAGAGGTATTACAGATGCTAAAATTGTAATTTGTCTTTGCCAATGGACAAAAACTCCACAAAATATTTCCCTTGCTCAAGTGTGAATTCATACAGAGGAGTGTATTGTCATTATACACCCACTTAGGCATATATTGGAGGATGAATTTTAGGAGCCTAAAATCTCCAATTGCTAGTATGGGAAAACCAACATCTCATAAGGATGAACCATGGCACCTACATTAGATGCCTAAAGATTAGATTAATGTAAATAAACCAGCTGAACTACGCACACCTTCCAAGGTCCAAGATGCTTGCATGATACCCACTCTACATTGGGACTCTAGCCTCCAGGCACCACTGGATTACAGTGATAACCAAAAAGCCTGCAACTATAAGAAATACACTTATAAATGAGGAAATGCATAAAAATCTGGAGGCACAGCAGGTTTATAATTAAGAAGTCTAACAGTAACACAAGCCACATGCTGGTTTTATTTTAAATGGAAACTATTAAATTATTATGTTAATGCCCGTTGATCTGCCTGTGTTTCCCTGTTTTATTATAATATGTACCCTAAAGAATATTAGCATCAAATTAGAATGGCATTTAGAGCTCTTGGCACAAGTTTGAGACGATCTCCTGTGACAGATTCGCAGAAAAGCAACATCATGCAGCACTCGGACAGAAATCACCAATAAGACTGTGAAGGTGAAGTTTCTTCTATTTCTCATGTGTCACTTAGTAACTTAGCTGGAAGTGCTCCCTCCCGCATATGAATTTTTCTAAACCTCAAATACCCTCCCAGGGAAGGACTTCTCACCTCTTGCATTACAATACTCTGACAAAAATTAAAAATGCTTCTGCACTGTGTTCTGCAAGGATTGACACTTATACATCATTACTACCACACACAAAATATGCATACAGCATAGTAAAGCACCTGCTGTATTACTGTCTTTGAAGTGGATGAACTGGCAGTTGTCTTGTGCAGCTACTCTTATCATTTAACTCAACGAGCAAGAAGCAAAAACCTCTGGACTCACTTGGTGCCCTGAATGCAAACTACAAACAGAATGTAACTCTGTAAGATTAAATACACAGGCTGCTAAATATTCATTAAATTATCTGACAGTTACATTTTGAAAAACCAGCCAAACAACAACATACAATAAACCCCACCGAAACCACATCCTCCCCAAACAGGGGCAATACTCTACATAGCCTGCAAACATTTACTTCTTTGAACAACTTTTAGCTGGATCTTGAGCAAACAGAAGTCTGACAAGCAGTTCAGTGTCCCTGCTGCAGAAAACAGATACAGTGAAGATCTCTTAACAGAATCTTATTAAGAAAGAGGAATTCTTAAAGTAAAGAATAGAATTAGAAATTGTATGATTGGATTCACTGATTTTGTCATATTCCTGCTGGAAAACATGTAAGAATTAAATAAAGCTGAATTTGTTCTCCTATGAACAAAAACGCTGTAAAAATCCTCAAAAGGTCAATTCTGCAGTAAACAGTGAACTACGAACTAAAGATATTCAGCACTGTAGTAATTCTCTCCACCTATGCAGGACTGACTACTACTCTGAGTAATTGTACACTGTACCTGCAGTGTAACATCTATTTTTGCAAGAAAAGAAATGTCACAGTAAGCATACAGCTTCAGACACTTCCTGCAATACTAATAAGAATACATTATCATAGCCTGCACAGTACAGCATCTACTTAAAAAGAGAAAAAAACAATGTAAAACAAAAACAAAACCAAAACAAATCTAAATATTATGTTCTTGTCTATATTAAACACCAGGGAAATTTTGCTGTTTAGGTTACTACTACTGCTTTTAGATTGTGTAGAAGCATTTGCATCTAGCTGTACTTTTACAGTCATAAAACCAAGCCATTGATTGTTATAAATCATTTTACTCATCACTCATATTAATACAACAACTGATCTACTTAAAGTGTGTATAAATACATGCAGAAGCGTTTGGGAGATGACTATTTTAGATTAAAGTCTCTTGCTTCAGCTTTCCATGCAGATAATGCACAGTCCCCAAACTGTACCAGCCTGCAGGCAATACTGATCAAGCAGTATGCTCCGGGCAACATCATGCCTTGGTCTCTCCAATTCCACCCTTACTTTTTAATGTCCTGTGTCAGTAAATGCATAGTAATGGCAGAACAAGGTCTACCCCCCATTTAGGATTCAAAATCAAACCAAAATAACCGGGAACTTGAAAGAACTATCTCAAGGTAGAGTGAGGACCATCCAGCTATCTGCAACACATGCTTTTCCCATGGCACTACAGAGTCCATATCCTCAACTCTTTAGTTGCTAGGAGATGCTTCAGATTGATTTTAGCACCTGATGAAACAGAAACAAATAAGATTCCTTCACTAAAGAATGTTAACAAGAGGAAAGAACATGGGGAGAGAAGAGACAGGTTAACACCAACAGGATCACATGCTGTATCCCAAAGGTTAATGAAGGAGAGACATGAAGGAGAGACAGCTATTTTAAGTACCTAAATAAAATAAGGTTTTGGTGGATTATTTCATTGTAACGCTATTTGAAAATGGGATGAGACTACAGAGTGTGTTCTGTAGGATAGCTCAGGAAAGACACGGTGAGTAAGAATTACAGGAACACATCTGACCACTGGATTGTGGCAAAGGCAGAAAATGGAATGATGGCTGACATTGCCTATGGGCTGAAAAGAAAAGGAGCACAAGTTAAGATGATGATGCAAGGGATGGAAAGCTGTGAGAATGGTACATGTAAAATTTAGCAGCTACGTTTTATCTGTCTGGAAGCTTCAAAACAGAAGCCAGGAATGATAAACAGAAGGTTGTAACACTTAATAGAGACAATAAGGTGAAAGTTGGAATTTTTATCCTTGTGAACAGATAATATGAATAGGATAGTCACATAAATAGAAAAAAAGAAATAGAAATAGAAAATAGCATGTTTGAGAAGACAGTTTGGATACTGAAAAGACACACAGAGTGTGTTGAAAGGTGTTTTAGGATATGGCCCAAACAGGAAGACATGTTCACCTGCAAGAGAGCAAAGGGATGAAGAAAATTGAGTGAAAAACCCCATATTAAATTATAGTCGCTTGTGATTAATCCGGTTTGATATAACAGTCTTCAGGATAGCTGTGAAAGATGAAGTATGAGATACAGGGCAAAGACACATGTCCAAAGAGAAGAAGCAGGTGCTATCTGATGAAATGACACCACCCCTCAGGATGGAATCAACAGGAAAAGGAGAGAAGGGGAAGACAGCCCTGCACCCTTCCCTTTAGAGACAGAGTAGAAGGAGGCAGTCACACACCGCAAAATTAAGAGGCTAGTTTGGTACAAGAAGTAATACAGAAATCTACCAATACACTTCTCAGCTAGATGCTCCATCTGGCTTGCACAATCAAGGACTTAACTGCTTTCATTACAGGTGCTAACTCGATTAGAATCAGCTCTGGTATCTGTATGCAGCACCTTACTATGTCACACTGACATCCCATGTTTTAAAGAATAAGGTGAGGAGGTAAGCAAAGAATCAAGAAAAAACCAGTATCGCTAACCCCAGTTAAGAGGACACAGTGAGGAGAGAGGACAAGCTTAACAAATCACATAAAATACAGCTAAGCAGCAAGAAAAGATGAACACCAAATATGGGTCTAATGACCTTGTATGGAAGGAGAAATCAGAAACCCTAGTAAAAACTGCTCCACTGAATTGCAGGGTGCAGACGCAGATGGGAGGAGAAAATAAGAAAGCAGTTAGTGTGGAGACCCTGAACTTGGAGGTGAGACAATAAAGACAACAGGAATAGCAGGTGCTTAGACAAATGAAGTCTACAGTCAGCCATTTCTGGAGAATGACAAAAGCAGAGCTTGCTTGTTACTTGTATGGGGAATGAAGGAGGAAGAAAGGACTAAGAAATGAATAAAGATTGACAGGCATGAGAGTAACAGCATCTTAGGATTCCCTTACAGCCAAGTAAGGCAAGAACACAAACCCAGCCACAAAACTCTTTCAGAATCAGGAGAGTGGGTGGAAATGAATAAATGCGCAAGGATCCCAGCAAGGCACTCTAGAAGGGTTTTATGAAATTGTTCCTGTGATAAATGTACTAGGAAAAGTAAAGAACAGCATACTGAACAGTTTATTTGCATCTTTTGAAGGAAAAAGGAGCTCTGGGAGATCACTGCATTGACTTTGGATTTTGGCAAGCAAAAAAAAGATTATAATACCCAAGAACAGCGATCAGGAAATAGTGCATTCTATTAATGAAAAAAATGAAAAATTAAAATTCCACTACTGAAGAAGTATCACCACTCAGAGAACGCTACCATTGTAAACTCCTATCAGGACACACAAGTTTTGAAAACTTGTGCCTACAGGGCTGTATAATTTAGACCTAAAGCAACTAGGTTAAGCACATCCAACTATTTAGAATGAATATTTTTTCAACAAGCACAGATCCTAAGACTATCCTAAGAAATGTTTCCTTGCATGTTACACATAATCCAAATCACTATTTGAAAAAGTAAATCCCAAAATGTTGGATGTGTCTGTGCAGGATCATGATCAAAGCTTAAGCAGCAAATTAACACAGTGAAGAAAATTATCAAATCAGGCTGTGAGGGTACAAATACACATGATGATAGTAGGCATAAAGATACTCACTGAATCCTCGTCTTGGATCATCTGAACTAAATTATCAAGTACTGGAGTGAGATTTCTGAGGGAAGAAAAGTTAGGAAGACGATGAAATCAGCAGCTTCTCCTCATCCATTCGCTTCTTATTTATAAGAAAGAAAAGCCTTACTTGGATTTCATGTTGTTAAAGTTTTTGCCTAACGCCAAGTGTCTTATCGACCGGTTTTTACTAAGCCAGACTACAAGGGTTGAGAGGTCAGATTCTAGGCCTGTAAAGAATCAGATTAGATTAAGAATTAAAACACATTTTCACAAAAGACCCAGGCAGGGTCCAATTATTAACGCTATACTCATTCAAGTAACTGTATCAGTGTACTAATTTCTAAGAGCTCTAGAAAAATTTCCATTCTTCTGTTTTTAAATCTTCTCTTTTTTGCCTGTATTTTTCTATGAGAAAAATGTTTTCTCTAAAAAGAGCCCTTTAAATCTCCATCCTAATCAGCCACTGAAGGCACCTCTCTGAAACACAGAAGAGAAACGCAGTCCTTTATCTGTCGTCCAACCACCCAAGGGTAGCTCCTCCCATTGCCAGGCAGAGTTTAATGTTCCTCTGAGAGATTTTGAGATCATGCTAACTGCTATTTAGTCTTAGTAGAGCTGTGCACCAACAAGGTCTCAAAGCCTTCAAGTGCAAAAAGGCCAACATAACAGGCTACGAATAAAATTACCTGAAAAACAAGCCAAATTTTATTCTAATCCTGAGTAAGAAAAATAACTTGCTGTAGTACTGTATTCCCAAACTAGCAGTGTATTTGAAGCATCCACTGGTTAGATTACAATGACTTAGGATCCAGATCCGCAGGATAATTTACATGTCAAATATCTATTTTTATTTATAACAATCAATCTGTTTACATAATTGGGCTGAGCCAGTAGCTCCCAAAGCTTTCCACTTGCCGATCCACCCCACCTTTCTTGGGCATTCAGTTGTACTGGGAATCTCTTTCTGAAATACTTGTGCCTGTGGCTGTCAGAGGTGCAAACACAGCTGGTGAATTCTTGCATTCCATGCATCTACAATTTGAGTTTGCAAGATGAAAAGCCAGCTGTTATTCCCAGCTAGGATGCACAGAGCCTCCAAAGCAGGAATAGTCCAAGGCTTTTCCAAAGATTCAAACAGGTCTTCTCTGACCTGAAGATGGTTGACTTTGCTCCAAATTTGCCTCTCTTGTTTATTCAGTATCACAACCTCAGCTTCATTCTGTATCTGGTCTTTCCCTTTCTTCTTTCAGTACGCCTTCATTTCTCATTTAGCTTCTCATCCTCTCGTACTTAAACCCACTTTCCTTTAGACCTAATATGATGCTTGCTGCCATCAATTTATTTTGCTGTGTTACATCTATCTCAAACAACATAAACTTCTGAGGGTGCACTTAGTCCGTAAACATTTCTTATATACTTTATAGCAATAAGAATTCTCGGTCTGAGACATTTCCATAACCAATATGGCCAATAATCATAAAGCAAGAGTGACCATCCTTGATTACCCTGTGAGCTGAAAGAAAAAGTGTTTCTCAGATTCTGGACTTGCGTGACCCTCCATTCCTGTTCTGTGTACTTACCATTGTCTGAAATATCTAGGCTGGTGATATTGTGTATTTCTGCTATGCATCCTTCCAAGACTTGTGCACCTCCCGATCTTAACTAGAGACAAAATATCATCCATTTTTGCAAACTAGTTATGGTTTCAAGATAACACAGAAAACAGCGGTAGGAGCTTTGTGAATACAGAAGGCACTACCAGTGGCAAAAACAACAGCAACAGAAGAAGTTACAGACATCAACGTGACAGCCAATGCACGCATTTCTACTGTTCTCATCCTTCCCTCTCGCTATTTGCGTATAAATGAGAAAAGGGATTTTCTTTCCTTTCTCCTGAAACTACTGCTCAGCAGTTACATCAGGGAAAGATTTAAATGGTGCAGACACAACGAATCCTTTAGCACTTGTGCCACGCATTGGCTGCAGGACTTTAGTGCAGCTTCTCCACATGAAAGGGCCGGGGCATTTCCAACACCCAGTGAGGGGAAAAAAAATAAATTAGCCCAGCCTATAAGCATGTGACACTGTCACCCCTGAATCCCACTACCATCAAGATTTAGAGTGAGAACCTTCTTTCAGCAAATTAAAAATAAAAAATTGTTTCCCTGTCACTGAAAAGCAAATTTAAATAACCCAATTGTAAAATGGCCACAAAGGCCCATAAACAAGAGAAACCAGAATTTACCTTATTCTTAATTTTAAAATAGGCATAAAAGAAAACAAGCAACAATAACAAAAATGCCTCGCTGGAAGATATCAATTAGGATATTATTAATCTGAAATATTAACTTAATATTAAAAATGACAAGACTTAACAAAAACCAATTAAATAGCCTAGGAGAAAACATTAAGAATCAAAGTTATTAAAACTTACACACATATTTACTAATGCTACTGAATTAAACAACGCAATATTTTTTTTTCCAAAGAAGCAAAAGCATTTTCTTATTTCTTGCAGCTATGCAAACTCTATAAAGTACATTTCACTTTATGAACATCCCCCAGAAAACGGCTTAAGCAAAAGAGGGGAGAAGTTCTACAAAAATTCTTTTTTGCATTTTCCATTTTCACTTTCCTTCCTTCAGAAAAAACAGAAAGCTTTTTCAAACATGAAACAGCCTTTTCACCTCCTGTGCATAAAAAAATGAGTAATATTTTACTTAGTTGACTTACTTGGCTAAATATCCTGAATCAACCTGCTGATATTTCTCTGAATAGTCTCTTTTGTCCATGCTATAATTAAGGAACCAGAAATGCCTTCAGAAGTATTTTTCAACAAAGACTTGATTTGGCACTTTTTAGAAAGTTTGAGATATGAGCTGCTTGTTAACCAATCACAACAGCTTGGCCTCAGCATTTATACAACAGTGGTGGTCAAAGACAACATCTAAATCATAAGTCACATCTGGAAGTGTAAGAGATACAGAACGTAAGGCACCTTTCCTCTTCTGCATACAACAAAGCCTGCCTATCCTTCACCCTGTCCTCTCAGGAAGTGGTCAGATTAAAGTCTGTATTTGGGCCAGAAGTGGTACAATTTAAATTCAACTTTGTCTTTGTAAGAACATTTGTAGTATTTGCTGCATGAATGCAAAAATATTTCAGTTTTGCTCTGTGCTGTTCTCTTAGCATGGCCCACCATAAGACAACCGTTTTACACAGTGTCACATCTATTACTGCAAAACCTATGGAACTGGCAGATTATATGCAGTCTTGGATTGTTTGTTGGTATGGTAAAAGTTCTATACGCTAAAATTATACTCACAATAGAATCCAAATGCTTATGCTATATATTCTTTGAGGATTGAAGTAGACAATTTTTCAGGAGCAGCTTTCAATCTTGTACCGATAATTCTATATTCAAAATTGTAAATGCACGAACATGTCATGTGCACAAATGGTGCTATCTATTTAATCTGAGGGTGATAACAACCGTACTTTTAGGATCAAAATTTGTTGCAACTGTATTAAAATTATATATACATAAAAAAAGCAGAGATTAATTGAAGGGCTATTCGTCAACATGGACTGTGATACTGAAAAAAAGAGCCCTCTACAATATCTCCTGCATGCCATACTTCTGAGACTACAAAAACAAGCTTTTATTCAGAAAATGAAGAACAACCCTACAATAATTAAAAATGCCAAGCATGTGCAAAGCTATAAGGTACCAATATGGGAAGGGCAAACAAAGCTGCTTACTGATTTAATAATTAAGGTAAAGCATGGAGGGTACTTACACAGTGACCAAGCTAAGGGAAGCAGAAGGGAAAAGAGTGAAATACATCAGTGCTGAGCAGGTAGGGAAAACAAAAGTAATTTTCATAGTAAAAATAATAATAAAAAAAAAAACACCAAGAAAACAAGCAATATAAAATGATTAAGCTTGGAGTTAATATACCAGAAAATTATGGGAGCAAATGAAAAGTGGTGGGAGAGGGAAGGAACAGAGAGATTTATCCTTCCATAATTGAGTACAGCTTGCCTGATGTAGGAAAGAGGAGGGCAAAGCTGAAGCATCAGCTTAATAGCCTCCTACCAGCATGTGCTTGCAGGAACTGGGAGTAGTGCAGGTCACCAGCTCCTAGCTTCCCATGGCTCTGTTTCTGGGTGCAGATTACCCTACCCAGCTTACAGAGGGTCAGGGAGAGGTGGAGCAGGACCCCATGGTGCTGGGCCTCCCAGCTCCTGGCACATCAAACCCCCTGTTGGTGGAAGCATAACTTCTTCTTTCCAAAGCACACGAGAATGAAAAAAGCTCAGTGATATGAGAAAATGTTAAGGGAAGGATCTAAGGAAGTGCTGTCAGTTTGGAGGGACCAGCTACGGGAATGCAACACCATGAGGTGGGCGCAAGCCCTTCCTTTCTGTTATGCGAGTTGGCTGTAACACTTGTGCTTTGGTGTCCAATACTGCTAATCGCCCCTCAAAGGGCTCCTCCATATCCCATCTTGGGGTTATTTAATGAAAGGTTTACATTTTCACTCATGTCAGCCCTCGTTGATTTACATGCTAATTTATACTCTCATTACTTATGTTTGTGGTTTATTGATTTATTCTTTTAAGGTTATGATTACAGGAATTCATTTTTGTTACTTTAATTACTCCTCCCTTTTCGTTCCTCCCTCTGAAAGAAAAATTATCATCTGTCTGATCTCTCTACTCAGAAGTCAGAAGCATGTGTACTTGACTTGAAAGCTTTTCTATTTGGAATTTACATGTAATACTCTTCAAAGTAATGCCATTTTTTAAGAAGTATAAAATATCAAAACAAACTATGAAATGCATTCACAATGATTTGGTTTTTTCTTCATAAGTAAATCTGTGCACGTTCCAAAAGCAATCGACCATGAACCTAAGACAAGGATTACTGCACCTCAACACGTTAATCAAATTGCATGTTTTCTACTTAAAGTGAAACTTGCATCTGAAAGGCACTTCCAGAACAGTTAATACTCAGGTGATGGACTTGGAAAGATGTGCCCAACAAGTGAGAGGATTTCTTTGCAGCTTAGAAAGGAAAGGGTGGCCACTCAGCTACAGAAGGCCTGAGCCAAAGCTGGTTCTTGTTGTTTTTGGCAAAAGTCCACACAGTTCTCTGTGTAACTTTGCTTCACTGGCTCCCCAGGGTCTTGATCAATCTTTTGCCGTTAAGTTGGAGCTACACAAGTGCCATCTTGCAACACCACAGACAATCCTGAGAAACAAAGTGCACAGCAAAGCACAGAGAAGCAAGAGGGAACAAGATAAAGCAAATCAAGCAGCCACAGTTGGTTTTATTTATTCTTGAGATATTTGCAGCCATTTGCATAGTGCCTCTTAAGTTAATGGCATGCTTCAATCAACTTTTACCGAAGTCCCCTATTGGCCTGAATTGATTAATTGATTAGGAAAGTAGAATTTCTCCCAAGGTTAAAAAGCAAACCTGCAGAAGAAGAATCATGTCTCTGGTTCTGAAGGAAGATAATCAAACCACAGACATGCCTTCAGGGCATGCAGCTTCCTGTGACCCACTCAAATTTGGGCACCTTGGAAAGTCCTGCTGCAGGGTCCTGTGTAATCACAGCACCAGAGAGCAGAAGCTGCCAAGCAGCAAACAGAGCACTGGCTCAGTATCTAGAACAGCTACACTGCAAGGAAGGTTTTTGCAGTCAGGTGCTGCAGGTGCTTTGAACCTCTGTGCTCATTATTTAGGATGATGCTATAGCACACAGCAGCTGATTTTTACCATAACTGCTTCTCTGTGTTCTACCTTTCCCACAACTTTTGACTACAGAGGAAGAATATCTCGCCCAGTGAATTTAATGGGAACTCCAATTCCACATCACTGCATCTTTTGAACACATCCTGATAAATATTCCTTACCTCACAGCTACTGAGATCTAAAGACACCTCCTTCAGATTGTGATTGCAAGCCAGGCCTAATAAAAGCGCTCTGAAAAAGATCAATTTTAGAACCATTTAAAAAAAAAAAAAAAAAGGCGGCAGCTTTTCATCATCATCATAATTATCTAAGTGATCACAAGTTAATACACCTATAATGCGAAGAACCATTTCAAAACAAACCATACCAGCTGAGCGGTTATTTCTTAAATGGCAACGGCAGCACAAACCTGCCACACTTAGAACACTCCAGCAGCTTCAAAAACTGCAGGGATGCAAGGCTAATAAAGAAACAGTAAAGCTAATGCTACATCAACATCTAATAATATTCATCAGACATGAATTTTCTTCAACATTTGCTTTCAAAGAGCATAAAATAATTACAAAATGAGTGTTCTGTTGTACGACCGTACTAACTCTCTGATTTTCCAAAAATTCAGGGAAAAAAATGCGGGTTTTAATATATGCAAGATGCAGAGCAGCCAGCCATTTCAGCCCGGCACAGTGCCTGTAACACTCAAATGCTGGATTGTGTTCAAGTATCACATAATTCTCCACTTCTGCAACCCAATAAATATTTACAGATTTCAAAATTATGTTCCCAGACAATGGTATCCTTTGCCTTTAGGCAGAATGGCAAAGTGTAGTGACAACTGATTATGATTTTCATAAATCCACCTTTAAAGCCTTACAGAAGTTTGTTTCCACATATAAAAGTTAGTGTTAGTATCACATCTGTATTAATATTCTCAAATCAGAAAGCACAACAGTACGTGTCTTAACGAAGGAGGAAACACAGCCTGTGTGTATACCTTCCAGTGTCTTTAGAACAGATGCCGCTTTGAATTAGTAATTGAACAGAGAAACAGAAGGACTTCCTCCCCGAACTTTGTTTCGGCCAAAAGCAAGCAAACAGAAGCCAAACTACTGAGGCATGGAGAAAAAAACCAATCCATTTTGCTGAGCCATTTGCCTATAGACTTGCTATCCGAGAGGTAGGTAAAAGCCACATTTAGAATACGTGCGCCCTGGGAAGGTTTTTCATTTAAACCTATTTATATCTGCCCTGCAGGTATAAATGTTACTCAGACCTTGGCTGTTAACAAAGGCAAATATCTTGTGCTTACTTACTTCTTGAGCATTAATATGCAGACTTTGAAAAAAATGTGAAAGCTCTGTAACAGTTTTTACAAATTTTTAGACGATTCTTTTCTGTATTTCCCTCCCAAACATACTTTCAATTCAAAGTTCATCTGGCTGATGATAATTTTGCAGGGAACTTCCTAAATATTTTGAGGCAACCTCAAAAATACAGTGCAACCATAAAGAAATGCAGATTAAAAAAAGAGACACAGTGCTGCTTCAAATATAGAACTCTCTTCACAGGAAGAAAAAATAGGTTGGTTTTCTTCCTAACCTCTTTCCTATAAACTTATCCTAAGAAAATCTCATAATTTCTCAATTCTTTGTCATGAAAAATCATCAGCATTGAAAGGCATTGAAGGCAGACATATTATAATTATACTTAGCCACTATGTTTAAATCACACACATGGCAATACATGGAAAGGTCTTGTCAACTGTGGTACATGCAGAATGCAAGAAATGGCCTTGAAATTAGCATTTGCATGAGAAGCATATCAGAAACTTGTCTTGTTATAGCACCGACAGATCAAAATACAAATTTTGGCAATGTCTGTAAATGAACAAAAATGCCAACATACACTTAAACAAGGAAAAGAGTATAAACTGCTTCACTCAGTTAAAAAAAAAATAAAGAAAAAAAAAAAGAGCAAGCTGTGATGGAACATTAACTATATTAACTATGTACAAGGACTAAAAGCACCCTTTCGCTACCCACTATGTGGCATCCTCCCAGTACAGCTTTATTAGTAAACCTCTTCCCTGAAAGGCTTGACTTTATTAATAGGTCCATCACTGTACAAGCAAGTTCACCTCCTTTCCTGAGCGGTAATTAACCAATATCTTTAAACTCACTGAGTTAGCATACGCCATTACACATATCACAACTCTTGATCTAAAGGAAGTTGATAAGAAAGAAATTAAATAGCAATTAACCAAAGGAATTTAGGACTCAGGGTGTCAGGTACCTGCATTTTACCTATATATTTTTCTGTAGGCAGGCTTGGTCTTGAATCACACATCTAACTGTGACCTTTTGTGACCAAAAGCTTTTTGACATGCACTGATCAAAGATGCCAGAGAAGTACTCTTACTGTACACTATGTAATTTTTTTTTTCCCCTCCTAGAAATCATCCCTCACGTGCTACTGCAATCTTGGCAATGACAAATAAGTCTGTCTGAAAAAAGGTGTTTCCATCTTCTTGTCTTTAACAAATCCTCTGATCTTGATTGTTCTGTAGTTTTGTAATTTCTTACAGTTAAGACCAAAAGACTAAGCAGTTGCCCCAGGATACAGCACATCCTCAGTCCTTTTAAGACGAGATTATGCCTTTCAAGTGCATTGTTAAAGCCATACAGGGTTTGAGAGGGAAAGCAAGGTGTACTGCAGACCATAGTTCTCTGTGGTGTTGTGAAATACACTCAGCTCAGACTGAAAAAAAAAAAACTCAGAGAAAAAGCACGTGAAGGAAACTACCAAAAACAATATTAAGAAGTCTGTCCTACCTCCCAGGCAGAGGTGAACACTGCCATCAGAACAAAACAGAAGAAACCCATGCCAGAATGCTATCCAGCTGAGACTTTGGACAGATACTCCTTTCTGGAGCTCTCTGTGCTGGCAAAAGAGGTTACTACTCTCAGCTCATCCTACACTGCCCATCACTGCCTCTTCCACCAACACCAGTCACTCAAGTAACTTCCTCTAACCCAGTTCAGTCAAATTGAGCCAGATTAGCTTAAGTATTATCAACAGAGCAGGCTTTTGCTAATACAGACCACTTTGGCTGAAAAGGACTAGGAATTTCTTGTTTGCTGCATGGCTGCCAGATCAAGGGGTCACAAATATTTGGGATAAATTTACACAATAACATCTTCCATGAGTACAGACA
This sequence comes from Phalacrocorax carbo, assembly GCF_963921805.1. Classification (NCBI taxonomy): domain Eukaryota; kingdom Metazoa; phylum Chordata; class Aves; order Suliformes; family Phalacrocoracidae; genus Phalacrocorax; species Phalacrocorax carbo. Next base: position 66,338,208 of record NC_087514.1, on the reverse strand, counting down.
ATTGTAGACCACTCACCTGCCAAAACTCCTCACACTCCCAGAGATACTCAACATGTCAAGGAGAAGAGCTAAATATGAACCTTACAGTTCGGGACTTCTCACCTTTCCTAATCAGTGTAGATATATTCAGTGTCTCACAGCATTCTTTTTTTCTTGTAACACTGATAAGATTGTCTTGTGTATTAGTCACAGATTATATCCTCCATTCTTCTTGCTTCGTTAAACATAGCTCCCTGCTGCCCTGCACCACAGCCCTAATCAATAGCCCTAAATTAATCAGAATCAACCAATACGTTTCTCAATAATCACCTTCTGTTTGAAAACACACCAGTACCATACCTTCCTAATCTTAGCAAAGTCTAAGCAAGCAAGAGAGCAACCAAGAGCACACACAGAAGAGTGAAAGATCAGAGCTAAAATGGTAGGCTGCAGCAGTTGAATATTGATTTCAATCCAGTGCATCTCACTTAAGCATCATATTGTTCTGGCCTCTCCAATGGAAAATTGTATTAAGAAAAAAATATCCCAAAATAATGTACACTACTTCTTCCTGTGCGGCACTTACCACTTTTCTCTCCCTTAGCTTCCCCCAGTAGTACTCACATCCCACATCTCTGATTTTACCACTGACTCCCATTCATTAGCTACTCCCTTGCTGAGCTACTGTCCACTTCTCTTCCCTGTTTTCCCCCAGGAGACAGGCTCCCAACCACACAAGTATAATGCGCACACACATACATCTACATCTGAGTCCAGATTGGGATTTTGGAGGTGTGTTCCCCAAAATGGTTAGTGAACACGTCTGGGCACCTACTACACATAGCATTGTGCATGTTTTTAGCAAGTTGACACTCTGGAAGGAGCCCTTTCTTTAATTAACCCAATAAACACAAGGTTTCTGCCAGAATCACAGAATGACCTATCGAGGTTAGACCTATCTATCTAGATCTATCTTGACTTTAAAACACACCTTTAAATTTTACGTCTGGAAAGTTCAACACAGTTCAGAACCGCTCACGCCATAGGAAGGGTGACACAGTGCTACACAATCTCCCTCAGCCTGCATTAGGCTGTAAGAGGAATTTTCTCTCCAGTGTTGCGTGGGCAACGGAAGTGCCCAATTCACATCATCAGAACCTGCTAGCCACAGGGTGGGTGACTTATAACAAAGAGATGTGTTGCACTTTGCATTCCTAGGAGTTGCTGCCATCATTTCTCCCCATAAAAGGAGGGCAAAGCTCCATGCAATAGGCCTCTCCTCCCAAGCACTGCAACAGGTTCAGTTTCACAATGGCTGTTGCAACACCGCAGCCTCAAAGGAATGGCGCTCGCACAAATACATAATCCCATTTTACTGTGAAGCAAACAGTTTTGTTCGTAAGTCACAAAGCAAAAACTTTATCACAAAAAAATGTTGATGGAAGCTAAACAGCCGTGACATTCCCCAGAACAAAATATGATTAATAGACCCAACTGTGAGATGGAAACATTTCTTGAATGTGTGATCATTATGAAACTCACTCTTGCAATATCAATAATGTACAGTGGAAAAAAAAAAAGCAACATCCTTTCCTCTTCATTTTTAATATGAGGCACTCACATAATAACAATGCAAACTAGGTTTCAGGCAACAGGAGAAAATGAAATTAAATTCTTACTTTAGAGGCTCAGGAGGGAGTTTAGTTCCCGAAAGATTAATCTGCATCAAAGCAAGTGAGCTGCTGAAAAACTGTTTGAAGGAGGGAGGAACTTCTTTTCCTTTTCTGTAAGTAAACAAATTTATTAAGAAGTAGCATCTAGACACTCCTCATTCCAACAAATAGTGAATGCAAACATCAGAACTGTAATGATCTTTTACATGTTTAATTTGCTCTACCTTCAAGAGCTCTGTAATCAGTGGCTCTCAATTAGCTTAGAAATAGAATGTCATCAAAATGTTGATTCAACAACCAATCCTCAGTATTGCACTGCTGCACAGAAGACATTACTATCTAACTTCTGTTTGATGAACTACAAAGAATGATCATTTAGGTCTGGTTAATAGCAAACATATCTTATTTGTAGGAGATCAAACAGGACATCACAAAAACCCTGAAATTGCCTTTTCACCACTAGAATAATTACTCATTGCTGGAGTAGTTTACCCCCAATTAGGTATTATCTCTGATATGGACCCAAGACACTGATCTGTAGAAAAGGGAAGCTATTGTTAATATTTCCTACACTGCAAGTATTCTACAAAGTCAATGTTCAGTCTCAAAGACTTTCAAAGGGACTTCCTCCCAGAAAAGGACCAAAAAAAGGAAAAAAAAAGCATTTCTAATCATCATGAAATCATGAAAAAAACAAACTTTAAAAACCAAGTTTAAAGAGGAGTCAAGTCAGTCAGACTTCAAAGCCTGATGCTATGCCTCTTAGAGACGAAAGATATATATGGACTTTCCACTGCATCAGTATCACAAAAAATGTATTAGACGAGGTAGCTTATTTTACAGCCATCTAGCAAAGAGCAGAAAGGGAAAGAAAACATTTTGCTTGGAATAAATAATACTTACTTCATAAAGAACTAAGACTTTTAAGACTTGTATAAAGTCCTAGATTTATTCTTAAAAAGAAAGGTGCAACATGAGAGCAAGAAATTATAAACCAAAATATTTTAGGAGTTGAGAGTAATTACTTTAAAGCTGTACCTGTGAGAAAAAAGAGTCCTAGAGAGGCTAAGGACAGCTAGATGCTGAAGACACCCACGAAGGAGGGCTCCACACACCTGGTTTAAAACAAAGACGACGGATTTTACTTTATATTAACCTAGAATAGCACCTAGGGATAGAAGGTGGGGAATGTTTCCTTGGTATTTGAATCCCGATAAAAAACATCTTTACCATATCCAGTGCACACTCTGTGTTGGATAAATCCAGGTGAACAAGGGCATTTGGCTGGGCCAAAAAATTGTACAGGCTCTATAATTAATGGAGAAAAAAAAGAATTATCCATGTTAATTTTGATATTATGACACTGATTACTGGACTGCTACTTCTCATTACATTTTAGACTTTTATTATGAAGTCGCACTACAAGAGTTATGTCTGAAACTTCACCTAATGAACACAACCTGTTTTACTTTTGAAGGCTATCATTTTTTAAAAGGGGGGAAAAACGGTGCTCAGACACCATCTACCAAACATTACTCTTTGCAATTCACTTTCACAGCAAATGATAATTAATTTAGTTAGAAATACATTGGAATGTCACTCAGGTTGCTGTTACATGTCAGAAAGGCTAATTGGTTCGTAAGTTTAAGTCAGCCCCTTTAAGCATGAGGGAAGCAACTAATTTGCGTCTAAAGCCCGTGGTTGTTTCTTAATACCAGCAGTGCATTAAAGGTTTAAGGGAGAATACAGAACTGGTAACAAGATTTAAATATTGATGGTTTCAGTAATGCATAGGATATGTCATGCAAATGTTAGTATATGTGAAACTTCTTACTATACGCTGTTTACTTTGGGCTATTTTTAGTCTCAGAGAACAACAAAAATAAAAATATGACCTAATTCACAGAAATGTGGAGCGCTCAAGTCCACAAGAAATCCAGCCAATCAGAGCATGTTCAGCATTTCTAAAATAGATTCATCTTTCTAAAAATTAGGTCATTTCGACCATATACCTACAGTGCAAGAAAGGTCCCTGCTTTAAAAATCCCTGTGTTTTCCTGGGGTTTATTTTAAATGCTAAATAACAAGATTTCCTTACTCCTGTTGGAAAATTGTTCCACAGATTAAGAGATCTCAGTATTAATAATCCTTTTCTTTGAAGCTTCTCTCTCACTCAGACAGGCTAGGAAAAGCCCCACTTTTTGTATTTATGTCCCTTAAAATATTGTAGGTGGACATCAGATTTAAGCAATGCCTACTGAAGTTGTATATTTTATTTTACTTTCTGTTTTTACATTATTTGCTGAGTTATTCTCTCTTTAAGAGTAATTCATCATGTGTCTTTATTTACCTTTAACTATTTGTTTGCTCCCTTTTAAATCCTGTTGCCCTACTGAAACTTTCACCTCTTATGTCTGAAAAGGCTAGTTCTTTGTATGTGCTGATGAATCTGAAGCTAGTAAGGACTGTGAAAAAGTAACACAGTCATGTCTGACTGCACTTTAAATAAGATTAAGTGACTGCAGTGTTGCATATTTTAGATGCTCAATACTTAAAGAATTCAAAACCTGACACTTATACACACACTACGTTTGATATAAGAGAAAAACACAGATGTAACAGTCAAAAATTGAATGCATACAAATTGAGAACTAAGTGGATTTTGTTATGGAGAAAATAGAGCTGTACCTCTATAGCATTTTATAAACTGAACAAAGGAATTTCAAAAATAATTACTTTCTTCAAAGAATCACAAACTTCAGCAGGATGTGTCAAGGAGGTGCACAGATTTATTTATACAAA